>NC_140593.1:577321972-578521972 GCF_964204655.1 Triturus cristatus | reverse complement strand
CTGGGAGGTGGTTACACCTCCCTGTGACAGGAAACATATTGTCCAGGCCTCCCCTGCTGGATTTTCGGTCAGCAGCAGGAGGCCAGACCCGTGTCTGTGGCTGCAGTATCCATTTTGTGATGCCAGTGCTCTATTATGTTTCTACCGGGTATACCAGTGCTGTCATGTCTCTCCCTCTAGAAGGATGGGATCATACTCCCACACCAGTTACTCCGCGTCCGTCTTGTTTAGTTTTGCAAACACCTCACCAGCGCTCTGCGTGGCATTTTAAATGTTGGCCTAATTAGCCTGGGGTGGGAGGCGGGGAACTGCTTGTCAATTAATTAGAAAGGTCGAGCTCCTCCCTCCTCATTAGTCGGCTTGTGATGCCAAAAACAAAACCACCATCATAGATTGGTGGTGTATCGATGTAACTATCAGAAATAAGTGCCGCCAATCAATTCAAGGAGTATTTTTTGAAGTATTATACACATTCCCTACGTCGAAAATACGTGTGAATTGTGCTACTACACCGAAGCGGTGGTATTTCGGAGAGTCGTCTATTACAAATGACACTTTAAGAAACACGAGAAAATCGCCCAAATCAAGTATGCAATAAGTTGTCAATGTTTAAAATATACTTAACTGGACTCAGCATGTTTTAGTAAAAAAACAATGTTGCCTCTCCCCACTGGCAACAGAAACATATGCAGGCAAGTTGGACCAAACAGAAAGTCATTTTGCAATCTAAGAAACAACAACAACACCCCCTGCCTTTATGGTGACATTGCACTGTTTTATTTATACAGCATGTGTTAGTGTGCAAATCTCACAATTAACTATACTCTACACTACATAGCATATTAGGCTATAGTGCTCAAAGTAATATTCTATGTATTAAAAGTTCATGACAACTACTTGCTCATCAGTAATAAACAAGATCCCTGTTTGCTACCGTCTACCTTACAATGCTTCCATATATAGCAACTATGATTACGAGACCAATGCTATCCAGTCTTCTCTAGAGTTTAACCCTTCTGGACTGTTCCCAGTTTGCAAATGTACCATTGTTCTCTTAGTTTTCTCTTTTTATCCAGGTCACCACCTCATATATTGCCTTTAGCTTTTTAAAAGATTAACTATTTAAAGTCAGTGAACTCGAGATTGGCTTAGACATAACGATCTGTGAGTGGGACATCTCCTTTTTTCATTCTCAATGCAGATTTATGCTCAAGAAGTCAAAGTCCGAACTCACGACTGGTTTCACCCACATATCCCAGCCCACATGGGCATATGAGAAGATAAACAATATTCTTGCTGCAACAGTTATTCAAGGTATTGGCTCTTATCATGGTGCCATTGAGCTCAAGAGTTTTTGTGGTTATACAGTGTTCACAAATGGAACAGTTACCACATTTGTAGTTTCCTACAGCTTTTGTGTTCTCTATTCTACTCTGTATACTGCCTACCAGGCTCCTGTATGTATTGACCAGGGAATTACGTATATTTTTATTCCGTCTGAATGGAAAAATATGTTTTTGCAGATGGGTTTCCTGATCATCATTGAGGATTTTCCAATTTCTATTCACAATGTTCCTTATCTGGTTACTCACTCCAGCGAATTTGCTGAGAAAAACTATTTTGTCATTCTTCTCATTCTTTTTGTTGCATCTATTCATATCCAGCATATATTCTCGATCATAATATCTCGCACGTTTACACGAGTGGTTGATCAATTTCTTAGGATATCCTCTATCCTTTAACTTCTTTTTAAGTGCCTCGGAGTGTGTATAAAAGTCGTCAATTGTGGAACAGCTCCTGCCGGTTCGATAGTAATGATAATTTCTTCCTGTAGGGATCTAAGAGCATCTCTGTGTATTTTGGAGAGGTTGTTAGCTAGTTTGTTCAGGCATTCTAAAATCCTCTTTATATCAATTTCGACTACCTTTTCAAAAATCTTTCTATTTTTGTGAACTTGATTAAGCGAGGGCGTAAAGGTTGACCCGGGTTTAAAGCCTGAGACATTAGTAGTGGCAGGACATTCTCTATTTTCAAAAAACCTCCTCAACCTAATTTTTGTAAAAAAAGATTTGAGATCTGTCTCTAGTTCAAATTTATTCAAGGTGGCTGTCGGGGCAAAACTAAACCCCTTTTCTAATACCTCTTTCTCAGCCCTAGTGAGAGTTCTATTTGATTTATATAGGGAGTCTGTCTACCTCCAGTACCTCTGATTCCTGGTCTTTAGGTAATCTTGTTGTAGATAAATCTTCACTTGTTCCCCCCTGTTGTGGTTCCTATAGTTCCTCTGTCCTCTTCTTTGGCGTGTCCCTAACAAAGACTTGTGCTCGGGGTTAGACACAGACCTCCCCTGGGGTTCTTTACTCTTGTCATCGTCTTCACTACTCGACCCTGATGTTTCGGAGAAGGTAGTGCATTTGTTACCTCCTCTTGAATATAACGTTCTTTGAAGGTAGGGCTGTTCCCATCTTTGTTCTTTTCTTATATTATATTATTCCTTGTTTAGGTAGGGATATGCCACTTCTGCATTGAATTTCTCAATATCTTTTTTCAATTTGTTAGTGTTCTTATTAATCAAACAGTTGCTATACCCGTTTGCCTCCCTTTCTAAGTCCTCTAGTTTCTTTTGTGCTTCCTCCAATGCTGTACTCTCTTTGATTTTCATCTTAAGTTTCTCTATTACTTTCCCTTCTAAAATCACAACCTCCAGAGCAGTCTCAATGATTAGAATAATCTGATCACGACTGCAACAGTTCGCTATAAGCGTCCAGGTTTCTAAAAACTTCTTATTCTCAATAAACAAACCCGGCTCATTTCTAATTTGCAGCCCTATCGGAATCAGCCCTGCCTTCAGATACTCAATCAGGAATTCTGCATGTAACTCCGTGCGGATGAGCTTTTTCTTGAGGTTCAGAACCTTAAATAATTGGTCACTGTTAAGTGAATTTGTACTGATTTTACCACCATTACGTACATTTTGATTGATGAGCTTATTAAATAGGTCCTCTGAAAACCTGAAGGTTTTGAAGGTATCCATATTGTATAGATTAGATTATAATAACGCTTGATGAGTACAAATAGCAGATGATCACAAAGAATCAAATGCCACCTCTCCAACCCAATGGGTTGTGCATTAAACTATAAACAAAATGAGAGGGACCCTTTATTGCCAAAGGACTAGGGTTCAATCAAGAAACAAAAAGCAACAATGGGTCCTTTGGTCCACCAGTATTGTAAAATTATTCATTCAAACAACATAACTCTCACTCAGACTCAAACAAAGGGAACACAATTACTATTGCAAAAGCAGTATGCCCACACACAAATGATAGTGAAATTATTATATGTCAATTTATTAAAATCATTAAAACAATTGTGACAAGTTAAAAACAGCAACACATTTGGTAACTTAAAATTCATATACTAAATAGTCACATGATAGACCAAAAGATAAAAAGAAAGGAAAAAGAAGAGAATAAAAGGAGAGTATCAAGAGAAAGTACATGTTGTCATAAAAAAATATCTGTGTTGAGAATGAGATGGTGTTGAGGCTGGGGCCTGATATACAAAAAGTGGTCAATAACTAGTGTGACAGCCCACTACACGGATTATAGCTAGTGCATCAACGCGTTTCAATTGTGTTTTATGATTATTGTCAAGACATTGCCAATAGGTAGTTATATTTAGGACCATGTTTCCATCTTGGTTCCTGTTGTGCATGGAATGTTTCGGGGTGATCCGTCAAGTGGGGGCCGAGAAAAAAGGGAGGCAAAAAAATTGTGTTTCCCATGCAAATTCCCATGGAAATTTTAGACACGTCTGCAGCCCGAACTGCTGAAAGGAACTACATTATATTTGGCAGAAAGCTAGCTTTTGGTCCACAGTTTGTGCTTTTTGTTATTTGATGTAAATCTATTCAGTAGTTTGCAAGCTATTAAAGGAAATTGTTCACAAATAATGACGAGCTCATGCAGAGATCTGTCAACACTTCAAAACACTTTAACCAGGAAGTGTGGGCAGCCATCTTGTGGCTCGGCTTCAGCAGAGTCGCCATACAATACACAAAAAAAAGAAAAGGGAGCAGGGTAGGAATACAATGACTCCCAACCCATGGTCTTCACAGGGCAAAAAAGCATTTTTTAAATTCACTGTGATTTTCATGAAATATTCGCAAATATTGCCATGAATTGAACAAAAAAAAAAAAAAACAAGCACGTTCTCCCTTGCTTGCTCTCCAGGAAGCCCTCAAGTGGGTCAGGTCCCAGGGGCATGCTAATAGTCATAACAAAATGGAGGGGGCGCTAGTGGGCCTCCACTACAGGGCTTCTTTATTCCCCGGGGACCACCACCTACCCAGGCTGTAATTAAAAAAATATATGGGGGAGAGTGTGGACCCTCCGGGCTCCAGGTATAACCACCTACTAACATACCCATTTTTTGAGAGGGTCAGTGCGGAACAATGGCCCTGGGGATCACCACCTCCTCTGGGCTTTCTTTTTATTTAGAAGGAGTGGGTCCATGCGGCCCCCCTCCTGGGCCATTCATGGCCCCAGGGACCACCACCTCCCCGAGGCGGCCCTACACAAGAAAGCCATGTGGTCCCCTCTCCTGCAGCCATACATGGCCATGGATACTGCCACCCCCGACGGCTAGCTCCTACTGTGTCCTGGGATACCCACCCCTGGGACATAGCTGTTTGCTTTTGCTTGGTGGGACTGACAGCTCCCACCAAGTAAAAGCAAACAATTGGGTTGCAGCGGGCAGGAGTTGTCAAAGTGCTCTTGTCCGGTGGAAGTGGAGGTTTCTTCTCTTTCCCTGCCCACAGACATGCAGACAGGGAAAGAGAAGAATCTATTGCTCCTGCACTCAGGGAGCTGCATATACAGCAGCTCCCTGTGTGAAGCAGCACTGCCAGCTCCTGCAGGAGGTGGAGAGACAGTTGGGACCGCAAGTGCCTTGAGGCTCCCCCTACGGTCCCCAATCTGGATACTAGGGGTCCTGGCTGAGACCAGGGCACCCAGAGATACATGGCTGGGCCCCGGGGGATGGGGCACTGGTGCTGAAACCATCCTGGGGAGGGGGCCATGTGGCCCTGATGCAGCATGGAACATCAAATTCCCCCCTTCGTCACAGACCAAATACCTCAGACTCAAATTCACTCATATACTTTCATTGGTGGGGGCCATAACACCAATACTTACACTCCGTTGATCTGTTTTCCTAGGGAAAATAAGCTTCCAAACGCTGACATGAAAGGAATACCTTTACCTTACCCTAAATACATTGACTTCCAACCTAAGATATCCCTCTCATAAGGAGATGGATCATTTAGTTGTTATCTATGATTTTAGTGACTGAACTCATCTATCTACACATTACTCCTTTATCTTAATTCTCTTCTTCAAATAATCGACACAACACATTTTTCAATTAATCAAGTATTCTTTATCTAATAAATATTGCAAGAAACGTTAGAAAATCATCATCAGCATTTCAGAGCATCATATTTACCTATTCTGGCTAAAAGTCGTCCTCTAAGTCAGTCAGGTCAAAGAAGAATTTTATTCAGCAAAGTTGGCCACAATTCAGTCTTTCAAAGAGTCAGGATAAAAGCTGTCCAGCAGTGTCACCGTCCTCTCCGTAAGCATAACGTCAGGAAATCAAGTTTGTCAAAGAAGAGCGTGAGTGTGTTATTTAGTTCAATTCCCTACCTACTTTTATAATGAAAATAATGTCAAAAAGTATCAAGATCGGGGTTTAGAAAGTCCTGATTGGTCGACTTGGGGTTAGGAGGTAAAGTTCTCAGGGTGTCCAAACGATGAACTCATCATACTTGCTGGTTCCGTTTTTTAAATCAAGCATTGTCTTTGGTATTGGCTAGGTTCCCGGAGTGTCCTTGAAGGGTACATGTTCTCCCGGAGTTAGGTCCAGGCCACTGCTGCTAGCGGTGACGCATGCGCACTTCACCCAGAACCTCGTGTTGTCAGGGCAGTCACGTTCAACATCTCGTTCAGCCATTTTGTTGAGGCCGAAATGGTCAACTTAAGCAAAAGAAACACAAAAACATAATTAAAACATAGAAATAGCTAATAAAATGTTATCCCCTTTCTAATACCCATATGTGTGTGTATTTATCTAGCAGAGGCAACACTCAGAGCGGTTTATACTCACTGAATAAAGCACAAATCACAAATACATCACCAAAGCAACATATAACATGCAATATTCTAATTTCCTACTATTAATATGCGTACTTAAATTAGTTAACAATTAGTATAGCCATGCAAAGTGCAATTCCCACGTGTAATTCTTTCGTTAATATAATTGGTGGGTTATCACTTCAAGTGGATTAATAATATTACAATTAATAGATTATTCGGATTAATATAAACATGCAGAATGGGGGGGGTATACAAAAGTTTGTACTACCCGCTCCAGCAATCCCCCCTTTGGTGATTATATCACCACACTAATCAAAAATTTCGTATTCCTTCTACGGAAATTTTAAATTGATTTCTTGTTTCATTCATATTTCAGTTTCCCCTGTTTCTTCTCTTTTTGCTGTTTTATACATGCTATCCTTTAACTCTTCTAGTTCTATTTCTTCAAATTCTCTTTCTTGTCTCTTATTCCTTCTCCTTATGTTTTCTCTTTTTATACTTTTCTGATTTGTATTCTTTCTACAACAAATACAACCTAGTCTAATTATTAATATTAAGGAAATCACACATGTTAATGGAAATAATATCTTACCTATAAGTGTACTACCTAATTTTACTACAAAGTCTTTAATAGCTGATATTTTCTTACCAATCTTCTCCCAGACACCTTCAACCTCCAGTGGTACAATTTCGTCATGCAATTCTGTAACATTCTTAATATAAATTTTCAAATCTCTACTTTCGTCAGGAATGTAAGTACAACAATGTTGAACTTTCAGCATTCCACAGACTCCACCCTCTTTTGCCAATAAAATATCAAGGGCAAGTCGATTTTGCATTACCATAGCACGCATGGCAACCATTTCAGTATTCACCAATAAGAATCCTCCAGCGGTGCTTGTTGACAAGCGATCCACTACTGTTGAAAGTTTTCTAATTTCGTTTGCATTCAGAGATATTCCCACTGCGGGTATCAGTGCTCCAAAAATGTCACCCACAATTTCAGTCCAAGATTCTCTCTTACTACGTGCTAAATAACTACCTAAACTATGTACACCATCTTCTCCTCGATCCATGTGAAAAATCTTTGGAAAAACCAGGCCAACATAACATGAGCCATACCAATGGTCTGGCAAACGATAATATGCTCTGTTCCCACAAATGAAATAAAGTCCTGGAAAGACTGGATCTCTTCCACCTTTAAATCCCCATCCTCCCATGATTCGGTATGTATCATGGCACTCACTATTCCCTAAAAAATAATTGTCATACGCCGTCTGATTCCTTCTTATGCACAACTTTCCTTTCTGAGGCCAATCTAAAGCCATAGTTGCACTCGTTTCCCCTCTCAAGTGCTTCTCCGTTTCTACATCCCAAACTGTTTTCTCCACTTTCCCTTCTGAAGCCTTTCTTTGCATTGTCAATCTTCTTTCTTCAACCGTATCTAAAAATGTATTTTCTTCTTTCTTTAACCCCTTCGCCGCGGCACGAATTCTGCCGTGGCGCTGGGGGGTCGGGGTCAGCGCGGCGCTGCCATGCTCGTGACGGAACCACTCCGTCATGAGCCACGGGCGCGCTGTGCTCATGACGGAGTGGTTCCGTCACGACTCCGCCCACTCGCATTGATCGCCCGCACAGGCGGGGAATCAGTGCTGCGTGGGCAGAGCGGCCGCCAACGGCCGCAGCATGACGGAACCACTCCATCATGATCACACGGCGCCCGTGGCTCATGATGGAGTGGTTCCGTCATGAGCAGGGAACGGGTTAAACTGCAAGTCAAGTTATTTCTAAATATATATTCTAATGTTAGTTCTTTAGTCTCTAAGAAAAATTTGCCTAATACCTTTGCAGGTTTTACCTTGTTAAGTTTGTTAATTGCTGGTACTTGTGAAAATATAGTATCTACATCTGAAAAATAATTCTCTAATTTGCCTGTTTGATAAAATAAACTAGCTATCACACTACATGTTATTCCATATGTTACAGGAAGGTGATGATAAGTCACTCCTTCGGATACAGATGCAGATAATTGCATACAAGCGTAGCAATCCCTTACGTCCATTGTTTTTACATATTCATACAACAATTTTGAAAACACATTATTAGAAAAATCTGTTATTGACCTGTCTTTATGTAAATAGTTTTAATCTATTCTAGTTGGAACTACCTTTTGAACTTTCCCTATATTAGTTATGTTATCACTATGTCCTTCTAATGTATCTACAGTAACTTTAAAAGAAATGAATAGAGCAAGAATACTCCAAAGAAGCATCAATAATCCTGTGCAACAACAACACAATTTGGACCATCTTCTAAGGAAGGTACATCTACGTTTGCTACTTTCTATATTTGCCATCTTTTCTAAAATGAGCCGTGTCTTTTGACTTAGCCTCTTCTACTTCACAACTAGTTTCTAACCCAAGGCTCCTAAGCACCTACGTGGTTCTACCAGTTTTTGCCTTTTTCAGTATTTTATTGTCTTTCCATCAGTAACTTTCTTGTCTCATTCATTTTGGCATCTCATCATCTTTCACCTTCCCTCCGTTTTCAACATACAGGTTGTCCTGAACATCCGCTTCTTCTCCAATATCGGACAAGATAACTCTCAGGATTTCTGATTCTTCGTCTTCCTCAACCACTTCCGGTACAACCACCTCTGGATCTCCTTGGCTATCCACCTCTTCTTTCACTTCAGGCAAGGCCACATATGTCCTTTCAAGTGATTTATACCAGTGATTTATACTTCTGGTTAGGTTTTCTTGTTCTTTTGTTTTCTTTGACTACTGTTTGTTCTTCCTCTTTCGATTTCTCCTGACTCGTTACTTCATTCACCTGTTCAGCTCTTGGCGAATTTACACATGTCAATCGATATCTCAATCTTTTTATTTTGTTTGGTCACACCTCGTCTTTTGCCGCTCTTTTCAATTTACTCCCTTTATCATTCTTTTCAGTTCTCCAAGCTCTCTTTCTCAGAACTCGGCCTTCTGGTATTTCATCTTCGCTTTCCTCAGACTCTGTTCCAACTTGCTTTTTACCTTCAACGAGTTCTTTTTCCACCTCTTCTTTTGTTTTCCCTACTTCTGTCCCTCCTCAAATCTCCGTCACGCAATCTTCCTGCTGACTACTTGTACCTGCTTCTAACTGGATGTTGGAGTTCCCTACACCTCCTCGGGTCTTCCGCAATAATATTTCCCTCTCTCTCTGTATCTGGCACCTGTCCATCTAAAGGTGTTGTTTCAGGTGGAATTTCTCTCAATCTTTCATCTGGCACTTCCTTCTCATGGATTTCTTTTATTGTCTCTCGACTGTCCTTTTCTTTGTTCTTCCCTTGTTCTTTCTTGGACGATGGTGCTCTTTGTTCTGTCTCTGAGTCTGAACTGGTATCAGAAATCTGTAACCTTTTCCTCAGGGAATTACTTCTGGGGATCAAAGTTAACCTTGGCTCTGTCTCCCCCCTTTCAGGGTTTTCTCTTTCTTTGTCTTTTGGCTCTTCGTCATCTGACTCAGTACTGGATTCTGATTCATCAAAGTACTCCTTTTCTTTAAAGTCAACTGGATTTGGAATTCTCAAAGTATGACTTGCATGGATCCAGTTCTTCAATCCAGCACACTTCACAGCTGTTGTTGTAGTCAAGATGACTTGCCTTGGTTTGCCCCACATGGGAACAAAACAGTTTCTTCTCCTGTGTAATTTCATCCTTACCCAGACCCCTGGGCTTAGATCATGAGCCGGCTTCTTTTCAAGAGTGGTGGCATCCGCTCCAACCTGATGAAACACAGAATGAACTGCGTCAGCCAGGCTTTTACAGTATTCCAATACCATGTCATCAGTTATTGTCATCAGCTTGTTGACTGGTAGAAATACATGTCTCATGGTGCGTCCCATGAGGATCTCATGCGGACTCAAACCAGTAGTTCTGTTTGGAATTGATCTAATAGTCATGAGTACTAGAGAGGCAAGACATCGGGCCATTTCATACCTGTGGCTAAACACATTTTCCCTATTCTGTTTTTGATAGTACCATTCATTTGTTCTACTACACCGGAAACCTCTGGTCGATAGGACAATGCAGTTTTTGTCGTACATTCAATGGTTCACAAATCAGTTTTATAATCTCATTATGAAAATGTTCTCCTCTGTCCGATTCAATTGTTACTGGGAACCCAAACCTAGGTATAAATTCCCTCAACAATAATTTTGCCACTGTCATTCCATCATTTCTTCTTGTTGGGAACGCCTCTACCCACCTGGAGAATAGGCATACCATCACCAAAACATACCTCAACCTGTTACAAGGAGGCATCCCAATGAAATCCACTTGCATTCTGGTAAAATGTCCTCCCTCTCGACCTATTGTTCCTAGACTCACTACTGTCTTTCTTCCTGGATTGTATTGCTGACAAATTAGACATCTTTGGCAAATACTTTCTGCTACAAGCCTGAACTTGGCATTATACCAAGTTTGTTTAAAGGACCAAATCATGGTGTCTCTCCCTATATGTCCTTGTCCATGATACATCCATGCCATGGCAGACATCATGCTATCAGGCATAACTGGTCTTCCATCTCAATAGACCCACACATGATCTTTCTCTCTTGGTGCACATCCTGCTTTTACCCACTGTTTTATTTCTTCCTCTCCTGCTTCTTCCTGCAATTGTCTTACCTCTTCCCATGTTCCCACGGTGTTAGTAAACATTGAAAAACAAGAAATCAACTCCTTTTCCTTTGCCCGATTGAGTGAATTCTGATTTTGTGCACAATATTGCGCCATATCATTGGCAAATTTGTTTCCAGTGGCAATGTAATCACCACTGCGACTATGAGCAGCACATTTTACCACAGCCAATTGCCTAGGCAGCTGTATTGCCTCAAGCAACTTTCCAACCACTTCAGCATTCTTAATGGGAGTTCCACTTGAGGTTAAGAAACCTCATTGCAGCCAAATTTGGCCAAAATCATGGACCACCCTCTAGCCATACTGGCTATCAGTTATCACAGTCACTCTCACACTTTTCCTAATCTTACATGCTCTGGTCAGGGCAACAAGTTCAGCTACTTGGGTCGACCTTACTCCTTTCAAACAGGATGCTTCCATCACTGCTGCAACTGTACATACCGCAAATGCTGCACTCAGCACTCCTTCATCTGTTATCAAACAAGATCCATCAACAAACATGACATAATCACTTTCTGTCAAAGGTTCATCTTTTATGTCAGGTCTTGGTTTTGTACAGAAATCAAGTACATCCAAACAATCGTGATTTGCTTCATCTCTTACCTCCACATGCTCTACATCAGGCAAAATGTAGAAGGATTCACATTCACACATCTCACAAGACTCACGTTTGTTGCACCCAAAATGAACTTTTCATACTTAGTCAGTCGGCTGTGCGTCATATACTGAGTACGACTCCTTGTTAAAAGAATCGCCACATCATGAGGTACAAACACTTTCACAGGGTATCCCATCACAATTCCCTCACTCTGTTTCAAACTTCGACATGCAGCAGCTACTGCTTTCAAACACCCAGGAAGGGCTACTGGGTCCAACATGGATAAAAATACGCAATTGGTTTCCTCAGTTTTCCATGCTTCTGTACTAGAACAGAGAGTGCACATCCATTTCTCTCACTGCAATACAACTCAAACTCCTTGTCATAGTCAGGCATAATACAGGCGCTTCACACAATCCTTCTCTCAACTTCTTGAATGCTGCCAACTCCTCTTTGTTCAAATCAATTGGATCTCTCACATCACTTCTTGTCAATCGTACCAAAGGTTTTGCAATCAATGAAAAATGTCCTATCCACTGACGACAATATCCAACCATTCCCAGAAACATTCTCACTTCTCTTTGGGTCATTGGTGGACTCATTCTTTTTATGATCCTGATTCTGTCTATGGTTATTTTCCTGTGTCCTTTCTCAATGCTATGTCCCAAATATTGGACTTCTTTCTTACAAAATTGTAATTTCGATGGTGACACTTTTAATCCTCCATCTGCCAAATGATTCAGCAAAGCTATCGTGTCTACTTCACAAGCTTCACGAGTTTTCGATGCCACAAGCAGGTCATCGATACACTGGACTAGTACTGAATTTTCAGGCATTTCTAGACTCTCCAAAGACTTTTTCAATAGCTGATTAAATATTGAGGGGTTTTCTGTATACCCCTGTGGAATTCGTCACCACGCCAAAATATATGCTCGCCGAAACGAAAAGCAAAAATGTGCTGACTGTCATGGTGCAATGGGATGGAAAAGAAAGCATGGCACAAATCAATCACTGTGTACCATTCTGCGTCATGAGGGATCTGATATAAAATCACAGATGGATTCGGTACAATGGGACAACATGATACAAAAATTTTGTTTATCTTTCTCAGATCTTGTACTATCCTGAACTTCCCATTAGGTGAATTACATGGGCTACTCATTATTTCTCTCAAAATTCCTTGTTTTATCATTTTCTCAATCACAGGAGTAACTCCTTCGATTATTTCAGGTGTCAATTTATACTGTGGGACATTTGGGTAACATACTCCTTCTTTTACAGTTATTTTTACTGGATCTACATTCCTCATCAATCCTACGTCTTCTCCTGTAAAGTCCCAAACCTCTGCTTTTACTGATTGTTTTAATTCCTTTGGTAATTCGTCAGGGATAAATACAGCATAGGTTCCTGTAACCTCTTTCTCTCTGTTTGCCATTGTCATTTTATACAACACATCATCATCTGGTGTTTCAAAGGCTATTCCATCTGGAGTACAAAATATAGTGCAATTTATCTTGCACAATAAATCTCTACCTAACAAGTTCACAGGACTGGTGTCGCACACTACGAATCTGTGCATTTAAGAAAATTTCCCTATACTAACTTTCACTGGTTCTGTAAGGTAAGTTTTAATCTGTCTGTTGGACACACCAACTACTTGGATCGTTTCATCCGAGAGAGGAAGATTCTTGACATCAGCTGATCTAACAGTTGATCGTGTAGCACCAGTATCAACTAGGAAAGTAATATTTTCATTATTAACCTTTCCATCTGCAAATGGGCCTGTCTCGTCTACTTCTAGAGATGCGCCAAGTACGCACTCTTCTTCCTCCCTTCGGCACCGTCAATAACCCTCTTCTGAATCACTTTCATCACGTTACAGCCAATACTGAGAAGCAACGTTAGCGTGTTGCGGCTTATTTACCTGTTCTTCATTGTGGAATCATTCTCCTTACTATACTTCCTGCAATTTTTGTTCTGTGGAAAAGGTGGTTTTGGCACCTGATTCTGTTGTGTTACACCCTGCTGTTGTCGTTGCTGTTGACCACTCACCTCATTCTGCACCTGTGGATTCAAGGATGGATTTTCATCATAAGTACTTGGTGGATTCTTACACTCAGATTTCCAATGCCCTATCCTACCGCAATTATGACACGGAAATTTCTTCTTAGCTTCCTCAATATTCCCTTTATTTTTCCCAGGATTAAATCTTTGTTTTGACCCAGCTTATTCTACTAATTGTGCTTCCTGTCTCTCTGCTACTTTTACTTGTGCCCACATAGCCTTCTGATTTAGTTTTCGCTATTTTGCTTCAATTTCATCACTGAAATATTTAGCATGCCTCAATACTTCATCTATTTTCTTATTTTGCCAATCTACCGTATGCTGTTTTATCATTTCACTAATTTCTGGACGAAGACCATATACAAATCTGTATACGAAATGACTCAAATCCTTGTCACTCAAATTTTCATCTCCATTGAATTGTTTAAACGCTAAAATTAACCTCTCATAATAGGCGTGTACTGATTATTTGCTTTCCTGATGTGTTCTGTCAATTTTCACCCAATCTGTCTCTTTAGGGGGTACCTTGTTCTTCAAGAATGCCATAACCTGTTCATATTTCTTCATTACCTCGGGGTCTGGAGCTCCTGTCTTTGGATCCCTTGGGTATTCCTGTGTCGGCCAATCTATTACTATTTTGCATTCTGTCCATAGATCTGCTGGTACTATTATGTCAAATGAGCTATTCAGATCAATCCACAATACTTTGGATAGCTTCACAAATCTGTCCACCTGTCTATACCACTCGACGGGTTTTTCACGCAGTCGAGGGAAGTCATTCATAAATGACAAAATATCCTGTCTTGTCCATGGGACATGTACATATCCTCCTCCTGGAATCTTTCTCATAGGGCATTCTGTCACAACCTTCTCTTTTTCTCCCACAGGATAAGCTGACTCTTCGCTCTCCATGTTACGCTTTTGCACAGAAATAACAACTCCTCATCTTGGTACGTTTTTACCTTCTCTGTCGGAATAGTTCCTACTATTAATTCTTCCAGTACCATTCGTAATTTAGATAAATCTATTGACTGAGATTCCTTATCTTTCTTTTGTAATCTTCTCAACCATTCACTCAACTCTTCTGTTGATGGTCCTACTGGCTTTTCTACATTTCCTTGTCCAAAATCTTTTTGAGTTTCTGACATTGTCTCTATCATTGTCATAAGTTTTTCTGCACAGTTTTGACCTACAAATGGGTTATTTGAAAAATTCGGTTCAATCATACTCATTGTCTGTCTCCATGGATTCTCACTCTGACTCATTCTTGGTTGTTCAACCAGTTTATTACTTTTATAAGGGACTGTCAAACAATGTTCGCTGTCTTTCTGCTTGTCAAAAATAGGCATTACTGGACCTATCGTTACTGGAACAGTTACCGCTTCCAAATTCTTGGTCAATTCTCTTATTTTCTCGGTTAATTCTAGGGTTGTTTTTGCTAGTTCTGCTGAATTTTCTCCATCCAATTTTCCTCCAGACTTCTTCTCTACCTCTCTAATGGAATTGTTTCTTCCCAAATATTGGAACTCTGGTTCCGATTTTACGATTCGTACCGTTTCTTTCATTGGGGCACTTAGAGTTAATATTTCTGGTTCTGATCAGTATGGTGGTGTATTTTTATAGAACATATCCTCAAGCATATCATCCTCTGACTCATTCATTCCACACCCTCTCGATTCCACATTATGCCTCTTTTCTACACACTTTCGTCCTTCATTCTCTCCTGCAGTTCTTACAGGAAACAAACCCTCAGTCATACTCGCATTCCACCACCTTCTCATTCGATCGTCATGCGTCTCATGTCCGTATGATCTGCCAAACAGATACCTATAACCTCTACCATTTCCCTGTCTTTCTCGGTCATGCATCTCATCTTCCCACTCTGTCAAAGCCTCAAATTGAGTCGGTCTACGTCTCGGTTCTAAATTCATCATTTTCTCTCTCAAATTTCTCAAAACAGCCACATTAAATGAACCATGCTATGTAAAAGCCAACACTCCGTCTTTCTCTGTATATTTTACCCAGTTATCTAACCAAATACAGGTGTGATATCCATATTTCGCAACCATGAAGGATGCAGGGGTTTTCGGTAGGCCTGGGTGAAAATTTCGTTCCGTTCGCGGAAATTGCGATAATTTGACATTTTCGCGTTCCGCGGAGAGCGCGAAAATGTCAAAAATTCCGGTTTCCGCAGCTTGGCGATAATTTGTTTCTTGCTCGCGCTGTAAAATAATACATTCTCGCGCGCGCGCGATCGCCTTACCTGAATCCCTGCGTTCGCCGACAAGTTTTCTTGATCCGGTCGCGTTCTCCATGAGATGTTGTATTGTTTTTAGCCATTTGCGCTGTCTCGCGACAGTTCGCGCCCGCAGTGACGTCATGCGTCGCGCGATCACGTCTTTCTTCTCGCGATCATGCACCGCGAGAACAACTCAAAACAAGATGGCCGCGCCCGCAAGCAACCACATGGGTAAGTTGGCGACCCGCAACCATGTAGAAAATCTCGCGAACATGCCGGAAAAAAACTTCCGCATCTTCGCGATATTTCCGCTTGTTTGCGATAATTTTAAACATTTTCGCGATAATTTGCGAAGGTTAATTCCGCAAATTCCGCCCACCCCTAGTTTTCGGTGGAGGAAGTAACTGTCCTTCCCTAGTTATGATCGGTTTGTCCTTCTTAAACCACTTCTTAATTCTGCCAAACCAAGACTTTTCTCCTTTTCTGGTGGATCGTAATACATTTTCCTTTCTTTCCGTATATCACTAGTTTCTCCTTACAACTGTACCGCTATTCTGTCCAATCGTAGCGCGACTCACACTAACGCACCAATCCGGAGCGTTTATGTCACTTTTACAATTCTCCAATCTCAGCGCGACTCTCACTAACACACCAATCGGGAGCGTTTACGTCACCCTGTATTTTCTCCACTCCTAGCGCGGCGAACACTAACGCACCAATCCGAAGCGTTTTAAGTTTCTGACCGACTGATCAATCCCAGCGCGGTCGTTCTGACGTCAGCAGCCGCTGCGGCAGCTCCTGCTCTTGTCTACCCCTCCTTCACAAATCTGCTCAGTAAGTTTTTGTTGCAATTTCTACAATTCTGTTAGTAACAACATAAAAACGCCACCATTATCCACTTCGCTAACCAAGGAATAGCAATAGACCTTCTCACGAGAATTCCGTCTTTCCCGAGAGCAGCGCTTACCTCTGCCCTACTACGGATTCGTTACTTCCGTTGATAAAGTAGCACATCCCTCTACTTCACCCTTCTAACAAGCATTAGCTAATCGTTTCTCCAGAATTAAGACACATAGTTGGAGACCCAATGCTCCTGAGAAATAAAACTAGAATTTCACAAGTAACCCGAATGCCTTTACATTCACACAAGAAAAATGTAGTACGTTCACACAGAATCCTGTCTTTCCCGAGAACAGCGAACAGTCTGTCCTACTACAGAATTATGACATACAGAATTTGAAGGATTTCGGGCTAAAAGTTGAAAACGGGGGCGGGAGGTACTCGCAGGACTCTTACCGCCACTTGCTGCTCCAGGGGGATTGTGAGCGCTACGGACTGCGAGGACCAGCAGCCCTTCGGACCTCAGCTGCAGCCTCTTCCGCCGTGACTCCGCCCCTCCTCAGGACACTGATAACAGCTCATGGCCCCCGCTTCACGGGTGCCACTCGCAGGACTCTTACCGCCACTTGCTGCTCCAGGGGGATTGTGAGCGCTACGGACTGCGAGGACCAGCAGCCCTTCGGACCTCAGCTGCAGCCTCTTCCGCCGTGACTCCGCCCCTCCTCAGGACACTGATAACAGCTCGTGGCCCCCGCTTCACGGGTGCTACTCGCAGGACTCTTACCGCCACTTGCTGCTCCAGGGGGATTGTGAGCGCTACGGACTGCGAGGACCAGCAGCCCTTCGGACCTCAGCTGCAGCCTCTTCCGCCATGACTCCGCCCCTCCTCAGGACTAACCCCAGGTGACTCTCTACACGCAGCGCGGGTCGCAGCGTGGGAGAAGCCCGGGACAAGGGCGGGACCGTTTGTGGCCGTTAGTGGCCAGTAGTGGGCGGGACGGGCCACCCCTCTAACCTCGGCACTCTCTGTTTGGTACAAGTGCCCGTATAGTTGTGAGTTCTTGTCGTACCCATGTCCCTTATTAGTTGTGTGCATTAGTTGTTACGTTTCATTAATGTTCATAAACCCAAAGTAAATATTGGTATCTGTAATATATTGTATCCGAAGGACCTTTGTTATTCCCACTGGCTGCCCCTATTGTATGCTTGTCACGTACGAAGATGACTTCCTTAAGGTCTGGAAGGAAGATTGTGCAGGGCAGTACAGGGGGCTGTGTATCAGGGACTCTCGATAATTTCATCTCTAGAGCAGTCCGTGTCCTTGAACACGAGATCATTTTAACAGAAAAAAGACTGTCTTTAGAAATATCAGCAAAGAGATCGTCTCTTGGTAACATCATGGCAGCCGTTTCTCCTGAATGCAGGCAGCCTCAACCCGTTTCTGATCTGCTGCCTAGTACTGTGCAAGGGATGTTGGACACAACAACACATAGCACTTTGGAAATCATTCCTGATACTATAAACATTTTAGAACCCAGTCGCTTATCTGTAAATCCTAGTGTTATTCCCTCTCTGCCTCTTATTGAGCAGCCACGTAAAGTTATTTCGAGTATGGGTAGCAGGCCCCAGTCTACTAATGGGAAAAGAAAACGTGTGGGAGTGCCATCCAAGGGCAGACGTGCCAAAGTGCCCAAAACGTTTAAACCTGCCAACCCATGTAACGATCCCCAATCCCATTTGTCTCGTAGTACCCCTCCCGTTGTTGGGAGTCTTATGCCCAGCCACCCCTCCCCTATTATGCCTAATGTCAATTCTCTGCCTACCGGCTTTTCTGAGTCTCTGGACCAATTGCTTAAATCTTTCTTCTTACCGTTATACGAGAGAGTCAAGCAACTCTCCACTTCCATTGGGAAACTGGAGAGTATTGTGCTCACAAACACGACTCTTTTGGAGAAAACTTTAGCGACTCCGCCAGGTTCTAAGATTTTACCACCTCCTGACTCAGCCGTCAAACAAGGGATTGTTGCTAATGGTCCTACTTCCCCGGCTAGTGTATCTTCCTACCCACCTGCCCACAAAGATCATGTCGTGGAAGTTATTCATACACCTGTTGGCGCTGTTATGTCCAATAAACCAGCTAGTAATGTTGTTATCAATAAGAGCAACAATACAACAGGGCAGACTCCTTCCCAGGGTGAAGGTCCGTTTTTAAAACTTCCATGTATCAATCTTCCTCCTGAGTCCTTACCCTATACTGTTATATTGGCTGGTGTTCCAAGGCTCCCTCAGGTAAAGATTGAGTCCCACAGCGAGTTGAAGAATAAGGTGATTCACTGGCTAAATGGAAATAGGCCTTTGCCACCTAGACTAAGTGCGGAAATTTTGTCTGTACGTAGGGTGAGTTGGTTGGGTACAAAAGTAAAGAAAGTGGAGGGAGATTGCATAATCATTAACTTTCGGGACCCTACAGTGGTGAGTCATATCTGTTCCCATCCTAATACCTCGAGCGTTACTGGAATACACACCTTGGATTTGTCCTATTTCTTTTCTTTTGACCTTCGCGACACACGTTGCGATTTGTCTACTGGTTGGGAAAGGGTCAACAGGGGCTTCCGCTGTCCATCCAGATTGGATTTCCATCTCCCATTGTCCAATCATTTTGCCCCGTTGAGTAGTTTGGAAGGGGTTGATTGACTGTCAACTAATTTTACTAATTTGGGTTGTGTGAGTAAAATTGCTATTGGCCCTGGACATTCTGCCAGTTCGGGGACCGTAAGTTGTAGCGGGCCCAGGGGGGTACACCTGGGTATGGGTGACACGTATTCCAACACTGCATGTGTTTCTCTTATTGTGCCCCCTAGCAATTTTGATTCCTTTCTACCAGCATCGGAGTGTTTAGATAATCCCCAGGGCACAAACCTTGTTAACCTCACACCCATCGCAACCGAGACGGTACCTCATACTCGCACGTTGCACAATGATAGATCATTAATTTCACACACAGATCCTTGTCCCAACGAGCACGAGTGTTTGGAACCTGGCAACACTGTAAACCATTCTGCCTCACAGGGTTCTTTACTTGGCCATTTGCCAGCTGTTACAACCATTTCCCCCCTTCTTACATTGGCCTCGTGGAACATTGCCGGTCTAAGAAGTAAAATTGTAATGGAGGAGTGGTCTGCCTGGGCAAATAACCATGATATCCTGGTCTTTCAGGAAACGTGGGCTGTGGACCCGATTTACTTTTCTGGTTATGTTAATTTTCATAAAGGGGCCTCTAGTGGGATAAGGGGCCGTCCTTCGGGTGGTCTCTGTATATGGGTGAGGCAAACCCTTAAGTATAGTCTCACTGAACTGGCCATTGATATCCCCGACATTTTGATCATCTCGTTGCAACTTAATGATGATCCTGATATCTTGATTCTAAATGTATATAATAGGGGCCTACAGGCGGGCGAGGTACTAATACTTTTCTACAATTAGACGGGTTCTTGGAAACAGTCAACCCCTGCACAAATGTGATAATAGTGGGTGATCTAAATTGCTGTTTCGAACCTTTGTACACTGCTTGGGACTCACTTACACTGGAAGTGGACGCAAATTGGAACATTCCACCTCTTGACCTTCCCCCCATCAAGGGGTGGACTGAATCTGCCATTCAGTGGATGAGCTTGTGTATGGGGCGTGGCTTTAGGGCAGCCAACGGACGGACCCTCTCTGACAAAAATGGCAAGGATACCTTTGCCGATGGTCGTCGTTGTAGTAGAATCGATTATGCCCTAATTAAAGTGGAGTTTTGGTCCACTTTAAATGATATGGTGATTCTAGATCGCCCCGAGAGCGACCACAATCCTTTAGTTCTGAGTTTTCTGTTTTGCCCAGCTCGTTGAAGTGAACCATCCGAGATTGTTTCTGCTGACGCCCTCCTAACTAATAATCAACGGAGAGTGCGCTGGAAAAAGGTTGCTATCGATAGTGCAGTACTCACCGAAATTAGTTCAAAAGTTTCTTGTGCGTTGGAAGCCCTTCATTCTCTCCAGAGCCAAGAGGCTGTCGTTGGCGAGTCTACTCATATTCACGAAAACCTATTTTCAGGCCTCAAGGCTCTTTTTTCTAAACCCTGTAAGGTTAAGAATTTGTTTTTACCAAAGCAAAATTCTTGGTATAACAAAGCATGCCGTGAGTCTTATGGCAAACTGAAATCCGCCATTAAATCTAAAAATCAGGCCAATATCAGATCAGCCAGGAAAGACTACAGTAAGGCTAAAGTCTCGGCCAAACAAGATTGGGACAACGAACATTGGAACGACCTTTTGGTCGCTAGTAAACAAAGAAATCTGACTATGTTTTGGCATATTGTGAAGTGGGGCAACTCTCCGAGTTCGCATTTTCCCTCAAATCATGTTCTCCCCGAATCCTGGGTGTCGCATTTTGAGTGTCAGTTCTCGGATACTAATCTGGTTGAAGAGACTGCTTCACCCATCTTACAGGACATGCCCATCCTCCAGAATCTTACATTCGATTGTAAAGAGGTCGAGATGGCTTTAACCAAGGTTCCTAGTGGCAAGGCACCGGGCATAGATTGTGTCCCCGCGGATCTTTTTAAATTTGACCATAGTAATTGGGTGCCCTATATTGCATTCATGGCAACTGCTATAGCCAAAGGGGCTGTCATCCCTGAATCCTGGAAGGGCGCTGAGATACTGCCCATCTTTAAGAAGGGTGATCGCTCGTGCCCGGGGAATTACCGCCCGATTAGTTTAATTGATTCCGTTCAAAAAATTATTGCAAGGATGATCCTGGCAAGAATTCAGTTATGGATTGAACAGGAGGATATCATCTCGCCTCTGCAGGCCGGGTTTAGACCCTGTACTGGTACCATCGACCAGGCGTTCAAGTTCCAACTGATCGTCTGGAAAACGGTCTATCTTTGTGGCGGTACTCTGTACGCCGCTTTTGTTGACCTCCGGTCAGCCTTTGACTTAGTCAATAGGACTAAACTTTGGGGGGCTCTAGCGGAGTTAGGGATGCCTGCTGACCTTTTGAATATAGTCATTAGGTTGCATGACAATAACTTTGCACAAGTACGATGGGAGAATCAAGGGCAGGTCACCGACAGATTCAAAGTTAATAGGGGTGTTAGGCAAGGGTGCGTCCTTGCGCCTACTCTTTTTCTGTTATTCATTAATAGAGTTGTGCAGTACTTTTCATCTACATCCACTGACGCCCCCACGCTGGGTGGTATAAAAATCCCACTACTCATGTTTGCCGACGACACCCTACTACTATCCCAGACTCAGTCTGGGTTACAGGCGGCTTTGAACGTATTCGCCAACTTTTTTTCCGACTTCGACCTTCTAGTTAATGTCTCAAAAACTAAGTACATGGTCTTTAACAAAGGGAAAAGTGTGAAAGGTCATGTTACTATGAATAATGATTTACTCGAACGTGCCAATGTTATGACTTATCTGGGGGTTGTTTTCGAAAACAAGTTGAATTGGAGGCCACAAATAGATGTCCTATCTCTCAAATTTGCCCAGCTCTCTGGGTGCTTGGTTAAAGAACAGAAACAGTCCCAGATGAAAATGATAGGTCCTGCTATTAAAATTTATAATGCCAGGATTAGTTCTGCGATCCTTTATGGCGCAGAACTCTGGGGTTTTGCTGATCTTTCCCCTTTGGTCAAGGCACAATACAAATTTTTGAGGATCCTTACGGGTCTCCCCTGTTCAAGTCCAGTGAAACCGCTTCTGCTGGATCTTGGTTGTTATTCTTTTGAAGATGTTGCCAGGTTTAAACCATTGGCTTTTTGGAGGAGATTATGGACCGTACCGGAATTAGGCCTCTATGCAAAGGCATTTTTGGAGGTTCGCTCTATTCTGGGCGCCGGTAACATTGTGTGGTTCAAGCAAGTTAGTCTGCTCTTGGAATCCATGGGCCTAGGAATTCTTTGGACTGACCCTGCTAATAACCCTTTTCCTCCTAAAAAACTCTTTAAAAGCCTTTACTGGTCTATGGTACTTCCGAAACAACTATCCCTAGTTCCAGCAGAGTCTCTGACAGGCAGGTTTCTTGTGCAGAAAAAAGTCCCACTCTTAGAAGCCTATTGCCTATTATCACCAGGCCCAGTGACAGGAAACTTTATCATCAATTGAGGGTTGGCACCCTACCCACCAAACTGTTTACTAAAAAATGAAAGGGTGAGGTTTGTGACTCCTGTCGCTGGTGTAAAGACTGTGCTGAATCTGTGGGTCATATATTTTTTGTCTGCCCGGCCTATGCAGCCCCCCGGGATAAATGGCTCAAACCTATATGTCGTACTTTGGGCACTAGACTGGGGCCTGAGGCTCTAAGAATCCTAAGATCTGATACTGGTGAATGTATCGTAGTTGCCGTGGCCAAATTCCTGGGTTGGGTTTGGATTATCAGAAATAGGAATCACTAGATACCAGTGTTGTGTTTAATCATGATCTTATTTCTTTTGTGTCATTTTGGAACCGTTTTTATCTTTTATCTTGTATGTAATGCTTATTTTTACATTGTAATGTCTTTTTATGATGAAATTGATCGATAATAAAGACTAATGAAATGAAATGAAATGAATGACATACATTAACAAAGCAGCGCTTACCTCTCCTTTGTCCTTCTAACAAGCTCAGAGAGTACCTATTACCTTTCCAGTGATAAGCGTTATCGGAATGCCAGTTGGATCCCTGGTACCTAAGACCAGAATTTCACAGGTAACCTTCGCTATCATACACACTTCTCTCACACAGAAAATGTCTCTAATGGCAACACACGGCGATGTCACCAAATCGAACCCAGACAATGCGTCGTGCAACTCCAATCATCACACGTTTCTCCTGTGTACCTACAGGATAACAACAATTCCGTCTTTCCCGAGAACAGCGCTTACCTCTGTTCTACTACGGAACCGTTGCAAACTTCCGACTTCCTAAATCCCAGAAGCCGTGCAAACAACATAAAACTCAACACGACTCAACATAGAGTGTTAGTACATAAACCAATATCAATAACCAATAATCAATAAGCTATTTACAAACAAGAATCACCAAACCAAACAATAAAAAACATAACTCTGCTACCAGAAAACCTGATGCAGCGTGGAACTTCAAATTCCCCCCTTCATCACAGAACAAATACCTCAGACTCAAATTCACTCATATACTTTCATTGGTGGGGCCCATAATACCAATACTTACACTCCGTTGATCTATTTTCCTAGGGAAAATAAGCTTCCAAACGCTGACATGAAAGGAATACCTTTACCTTACCCTAAAAACATTGACTGCCAACCTAAGATATCCCTCTCATTAGGAGATGGATCATTTAGTTGTTATCTATGATTTTAGTGACTGAACTCATCTATCTACACATCACTTCTTTATCTTAATTCTCTTCTTCAAATAATCGACACAACACATTTGTCAATTAATCAAGTATTCTTTATCTAAGAAATATTGCAAGAAACGTTAGAAAATCATCATCAGCATTTCAGAGCATCATATTTACCTATTCTGGCTAAAAGTCGTCCTCTAAGTCAGTCAGGTCAAGGAAGAATTGTTTCAGCAAAGTTAGGCCGCAATTCAGTCTCTCAAATATTCAGGATAACAGCTGTCCAGCAGTGTCACCGTCCTCTCCGTCAGTATAACGTCAGGAAATCACGTTCGTCAAAGAAGAGCGTGAGTGTGTTATTTAGTTCAATTCCCTACCTACTTTTATAATGAAAATAATGTCAAAAAGTATCAAGATCGGGGTTTAGAAAGTCCTGATTGGTCGACTTGGGGTTAGGAGGTAAAGTTCTCAGGGTGTCCAAACGATGAACTCATCATACTTGCTGGTTCCGGTTTTTAAATCAAGCATTGTCTTTGGTATTGGCTAGGTTCCCGGAGCGTCCTTGAAGCGTACATGTTCTCCAGGGGTTAGGTCCAGGCCACTGCTGCTAGCGGTAACGCATGCGCACTTCACCCAGAACCTCGTGTTGTTAGGGCAGTCACGTTCAACGTCTCGTTCAGCCATTTTGTTTAGGCCGAAATGGTCAACTTAAGCAAAAGAAACATAAAAACGTAATTAAAACATAGAAATGGCTAATAAAATGTTATCCCCTTGCTAACACCCATATATGTGTGTATTTATCTAGCAGAAGCAACACTCAGAGCGGTTTATACTCACTGAATAAAGCACAAATCACAAATACATCACCAAAGCCACATATAACATGCAATATTCTAATTTCCTACTATTAATATGCATACTTAAATTAGTTTACAATTAGTATAGCCATGCAAAGTGCAATTCCCACGTGTAATTCTTTCGTTAATATAATTGGTGAGTTATCATTTCAAACGGATTAATAATATTACAATTAATAGATTATTCGGATTAATATAAACATGCAGAATGGGGGGGCGTACAAAGTTTTGTACTACCCGCTCAAGCAGCCCCCTCCCTATTACATTGGGGACCGCATGGCCTCCCTCACCCATTGAATATATAAATGTAAATATATTTATATA
The DNA here is from genome assembly GCF_964204655.1 of Triturus cristatus. Classification (NCBI taxonomy): domain Eukaryota; kingdom Metazoa; phylum Chordata; class Amphibia; order Caudata; family Salamandridae; genus Triturus; species Triturus cristatus. The sequence goes on along the minus strand of NC_140593.1, from coordinate 578,496,857 downwards.
TATATTTAGGCTGGGCCCCTGGGGATGGGTCCCTGGAGTCAAAATTGGCCCAGGAGAGGGAGCTTGTGGCCACCCGTCCACTATTCATTTAAGGCCTGGTGCTGGGAGATGGGGTCCCTGGGGCTGAAAAGGCCCCCTCCCCCATTGAATATATATATATATATTTTAAGGCAGAGCCCCGGGGGATGGGTACCCGGGGCTGAATTTGGCCAGAGGAGGGGTTCTGTGTAGTTTCTCTATTCAATAAAGGCCTGGACCAAGGTTCATTCTGGCCCTGATGCTCATTTCACAAAAATTAAACCTCAACCGTAAGCACTTACACATATAAACATACCACATGCCCCTGTTGAAGTTCCACTTCTGTAAAGGAACTATGATCTCAACTGAATTCATCTCAATCTGTATGTGACAGTGACAAGGAGGTTTTTTCTTGTCCTGCCCTGGTGAGAGCAGAGTCCATGGTTCTTTTCCCTTTATATCTCTATGATTATGGAAATGTGCAATTCACTTGGAAGCTTCACCCGCTTGGCTCCGCCCACCTTAGTTGTATGCAAAGGTCTTCCTGCCTTTTGCCAGGATGATGCACAGCTTAACTGGTGGCCCCCAAACATGTTTGCCGCCGATTTTGGTGAGGAGTTCTTGATGCATAGGAATTTGAGGAGTGAGGACATCTCCAACAAACAAAGAAGCACCGTACCCTACACACACTCTTCTCTGCTTGGCACCAGTGCAATAATGTACTCAAATCTTTTAAGGTGTTAGTAGGTTCTTTATGTGAAGAACATCCCATCCATAGGTCAGCTAGCAACTCTAGCCCAGTTGTAACTGTCTCTGACTATGGAACATACAATATGTCATAGCTGGGCTAGAATGCCCTCACATTCTAAATTCCATATATCCAAACACAATGCCTAAATAACTCAAATCTATTTGAGTTGTGCATTCCCTATCCCACTGGCGTAATGAAACTTGAGGGTGCCTCCCTGCAAAGCACGGGAGGGGCCCCCTCCTGGCTCAATTAGGAGCTCAGCAGCCAGAGTGCTGTGCTGAGGGGGCTCTCTGGAGCTTTGGGGACCCCCCCGACCCAGGGGGGCTGTGAGGGCCTGTGTTACGCCCCTGCCCTCTCCCCTAATGCAAGCAGGCAGAGACACGCACTCCTAATTCTACGTATCAATCTGCACTAGGATTTGCTGATTTGCATTTAGTGGAGAGTCACACCCAGGGTAGGGGTAATTCTAAAACCAGGGAAAATCTTTGCCTGTTGATGTACCTTTCTGAATTAAACCCCAAACTTCTATACCTAGAAAAGAGCTTGCAAGTGTGATGGCTATTTTCATTTGTTCCATTTAAATGTGTTGGAAACTGGGCTTGCGCTAAAATAATCTGTGTATACACTGTCTCCATCTTGAAACACTGTCGTAGTATGCCAAGTTATGTGTTATGTTATGTTCGGGGTTTATAAAGTGTGACCGCTGCCCCAGATAAGAGGCGTCCCGGCACTAAGCAGCAGAAGAATAGCCATGCACGGAAAGACACAGGAAGGCCTACAGAGAAGGAAAAATAAAGGTTTTAATGGCTTTCCTGAATTGAAGGTAGTTAGTGAGCCCTCGAATATGGGCCGGAGGGAATTCTAGAGGATGGCAGCTCTATTCCGAAAGCAGCGACCTCCGGCGCGAACCCATCTCACACGAGGGATCACTACCAGGCATTGTCCCATAGATCAAAGCGATCGCGTGGGAGTATAGGGTAGGAGAATGTCAGTCAAGATTTGTGGGGATGACAATTTCAGTATTAAACTCAATTCGCCTGGCCACAGGCAACCAGTGGAGATGGCAAATGGCACTTGTCACTGAGCAGGTTCTACGCAGACCGAGGAGAGATTTTGCGGCCGCATTCTGGACTCTCTGTAGCCTCTGAATTCTGACTTGTTGACTCCCAGATACAATGAGCTGGTATTGTCGAGTCTAGACATGATCAAAGCCTGGATAATGATCTGCCTTGTCAGGGCATCGAAGAAGCCCAGAATGGGTTTGAGTCCGCGCAACAGACCAAAGCAAGTTATGTTTAGTATTACTGTTTCTTGTTCTAAATAAAGAAATACAACGTTACTCCAATGAACAAAGAATGTTCCCACAGACCTTTCCCCACACCGTGTTTAACCAAATACTGCTTAATCGTCTTAGGCTATTGGCGAACAAAGAATTAACCTATATGCTTGAATAAACTGAAAATGACAAAATCCAGTTAAATGCTACTTATGTATTCTGTAAAATAATGTGTCTTCTCGTGTGTTCCTCATTGGTGCATACCCTAAGAACCATGTACTTATGTAGAATGTATGAAAATCTGTGTCCTCCCGAGCCCCTACTTCCCACCTTTGGAAGGTGACCAATTCAGGACTTTACATAGAATTTTACAGAGTTTTTATACTTATGAAAATGCCCTTTGCTGCTAAATTTATTGATGGTTTATTTCATTTATAATATTATATTTAAAATTTCAAAGTATAACTGGAATCTGTCATTGTTATTAGAATGTTGCAGCAATGATTTGAACTTCATCACAAATGTACCTTTGACGGATTCAACCAGGAGGCACCAAAAACCATATCAGGACTGCAATGCTCCTGGTTCAAATCGCTGGCATGCATAATATGACCATTTGAAATAGATTTGTCTGCCGACACAAGTTTTCTTATTGTTTGTATTCCAAAGATTGGTGGGTGGTTTTCTAGAATATTTGTTCCAGAACGTTTAGAACTTAATTTTGCTAAAGTTCAGCTGGCGTCAGAGTCTCATTCAGATCAGGTTGCTAACAGGGACATCTTAAGGATTTTGGGGGCCCTCGGCCAAATGTATTTCGGGGGCCCCTGTTCAGACCAGCTTTAAATTCATGATATCATTTCAGCTCTTTCATGCCTTCTTTGGCTAGGTCTTTGACAGAAACACTTGTCCAAATTCTAAATGTGTTTTCATCTCATTTTGAAGGATAGTGATGGGTGTTTTCAATATTGTAACACAGCAGCAGCTCACCAATATTAATGCAAACAATCTCTATGACATCCTCCTATTTTTCATGTGTGAGGCCCTTTTTTGATCTACAAGAAACTTTTGGTGGATGTTGCATGAAACAAGCACGTTTCTTTGCAGAATGTCTGTACTGAACTCTTACACACCACCCAAATTAAAAGTAAATTAAAGGAAAACAGTATTTAAAACAATCTGTTTAAGAAATATTCAAGGTCAATAAGGCAATACTCTGCAGGACAGAGTTGACTCTATCAGGGGGCCCCCTGAAAAACTGGGGCCCTGGCCAGAGCCCACTTTGCCCATGCATTAAAACGTCTCTGGTTGCTAAACAGATGCCTTCATTTTTGGTTTCCCTTCAGTCGATTTAAAATGTCCCATATTTGTGGTTGAAATTGCACTCATTTGTAAATCTGAGCATATGTTTCTTACTGAAGAGTACATGTCTCCTTAAATGTGGAGCATAAGATGCTGCAAACATAAACTGAAAATAAATTGTCAGACATCTGGGTTTTATTTCGGTATTTCAATTTCTTGCCTCCTACAAATAAATAAAGTTGTCAAAACAGTCCTTTACATTCTTAGAGTGATAAAAATGCTTCTGACAAATGTTCCTTTCATTGACAGTAAATGTCTAGAGAAGGCATGGGTGTGGTCTTGCCTGGATTACTGCGGGCCTGTAAAACTGTCACTTCTTGTGAGGGCTTCCAACATGTTTTGAACGTTCTGTTCAACCTAGCCTTATACCTAAGGCCTTACAGTCCCTATCAGAAACCCCTTTCTCATTTATTGTTCATTTTTTGTATTCATTCTTTCTCTATAGCAGCAGCACAGTCCCAAAGGACTTTAGAGTGTGTTAGATCAAACACATCTTTCAATGTCACGAGACTCTATATGCAATTCACACAGGTAAAAAAGAACGATCATTTAATTCACTGGTTAGATCAGGTGTTTAATTTGAGAATTTATAGAGTCTAGGGTTGGCATGTGATATCATCATATATCAATTGGCCCATTTATATATGTGAGCGTTAATAGGTTTTGTTTACAGTTAGTTCAGTGCCATTGCCAATGATACTTCAGGACAGAATTGTGAGAATAATAGAAAAGGTAACAAAGAGAGAGGAGGGAACATCGGGTAGAGGGGTATCCTTAACTATAAGAAGGAGGAGGCATAGAGTAGACAAATTAGAAACAGGCTGTCAGATTCCTTATAGTACAATATAACATAGGCTCATCAGGGCAGTGTTCAAAACATATTCTGGACTAAGAGCCAAACTAAGACACAGAGAGATTTAATTACTGCTCTCATAATAATCCTTCAAAATCAGTAAATCCCAGAAACATCTGGTAATTTTCTGTCATATAGGGTAAAAGACCACGAGCAAGCACGGGAAGGGCTCAGCATTAGGAATGACCTTGGACTGCAGCAAGTTCTCCTCCGCTATGGTGGAGGAGTGTCACCCTCCCCACCAGCAGCCTCAAAAAGGTCAAAAATAAAACAACAATAAAACATGTTTATTAGCTTTTTATATTTGCTCTCGAAGCCAAGGCTTAAGGAAGGATCCATCGCAGGAGCGGCACACACAGGGATAATGGTGGGCAGTGTTCATGGCGGTTACGCCGGCCATCTCAGGCCGGCCAAACCGACATGCGCACTAAAGGTGTCTCCAACCTGAGCTGCGTTGCTGGTTTGGACACAGCAGGCACAAGCTCACAGTCTCCCTAGAAGCACAAATCGAGGGCGCTCAGGCCAATCCTGATGCTGCTCTCATGACATGAGAGCAGCGTCAGGATTGGGCTACAGAGGAGTCTGGGAGCCTGTGCTGCCTTTAGTGGACCCTGAGGATCGAAATAGTGGTGATGTGACAGGTAAGTTATTATTTGTATTTTTTATTTTTGTCTTCCTCCATCGTCTCCCCTTCCGCCCCCACCCCGCCTCTTTACCCTGACACCAGCCGTCACTGTAGGACTGTCTCTATATCAACTGCATTGCCATTTGCATTTTCACACGGACCTAAGAATAGTTCTGTTTTCATCCCTTTTCTTAATTTTTTAACCAACAATGTCTAGGCTTTTGTGCTTTTTATTGCCAAACTGTGTAATCTTCATTATACTGGATGACCTCTCCGTCCTGAGACAATTTTTGCAAAAATAATCTATATTTTGTGGCCACTAATTTATGAAATTTCGAGTCAATATCTCCCAAAATGCATGTTTATTTCAGCTAAAAGATTTAAGTGTAAGCATGGCTAGCTGACGTTTCATACCGCCAGGAACAACTAACCACATTTTGGGACCTTATTCCTCCGAAGACCCGCCCTAAATATATCTGGGACCCCTTTGCGGCATACCTCCGCCAAAGAGCCACTGAAATGACAGTAGCTAGGTTGGTCCCCGAGCTGAAACCTTGCTGGGTCCTGAAACCCTGTTACCATCCCTGTTGCACACAGTACGGCTCGACAAGCCACTCTGGCCACTCATTGCTGTAGTCCACTTATGGCCAATTGTGAAGTGTGTGGTATACTCATCCAGTTGCATGCAATAACAATGTGAGGCGATTATATGTTGCTGCCAATTGTGATGTATTGGAAGTGAATCCTTATAATGTATGCCTCATTTAAGCATAAATAAAGTTTGTATAGTTAAAAAAAAAAGGCTAGAGTTTAAGGTTGCACTATTTGCTAGCTGCACTTTAATTGCCATCCTTCACAGCTGATCTTATTTTAGATCACACGTCCAGTTTTAGAGGGGACTAGGTGACTGCTAATGAAAGAGCTGAGAAAATGTTATCTTAGAACTTTGGACTACATCACAAGTGCCAGTCACTCAACTAATCCCATTCAAGACCATCTGCATTGTACGCTGCCCTCTCCAACACATCGAACCAACATTCAACAGAGAAACAGTGACTCCACCAACACATGCAAAATCTAAACTCAAAAATAAAATGGAAACTCTCATTCACGTAACAGTGCATTGTACATAAAGTACTCCAAGAAATCAAAAGACTCTTTAAAGATGTACAGCACAGAATTCTCAACTGAGAAATTCCTTTTTTTCCAAACTGCAAAAAAAGGTGACATTTAGTGCCAGACTGCCTACAGAAAATACAGGACAGACATTTTTCCAGAATGCTGATTACACTTGGCTGCTCAGTCTCTGCAACAGGTGAATCATCCAGTTGTTTAATGAGGCTGGTGAAGCATGAACATGGAGACACAGAGGGTGAACACTCAAGCTAATGGTTGTTCTGCCTCATTTATGCATTTAGAAGTCAAGGAAGGACAGGGTGTCTGTCCACTGGTTGGGGTGCAGACTTGGAGGTTGCTCTGTAGGCAGCGATCCATGCTAACTAGGTGGGAATCTCACAAAAGGTAGGCAGACCTTTATGGCCGAGAGGAGTCCACCGCTTCTACTGACCAGGTAGGCTGGCAGGATACCCGTCTAATGACTTCCTACAACCGCTAGATCGGCCCTTCAGGCTTTATTTTAGCATTAAGCAGGCCTCACCAGGATAGGTATGACTGACATCCAACTAAAACCAATAGAATCTAATCTATATCCTTGTGACACTTGCACTCTTTGCTTCAGTAACAAGCCTGCAGCAGCATTATTAAAGCACATCTCTGCTCCTCACACAACACATCCAACAAAGAGCAAAATCCACCAAGGCACCATTACAACCAATGGGGCATATCAACAACAACCGGCGATAATTATCTCTAAGCGCACTTAGCGCTAGGATAATTATCGCCGGCTAGCGTGAATTTTTATCGCTGAGATAGCGTGCTATTAGCAACGCTTATCTCAATAGCGATAAAAATCCTCACGCTAACAGGCTAACGTGAGATTATCGCTGGAAACCCAGCGATAATCTCACGTTACCTTGTTGATAGGGACAGGCAAACTTAGCCATGATATCCTCCTTCCATAGGATATCATGGCTAAGTCTGAAAAATACCAGACGTAAAAAAGCAGCGTTAACCGCGGTTAGCGCTGCTTTTTTTGTCTCTAACAGGGTTAGCGACATTCTTGATAATAGGAGAAATGTCGCTTAGCGACATTTCTCCTATTATTTTACTCTGGAACGCCCCCTTTGCATCTCATTAGAGATGCAAGGGGAAGCGTAGAGTAAAAGGGTGCTAACATGCAAATTTGCAAGTTAGCACCCTGTTGTTGATAGGGCGCTAGTCTTATCTCTCCTTTTTTGGCTTTTAAAGCCAAAAAGGCAGAGAGAAAGCCCTTGTTGATATGCCCCAATGTTCGACGTGCAGACACTCCCCAGCCAGCAAGAAGGGCTTAAACACTGACCTTTAAATACCAAACTGCATGAGAAAGCAAAACCATTGCATACAATAGCTTCTTCATTCTTAGCTCACCAGAACCAAACATTCTCTATGCAAAAACCATGGGGTTACATAGCAATATATTCCATTTGATTTCATAAATTTCATAGGCCTTCATTCATAGCGACCAGGTATATGGTGTGATATTTATTGCACCTGATAAAACAAGTTAAAATGTATGGGGTGCGATAAATCCCACCCAATTATGGCTTTGTGGGGTATAACATGCATATGCTGGTGCTTATGGCAGAAAAATCCACGTAAACACTGGACATTTTCCCCTGCTAAACGTCAGGAGGTTTGACCTGCTGATATTCATAACAAAACCCACAATTGTGATATGTGGTAACAGGAGCTGCTGCACATATGTCAATTAACTAACTGCTCCTAATGAGGGCTTTAGGAGAAAAGAGGCATTTTTCTCTGACATGAGACATGAATAGGGAACCAGATATGTACTGTCCTCCCTACATGTTTACTTGCTTATAGGCTGCATTCCTTAAGCGTCTAGTCGTTTTTACTTAATTGCTCTTTTAACCTAAATGAGTTTATTTTTTTGAACGCACTTCCTGGAGAAGAATGTAAGGATATCTGTCTACATTGTGCAAGAAAACAAATTTAGGGAAATGGGCATTAAACCATTTTGCACATTTGAACTCAGCTAAATAATAAACACAAAGCATTTCTTCTTAAGTTCTTCGAGTTTCATCCTATCCTCTTTCCATTTCCTTGTCATTTCCTTTAAGTTAATTCCTTCCTTGTGGTCATTATGCTGATTGTGTCTTGTGATAGTGTAAAAGTTCTGTTGCGTCCTGTTTTGACGGGCGAGGATGCAATTTGTGAAACCCCAAAGCAGAGTTTTATAATACGTGGACAGTAACTGTTTTAACCCCAGAGTCCTTAAAAACGTTTCAGGAAAAACATTATTAATTGGTATATATATATCTATTTAGTGTTTAGGATGCAATATGAAAGTAAGAAGGGGCGTTAAACAACTGTAAAGAAGAGTGACATTATATAATGAAGGATGCCGATAAATAGCGTATATGCACATGTGAAAGTGCAATATGCTATTTATTGCCAGTGTTTAGTGTGGGGCGGCCCTGACTCATGAGAGGTGAAGCTTGATGATGCCCCTTATCCTCTTAGAATGATAATAAATATGAAATAAATTCCTAAAGATATGCCTATGCGTAGTTTATACCAGGCATGCTAATATAACAACGCATCTGTGATCCCAGTAAACAGTCTTTTCGCATATATTTTTCAACACTTTGTTAGTAATATCGAGCTTGACCTTTGCAGTGTAGCATTTTTCATTAAATTACATTTCGGGTTACTACCTGGATCATTAAAGGATTGAGCAACCCTATCAAAACGCAACGGGTGCTATCTCATCTAGCGAAATTAAAAACTGACATTCCTTTACTTCAAGAATCCCATTGCAGTGTAGCATTAAATATATGTGGGCCTATTAGCACACTTGTTCTAAATAACATGAGTTATTCAGCTCCATTTATTTTCGGTGACACGGTGTAAATGCATTTGCAGTGATTTTCGCTCTAGACTTTCTACAAACTTTATCAGGGTCTAACACGTATATTTTGTTCATTTGATACAAATTATGCCACATGCTTTTGTCAACACCTACTACGTTTGGACTCTAAACCACAGAAAACCTTCCACAGATATGAGAGCCACTTTTCAAAGATTAGTACAAAAGACAGAGTAATAGAAAATTAGGAGGGAGGGTGTTCTATCTAGATACGGAACTAATACGAATGGGATATTCATAAAGGGAAAGATGCGATTTCTAACTTGAAGACAATTATAAACAAAATACTTGGACATTACCAGCACATTTGATTGGTAAAGTCACAGCGAAGAATGGGGCATTTTTACAGCAAAGACCATCCAAATTTTAAAACACTTACAGTTGGTGTATTCTTCAGCCAAGTCACAAAGTACTGGCCAGAATGGTTTTGAGCATAAACGTTTGGCATTCCGATCAGGAAATAAAACATGGTAACAAAGAAGCCTTTATGTCAGTCGGCCATAGAGTGCGATGGTAGTTGTATGTCACTGCTGGAAAGGAAATCTGGAAAGGAAATAGAGGAAGGTGTGGAAGGAGGATTCAACTTGTTGATTGATGCAGAAGGAAGGATGAGGATAACATAGCTTTTTTGGACTCAGAAGATGTGCACCAAAGTTCATGACCTGTGGTGAAAGTCAGTAACACACAAGGATTAGGCCACTCAGCTATTGGGCATTTTAAATGTATTCAGAATGATGGCCTAGGTTACTGAAATTCAAAAGACTGCCCCCTTAGGCCACTATTTGTACCAGGGTGTTTCGTTGCCAAGACAGTAGGAAATAAAGTTGACTTAGAAGAGACTGTATACTCACTTTTATTGGCCTCATGTGGAAAGTGGAGTGAAAAATGTATGTTGCAACTGGTATTCTTCCTTGGGTCGACGCGCAACTGGTGACAGGACAAAGACAACCATAACTGTTATATTTAAAAGGGCGGTTGCAAAAAAAACGAAAGTAAATTACCCCAAATTTGGCATGAAATGAAAACTTTAATCAAAGCTGTACCTTCCTTTGGGTTGATGCAAATACGTTTAGCAGGTTTTCAGATATTTGCATGGTAGATGAGCTTTGAAGGCATAATTGTTGGCATATTGTGAACTTTAATTAATAGATTGTTCACTAACCCAAATGTTCGAGTCCTCTAATAATGACACGCTGTAAAAAATACAGAAATCTCATTGGAGGAGGAAGCCTTTTTCCTTCTGCCCAATGTGATTTGTGCATCCACAGAGGATTTGAGTAACCAAACAATCTGATTGGTTGGAAAAAAACTCAAAATGTTTCATGCGGCAAACATTACAGGATGCAGAAGTCCAAAGCCTATGTCCTAAAATAAAGTGCAAGGGACCCCAAGGATGTTGCTATCCAATGTGGGAAGAATCTTCCCATAAATAGAAAAAAATGGGTGGAATTCCCAGACTCGGAACCAGGTACATGGATGTATAAATACAGAGGTTAGGGGCGTGGCTTGTAAGTCAAACAAGATGGCGGCGTGATTACGGACCTCTGAGTTGCACGTCCTCACAGAGCTTTGTTTCGTATAGGGAGCACCTCTCTTCTGCATTAGAGATGTAGGACTATAACTTGGTTTTGTTCTGGTAAGCATTTGGAGCCTTCTTTTGTGGATTTCCTTCCGTTTTCGGCATTTTTGGTGGCACAAGCCATTTTTTCACATAGCGGCCACCATTTTAGATCCCCATCATTGCGCTGAACTTTCTCCTCAGGAATACTTAATCACTTCATTCAGGAAGTGCTTGGTGACTGGATTCTTAAGTTGGGCAAGTACATTTCCCCTACTTATTAACAACCTTGCAGCTTTCTGATATTTTAAAGGATATGATGTGATTTATTCGCTAACGGCCGCCATTTTGGGATTTTCCTCATCACACCTCATGTCTTCTAACAATACTTGACTTTCACTTTGAGTTTTAACCTGTTGCTCGATTTTTGAGTGTCCGCTTTACTACTGTTTGCTTTCTCTCTGCTTGTGGCCAGTAGATATATTCGAGCCCTTACTCTTCAGTTTTTCTTGTTCTTCTGGACTGATTTTCCTCGTCATAATTCGAAAGCTTAGGTATCCTCATTATGTAACTTTTCTTCACTATTTTTCACGTTCATAGGGATTTTGTTGGCTAAGAAGGTGGACCCTGCGATTTCCTTCTCCTCACAGTACGCTTGACTCTGCTGTACTGTTTATTAGAAGTTCAAAACTAAGCTCTGCTTACAACATTTTTCCTTGTCTCTTTTATGGGGAGATTAGGAAACCTTAAGCTTACTATTTACTCCAAACCTACTACACACTCTAACTCTAATCTCAATGAAATGGAGAACACTTCTCCCCAGAAACCTGATCACACGACATGCACCATTCCAAAATCTCACCTCTCAAGCAAACTACCTGTGATTTCCACCAAACGACAGAAAAAAGACCCTCCTTCTCCAGGGAACTCATCTTCAGCCTCCATGGATATAATCCTTGAGAAAATTCGTGCCTTTTAACCCTTCATTGAGCAAACCAATAAAACCTTGCAGTATTAGGATGATAAATGGTCTTTGTTGGAATCGTGTATGCTTGTTGTGGAGCAAAGAACGGATTCCCTTCAGGTCTCTTGTTCTCGCATTTCAACTCTGAAGTCTGAAATCTCTCTGCTTCAGAAGCAATCAGAGGATTTAGAAAATCGAAATCGCAGAAACAACTTTCGAATTTATGGACTTCTCGAAAATATTGAGGGTTCCAATCCAACCGTCTTCTTTTAAACCTTTTTGCCTAAGCTCTTGGATTTACCTACTACTTCTCCGCGTAACATTCAAAGGGCTAATAGACTTGGTCCCAAGGTCTCTGCATAGCCTCGTGGAGTCATCATGTTTTTCTTGATATATACGGACCTTCTACAATTCCTGTCTGCAGTTAAGTCCAAAAAACTAATTGTTTGGGAGGGTCAAGTCTATTTCTCTCTCAAGATGTTGCTAAAGTTACAGCCGATCGTCGGAAGACATTTCTTGATCTTCGTCCTCAATTGCGTGCCATAAATGCCAGATTTGGTCTAATCCATCCCTGCCTTCTCAAGGTCACTTATAAGGAAAAGAATACTACATTTGATGATCCAGTCGTATTGCAGGAATATATACGGACCTTCTACAATTCCTGTCTGCAGTTAAGTCCAAAAAACTAATTGTTTGGGAGGGTCAAGTCTATTTCTCTCTCAAGATGTTGCTAAAGTTACAGCCGATCGTCGGAAGACATTTCTTGATCTTCGTCCTCAATTGCGTGCCATAAATGCCAGATTTGGTCTAATCCATCCCTGCCTTCTCAAGGTCACTTATAAGGAAAAGAATACTACATTTGATGATCCAGTCGTATTGCAGGAATTCCTTCGCCAACATGGAGCTGGTGCTATGGACACTTCAAAATGTACTTGATTTGTTATTTTGCTTCACCATGTCTATTGTTGTTTTACTTGTGTTTTTGTAATGTTCACTGCATCAAGATGTTTTTATCTATTTTCTCTCTTTTCCCTTCCTCTGAGGGTATTTTCTTATCTATAATGTTTTCTTCCTTTCTTAGACAGGTGTAGTTTTTTCCCGCCGTTTCGCTACCCTTATGGTCTCCTCTATATGTTGATGTCTTACCCATAATTCCTTTGGGGTCCGGTGGCGTTACGGCAATGTCGTCGCCATCTTCTGGTGTAGCCATCCCCCATTTCATCTTGTGTTGTAGTTATGTTATTCAGTCGTCGTTTGTAAGACTTGTACTGTCCTTTTGTTCTCTATCTTATTTCTCTTTCATTCGTATCCTTTATTATGGTTTCATCTTTCCTCTTTCTTTTGTATTTTATCTACTTTACTCCTTCTTCCCTTTTGTCTTCTTTATTAAAACAGACGCTCTATCTCCTCTGCTTTTCTTTCTCATTTTTATCTTATTTTAACTTTGGTTTTGCTCTTGTAAGAATATCACTTGTTCATGCTTTTTTCACTAAATTACATTTTGGGTTACTACCTGGAACATTAAAGGATTAAGCAACCCTATCAAAAGGCAACGGGTGCTATCTCATCGAGCAAAATTAAAAACTGACATTGCTTTACTTCAAGAATCCCATATTTCTGAGGATGAAGCCCCCAAGCTGAAAAGATGTTAGGTGGGTCATTTGTTTAACTCTCCAGCCTTAGGTAAGAAAAATGGAGTAGTGATCCTATGTCATAAAAAATTACATGTTTCCCTTGTTCAACAAGAATCTGACACTGATGGTCTGTGGGTTATTGTTAAGCTCCTCATAGATAAGATTCCTTTAGTTATTTTTAATGTATATGCCCGTACTTCGGTTGATAAGGTTTTCTGGACTAATGTTTCTGAAAAATTGCTTCCATATGATGATGATTACATTATTTTAGGTGGTGATTGTAACCAAGTTCATGATCCCATATTAGATAGACATTCTAGAGTTAAGTTTGATTCCTCTAAAATGCACTCACAATTTACATCCACAATACTTCGCAAATCGTTGGTTGATATTTGGTGACTTTCACCCTGACCTTCGAGAATATAGTTTTTATTCAGCTTCACACCACTCACAATCCCGTATTGATTACCTTTTCCTAAGTAAGTCTTTAGCCCAACATGCCATTCAATCTGAAATTGGTTCCATTTTAATCTCAGATCACGCTCCTGTATTTGTAAATATAGATCTTATCCCCTTTTCTCCCCTCCCAGGAAGATGATTTTTTAATAATTCCCTACTTCTAGATCCTAATTTGTGTCAGCAATTCAATTCCTTTGCCTCTGAATGCTTTACTATGAATACGACCCCAGAATCTCCCTTTCTTATGGTATGAGACTCCTTTAAAGCTGCCGCCAAGGGTTTTATAATAAATTTTGTATCACAAAAGAAAAAATCTCTAGAAGCCCAATCCACTCAATTACTTAATAAAATTAAACAGTTGGACTATACTTTTTATCAATCCAACAATGAGACTTCTTTAAAAAAATCTTATTGATGCCAAAATTACTTTTAATAAATTATCTACAGATGCTGCCTCTAATTACTTACTAAAATGTAATACCCGCTATTATGGGGGTCAAAACAAAATGGGGAAATTACTAGCTAATTACTTAAAAATTAGAAAGGAAAGAACGAGAATAAAATCTCTACAGGTACTCCTATTTTTAAAGATAGTGATATCTTAAATGAATTTGTTACATTTTATAAAAACTTAAATAAACCTGAATCCCTACCAGAACAGTTTGATCTTTCTTCCTATTTTCAGTCCATTCCCTCTCCTCCTTCTAACCACATTGATTTTGATTCCCTGGGTATTGATATTTCTTTAGCGAATATCTCCCATGCTGTTTCGGTTTTAAGCCGTGGGAAAGCGCCCGGACCAGACGGTTTCACTATTGAGTTTTATGATCATTTTGCAAAGATTATTTTGCCCAACCTTTTACTTTTGTTTACATTTTTCTCCGACAATGGTTCTTGTCGAGGCACGTTTCAGGATGCCTTGATCTGCTTAATTCCTAAGTAAGATAACGATCACTCTTTTTGTAAAAACTATTGGCCTATTTCCCTAGTTTATACTGACTATAAGATCTTCGCTAAGATTTTGGCACTCTGTATTGACCCCATTTTACCTGATTTAATTGGCCCTGAACAGTCCGGTTTTGTTAAGGGAAGACTGGCCTCAGACAACTCTTGAGTCTTCTTTAATTTCCTTAGCAAGGTCACTTCCTTTTATCACCCTATTGCTGCTATTGCTTTAGATGCAGAGAAAGCCTTTGATAGATCAGATGGGATTTCATGTTCCATGCATTAAAATGGGCCTTGTTTCCTTCTGAACTGATTTCTTTAATTTCTTTGATATACTCAGGCCCCAAGGCTTCAATATTTGTCAACGGTAAAAATTCTGATTAGGTCCCATTGCGTAGGGGGGTGTGAGAAGGTTGTCTCTTGTCACCATTGCTTTTTGTTATAGCATTAGAAATCTTTCTAACTAAAATTAGGCGGTATGATTGTATTTCAGGATTTTAATTTGGTCCTCATCAGGTTAAAATGTCAGTTTACGTGGACGACATTCTTCTATACTGTTCCAATCCTGAAACTTCTCTTCCTCCTTTTCTCATCAGGTATCCTCCTTTTCTCAGCGCTCAGGATAACGTCTTAACATTGACAACTGTGAAGTTTTACCTTTAAATGTTCTATGTCAAAAACTTCTTTTTGACCATTCCGGATTTTCTTGGCAACCATCTAAAATAAAGTATTTAGGATTGTGGTTTGGCCCACTAATTCCTGAAACAATAAAGTTAAACTTCGACTATATCACAAAGAAATTGAATGACGCTATTACACATTGGCATCCCCTCTTTCTATCTTGCTGGGGTTGTCTAGACTCGACTAAGATGATGCTTTCTCCTCTTATTTTATTTATTATCTCTATGATCCCTATACTCATTCACGGATACTACTTTAAGAAAATCGACTCTATCTTGACTAAATATCTATGGAAAGATAAAACCTCCCGTATAGCTTTATCATCTTTAAAAAAAGATAGGCCTAATGGACGTCTTAGGTTTCCTGATTTTAAAGCTATAAATCTGCTTTCTACTTAAAAAAAGCTTCTCTTTGGATCTCTATGGATCTTCCTATATATCCCACATTGTGGATAATAATAGAGACATTTTTTATTGCCCCTCTTAATTTTCAAGAGATCCTCAATTTTACCACCAATATAACATCTTTTCATTACCCTGTCATTTCCCACTCCCGTAAACTTTAAGTCCCTCTTTTAGCATCATCATATCCCTCAAATAACTCCTATCATCATCAACCTATTTGGCATAACACATCATTACATTTTCACAACCGTTCTATGTATTGGAAAACCTGGCATTCTAAAGGTTTACGTTGGATATCTCAGCTTATATTTAATGATCAACCCCTCTCTTTTTCTGATCCCCAAACTAAATTCTATTCACCAACATCCTCTAGATCACATTATAATCTTTTATGTTCTTCCCTCACTCAATATCTCCTAACTTTACCAAAAACTATTACCTTTCCTGTAAATTATAAAAATCTATCTTTAATTCTTGACACATATCTCCCTGCTTCCAATATATACAAGTTGTTACAATTTCCCCCAGACAGACACAAATCTAAGATTGAATTGGCTTGGGAAAAAGATTTTTCACAAGATTGGCCACTCACTTTATGGGACAAATTATGGTCTAAGCTTCACAAGACGTCTCGTGCTGCAAATACCACACAAACCCTTTATTTATTTATCAATGAGTATTATTTTCCCCATCAACCCTAGCTTCATTTTCATGTGAAATGTCACTACTTGTTGGTCCTGCCCTTGTCCTTCTGCTGATTTAAAAAACATGTAGTTCTGCATGTTTAGCTTTAGAACAGGCTTAAAAATCTAGTAGGATAATTCTTTATGACACAGAGTATTCCAGTTTACTTTCAAGATGGATGTCTGTTGTTCTAGAAACAGTACATTGTATTGGTTATTTATAGTAATATCCAGATTAGCATTTTATTTGGCATACTAAGAATAATTTGACATGTTTACTTTGTGTTAGGTTACTGAAACTTGTCTCTGAGGATTACGTAATTGGCTCAATATTGTGTAACAAGGACTTTACATATTGGGTGTCTTGTATAATTCACAAAAAAGTCAGCGAAATATGAGATTGGACCCTGTGTTTACATAAACCTTACAAAAAGAATATGCTGTAATAGCAGATGGGATTGATGTATATTTTCCCTAGGCTTTAATGAGTAGTACCATCGGGGTCAGCACATATATTGCGGAGTTTCTTTATGGGCAATATGTTCCTTTGATATAAGATATGCCATTTCAGATTGGCGCTTGCTATAGAGTGTCTGAAGTCTTACTTTTCATGTAAATTTGTCGTGAATATAATGATTTTACAATATTTGTTATACTTGTAGGCAAAATGTCTCTGTGATCCAAGAGACAACTTGCTATAAAATGGTGTTCACTAGAATAAGTTGTGAGAATCGGGGATCACCTGTTGGTAACATGACTCCGATACGTTTGTTTAATCTAAGATACCCTTGAGTCTTCTATATTGTAGCCTTGGTCAAATGTTAGTAACCTTAAAAAATAAAAAAATATATATATTAGTAGGATGTTCGTTTAATAAAACGCACTTCTAGTGTCAAGGTTAAAAATTAAATACTAAAAAATTAAATTTAAATAAATACATATAAGTGGGATGTTCGTCGAATAATAATATTTATCAAACGTTTTTCTCGGAATTATAATTGACATGTTTTTCAGGCACTTGTAAGACCATTCCAAAATGGCGCTCATCGGAGTACGGTGGGAGTGTCGTGGATCACGTCATCTGAAACGGCACTCCGAGATTTCTGATCTAGTTGGAGTATTCAGACTCTTTATACAATAGCTTTGGTTACATTTTAAAAAAATATATATAAATATGTTGTCTGCAATATACATGTGAATTAGGTGTTCTTCCCCGAAAATATAGTTGACTTATAATGAAATCTTCTTTCGTATTTATTGTATACTTTAAATTAAATATTACATTTATCTTTTTGAGAAATATTTTATTGATAATGTAGGAAGACACAATAGTTCACGGTGGGTTACATATGTTCCTTTTCTTTAAAAACAAAACCTATATTAGCAGTAAGGGTTGGGTAATTCCAAGATGGCGCTCATATTCGTCATCGACCACTACCACTTCAGCACGCCTTAACAAGTCTTCTAAAATTTGATTAATTGATTAATTTACTAATTATTGAGGCATATATAAGGGGAACGGCTTTTCGGTTAGAACGCGAACACTTTTTGAGCCGAGACGTTTTTGTGAAGACGGATGCATCTATGTACCGTGAGTATTTGGGGCAATTTAAATTAATCCAGGGATTTCTTTTCTTTTTGTGTGGGACTAGCGTGAGGACATTGGAATCTCGTATCTTTGATATGGTATTGGATACGATGGCCCCTGTATACTTTAAATATATAGTATGCATACTCATTTATTTGTGGGTTCATCTACCCATTTTAAGATGGCTGATCTAACAGTGTCACACGGCGATATTAAGGCGGGTTGAGATTATACTTTTTAGATTGTATTCCAGACATGAGGAAACAGGTTTTAAATAGAGAAGCCACTTTTCTTTCTTCCTTCTCTTTATGGTTTATTGAGAAATTATAAATTGTGGTTTAACATAAGTTGTACTTGATACATTTTATGGTCGTAAATATTACGAGAGGAAGGCTGACAAAATGGAATTAGGTTTTGAATTTAACATTGCACAATGAAGGTCAGACAACATCTCTTGCTGGCGAAAGTGTAGACTGTATAGCTGAAGCCGTTCTCTTGACTTTTGTTCGTGATATAATTAACACGTTAAGATTGTTTTCTAAATTAGACTTCAGTAGAGATACGTAGTATACCACAGTAGTTTAGGTCAGTATGAAAATATCAGTGGACCCAACACTGTTTGTCTTAAAAATATAGATTCTAATATTCGAGTGTATATAAGTGCTCATCGGCTATGGTATCTTTTGCATACTTTAGATTGTGTGTTTATACGGACCTGTCTATACTTCTAATGACACTTAATAACTGGTCGAATTTTGGGTCCTATCAAGATACTGTGGTGCTCTTCAATACATTGGACACTGAAATCAATATTTTTTCTAAAGAATGTTTATACATACATATAAGTTAGTCATTTGTGGTCGAAACAGTGGCTTTCCCTTTATATTTGTGCAATTGTGTGTACTTTTTAGGACAGACGGTTATCACTGTAAACCTCTGAGTGGATACTACTCTACCGCCCAGAATGTTGCTCTAAATCGACTGGCCTTAACACATCGGCATAAGAAAAACGCATTATAACATATATTGTGAGGTATGTGCCATGTAGCTGTGAAAAGATGAAAAGTATTGATAAGGCTGTCCATGTGAAGGAATAATATATAATGTATCATATGTTTGAATGCAAACAGTGCAATATGAAACTCTATTTTCTGTATAGGATTGCTCCTCCATTTTCTAATTCATGAAATCACCTGTATGAATTGGTTTTATTATAACTTCTTTTATCTTTGCTTATTGTTTTTCCCATTTTTTAATAATATCCAAAATCATGTCGATGACTGTATAAATTGAAATTCTGATTTTGGTATGTATAATTTTGTATTCATTGTTGTAAATAGTGTTTTTTCTATACATTTTGTAGCCCTGAAGGAGTCCGATTGTGGACGAAACGCGTTGGTGGTTGCAAAAAACGTTTTAAAAGATTAAGAAAAATGAATAAAGGATAAAATCAAAAAGCACAAGATGACATCGATCTTTCTTTGGGAAAACAGTTGTGTCAAAAATGACTGTCTGTGTATTATACATGATTAATTCTCTATAAGTGTGCAGGGCTGTTTGTTTTTATGTTATTGGGGAGACCAAGGGGGTTGTCTTTGGTTTCTTCACATTGGGACCTAGGGGATTGGGTCTCAAGCCCTTTTTGCACCTTTTTTCTACTCATATAAGTAGGGACGTTAAGACTGGTGCAGGTATCTATGCTTTGATCCCCAATCTTGTATATTATATAAATTTTTGAGCCTCCGAACACAGTCAAAAAACCCCTTTCTCTTTGTGATATTGATGGTTAAATTTACACTATGAATTTTGAAGACAATAGGGAGGAGCTTTTAGGTGATTTATTCAATAAAAACTATGGCAATACAACACAGGCTCCATCAACAACAGTGAAAAGTGATGGCCTAAAAAATAAGTTTGAACGTTTGGAAAAGCTTAAGAAGCAGGAGCTCACCAAATGGTGGGATGGTGCCACACTTAAGAAATACCTTGAAAACAAACGTATTCCCCGAGGCTTACGTATCCTCATTTTTCCTAATTATGAGGATCTAGAGCCTGATCTTTTGGGGGAATGGGAGGACGGATTACATACTGCTGCCTATAGAATGATGGACATCTTAGTCAAGAAATCAGAGTATAGAGTAAAGAAAATCAGAGAAGAGATAATGATTTTGGAAAAGGAAATAAATACGATTAACTTACCTGATGCAATAGAGAAAAATTATGTGATCCTCAAGAAGGAATTAGAATCATATCAACTCTTTTTAAAGGGAAAGAAACAACACAAAATGGAAAGAGACCAAAACGACTATGAACGAGGCTGTATTTTCACTTTTGCACGTAAATATGATGATGTAAGTGCAAAAAATGTTATAGAACTATGGACTGATAAAAAGGCCCCCAGTATTGTGTCTAGTAACAACTCTGTTTCATCCATCTCCTCGGTTGACAGTAATCCAGGTGAGGGTACGAGCACTGTAAATGCTAATTCCAATCTGGCCTCTGATTTTTTACGCGAAGTACAGAGATATCGCCTAGGCAAAAAAAAGAAACATGTAGGCGAAGAATCAGGCGGGGTGGCAAGAAATACCAGGTCAATCACAAAAGCAAAATTGGGAAACAACTAACAATAGCTACTAATGAGATTGTGCACCACAATGTGCACAGTACAGTAGAAAATGTTGAAATGAATTCAGTAAATATTGTGAATCTCTCATCAAGAAAGTTTGCCTCTCATGAAAGTGCAATTCTGTGTAAAGTCCTTAATTATTGTTTAACTGGGAAGCATGCATTGGATAATGTACATTTGGATTTATTTTGTTTTGTAAGAAAACTGAAATTAAAAAAATACTTTGCAGAAAATCTTCATGTCCGTTTCCCGATATTGAATGTACCTTGTATGTCTGAGTTTACAACATCTGAAATAGACACCTCCTATACAATTGCAACATTACAAGATCAGGATGATATAGGTGACTTATTGGAACCTGCGCGCAATCTTGATATCATTGAAAGTACAACCATAGACAGTGGACTAAGGAATGCCTCTAAATTTATACCACCTAGTTTCACTAGATCTGTGATTGATGAATTTTCGTCCAAAGTCACCCAGGATCTATATATTTTGGAGGATAGCCATAACATCAATGGGAAATGTGTACATTGAGACAACATTACTAGGGATGAAAGAGCCTTTCTTCAGTCTTTACGAGATGACCCTGATTTGGTTATCCGGGAGGCTGATAAAGGCGGTAATGTTGTTTTGATGAATCACCTAGATTATGTAACTGAAATTGACAGACAATTGGGCAACACAGAATGTTATAAGAAACTACAGTCTAATCCCATAAAAATGATTGAGAAAAACATTAACAGTAGACTAACTGAATGGTATGAATCCTGCCTAATAAATGATCTAGAGCATAAATACCTGCTAGCTAACAACACAAGATATCCTTGCATTTATGTGCTGCCCAAAATACATAAGGGGGGTTCGTTCCCCCCTGGCAGACCAATAATATCAGGTAATGGAGGCCCAACAGAGCACATGGCAGAGTATGTGGACAATTTCTTGCAGCCTCTGGTATAAAACCTCCCTTCTTATCTTAAGGACAGTAAAGAGCTTCTTTGCAAATTGGAACATCTCAGATGGGAGGATGACGTTTTCACGTTTGTAACTATGGATGTGGAAAGTCTTTACACCTGTATAGGGTTGAATAATGGTCTCAGGGCCCTGAAAGATTTTCTTTTTAAACGTAATGCGTGCCATCTGGAGCACACCCAGATGTTGATGACAATGGCTGAAATGATTGTGACTCAAAATGCCTTAATGCATGGGGAGATTGGTTCCTCCAGAAGCAGGGCACTGCCATGGGCTCCAGGTTTGGCTCATCTTATGCTAACCTTTTTATGGGACTGTATGAGATGGAGCATGCCTGGGGTCCTGGTGCGAGAGATTGGATTGATAGTGTCCTTTTTTACACACGATACTTAGATGATATCTTTTTGATATGGAAAGTTAGCTTTGAAGAACTTAATAGCTACTTTCTCTACCTTAATGCTAATACCTGTAATATCAAGCTTACCGTCAGTAGTTCCAAAGAGGAGATTACCTTCTTGGATCTTAGGCTCTATGTGAAGGATAAAAAAATCCAGAATGATCGATACAAAAAGCCAACTGCATGTAATAGTGTGTTACATGCCACTAGCTGCCATCCTAAAACTACGATTAATGCCATACCTTACGGTGAGATGGTACGGATTCGGCGAAATTGCAGTGAGGACAGCAATTTTGAAAACAACATAAGCAGGGTCAAACGGGATTTTGAAGCTAGCGGCTATGATGACAATTGCCTTCAGAAAGTAGAAAACAAAATCAGAAAATGCGAAAGGAAGAATACCCTGATGCATAAGAGGCGCAATGCTGATGATACCAAACAAGGGCAATGTGCATTTATAACTGAATATGGGATGTACAGTAATCACATCTTTAACATACTTCGAAAAAACTGGCCTCTACTCAAATCGGATTCTCTTCTTTCTGATTTTGTCTCAAAGAAACCCAAACTTGTTTATCGAAAGGGCTCTACAATAAAGAACATCTTATGCCCAAGCCATGTAAAGGTATTAAAACCATCTTCATCTACGTGGCTACCAGAGAAACCACAAGGTTTTTATACCTGTGGGGGATGCTCAGTCTGTAAATATGGATTAAACAAAAAGAAATCCTTTAAATACAATATGCCTAGAGAATATCAAATAATGACGTTTATCAACTGCAATACAACACATACTGTGTATGTAATCAATTGTGCATGTGGTAAAATCTATGTGGGTAGCAGCATTAGATGTCTCAAAATCCGGATTCAAGAACATATAAGAAGTATAAAGAATTGTGATATCTGGAATCCGATAGCACAACCTATTATTGACATCCATCCCAGCAAAAGAGATATCACATTTCATGCAATAGACTGCATAGGCATTAATGTTAGAGGGGGAAATAGGATGTTACAGCTTAGACAGATGGAAGCTCGGTGGATTTGCAGATTACGATGTGTAACATCAGGACTGAATGCCAACAGCGAATTCCACTATTTCCTATAAACCGTACAGTATGGTTCTGCATGTTTAGCTTTAGATCAGGCTTAAAAATCTAGTAGGATATGCCTTTATGACACAGAGTATTCCAGTTTACTTTCAAGATGGATGTCTGTTGTTCTAGAAACAGTTCATTGTATTGGTTAATTATAGTAATATGTATCCAGACTGGCATTTTATTTGGCACACTAAGAATAATTTGACATGTTTACTTTGGGGTTAGGTTACTTAAAATTGTCTCTGAGGATTACGTAATTGGCTCAATATTGTGTAACAAGGACTTTACATATTGGGTGCCTTGTATAATTCACAAAAAAGTCAGCGAAATATGAGATAGGACCCTGTGTTTTCCTAAACCTTACAAAAAGAATATCCTGTAATAGCAGATGGGATTGATGTATATTTTCCCTAGGCTTTAATGAGTAGTACCATCGGGGTCAGCACATATATCGCGGAGTTTCTTTATGGGCAATATGTTCCTTTGATATAAGATATGCCATTTCAGATTGGCGCTTGCTATAGAGTGTCTGAAGTCTTACTTTTCATGTAAATTTGTCGTGAATATAATGATTTTACAATATTTGTAATACTTATAGGCAATATGTCTCTGTGATCCAAGAGACATCTTGCTCTAAAATGGTGTTCACTAGAATAAGTTGTGAGAATCGGGGATCACCTGTTGGTAACATGACTCCGATAAGTTTGGTTAATCTAAGATACCCTTGAGTCTTCTATATTGTAGCCTTGGTCAAATGTTAATAACCTTAAAAAAAAAAATATATATATATTAGTAGGATGTTCGTTTAATGAAACACACTTTTAGTGTCAAGGTTAAAAATGAAATACTAAAAAATTAAATAAATACATATAAATGGGATGTTCGTCGAATAATAATATTTATCAAACGTTTCTCTGGGAATTACAATTGACATGCTTTTCAGGCACTTGTAAGACCATTCCAAAATGGCGCTCATCGGAGTACGGTGGGAGTGTCGTGGATCACGTGATCTGAAACGGCACTCCGAGATTTCTGATCTAGTTGGAGTATTCGGACTCTTTATACAACAGCTTTGGTTAAATTTTTAAAAAATATATATAAATATGTTGTCTGCAATATACATGTGAATTAGGTGTTCTTCCCCGAAAATATAGTTGACTTATAATGAAATCTTCTTTCGTATTTATTGTATACTTTGAATTAAATATTACATTTATCTTTTTGAGAAATATTTTATTGATAATGTGGGAAGACACAATAGTTCACGGTGGGTTACATATGTTCCTTTTCTTTAAGAACAAAACCTATATTAGCAGTAAAGGTTTGGTAATTCCAAGATGGCGCTCATAATCGTCATCGACCACTACCACTTCAGCACGCCTTAACAAGTCTTCTAAAATTTGACTAATTGATTAATTTACTAATTATTGAGGCATATATAAGGTGAACGGCTTTTCGGTTAGAACGCGAACACTTTTCGAGCCGAGACGTTTTTGTGAAGACGGATGCATCTATGTACTGTGAGTATTTGGGGCAATTTAAATAATTCCCGGGATTTCTTTTCTTTTTGTGTGGGACTAGCGTGAGGACATTGGAATCTCGTATCTTTGATATGGTATTGGATACGATGGCCCCTGTATACTTTAAATATATAGTATGAATACTCATTTATTTGTGGGTTCTTCTACCCATATTAAGATGGCTGATCTAACAGTGTCACACAGCGATATTAAGGAGGGTTGAGATTATACTTTTTAGATTGTATTCCAGACATGATGAAACAGGTTTTAAATAGAGAAGCCGCTTTTCTTTCTTCCTTCTCTTTATGGTTGATTGAGAAATTATAAATTGTGGTTTAACATAAGTTGTACTTGATACATCTTATGGTTGTAAATATTACGAGAGGAAGGCTGACAAAATGGAATTAGGTTTTGAATTTAACATTGCACAATGAAGGTCAGACAACAGCTCTTGCTGGCGAAAGTGTAGACTGTATAGCTGAAGCCGTACTCTTGACTTTTGTTCGTGATATAATTAACACGTTAAGATTATTTTCTAAATGAGACTTCAGTAGAGATACGTAGTATACCACAGTAGTTTAGGTCAGTATGAAAATATCAGTGGACCCAACACTGTTTGTCTTAAAAATATAGATTCTATTATTCGAGTGTATATAAGTGCTCATCGGATATGGTATCTTTTGCATACTTTAGATTGTGTGTTTATAAGGACCTGTCTATACTTCTAACGACACTTAATAACTGGTCCAATTTTGGGTCCTATGGTGATACTGTGGTGCTCTTCAATACATTGGACACTGAAATCAATATTTTTTCTAAAGAATGTTTATACATACATATAAGTTAGTCATTTGTGGTCATAACAGTGGCTTTCCCTTTATATTTGTGCAATTGTGTGTACTTTTTAGGACAGACGGTTATCACTGTAAACCTCTGAGTGGATACAACTCTACCACCCAGAATGTTGCTATAAATCAATTGGCCTTAACACATCGGCATAAGAAAAACGCATTATAACATATATTGTGAGGTATGTGCCATTTAGCTGTGAAAAGATGAAAAGTATTGATAAGGCTGTCCATGTGAAGGAATAATATATAATGTATCATATGTTTGAATGCAAACAGTGCAATATGAAACTCTATTTTCTGTATAGGATTGTGCCTCCATTTTCTAATTCATGAAATCAACTGTATGAATTGGTTTTATTATAACTTCTTTTTTCTTTGCTTATTGTTTTTCCCATTTTTTAATAATATCCAAAATCATGTCGATGACTGTATAAATTGAAACTCTGATTTTGGTATGTATAATTTTGTATTCATTGTTGTAAATAGTGTTTTTTCTATACATTTTGTAGCCCTGAAGAAGTCCGATTGTGGACGAAACGCGTTGGCGGTTGCAAAAAAGGTTTTAAAAGATTAAGAAAAATGAATAAAGGAGCTTCCGAACGCACGCTAAGGCGGTCCGGCGGGCAGATATAGAGGAACTGGAGGCCCGGCAGACGCGGCTGCAGGCGCGGCTCCTCCAGTCTTCGGATCCCACCACCCGGCGGAATCTGCTGCATGTCCAGCGTCAGCTGGGCCAGCTGCTGACGGATAATGCTAAAGCGGCGTGGCTTGCTACCTAACACCGCATATATTAATGGAGGGATAAGTCCAGCCAGATGCTACACCGGCTGTGCCAATCTCGGGATGCCCAGACGCAGGTCCCGTTCCTCCGAGCGGGTGACGGAAGCCTCCACACCTCCCCCGAGGCGGTGGCGCAAGCGTTCGCTGCCTTTTACCGGGATTTATACGCCAAGCGGGAGCCCCTTGATGAGGCGCTCATTGATGAGTTCCTCTCCGATATTCCCCCCGCACGCTTGACAGATGCCCAGAGGGATGCACTTGACGAGCCCATCACGCTAGACGAGCTTCGCACCGCGATGGCAAATCTGCTCCCGGGCCGAGCCCCCGGACCCAACGGCTTTCCGGGAGATTTCTTCGGGCCCCGTGCTGCGGCACTGGGCCCGCACCTTCTTGCGGCTCTGGAGGACGCAGTGGACCACAACATTCTCCCCCTCGACTGGCGACACGCTGAGATAGTAGTCTTTCTGAAACCGGGCAGGCCCCCGGAGGATCCGGGCTCGTATCGACCTATCTCGCTCTTAAACGTTGAGCCGAAACTGCTGGGGAAGGTCCTGGCGGATCGGCTGCGGACATGCATATCTGCCCTAGTCCATCCTGATCAATCCGGGTTCATGCCCAAACGGTCAACCCGACATAATATCCGCCGGCTTCACAATGTCATCGCCGAGGCCCGGCGTTTGGATCGGCCAACCGCTCTGCTCCAAGCGGATATTGATAAAGCCTTTGACTCCCTTAGTTGGACCTACCTGTTCAAGCTGCTTGGAGCGGTGAACTTGGGGCCCCGATTCTTGGCGTATACGCGATTGCTGTACACGGATATTTCGGCATCGGTTCGGGTGACGGGCGCTTGTTCCCCCTCTTTTCCGATCAAACGGGGGACGCGGCAGGGATGCCCGCTGTCCCCTCTGCTGTTCGCGCTGGCAATCGAGCCATTGGCGGCGTGGTCCCGCTCCGATCCGGTTATTCGGGGTATGGACTGGCCCTCAGGCCACTCTGATCATATCGCGTTATATGCCGATGATATCATCTTCTTCATAGCGGACCCTTGGGCCTCCGGGCCCCGGGTGCTTCAGATTCTGCGGGTGTTCGGCGAAACTTCGGGCCTCGTGGCTAACCCGAGTAAGTCCACTTTATTTCCCCTGCATGGAGACCAGAGAGGTCAGGCTTGGGCCTCCCAGTTAGTGCTGGCCCCAGACCATATCAAATACCTAGGAGTGAGGGTCACTCGCACGCCGGATCTTGCTTGGACTTTGAATATCGCGCCCCTGCTGACCCAAGTCCGCAATGAAACCAGGGTGTGGTCACACCTTCCACTCTCCCTCTATGGCCGATCGGCCATCTTCAAGATGGTGACCTTACCGCGTCTCTTGTACCATCTCCAGCATTACCCCTTCCAGGTGCCCCAGGCGTGGTTCCGTCAGCTGAATGCACTTTTGAATGGATTCTTATGGCATGGCGGGCCGGTGAGGGTCGCCTTGGCGACGTGTGTGCAGTCTATCTACTGCGGGGGCATAGCGGTGGCGGACGTTCAGGCATATTACAGGGCCGCGCATCTCCTAGTGATAAATGACTGGTGGTACGCCTCCCCCGTGGATCCAGCCTACGCATTGGACCGGGCTGCATTGGCGGAGAGGCCTCTGCTGCATTTTCTCTATAGCCGTTCCTCGCTGGGACGGTTGCCCCCTGCGTGTGCCACGGTGGTCCGGATCTGGCGGCAATCGGTCAACTCTATCAGATGGCGCGGTAGGCTTACGCGGGCCACCCCTTTGTGGCAGGGTACCCTGCTCAAGGAAACAGCAAATTTGGAGGGCTTTCGTTATTGGGACGTAATAGGGATCTCCACGTTGGGGGATGTAATGAAGGGGGTGTCGCTTAAATCATTCCAGATGTTGCAGGCTGACTTTGAGCTGCATAAATCCCAGTTTCATAAATATCTCCAATTGAGGCATTCCCTCACGCCTAGCATCCAACACCTAGACACTCTGCCAGAGTTCCACCCGCTAGAGGGTAGACTGTTGATGGGGGACCTCGGGGATCACAAAATCCGACATATTTATCAGACACTGACGACCTTCATGAACACCACCCTAGATAACACCAAGGAGGCGTGGCAGCGAGATATCCCCACACTCACGGAGGATGATTGGGCGGAAGCTATCGCGGGTCCGCGAGATGCGGCGGTAGCCACCAAATACCGATTCATACAATTCAAATACTTGCATAGGGTGTATTACACTCGGCACCGCCTTTGGCGCATGCATTTAATTGAGTCCCCCACGTGTCTTCGCTGCGGAGACGGGGAAGGTACATTTCTCCACACGGTGTGGGATTGTGGTCGGCTACGCACGTTCTGGGAGGCGATTCTGTCCTGCTTGGGGGGGTGCTGGGTTGGGAGCTTCCCCCTGATCCCCGCTTAACACTGTTGCACTGTACCGAGGAGATAGGGGGCAATATCTAGAAGCGACACCTCCTGTTTCTGGGTTTGACGCTGGCCAAGCGAGATATTGCCCAGCATTGGAAGTCCTCTGCCCCGCCCCTGGTTCAGGCCTGGAAGAGGGCATTGGATCGCTGCATGTCCGCGGAAGAGGCGGTATTCCTGGCAAGGGGTTGTCCGGCCAAGCATGGTAAAGTCTGGAAGAGATGGGCGCGATATCGGGGCATCGTATTGTCTGTGCGGGAGGGTGCAGTGCCATTGGACCCAATAGAGAGGCTAATCAGAGCCCCGGTGGCTTCCCCTCCGGGGCCCCGGGCCCTAGGAATTGAGGGAGAGTAATCAGAATGTGGAGCACATGCTGTTAGGAAATGTTGCATATTTGTGTTGGACTCTGGACTGGTGTGATGTGCGGGCGGGGGGGAGGGTTTGGGGGTCTGATGTTTTGCAAACCAGGGGGGGGTTGAACAAGGATGCCAATTCTCACTGTTCTTCTATCCATATTGGTACCGTGTATGGGGACGAGCTCCCCGGTGTCCTTATAAATGCCAATAAATGAATAAAGGATAAAATCAAAAAGCACAAGATGACATCGATCTTTCTTTGGGAAAACAGTTGTGTCAAAAATGACTGTCTGTGTATTATACATGATTAATTCTCTATAAGTGTGCAGGGCTGTTTGTTTTTGTATGTTATTGGGGAGACCAAATGGGTTGTCTTTGGTTTCTTCACATCGGGACCTAGGGGATTGGGTCTCAAGCCCTTTTTGCACCTTTTTTCTACTCATATAAGTAGGGACGTTAAGACTGGTGCAGGTATCTATGCTTTGATCCCCAATCTTGCATATTATATACATTTTTGAGCCTCCAAGCACAGTCAAAAAAACCCTTTCTCTTTGTGATATTGACGGTTAAATTTACACTGGGGCAGATTTATGTTTCCTGGCGAATCCCTGCAAATCAGCATGGATGCGCCAGGGAAGATGCGTCACGCAAGTTTACCCTTGCGCCACAATAGATGCGCCGCATTTACAATGCAGCGCATCGTGGCACAAGGATAAACAGAAGCGTGACGCATCTGAATGCGGAAGGGCGGCGCATTGCTGGAGTTGCGTCGCAAGCGCGAGGCAGCTCCAGCAAGGCTCGGGGGTGCCCTCTCGGTACAATGCTGCGTCAATCCTTACACCTGCTTCAGGCAGGCGCAGGGATTTGATGCAGCATGGCCGGAAAAGTGACTGAGTGAAATCTTGTAGATTTCACTCAGCCACTTTTCGGAGGCGTTCCTGTGCCGGAACGCCCCCCCTGTGAAGGTACGCCCACATGTGGCGCAAGCTTTACAACGTGACGCATCTCCCTAGATGCGTCACGTTGTAAGTCTGCCGCAGCATGGCGCTGGCTTTGCGCTGCCGCTGCGTCACAAAAGTGACACAACGGCGGCACAAAAGTGACGCACAGGGCTTATAAATCTGCCCCGATGAATTTTGAAGACAATAGGGAGGAGCTTTTAGGTGATTTATTTAATAAAAATGATGGCAATACAACACAGGCTCCATCAACAACAGTGAAAAGTGATGGCCTAAAAAATAAGTTTGAACGTTTGGAAAAGCTTAAGAAGCAGGAGCTCACCAAATGGTGGGATGGTGCCACACCTAAGAAATACCTTGAAAACAAACGTATTCCCCGAGGCTTACGTATCCTCATTTTTCCTA
This sequence comes from Triturus cristatus, assembly GCF_964204655.1. Taxonomy (NCBI): domain Eukaryota; kingdom Metazoa; phylum Chordata; class Amphibia; order Caudata; family Salamandridae; genus Triturus; species Triturus cristatus. The sequence goes on along the minus strand of NC_140593.1, from coordinate 578,466,626 downwards.
ATTATGAGGATCTAGAGCCTGATCTTTTGGGGGAATGGGAGGACGGATTACATACTGCCTCCTATAGAATGATGGACATCTTAGACCGGAACTCAGAGTATAGAGTAAAGAAAATCAGAGAAGAGATAATGATTTTGGAAAAGGAAATAAATGCGATTAACTTACCTGATGCAATAGAGAAAAATTATGTGATCCTCAAGAAGGAATTAGCATCATATCAACTCTATTCAAAGGGAAAGAAACAACAGAAAATAGAAAGAGACCAAAACACTATGAACGAGGCCGTATTTTCACTTTTGCACGTAAATATGATGATGTAAGTGCAAAAAATGTTATAGAACTACGGACTGATAAAAAGGCCCCCAGTATTGTGTCTGGTAGCACCTCTGTTTCATCCATCTCCTCGGTTGACAGTAATCCAGGTGAGGGTACGAGCACTGTAAATGCTAATTCCAATCTGGCCTCTAATTTTTTACGCGAGGTACAGAGATATCGCCTAGGCAACAAAAAGAAACATGTAGGCGAAGAATCAGGCGGGGTGGCAAGAAATACCAGGTCAATAACAAAAGCAAAATTGGGAAACAACTAACAATAGCTACTAATGAGATTGTGCACCACAATGTGGACAGTACAGTAGAAAATGGTGAAATGAATTCAGTAAATATTGTGAATCTCTCATCAAGAAAGTTTGCCTCTCATGAAAGTGCAATTCTGTGTAAAGGCCTTAATTATTGTTTAACTGGGAAGCATGCATTGGATAATGTACATTTGGATTTATTTAGTTTTGTAAGAAAACTGAAATTAAAAAAATACTTTGCAGAAAATCCTCATGTCCGTTTCCCGATATTGAATGTACCTTGTATGTCTGAGTTTACTATATCTGAAATAGACACCTCCTATACAATTGCAACATTACAAGATCAGGATGATATAGGTGACTTATTCGAACATGCACGCAATCTTGATATCATTGAAAGTACAACCATAGACAGTGGACTAAGGAATGCCTCTAAATTTATACCACCTAGTTTCACTAGATCTGTGATTGATGAATTTTCATCCAAAGTCACCCAGGATCTATATATTTTGGAGGATAGCCATAACATCAATGGGAAATGTGTACATCAAGACAACATTACTAGGGATGAAAGAGCCTTTCTTCAGTCTTTACGAGATGACCCTGATTTGGTTATCCGGGAGGCTGATAAAGGCGGTAATGTTGTTTTGATGAATCACCTAGATTATGTAGCTGAAATTGACAGACAATTGGGCAACACAGAATGTTATAAGAAACTACAGTCTAATCCCATAAAAATGATTGAGAAAAGCATTAACAGTAGACTAACTGAATGGTATGAATCCTGCCTAATAAATGATCTAGAGCATAAATACCTGCTAGCTAACAACTCAAGATATCCTTGCGTTTATGTGCTGCCCAAAATACATAAGGGGGGTTCGTTCCCCCCGGCAGACCAATAATATCAGGTAATGGTGGCCCAACAGAGCACATGGCAGAGTATGTGGACACTTTCTTGCAGCCTCTGGTACAAAACCTCCCATCTTATCTTGAGGACAGTAAAGAGCTTCTTTGCAAATTGGAAGATCTCAGATGGAAGGATGACGTTTTCACGTTCGTAACTATGGACGTGGAAAGTCTTTACACCTGTATAGGGTTGAATAATGGTCTCAGGGCCCTGAAACATTTTCTTTTTAAACATAATGCGTGCCATCTGGAGCACACCCAGATGTTGATGACAATGGCTGAAATGATTTTGACTCAAAATGCCTTCATGCATGGGGGAGATTGGTTCCTCCAGAAGCAGGGCACTGCCATGGGCTCCAGGTTTGCCCCATCTTATGCTAACCTTTTTATGGGACTGTATGAGATGGAGCATGCCTGGGGTCCTGGTGCGAGAGATTGGATTGATAGTGTCCTATTTTACACACGATACATAGATGATATCTTTTTGATATGGAAAGGTAGCTCTGAAGAACTTAATAGCTACTTTCTCTACCTTAATGCTAATACCTGTAATGTCAAGCTTACCATCAGTAGATCCAAAGAGGAGATTACCTTCTTGGATTTTAGGCTCTATGTGAAGGATCAAAAAATCCAGAGTGATCTATACAAAAAGCCAACTGCATGTAATAGTGTGTTACATGCCACTAGCTGCCATCCTAAAACTACGATTAATGCCATACCTTATGGTGAGATGGTACGGATTCGGCGAAATTGCAGTGCGGACAGCAATTTTGAAAACAACATAAGCAGGGTCAAACGGGATTTTGAAGCTAGAGGCTATGATGACAATTGCCTTAAGAAAGCAAAAAACAAAATCAGAAAATGCGAAAGGAAGAATACCCTGATGCATAAGAGGCGCAATGCTGATGATACCAAACAAGGGCAATGTGCATTTATAACTGAATATGGGATGTACAGTAATCACATCTTTAACATACTTCGAAAAAACTGGCATCTACTCAAATCGGATTCTCTTCTTTCTGATTTTGTCTCAAAGAAACCCAAAGTTGTTTATCGAAAGGGCTCTACAATAAAGAACATCTTATGCCCAAGCCATGTAGAGGTATTAAAGCCATCTTCATCTACGTGGCTACCAGAGAAACCACAAGGTTTTTATACCTGTGGGGGATGCTCAGTCTGTAAATAAGGATTAAACAAAAAGAAATCCTTTAAATACAATGGGCCTAGAGAATATCAAATAACGACGTTTATCAACTGCAATACAACACATACTGTGTATGTAATCAATTGTGCATGTGGTAAAATCTATGTGGGTAGCAGCATTAGATGTCTCAAAATCCGGATTCAAGAACATATAAGAAGTATAAAGAATGGTGATATCCGGAATCCGATAGCACAACATATTATTGACATCCATCCCAGCAAAAGAGATATCACATTTCATGCAATAGCTGCATAGGCATTAATGTTAGAGGGGGAAATAGGATGTTACAGCTTAGACAGATGAAAGCTCGGTGGATTTGCAGATTACGATGTGTAACATCAGGACTGAATGCCAACAGCGAATTCCACTATTTCCTATAAACTGTACAGTATGGTTCTGCATGTTTAGCTTTAGATCAGGCTTAAAAATCTAGTAGGATATTCCTTTATGACACAGAGTATTCCAGTTTACTTTCAAGATGGATGTCTGTTGTTCTAGAAACAGTACATTGTATTGGTTAATTATAGTAATATCCAGACTGGCATTTTATTTGGCATACTAAGAATAATTTGACATGTTTACTTTGGGTTAGGTTACTTAAACTTGTCTCTGAGGTTTACGTAATTGGCTCAATATTGTGTAACAAGGACTTTACATATTGGGTGCCTTGTATAATTCACAAAAAAGTCAGCGAAATATGAGATAGGACCCTGTGTTTACCTAAACCTTCCAAAAAGAATATCCTGTAATAGCAGATGGGATTGATGTATATTTTCCCTAGGCTTTAATGAGTAGTACCATCGGGGTCAGCACATATATCGCAGAGTTTCTTTATGGGCAATATGTTCCTTTGATATAAGATATGCCATTTCAGATTGGCGCTTGCTATACAGTGTCTGAAGTCTTACTTTTTCTGTAAATTTGTCGTGAATATAATGATTTTACAATATTTGTAATACTCATAGGCAATATGTCTCTGTGATCCAAGAGACATCTTGCTCTAAAATGGTGTTCACTAGAATAAGTTGTGAGAATCGGGGATCACCTGTTGGTAACATGACTCCGATATGTTTGGTTAATCTAAGATACCCTTGAGTCTTCTATATTGTAGCCTTGGTCAAATGTTAATAACCTTAAAATATAAAAAATATATATATTAGTAGGATGTTTGTTTAATAAAACGCACTTCTAGTGTCAAGGTTAAAAATTAAATACTAAAAAATTAATTTTAAATAAATACATATAATTGGGATGTTCGTCGAATAATAATATTTATCAAACGTTTTTCTCGGAATTATAATTGACATGTTTTTCAGGCACTTGTAAGACCATTCCAAAATGGCGCTCATCGGAGTACGGTGGGAGTGTCGTGGATCACGTGATCTGAAACGGCACTCCGAGATTTCTGGTATAGTTGGAGTATTCAGACTCTTTATACAATAGCTTTGGTTAAATTTAAAAAAAATATATATAAATATGTTGTCTGCAATATACATGTGAATTAGGTGTTCTTCCCCGAAAATATAGTTGACTAATAATGAATTCTTCTTTCATATTTATTGTATACTTTAAATTAAATATTACATTTTATCTTTTTGAGAAATATTTTATTGATAATGTGGGAAGACACAATAGTTCACGGTGGGTTACGTATGTTCCTTTTCTTTAAAAACAAAACCTATATTAGCAGTAAAGGTTGGGTAATTCCAAGATGGTGCTCATAATCGTCATCGACCACTACCACTTCAGAACGCCTTAACAAGTCTTCTAAAATTTGACTAATTGATTAATTTACTAATTTTTGAGGCATATATAAGGGGAACGGCTTTTCGGTTAGAACGCGAACACTTTTCGAGCCGAGACATTTTTGTGAAGACGGATGCATCTATGTACTGTGAGTATTTGGGGCAATTTAAATTAATCCCGGGATTTCTTTTCTTTTTGTGTGGGACTAGCGTGAGGACATTGGAATCTCGTATTTTTGATATGGTATTGGATACGATGGCCCCTGTATACTTTAAATATATAGTATGCATACTCATTTATTTGTGGGTTCATCTACCCATTTTAAGATCTAACAGTGTCACACAGCGATATTAAGGAGGGTTGAGATTATACTTTTTAGATTGTATTCCAGACATGATGAAACAGGTTTTAAATAGAGAAGCCGCTTTTCTTTCTTCCTTCTCTTTATGGTTGATTGAGAAATTATAAATTGTGGTTTAACATAAGTTGTACTTGATACATCTTATGGTTGTAAATATTACGAGAGGAAGGCTGACAAAATGGAATTAGGTTTTGAATTTAACATTGCACAATGAAGGTCAGACAACAGCTCTTTCTGGCGAAAGTGTAGACTGTATAGCTGAAGCCGTACTTTTGACTTTTGTTCGTGATATAATTAACACGTTAAGATTATTTTCTAAATGAGACTTCAGTAGAGATACGTAGTATACCACAGTAGTTTAGGTCAGTATGAAAATATCAGTGGACCCAACACTGTTTGTCTTAAAAATATAGATTCTATTATTCGAGTGTATATAAGTGCTCATCGGATATGGTATCTTTTGCATACTTTAGATTGTGTGTTTATAAGGACCTGTCTATACTTCTAACGACACTTAATAACTGGTCCAATTTTGGGTCCTATGGTGATACTGTGGTGCTCTTCAATACATTGGACACAACTCTACCACCCAGAATGTTGCTCTAAATCAAGTGGCCTTAACACATCGGCATAAGAAAAACGCATTATAACATATATTGTGAGGTATGTGCCATTTAGCTGTGAAAAGATGAAAAGTATTGATAAGGCTGTCCATGTGAAGGAATAATATATAATGTATCATATGTTTGAATGCAAACAGTGCAATATGAAACTCTATTTTCTGTATAGGATTGCTCCTCCATTTTCTAATTCATGAAATCAACTGTATGAAATGGTTTTATTATAACTTCTTTTTTCTTTGCTTATTGTTTTTCCCATTTTTTAATAATATCCAAAATCATGTTGATGACTGTATAAATTGAAATTCTGATTTTGGTATGTATAATTTTGTATTCATTGTTGTAAATAGTGTTTTTTCTATACATTTTGTAGCCCTGAAGAAGTCCGATTGTGGACGAAACGCGTTGGCAGTTGCAAAAAACGTTTTAAAAGATTAAGAAAAATGAATAAAGAATAAAATCACAAGATGACATCGATCTTTCTTTGGGAAAACAGTTGTGTCAAAAATTACTGTCTGTGTATTATACATGATTAATTCTCTATAAGTGTGCAGGGCTGTTTGTTTTTGTATGTTATTGGGGAGACTATGTGGGTTGTCTTTGGTTTCTTCACATTGGGACCTAGGGGATTGGGTCTCAAGCCCTTTTTGCACCTTTTTTCTACTCATATAAGTAGGGACGTTAAGACTGGTGCAGGTATCTATGCTTTGATCCCCCATCTTGTATATTGTTTAAATGTCCCCCTATCCACCAATTTTAGCAGTTGGTTGGTTGGTTGTAAAAAACGCAAATGGAGAGTGCAACTATGCATGATCAAAGCCCATGCACAGTGTTCTCTGTGGAATTGGGTGCTGGTGCTGGACCAAGGTCAGCCCAAAGCTTGCTGCACACAGCTTAAGGCCATGGACTAGGCACTACTGCAATGTACAGCTGGTTCATTGGCATATGGGATGATGCAAGGCTTGGACAAATGTCAGATCCTGTGTATAAGCCAATTGTGCATGGTGAAAAAATATAAAAAGGTCAGGAACTGACACAGGTACTGTGGGGGCACTGCGACAATACACAGTGGTGTTTAGCTGGCTGTATGGTGGGTTAGACACAGGATGCAGGGTCAGGCTAGAGGCCTGGCCCCTTAGCCATCACCAATGCACAAGTCCAAACACCGTGCACAGAAGGGGTGTACGTGGGGGGTGACTGCATAGTGGATTGGACGTGGGAATATCATTGATGACATCTCAAATGGCATAATTGGTGATATCACTGATGAAGTCAGGTGTGACAATATTCATAAAATCTCTGCTGTAAACACTTAATATTTCACAAAATAGTTTAAATGCGACACATATATGTTCTTGAGTAACATATTTAAAGTCACAATTTAAGAGGTTTTATTCTTCCACACTATCATTTAGTATTATGAACACAGTATGCGGTTGAGATGCACACAATATGGTGTATAGCAATGGTGTAAATGTTTTGATCTTTTCCCAACCCATCCTTCAAAGTTAATTATCAGCTATATAATAGCTTTCACCATGATCTCCTACTGATATTTGAAGACTCTGATCACCAAATAGGTACAACTTCAGCAACATTTGTTTCTCCATACACTTTGTGGTTCGTCAAGATCACACTACAAGCAAACTTTCCTACATCCCAGTTGCTGTTGTACTCAATATTTAATTTATGAGTGACTATTTAGAATTAGTGTACCTCTACCATAAAACACTGACCGTGACTTACCAATAAAACATAAAGGACACAGTTAATTGACCAAACCAAACCAAACCGGTTGTTTGCTGGAGTGTCCGTCATAATCCCTGCCTCGCCCTGCACCAGTAATTCCTAAACCGTGAGGGAAACGGCTCCAATCAGGGCGTAGTGGAACTACAATCCCCAGAGGGCTTTGCGCAGCCAGCACGCATGACGCAGCTGAGGGGAGGAAGCCCTCAAAAGACCGGGGCGCCTCCCCCAGCGCGGGACGCGTGCTGAAGTCTGCTTGCCTGCTTGCCTACCGTGAGGGGAACGGTTGTTTGCTGGAGTGTCCGCCATAATCCCTGCCTCGCCCCGCACCAGTAATTCCTAAGCAATGAGGGGAACGGCTCCATTCAGGGCGAAGTGAAACTACAATCCCCAGAGGGCTTTGCGCAGCCAGTACGCACGACGCAGCTAAGGGGAGGAAGCCCTCAAAAGACCGGGGCGCCTCCCACAGCGCGGGACGCGCGCTGAAGTCTGCTTGCCTGCTTGCCTACCGTGAGGGGAACGGTTGCTTGTTGGAGTGTCCGTCATAATCCCTGCCTCGCCCCGCACCAGTAATTCCTAAGCCGTGGGGGGAACGGCTCCATTCAGGGCGAAGTGAAACTACAATCCCCAGAGGGCTTTGCGCAGCCAGCGCGCACGACGCAGCTGAGGGGAGGAAGCCCTCAAAAGACCGGGGCGCCTCCCGCAGCGCGGGACGCGCGCTGAAGTCTGCTTGCCTGCTTGCCTTCCGTGAAGGGAACGGTTGTTTGCTGGAGTGTCCGCCATAATCCCTGCCTCGCCCCGCCCCACACCAGTAATTCCTAAGCCGTGAGGGGAACGGCTCCATTCAGGGCGAAGTGAAACTACAATCCCCAGAGGGCTTTGCGCAGCCAGCGCGCACAACGCAGCTGAGGGGAGGAAGCCCTCAAAAGACCAGGGCGCCTCCCGCAGAGCGGGACGCGCGCGGGCAGTGCCCGGGCAAAGCCCGGGCCAAGGGTGGGCCCGTCCTTGCCCGTCACTGACAGGAGCAGACTGGACTGGGCAACCCCCCTAATGTCATATCCCCAGCATATGCCTTAAGGTATCGTATAAACTTTTCATATTTGTTTCATCTGTTGGAGAGTCACTGATAAGGACATAGTGTGGGAGTTAAACAGTTTGCTGGCCTCATTCGTCTTGTTCACTTCTTGCCTGACCTGTGAAGCCCACAGCGCCCCAACCTGTCTTTGTGACCCTTTGCTTCCATCATGCCAGCAAAAGATACTAAAGGGAAAGCGCCCAATGTCCAATTTACTGGAACTATGGACCAATTCATCACCAAGGTTAACTGTGTTATTGACCAGGAAAACATGTTGCTGGAACGCCGCGTATCGCAGGATCTCGAGGCGGCTAGGAGGTCCTCTATGGGCCATATTGCCAACGTGTATACCCCTGTCCAACAAGCTACTAATGGTCTTGTCACGCCATGCTCCGACATTGATTCTTCGACCCTGGATTTGCTACCGAGTGGAATAGTTGCTGTATCCATGGGAGAACAGTCCATGGTCTCTGACTCACTGCTGATCTCCCCTTGCCCACTGCCATCCACTCATAGCATAATGCCAGAGCCATGCACTAGACAACTGCGTGAGAGGCATCTTGGGGCTGTCCCTAAAAACAAGCAAGGGTGTATCCCCACAAATGGTGGGAAGGTCAAGAAAGGCAACAAAAAAATAAAGCCTGTGAGCCACCAGAGAAATTCTAGAATGCCCCACGCTCCCCGGGAGCAGCCCCCTCTGATTGCACCAGTAAATAAAGATGCACCCCCAGTTCTTCCACCACCTGTTAGAACGGCGCTAGGATGCAATTGGGGGACAAATGTCATAGTTAGGGACGAGGGAATGTCCCCTAATCTATCTAACATTTATGACGCAATTAGGTCTCTCCTCCGCCCCATAGAGGACAGAATATATAAGATTGAACATCACCTATCTAGGATCGAACAAGGGCTTCGGGGTTACACTGATTCTACAAGCAACATTGACCAACCTGGGGTTCCTAAATTGTTGGACCGTACCAGAGCAGAAAATGCACCGGCTGCTCCCCAAAACCAGCCAATACTGCCCTCAAATCACCAGGACTTAACTGCAATTAACAAGTCTATAGTTGTGCCCGATCACAAGCAATCTGCCCAACATAATGCAACCCAGCCTAAACACGATGCTAGGCCTTCTATATCCCAGACACCATGGGGAGAAAATATTCCAAACCTACCTCCTGAAGTTGCCCAATTTTTTGTAATCCTAACAGGGGTCCTCGAATTGGGCAAACACGAGGTTGAATCCCCCATAACTTTGAGAAACAGGGTTGTGCACTGGCTCAATAAAAATAGACCACTCCCATTGCACAAAGCCTGTAAGATACTCATGGTCAGGAGGGTGCCATGGGTAGGCCATTTGGCGAAAAATATAGGGGGGGATTGTATTTTAATCAACTTTGATGACCCAAAAATAGTTGATTACATTTGTAATTGGAATGATTCTAATTTAGGTGCATCTATTAGTGCCCTTCCTTTGACTTACTTCTATCCCCCTGGCCACTTTGCTACAAAACCAGATGGGTGGAAAATTGTGCATAGGAATGGGAGGGGTTTGCCACAAGGGCGTTGGCCTAGACCCCCTCTTCCCCTAGACCCTATCTTTTTGCAAAACCGGTTTAGTAGTTTAGAGGCTGTTGACTGACTGAGGGGTAGAGGAGTGGCACCAAGTAGTTCCCTGCTCTCCCTAGGTTGCTGTATATCTGATAACATATCTATTTCCTCGAGGGCAGTAGATGACCACAATAGTCATACTACTAATAGGGAAGTATTATTAGGGGTTAGACCGAGCGCCATATTTAGTAAACCACATGTGGTGGAGCCAACTGAAGTACCCCTGAGGATATCAGCAGTAGAACAAAACATTCCTGAGGAAGGTGTTGTTAAACCGACAACTAGCCAAATAACACTTAAAAACGCTATATCACCAGAGGCAGGACTTAACATCATGACCTGGAATATATCTGGCCTTAGTGCAAAGCTAAATACCCCTTTTTGGAATGATTTTATTACGCAAGGGTTTGATATTATATGTCTCCAAGAGACCTGGTATAAAGAACCTATTCACGTGGAAGGCTATACATCACACTGGGTATTTCCAGTGAACTCGGCAGTAGGAAGGGCGAAAGGCGGCCTCCTAATTTTAACATCAACTAAGCTAATCAAGTTTAAACCCAATACTCATTATGAGGTGGCCCCCTACGCCCAGTTACTACGTCTGGAGCATGTCACGGGCAAGGATTTAATTATAATTAATTACTACAACAATACCTTTGATGCACGCAGGGGTCCTATTGTGTATGAAATTGGGAGAGAGATCGACAAGATGCTGGCCCGATCCAGGAACCAACCCGTTCTCTTATGGGCAGGAGATTTTAATATACAGGCTTGCCCATATGCAAAACAAAGGACATGCGGCTTCTTGGGGGAACTAGACGATAATGCTAGTTTTCCACATATCCATTTCCCACATAACGATTATGGAACTGTACTCAATAATTTGATAGCCAAACTGGACCTAGAGTTACTTGACTGCTCCTTGAAAAAGGGCAATATTAAATGCCCAACTTTCAAAGGTAGGGATGCCCACTCTAACATTGACCACATTCTTGTCTCCTGCAACACTGCGTATACCGATTTATGGATAACAGAGCAAGCAGTAAGTGACCATAACAGTATCTCTGTAACATTACTGATGTGGGGACACATACATCCAGACCCCAGCAGTTTTGATAGAGATATAGTTGCAGAGAGACCAAATGGGGTAAGAATTAAGTGGGCTAACGTTAATCCTGTCATACTTCTGGAAGAAGTCATAACTAAATGTACAACAGAAATTGACTACTGCCTAAGTAATGAGATAGTACCTGCCACATTGCTTTCTAAATTTTATAAAATTAATACCGTTATTGAGGGCTTTCTGACAGGTAGGAGTAGGCCACTGAAACCCAGGTCAGTCGGCTGGTTTGACAAGAATTGTACACAGGCCCTGTCGAAATTAAAAACCGCCCTGGCCACCAAACCCAGGGATACCACTTGTATTAAAGCCGAACGCCATAATTATAAGATCTCTTTGGAAGTTCGGAAAAAAGAAATACAAGAGGAGTTATGGCACAAACTCAATTTAGCGGCAGACACAAACAACAATAGATTATTTTGGGAGACAATTAACTGCTCTTTTCTAAAGAATGACACCATTCCCGAATTAACATCACATGTAAACTGCAACGCCTGGATTGACCATTTTACTAACATTTTTAACCCAGATAGGTTGGTTTTAGATTTTTTAACAAATCACAATTCTGTATGGCTATCGTCACCTTTATCCATTAGACTGGATGAGGTTTATTTGGGGCTGTTAAAAAGTAGCGGGGGTAAAGCCCCGGGTCCCGATGGTGTTCCCGTGGACTTGTACAAACAGGAGATGAATTTATGGGCACCAATCTTAACTCGCATCTTTAATGCGGCGATAGAAGGCAACCTTCCTTTGACCTGGGGACAATCTATCATTGTCCCCTTATTTAAGAAGGGGTCCAGGTCCGAGGCACGGAACTATCGTCCGATCTCCCTCCTGGACTCATCAATTAAAATTCTGAGCAGAACCCTCCTTAATAGACTAGAAACATGGGCAGAGGAAAATACTATTTTATCGCCAGTTCAGTATGGGTTCAGGAGGGGATTAGGTACAATGGAGCAGTGCCTGAACCTCGACCTCATCATAAACAAATACATTACGGTCAAAAAAGGGAACCTATTTCGATGTTTTTCTGATCTTAGCAGCGCTTTTGATTTGGTCGAACATTCAATTTTATGGCCCATACTTTTGGAGATGGGTGCACCAAAAGATATTGTACACTTCCTGGCTAGATTATATGAAAGGCTTTCCTGTAAAGTGCGTTTCGGGTCTAATGGGAAATCTACACCTTTTTTTAGAGTAACCAGAGGCATCAGGCAAGGATGTGTTTTGGCCCCCTTGCTATTCTCCTTATTTATTAATCAAATTGATACAACCCTTAGACAGGTTCCAGCTGATGCCCCTCGAGTAGATGGCGACCCAATTCCAATACTGCTGTATGCGGATGATGCCGTCCTCTTGTCACGTACCCAAATCGGCCTCCAACGCCTAATTGGCAGCTTCCTGAGGTTTATTGACAGCAGGAAACTGCTAATTAATAAAGAAAAAACATATGTAATGTCTTGCGGGAGGAAGAAAGGGGTTAAAAGGACTTTTTACCTGGATGAGGCTAAAATTCAAACCGTTAACAACTTTTGTTATCTCGGTGTTACATTCTCTGGTGATGGGAGATGGGAGAATAATAACGGTGTATTCAGATTTCCCTCCAAGCTTGGGAACAGTAGAATTAAGGATATGATTTCGATTTATAAAGCCAGATGTCTATCATCTGCTTTGTATGGGGCTGGTGTGTGGGGTCACTACACCCTTTGTGGTAACCGTATCCAACTTGACGAAAACTCATTTTTGAGACGTCTTCTGAGTGCCCCCGCATCAGCCTCTACAGAGCTAATCCACAGAGAAGTGGGTCTAGATTACATCAAAGATCTTGTAGCTCTACGGCCATTGGCCTTATGGCGATCCATCTGGTCTAAAACTGAAACCATATTCACCCAAAAAGTAATCAGAGACTGTCTAAGGTTGGACCACTGTTTGCATATACCCTGGCTCAGACACATTCATCACTGGTACAAGCTTCTTTTTAATTTGGATCCTTTTTTAATACCGGAGGAAGCTGCCAGTATATCCAAATCAGACCTTAAGGTGTCTTTTTTATGCAACTCAAGACAATCTAGAGAATTTGTCTGTGCCAAACAATGTACCTCTGTTTTTTATTGTGAAAATAACACGAGTGAAGGTTTCCAGCTATACTTAACAGAAGTCTCAAGAAGATCTCACCGTTTCGTTCTTACTCGTCTAAGGCTTGGTATAGTACACCACCTTGTGTCCTTCCCCATCATTAGGCAGCACAGTAATACTCTATGCCCCTGTGACGACTTATCCAAACAGAGTTGTTTTCATTTTATGCTGTTTTGTAAATTTTATACTTTTTTAAGAAGACACTTTTTAAAATATAATGTTCGGTCTACCAGGAATGCGATGCAGCTAATGTTTACTCTGGAAAGCGCAGATATATGTTTTCTTGTAGCTACCTATATCCTAAAATGTATGACCGCCAGAAAATCTATTGTTATTTAATCATTTAGGATTTTAGCAAGTTGCACTCGTCACTTTGTTGAGTATTGCAGAGGTTTCTCCCGCGATATTTGTACATGTCCCGACATGGGAACTGCACTTTATATTGCGTATTTTGCACATTACTCAGCACTTTAGCAACCAGCACATGTAAATTTATTGAGTCCATTAGAGCCTTCTTCTTCTGTATTTATACCGAATATTCTATTATGTATTGGCATTATTTGTGGAGATTGTATCCCAGTTAGTATGTCTTGTACATACCCAATGTAATTGGTCTATATATTTTGCCCTTTTTATAGTTTTATTGTATGATTGCTGTATGTTTTATATTTTATGTCTGCTATATGGTTGTGTAAACAAACCGAATAAAGCATTTTGAACTGAACTGAACTGAACTGAACTGACCAAACCATATTCATTACCTTTAACAATGGTAGATACATAAAAACACTAATCTGTGTCACTTCCTAGTGTATAATACATAAAGTTTAAAATATATAGTAATCATTTCACTATATCACTGGATCATACCCTTTCAATACAGAAGTAAGTACCCTCATAATGTGAAATAGACAATCTCTGCTTTCCTTGGAACATTAAGTCTGTTTGTGATTGGTTGCGGTGTACAATAACTATATTCTCCCAAAATAGTCTAAGATGCCAACCACACTTTCTTGCACTAATTAAACAGAATGTTGTTTTATATTCCTTTTATGTATATGTGAAGAGAGATCTTGAATCTTTTTTTGTTGCTTTGTTTAATATGCATACAGTCCACATCACACATTGCATTTGTTCATATAATCATCTTGTAGATTATTTAATTGCAAATGCTTTACACATGCCAAATATAGATAAATGGAGAAAGTTCTCACGCATCTGAATCTCCGCATGCTTTTAGGGAGCCTCAAGCCCCCCTGGAGCAATATGATTGGAGCACATCATCGAACAATTAACAGCAGTAAACATAGGCTAAAATGCAACTGAGTTACTACCTGCATCTCTTCAAGAGACTTCTTTGAGGTCTGATGACAGTAATGCTATATGAATACAGAACAGTACAATGCTATTACTGACAATAAATACATCAAATGATTATGTTTTTCAAAATATGTTTGATTCCTGCACATAAACAATCATTAATGATGGTTTGCTCTTTAAAAAAAAGCAAAAACGAGGAGAAATAAAAGGATTTCTCCTCATTTTGTCATTCTAATGCTTGTTCTTGCATGGCGTTAGTTTTTTGCACTGCCTCAGATTTACACATCCTTGTAAATCTGGGGCAGCGTAAAAAAGCTGTGGGTGTTGTGGTGGAATGCCCACAGTAAAACCTATTGCACGCCCCTTTCATGCTAAGTGATGCGTGTAAAGGGGCCATATTTACAAGGTGGCCTTAAGCCACAAAAAATGGATTAACACCGCTTTGTAAATATGGAGAAGGGCATAGCGCCACCACAACATCACTAACAGTGATGTTCTGGTGATGCTATCCCCTTGTAAATATACCCCAATGTTTTCTAAGTGGTGGAGGCACAGCCACCTCAAAATGGGACACTATTGCATTGCTGGTTTTTATCAGCACTCTGGAAAGAAAAACATCAGGGCTTATTTACAAGCCCATTGCACCACTGGTATGGTCAATGATAGTGTGATGTTTAGATTAGGGCGAAATGAGGTTAAGGAAGGTAATACTAAATTTAGTTTGGTTAACACCCAATCCAAC
This sequence comes from Triturus cristatus, assembly GCF_964204655.1. Taxonomy (NCBI): domain Eukaryota; kingdom Metazoa; phylum Chordata; class Amphibia; order Caudata; family Salamandridae; genus Triturus; species Triturus cristatus. The sequence continues at coordinate 578,451,459 of NC_140593.1, read as the reverse complement.
AAATTGAAATAGCTCACTCTATCGAGCTTTGGTGCAGTAATGTTATGCGAGCAACGTGATTAGTGCACACCACTACTTTCAAACCCCACAACAAAATGATTTCCACATGGGTCAAACACTTTCAAACAGTCATTTTAGCAAAACTCGAAGCACATGAGACTTTTATCCTAATTTTAATTCCTTTATGTACAGTTACCTAGACTAGAAACATCACACTGGTTAATCATGTGCAACACCAGAGAGATTTCCACATAAGCCACATTGCTTCCGTTCAAATACTATCCTAAGGTATAATGTGCTTCCTGTCTGTTCATCCACTTCAGTTTCTCGACATGGATATAAAGTGCTAAATACATGGAAAAAACGCAAACACAATACTGTTTCGTTCTCTAATAGTGCATAGAAGCAATTACGTTGTGAAATTTGTGCTGTACAAACAAAATAGACGTGATGTTAACATATTCAGTAGCCTGAAGTTGCAGAGTGGGACTGAGGCTTCCGGCAATTGTTTGCCTTTCGTGCTGTCATGCAGTGCTGTCCTCAAGGCCCTGAATGTCAACACTGGGAACACCAATCAAATCACGCTTGCTCCTTTTTCATACTTTTTTTCATTATTTTAAATGTTGACATCTTGTGAAGCTGTGAGGCATATCTCCAAGCAATTTTGCATTCCACCAACAAAGGCTGGGGTGTATTTAAAAAACATCTATTAATAAGTGCTAAATAAAGAAGTAATAAACATGACTTACCACCTTCAGCAACAAAGGGGCTCATTAGGATGGCCATTAGGATGGCGGGCGGGCAGTGCTGGTGGAAAATGTCATTTTCCGCATGCCAGCAGCGGTCCTCACGCCCACCATATTACAATGGGCAAACATAGCTCATTTCTCGTCCGCCGCGGTGCAACGTGAACCGCCATAAAAATGCACCTGCCACCGTGGCGGTGGGAGCCAATAGAGACCCACTGTCGTACGGAATGACATCCCGCCGCCGTACAAAGCAGGATGCCCCAAACAGCCCTTCACACCACAGCGGAGAATCCAACCAACCAGAGACGGCGGAAGCACGACTGCTGAGCGCGAAACCAGAGTCCCGTTCCCCTCCACCTGGTGCAGACTGCAATGGATCCAGCTCTACACGCCTTTCCAGGACTGTACCTGATCCACTATCAGCAAACAATGGACCATCACGGACAACGCCGCAGGTACGCAATCACACAACTCCACCCTTCACACACTACACCCCCACACCCATTTGGGTACATGCAGTGTGCTCCTCCTGTGCACCCCCTGCACAATTAACCAGCCAGGTGCACCCAGACCCTCTGCCATACACACCAAACAACCAGGGAGCCTGTCTCAGAAGGTGGGGGTGAAGAGGAACACCCTGCACAGAAACTCAGGGGCAGGGCTACCCTCCTCCTCACACCTACCCTCCACTCATGTCAAGCAAGAGTCCAATCACAAAATGAAGACTCACACTGACATGAACATACACTGGATTGTCCACACTTCCTGCCAAGTCACTAAGACACACCCCACACTGACATACCGCCACATACACATACCAGATGTCAGCAGCAATGGAGGACAACAAATGGCCTAGCCAAATGCAAAGTGGACGGTGATGGAAAGCCATGGAGCAAGGCACAAAGCTTGTGTACATCACATGCAAGAGAAGGAACATATCACACCAACCTTAGGACATCAAATCAGACATGGGTGGCACAGTGAGTCAAATCAAACCAAAGTGACCTACATGCAACAACTCAGGGAGACATCAAGGCAAGCCATGCATAGGCACAGGAAGGAAAGAAAGTGTCTGAAGTCAAATAGTGACCAGCCACACATCTGTCTCAACTTACTTGACATGAGTATGTCATCAGCACAACACACATGGCTCATTGTCATACTCCCTGACTGTCAAACACAAGTTGGACCTTCACACAAACCCCTCCTCTACCCAACTCACATCTGCAGCACTCAAAACCAGTGATAAACACACAGAATGGTGCAAATGATGTCTTGTGACTACACTGACAACCAATCACACTCCCTGGGGTGCATACACAAACACCACGCTCACACTCAGGGATGTCTGAACCAATGCTGACACAAAACCAATAACCAAACACAAAGCTCACAAACAATATCCACAGAAGAACAACAAGCCCACATATGGCCACCCAAACATTGGAAAGGCAATGGGACCCCAGACAGAACAGGAGTACACAACATTGTCACTGAAGACCAATGCACAGACACCATTCCCCAACACACACCAGAATTGCGTCATCTCAAAACAATCAGGAACACAAACTGTGATCAATGGGACAATAAGCTAACACAGACAGAGACACCACACCACCCAGCAAGTCAACATTGTGTCATAGAGTACCACAAGCATGCACATGCACAATCCTGACAAGTGACAGGTCAAATATAGGAGGACATAGCACTATTGTGCACTCAATACAAAGCCCAGTAACAAGAATACATCTTGCTGCATGTCACAGACACACAAGTGATGCACACTGCACTTGAAACACACATCAAAATGTATCACAATGCACAAAGTACTCACACACAATGTCATGCAAGTAGAACATCACACACGCACAGCATCTATCAGCGGAAAGAGCCAACACAGCCCAAACACTGCATGCATCCACAACAAAAACACAACAGATGCACATGCCAATACATCACATAGCAAATTCAGCTGGACATCAGGGGGATGCACACCAGGCAAGTACAAGGCAACATACACTGACAGCACTGCATGCAGGCGAAGCAGTGTGTGCACACCAACAAAATCAGTAGCACACACATCCCATTGCCACAACATGTACTCCCACAACACAAATCAGCACAGCACACAGACACTATCACACTCAGGAAGGGTAGCAGTACCCCAGCAAACACACATGCAGCTTACCCAACACTCACAGAGGCACAACTCATGTACACCCAAGTGCAAACAACATGACCAGAGGACTGTGCAGCACAAACAGTTGCACTGCGCATGAGCAACCATGATTGCAAACCAGCACAAGAAAATCAGACATAACTAATTCGGAAACTGGCACATTGGTCGTGTGCACAGATCAGCATCACCAAGCATAGTGTAACTAATGAAGTTGGGGGTGAGGCTCACACACTGGCAACCCAAGGGTGAGATGACATGAGATTTAAGTGGTGTGTACATCAGTAGTAGACAGGTCAGGAGTGTACTGTACACAAACACATTGAGGAGTCACTCCAATGGGCAGGCATCATAAACACAGATAGGGGATGGTATGACTCCACATCCCACATACCATACTGGAGCCAACAACGGCTCAAGTGACAGCAATGCATGAGGAAACTCAGAAATAATGTAATTGTGGCTGCGCAGGTCTGCACAGTGAGCACAAACAGTAACAAGGTACAAACAGTTAAAAGGCAAAAGCTAACTTGTAAACAGCTGGAACGCAAGTGGCGGAAAAACTACTATACAAAAGATAAAGAAAGCTACAAACAAAGCCTCACTGTTTACAAACAAGCCGTGTTGAGTGCCAAGAAGGCCTTCTTTGCAAATCAAATATATAGAGCACAAAATGAATCTAAAGAACTCTATAAAACTGTAGCAAGATTGGCGAACCTAAGTAAACCTGGGGTGGAAGCAAGCCAAGTAATGGCTGAAGAAATTGCTAAATTCTTCCAAAATAAGGTGGAAGTTATCTTCTCAGCCTTTAATCAACTTCCGCAAGGTATCCCAGGAAAAATGAAGCCTGAGGCAGAGCTAGGTACAGGAGTAAGTCCCTCTCTTGAGAAATTTGCCCCACTTGGTATCAGTGATACTAAGATGCTACTAAGCACGGCCAAGTCTTGCTCCCCATATGATCTATGCCCAGTGACAGTGGCCGAGTTAGCCTTAGATTCTATTTCTACGACACTGACACCAATATTTAATAACATGTTTGACTCAGGTGACTTTCCCAGCATCTGGAAGTTGGGCTCAATACTCCCCCTTCTGAAAAAAAATAATATGGACACAAAAGATCCAAATAGCTACAGGCCTATTACTCGCCTCCCACTACCTGCAAAAATAGTGGAAAAAGAAATAAATGCTCAGTTGAGCACATTTCTTTTTAAAAATAAGGTACTGGACCCTAAACAATATGGCTTCAGAGCAGGGTATAGTACGGAGACCGCCTTAATCAAGTTGACGGAAGAAATTAGGAAAGCCCTGGATCAAGGAGGTGAGGCAGCCCTCATAATGCTGGATCTGTCTGCGGCCTTTGACATTTATGTGGCACCCCTGGCTCCTTTGATTAGATCACATGGTTTTAGTCTAACATCCTACGCAGATGACACACAAATTGTGGTGTCTCTTCTACTAGGACAGGAAATAGGCATGAGTAGGAAATTTCAAGAATGTATGGCAGCAACTGTCAAATCCTGGATGTCACAGAACTGTCTGAAATTGAACGGAGCCAAAACAGAGGTCCTCATCTTTGGTAATAAAGCCAACTTCTGGACCCATGACTGGTGGCCACCAGACATGGGCAGTCTCCCCATACCCAAAAGAAATGCAAAGAATCTGGGTATAATGATGGATGATAAATTGAACTTTGAGGAGCAGATAAAGGCTATGTCCTCAGCCACTTTTCAATCCCTCAAGATGATAACAAAGATCAAACCGTTTTTGCCAGAAGACAGCCTACGAACAGTTGTATCCTCTATGGTGCTATCGCGGCGGGATTACTGCAATGGGCTCTATTTCAACATCTTAAGAGTGGCATTTAAACAGCTTGCAGACTCTGCAAAATACGGCAGCAAGATTGGTGATAGGCATCCCCAAATTTGTATCTGTAGCCAAAGAATTACGAAGACTACACTGGCTGCCCATCAGGAAAAGGGTGCAATTCAAGTCACTGTGCTTGGTTTTCAAAGCACTGCATGGTCAGGGGCCTGACTTCCTGGCTAACCAGTTTAAATGGTATGCCCCTAAGATAACCTTGAGCTCATCAGGAGCTAAAATGGTGAATATACCTCCCATGAAGAAAGCCTCATGGGGGGAAGAAGTTTCATAATAGGTGCAGCCAAGGCGTGGAATGCCCTCCCTTGGAATCTGAGGAACTCTACTAACCGTCTTGCTTTTAGGAAACAACTCAAAACATGGCTTTTTACTCTATAAGGTCTTCCCTCAGTCACCTATCTTCTTGGCCCACCCATGCTCTTAGAAGAATTTGCCATCAGTGCCAGGACACCTCCGGGTAACCGTGCGCTTTATAAGCTGGTATAACATAACATAACATAACAAGACACATGGCTGATCAACAAAACACAACACAGACTTGGCTGTCACACACTCTGCATACTCACAACTGGCAGCAACAACAAGTAGGTGTCCCCCAGGAGTGCAAGGACACACCAACACACTGCACAGTCCCCAACCTGCAACTCCTACAGGTGCTCACAATCACAAGTATAGGGCTGGCAATTCAAACAAACAGGCACCCAGCTCCTGGGTCATACATGTGTGCAGTTGGCATTGCAGGGACCCACACACATCAACACCACTGACCAACTCACCCCTTTCACAATTCATGACCACTCAAGTGCACACATTCAAATGTACCCATGTGACTAGGGAGACAGGTACTCACAAGATGACCATACATCCACACTGCTGTTCACACATCAAGAAAGATTTCACAGACATGATGGACCCTGACCAGCCTGCCTGTAATACTGTGGGTAGAATTCCCGATCTGTGATGGTAGGGCATCCTAACATGACATGTGTACAATTTAGCAAACCTGACCATAGAATTATTAGGATAACAGTAGATCATCACAAACAACCATCAGTGCACCCCCAAGCCTCAGAGGCAAAAAGAACTGAAGTGCCTGTAACCTCAGGTAAACTCTGAAAAAGTGAAACAAGCAATTGGCACATGAAACCATACCCTTACAGAAAGTTTTTATTAGGCAAGGACACTGATAAAGCAGACAACAGGAGTAACTGTCTTTTTACATATCAGCCAGATAAGCATCAACAGTAGACAAAAGCAAGGCCAGAGGCCAGTTCATAGTGCAAAGTAGGCACATGTGTGCATGAGAACCGGCACAGGGAATGGGCAACCATGGTTACAAACAGCATGGCCAGTGGCCAGTCCATAGTTCACAGTAAGCACATGTGTGCATGAGAACCTGCACAGTTAATGGGTATCCATAGTTACAAACAGCAAGACCAGTGGCCAGCCCATAGTTCAAAGTAGGTACATGTGTGCATGAGAACCTGCACAGGGAATTGGCAACCATGGTTACAAACAGCAAGGCAAGTGGTCAGCCCATAGTTCAAAAGTAGGCACATGTGTGCATGAGAACCGGCACATGGAATGGGCAACCATGGTTACAAACAGCAAGGCCAGTGGCCAGTCCATAGTTCAAAGTAGGAGCATGTGTGTATGAGAACCTGCACAGGGAATGGGCATCCCTGGTTACAAACAGCAAGGACAGTGGCCAGTCCATAGTTCAAAGTAGGCACATGTGTGCATGAGAACCTGCACAGTGAATGGGCATCCCTGGTTACAAACAGCAAGGCCAGTGGCCAGTCCATATTTCAAAGTAGGCACATGTGTGCATGAGAACCTGCACAGGAAGGGGCAACCATGGTTACAAACAGAAAGGCCAGTGGCCAGTCCATAGTTCAAAGTAGGCACATGTGTGCATGAGAACCTGCACAGGGACTGGGTGACACCGTACACTGCCATGGGAAGCAACACAGCTAGGGGGATAGCAATGGGCAGTCCAGGCACCACTGTGGGAGAGATAGGTGGGGGAGGGGGACTTTGCCTCAGACTTGGTTGTCAGTCAGACTGGGAGGTGGCTGATTGTCAGGGCTAGTTGTAGGACTGGACCTGGCAGAGAGAGGACCAGCTGAGGTAGAGGCATCAGTGGCTTTGGGAGCCGGAGGGCTCCTTGGACCTGGTGGTGTGGCGGCATCTGGAGGTGGAGACATGCTGCACACAGTGTGTGAGGGAGAATGTGGAGAAGTGCCTTTCCACTTCTTTGGGAGTTGATAGGGAATAATTGTCTTGGTAGGAGTGGGAAGTGGGGTGGGCACAACAGACTCACTCTCCACCACCGGTGTATCAGGTGCAGGTGGTGGTCTTCCCTCTGGGGATCTTCTGGATCAGGCAGTATGCTTGGCCTGACCTTGCCCTTTCCCCTCCCTCCCCTGTTGACCAGGTGAACCCCCTATAGAGCCCTCCTTTCCCAGCTTCACAGGGGTGTGGGTGGGAGTTGAGGTTGTGGCTGAATCTGCCTTGGAGGGCTTTTTCTGCAGACTCTTAGCAGGAATCAGCTTCACAGCAGGCACAGCAACTCTCTGCCTGTCTTTGGGAGAAGCTTTTGGGATAGGAGTGTACTTGGATGGGGCTGTTTTTGAGGCATGTGTGCCTAAGGCCTGCTTCTTGGCTTAATGCCCCTGAGTGTCACCTGAAGGGCTTTTGACTTTGCGCTCCTGTGTCACTTTAGTTTGTTTGGGGGGCGATGTCTGTGCTCTGGCCCGCTTAGTTTGCTGCTGTTGTGTGCTGTGTGTGGTGTACCTAGAGCCTGTGTGCTGTGGTGTGTGGTCACTCTCGTCAGATGTAGCCACTGTCCGGGGGGTTGCAAAAGGGACTAGAGCTGGACTTTGAGCTTGTGACAGCTGAATGGCTGCCGTCACTGTGGAGGACAAAGACTGGACAGTCCTGTGTAGCCCACCCATGTTTGAATGAATCCCCTCCATGACGGCAACTACCTGTGCCAACTTCTTGTCATGGTCTTAGAAGGCATTCAGGAGAGTTGTCTGACCCACACACAGCTGGTGCAAAAGGTCCATGGCCTCAACACTAAGGGCAGCAGGGGAGACAGGGGCAGGGGCAGCAGTGCCTGGGGGGAAGGACACTCTTCCCTTCTTACTGGTGCGAGCACGTGCAGCACTAGTGGAAGTAGCTGGGAGGGTGGGCACTGGACAATGTGTGGTGGAAGAGGAGGCAGATTTACCACTCCCTGTGCCCGCCAACATTCAGGTGTCACCGCTGGCATCAGATGACGTAGAGGTTGGTGTTTCTGGGCGTGATTCCTCAAGGACACTCCTGTTTCCCTCCGAGGCACTGGTCACATCAGTGTCAGTGAGATCATATGTAGCTGTGTCCGTGCCCTGTACTTCTGTGCCCTGGGTAGATACTGCAAGAGACAGAGACGTAGGTTCAGTTTAGTGCTATACACACAAACATCATATGCAAGCAAAGCACAAATCAAGATGGTGATACCCCCATGTTGCATACCACCCTGTGCAGTCACATTGTGCAACCGTAATTCAAAACTCAAAAAATGCATGGTAACATGCAAACTTGGCAATATTGACCCATGTGATGTCCACAAATAGCTTGCCTGTGTCTCCATGTAACCTGACATACAGATCCCTGAGAGCATACCTAGGTCCCTGTGGATGAAAAAGATGTACATCCCAACATGTTGTCACAGTCACCTATGGAGTCACCATAAGGGAACAACACAGATACAGACTCAAAAATTCCATTTATCAATTGCCATGAGCTCCTGCCATCCACCATGTTGTGCTTTGGGGAACAACTAAAGTTGCACATTGGTGTCAGATGTGTAGTTCTCACAATTTCGAGGTCAGGCACTGTACACATTGACAAAAACGCACTCAGATGAGGCACATTGCCGTCCACTGTGATGGGATGTCCCTGACTCCCCCAATGCAGCCGATGCCATAAGGCCACAAATCAGAATGCAACGTCAAGGGCCATTACATCAATTACATGAGAAAGTACATGTTGCCAAAATGCATGACAGCTGCACCCAACAGAGAGGCCACTTACAAGCCATTGCATCACACTAGCAACATCACAGAGCTCAGCACTGGCTCAGGGTTGGAATATATGCAGTCACTCACAACCAAAGTCACCCTTCCCAGAAAACTCACACCCAGCTTGCTGCTGATGGTCCCTCAAACGTACATCCAGCTCTGGCTGTGCCACTGCCAAGATGCGGGCCATTAGTGGTGTCATGCTCCTGCACGCCAACCTGCCAGTCCGAGGGAGCAGCCCCAGCATCATCTCTGCCACGTTTTTGCTCAGCCGGTAGATGTCATCCCACCTCTTGTGACAGTGTGTGTGCCGTCGGTTGGAGACACCCAGAGCCCCCACCTTGCATGCAATGGCCCTCCATATGGCCTTACGCTGGTGGACTTTGAGCTGCAGGCATGGGAGACAAGAGGAGGAAAGTTCTGTGACACTGGGTTATGTACCACTATCTCTCAGTACAGGAGCATGCACAAACTCAGCACAGCTTCACAGATATGTTTAGCAGAGACAATACAGCATGACACGTAGTCCATAAGCATGGGATAATCATACCAAAATGCATGCAGGTATGAGGAAGGACACAGTACCGGAAGGACACAGTACCTGCCCATCTCATACACATGTTGAATGCCAGCACAGAAAGCTATGTGAAGAAGGCCAACATCTGCGATTCAGTTTGTGAGTGAGCAAGACATACATTACATTGTACATGATGTGTCAGGGCAGACTCACTGTGTCCAACACTGCACACCCCTCAATGTCCTTGCCCTGTGAATGGCTTACTGTGTCATGGAGGTCACATTTAGGGACATGATCTTAAAATCTCACACCCTTCTCACAAGGTCTGTCTTGTGCAATCCACAGGCCTAAGATAGCTCATTGATGAATAAGGTTGCAGACAACCCATATGCCTCACTCTATTCATTCAGTGTTGGATTCCTGTCAAATTGGGCAGTAACTGTGCAGGCTCACACTGCGGTCTAACGTGGGCCATCAGAACTGTCACATGCATGTACAATATGAGAGGGCAAACAGTGCCTAAACATGCGAGTCAGAACACATAATGCAAACAATGAAAGGATGATATTTCAAAAGTACATCAATCTGATGTGTCATATGTGAATTTTCACCAAGAATGTCACCCTCAGGCATTTCACTCTTGTGCATAATGCTTACATATCCATGGTGGCAAACACACTTCCATCAGTACCCTCTGGACGAAAAGTCTGTCTAATTTCACAAATGAGCCTGTGAAAACCTCATGGACTCAAACATCCATTAGCACAGGCGAAGTCTGTCCTGACTCCCACTTTCCATACATGCGGTGTCACTGTATGGCTGCAAAAACAATGCATGTCCCTCCCATCCTAAAATGCAGCCCGGGAAATGTGTAAAATAGGCTACAAACCCCATCTTCCTGAAGTCAGCATGCTAGGCAATGTATCACACAAACCCACACTCTCAGGCACATACTGTAGCAGATCAACTTTGTGTGTGCACTCTCTGCACTCTCCTACTTTCACTATGAAACACTTACCATGACATCAGGAGCACCATATAGCCTCCCATACTGTGTGAGAACCTCGTCCACCAGGACCTCCAACCCCTCTGTGGTGAAGGTCGGGCCCTGATGTTCTCGGTCCTCACCATCACTGGGTCCAGGAAAAAGAAACAGCAGCAGTGGGGAATGAAGAGTGTCAATCAGCAGTGTCTGGAAGCAGTGGAAATGTGAGGCTCTCTCCCAGACATATATAGCCCCCTGGGGTAGTTTCAGTGGTTCTAAACTGCTGCAATTGGTGTTCCAGGTCATCTTTTTTCAAATGCATCCAATGACTGGCCCGCGGTAGCGGAGCACGCCTACCGCAATTTTCAAAATTGCATTTGTCTACCGCGATTGCGGTTCCCATTGGCTGTAACGGTATGGGCATTGGCGTGACACACCGCAGGGGCCAGGCGGTCGCTACCGCGATCCTGCATCTTTCAATTGCATCCAATGACTGGCCCCGCGGTAGTGGAGCACGCCTACCGTGATTTTCAAAATTGCATTTGTCTACCGTGATTGCGGTTCCAATTGGCTGTAAGGGCATGGGCATTGGCAGTGACACACTGCAGGGCTCAGGCGGTCGCTACTGCGAGTTGGCTGCTATACATTGGTGCCTATGACTGTGATTTGGGTGGCAGAGCATGCCAACCGCCATTTCTCAATGTGTAGATCACTACCGCGATTGCGGGTCCCATTGGCTTTAAGGGCATGGGCATTGGTGGTGACACACCACAGGGGCTAGGCGGTCGCTACCGCGAGTTGGCAGCATGAAATTGGTGCCTATGACCGTGAAGGTGTGGCAGGTACAGCAGCTAGGTAGGAGCCAGCAGTGTTGCTGTTTCACACATATGCTGTATGAACTACTCTCAGGGATGGTTACGCAAGATGTGGACATGTACCTTTGAGCATTCACATTGTCTGAATCTGTTTTGGAGGTACTCACTGTGTGAAAACAGGACAAGTGTACAACTAGTGTAGCTCAAGGTGTCCCTACATGTAAGTTGTGCTGTAAGCTGAAGAGTGATGCCAGTCATTGTTGGGGCTGTGTCAGAAAAAACGTAAGGTGTTGGACACATCTCATGGTGGATTGAATTGACATGTGTCCCCTTTCATCTCACCTAGGAGGCAACCAAATGTGCATTGTCTCTTCACAGTGCTGGCGGACATGGAGAATGAGGACGTCATACGGAAATTCCGTCTGGATCGACCCACCCTACAAGACCTATGTGCTCTGTTGGAGCCCCATCTGCGGCCTCGCAAAACATATCCGACTGCTTTCACACCAACGCCTAAGGTGATGGCGGATCTGCATTTTTTTGCTACTGGATCATTCCAGTACACGGTGTCCAAAGCAGGTGGGATGTCGAAACCTATGTTCAGCATGGTGCTACGTGATGTTCTGTCCGCTATGATGACCTACAAGGACAGATACATCCATTTCCCCAGGAGGCATGAATTGGCGGATGTGAAGGGTGATTTTTATGCCCTTGGGCACATGCCTAATGTTGTTGGTGCCATTGACTGCACACATGTTGGCCTGGTTCCGCCGCAGGCGTGTGTGCACATCTACAGGAATAGGAAACATTTCCATTCTATCAATGTGCAAGTGGTGTGCCAGGTGGATATGATAATCTCACATGTCTGTGCCAAATTTCCCAGATCTGCCCATGACTCATACATCCTACGTAACAGCATTGTACCACAGCTGATGGCCAATCTGCTTCCGGTGCGTGCATGGTGGGTGAGTATGCAGAGTCAAGTAGCGTGCTGTATGTGTGACATGCTGTCCTCAGCCACAGTTATGTTACAAATTTGTTCTGTGTGTCTCACCCCTAGGTGACTCTGCATATCCCAACTGGCCATGGTTGCTGAACCCACTGCGGAATCCTAGGACCCCGGGTGAAGTCCGCTACAATGATACCCATGGGAGGACACCCCATGTGGTGGAGCATACTTTTGGTCTCCTGAAGTCACGATTTTGCTGCCTGGACAAGACAGGAGGTGCACTGATGTACTCTCCCCAAAAGGTGTGTCAGATCATAATTGCATGCTCCACAACCTGACCTTGCGCAAAGGGATCCCCCTGATCATGGACGATGATGAGCAGCCGAGGCCAGCGCCTGCAAACCCACCCATGTCCAGAGGAGGAAGGTGTTGACCTGCGTCAACAGCTCATCAACCGCTACGTCTCTTGAAGGTGAGTGAAAACATACAACGTTGCCATTGTCTGCTGATTTTGTTTTTGGTGAAAAGGCCTAGGAGAGCTTTGTGACTGCTGCCTGTTGTTGGCTCTGTGCTGGCTGCAAAAGTTTCAGGGAAAGGGTAGTTATACACTGCTACAGGATGTCTATGTCGGTACTATTGCTAATTGTAATGTGTGCAGATTTGAGTACCTTGATGACAAGTGTTGTGTAATGGGTGTGATGCCCTCACCTGACAAGTGAATATTGTTTGCTTTTGTTTTCCTAGGTCCCTTCAGCCGGTCAATGCCTCCAAACTATCAGTGCTTCTGGTACATTGTAAACAGAGTCAACATTGTGCATCCTGTTATGAACATGGATCTGACACAAACACATAGGTGTGTAAAGAGTGTTTATTTACAATGGGTATATGTGACAGGGAAGTGAATATTTACAAAAAGGTGGAAAGTGAATGAATGAGCTGTCAGTGATGGAAGATGAGACAATCGAGTAGTCACCACATTGATTTGGTGACCCAGTCCAACATACGCATGCCATTAACCTGGCATTGTGGGTAAGGACAGTCAACAAAGTCAATGGCAAGTGTAGAAGGGTGCCATCATGGCTGGCTCCTCGACTGGCGTTTGGCTGGTGCTTTGCCATTGGGATTTCTTTGGACGGCCCCTTGAACGTTTGGCAGGGGGTCCTCTGCTGCGGGCTCAGCGGGATCTGAGGACTCCTCCCTCTCTTTGAATCAGTCATATATCATACTTTCGTAAGAAAAGTTGCTAGATTTGGGACACAGTCAGCCACATGGCAGGTAATCTACTCTCAAATATCTGATTTATTGCACCCCAGCACTTCTACCTAATATGATTAAAAGGAAATCATCAAAAAATATGCTTATTTTTGGAGTATGTTTCCCAATGGGCCTCTTGACACTAATTTGCAGATAGCATACATGTATTGGTTCAAACTAACCCTATAGTAATAATAAGGATGAAAGTTAAGTTGACCTGCTGGGAATTACATCTCTGACCTTGGGCCAAAGGCAGAACAGTGCAAGGAATTTTTTAGTCCACTATGTAACCACACACCATTATATGCAATCATTTTTGAAAATGAAAACATGTTCATAAAATATGTATCATAGTGACAAGGAAATATGTTTTGGACAGCAGAGAAGCATTGCATTTAGCCTTCATGGATCTCTCAAATGCTTTTGATCTGGTAAATCAACATAATTATGGGCATTTATGGAGAACATGGGCTTGGAAAAGGAACTGCTTTCTTTTATAAGAAGTATCCACTGGGGAAGCACCGTAAAGGTTTGGTGTGAACTGTAGGGGGAATGTTCTGAACATATTAGAACCAATCACAGAGTTTGCCAGCAGTGAATTTTGGCACTCTTTTTGTCCCTCCTAGATATAAATGGTGTGGAGCATTATTTATCATCTAGGGGCAAAGACATACCCAAGGTGGGAAACAGTCTCACCCACATTTTGTTATATACTGACAATGCTGTACTAATTGCAAGAACAGGAAACAGACTACAAACCCTCCTTGACACATTTTTAGCATTAGTGGAGGGTATGCATTTAAAGGTGAATTTTTCAAAATCATTTGTCATTACTTGTGGCCGCGTCTAGTACTAAGTCTAAGGTCTAAGTCTCATCGAATGCGGAGGGGGAAGTCAAAGTCAAGAAGACTAAGAACTTCAGCTGTCTGGGAATATTATTTCGCCCCGCACTAAAATTGTCCCCTCTTCTAACCGTACGCTCATAACGACTGCAACAGCGTAGATATCGATTATTCTCTATATTGCATACGTACTAGATTTGACACAGAAAATATGACATAAACCATACATATCTTGATGGAATGCATTTTAGAAGCAGAGACATTTTTTAATTATCAGTACTGTAAAAGCATGGCTGATTAGTTAGAAAAAGTAGGATTAATCAAATAATAATAATAACAAGATGTTTTGATGTTTAATAAGAAGTTTAGCATTTCTATTGATTTCAATTTTCATAAACTCGACATTGGTGCAAATCAATGTTGATAAGAATTGCATGCTTGAATGTTTCAGTATAAGTACTTAACACACTAAGGAACATATACTAATGAAAATGGTTTAGTTTTAATGATTTTTAGAAATGGTTTACGTTGCTACTTTTGAAATTCGGAAGAGTAATCCATATTTAGGATCATTAATTTTTAAATAATAACTGAAAAAACTACTATTATTTCTTGATTTGAAATGTTTGATTTACTATTTTATGTTTTGAATAATTAATAATGACTTGAATTACTAAAAGAAGATGATATTAATGCATTGAAATTCTCTTGCTTAGACTATATTATTCCATGGCATAATGAAATTAACTTTGGCATGTTCTTTTTAAATGTTGCTTTTACAGTTCCTGCCTAATGTAACAATTTGACTATGAATGAAGCCTTATTCCTTGTGTGTGTGAATTGGTGAGAACCGATCCAGGCACTTTACCCACGAAAGAACTACAAATACAGTTTTCTTTTTGTAACTAACGTGTGAGGATGGCAATGACTGTGATTTCTCATGACTAGCTTGGGAAACAATGATGGAGTAGCAAATTGTACCTAACTAACAGAAGACGACCGCACAATGGATAGACCACTGTGGTACGATATCTGATGTCATGACCGCATCATCTATGGTACAAAGATGAACTCCCTAAAGGAGGGTCAAGAGGATTTTTGGATGAGCCTTCTTACTCTTTGGCATTTTTGCATGACGATTTGGGATGCTTTTGCAGCTGCTACTGAAATCGCTGATCAATTGGGACTCCTTTCCTTGCCGATAACCTCAACTCAATGTTTTCTCGTTTTCCTTTCCCAAATGAACTTGTTTACTGAACTCTTTTGGACAACGTGGTGAGAATACCAAATCTGAAGTTTGCCTTTTCCTAGTGGACTTTAACATGATCCCTTCTCATTTTCTAAATGGCGTCTGTTTCTATGGAGAACCATCCTCCTGTCTTTATTGGTAGTAGGAATATGTAACTGCTTGAACTATACTCTTTGAAATATTTGATAAATGAGTGGTTTTATACTACACGCTATTGACATTCTAACTGAGTTTTTTAAAATATTGCTTTTATGCAGTGATTTTGGATCATTAATACAATATCCACATTTTCTAAATTTGCTTGATTCTTTTTGTGTCCTGATGGTCTATCTTTAAACTCCGTTATTAGTTTGATGTTAAATGTGAATACGTTGGCAACTAATTAATGGTCCTCATTGAGTGTCTAACTGTAGTTTGGACACCCTGAAGTCTCACTCCTCACTACGACCTAGAAAGATTCATCAGAGTACCAATGCCTCTGACTTACAGAGTAGATTTGTGATCAAGTAGGAACAATTACAGATTTTCTTATGGACCCAGTGCCAAGGCTGAAGTAAGTAAAGTGAAAAGAAAAGGGCTTCCACTGAATCAGAATTTCGGTTGTATACCATTTTGTATTTAGGCTATGCCAAAACTGATTAGAGAAATGATAAGAGCAAGTGTATTCCAGTGGGAACATATGGGGTGGGAGTTTGGGGGGTACAGAATTGTTGATATTTTGCAGTATACTGAGAAAGGATCTATCTATAGATTACGTGCAGTCCCCCAAGGACCAGCGACCTTTATTTGCCGTAATGAACTAGGGTTAGACTTCTTGGAAGATTTTATTGGTTTAGAGCATTTTTTTACTCAGGATAAATAGTTGGTGTAAACCAGAGACAGGTTTGGCGAGGACTTTTCTCAGTGATTGCCTTGCTGCTGACAACAGTGAGTGGATTCTATGGGTTAGCAATGTGCGAAAGACCTTTGAAGACCTGGTTATACCTGAATTATTTTAACTCCTCAATCATTAGTCCCCTTATGCAAGGCAGTGGTGAATCCATTTTACACTAATTTTTATGTAAGGCTGCACATGAAAAGGCCAATTCCATAGAAACAGTTGTAAAGTATGCAGATGTATCCATCTCTGTGTGTATTGAACCTCATTTAATCTTAATCCCAAATAGTGCTCCTCAATTTTATCTGCCTCACCTGCGGTGGGCACTGTGCACTTTTTGGGCACTTTTCAGGTACAAGGTGCATGATTTCTGGATTTACCAAAATGTCCATGTGATAATGTTTCCAGAGAAAGCAGTACAGATTTTATGCTATTTTGCATGTGATATTCTGTACCAAGAGCACATTACCCGGTTCCAATTTTACGAGCTGCTAATATCAGACATTAGAAAGCATGGCGTCTTTTACTATAACAGTAAGAAACACTAGACATATGTCATGCAAGCATCATTTTTATGACCAGGGCTGTATATATGAGGAGGCATTATGAAGAAATGGATATTGAATTTGAATTTTATTACATTTGCATAGTTACTTAAAACCATTACAATACGAAGTTCAGATAATACAATAAAACCATGATAAAATTGTAATTACACATATGCAAAATTAATGTATCCTTAAAAGCTTAAAACAGTTAAATTGCTATCAAATAAAATTTACTTTGTTCTTCATACACATAGTTCTCAATGTAAATGATGCGTTCCGCCCGGCTTCATTACTCTGTCTGGGCAGTGCTATTATCCAAAACGGGACGTTATTAGGCACTTGGTCCAAGAGCTTATATGGAGATTTCCCAAGTCGACCTTAATGGTGGCAATCTCATGTCATAGTTAAAAGAGTGCGCACAGTAGTTACCGCTTCCCCTTAACCTAGGTGGAGTTTAGGTGTTCAATGGCATTTCTTTCTTGGCTGCATCTCGGAATCTCACTAGTTTGCAGTTTAATTGAGGTGTTGCTGGGTCAAAGCATGCCAAAACTGCTTGTGTCCTTGAGTGAATTTTCCTTTGGTTTAAGGGAACTCTTAGCAGCTGTCTCCTTTCCTGTATCTGGATATTTATTAAATGCTGATTTTATGGTAGTTGTTAGGTATGTATGCTATGTAATTACTATTTTTAAAAATGTGTTTTTATTGTAAAGTGTTTACGGCTATTTAGATGAATAAAGATTACTTAAAGAAAGTATCATAGTATCATTTTAATAAAACAAGGTTGAGTCTACTGGGTAATGGGTGGGTCTAATAATCTCGTTAAGTTACTAGACCTGTAAGTCAACAGGCAATTGCATGAGTTTTCAGGCCTGGGGGGGGTTCCTGAAAGTCACAATACTTGGTCCTCAATAAAGAATGGAAAGAGTTTTGTGATTAGACTACACTGGAGACAATAATTTGTAGCACACCATCACCGAATATTGTTCGTAAACCGTGAAGGGCTGTGGCAGGTGATCGGGCTGCATAAAATGGTTTTCCTTGCTGCTTCTAAGAGTTACACTTAGCTCCCATAGTAGCAGCAGTTAAACATATGTGCTGCCACTACATATGCATAATGAACGCATTCACCCCACCCAATCAACATCTGCAAGAATTCTTACAGCATAATAGAAATTGTAAGTACATAGCTCATTGTCATTGCTAAGGTGAGCAAGATAGTGCCTAATGAACACGTTCTGGATGGAGGTCCTTGGTGGGCCAGTGATCACAATTGATGTAAATGCCTCTTTTCACAAGACCATATTTACACAGCAATATCCTCAGATCTTCCGAATAACAGGAAGCTCAGAACCTAAATTCTTGTTGCGTCTCACCAGCTTCAGGTGGTTTGAGTGCCTGATTCTCAATTCGCAACTCTCTGTACCCTATATTTCATCAATACTACTCCACTTCAACCAGCAAGACAATCCTGGTAGCAACAAATACGCAATAGAGAGGCAGCAGCAAGGTCTCTCAGGAAGCATCCCTACAGCAATGGATGCCCCGCTAGCAGGTGATCCCACAGCTCACACAAGGACACTTCAGCAATGAGATCTCTCTGGCCTCATTCCAGCATCGGTGGACTTGCAGCCCCACAGATAGTTGCAGCATCGCACTTGAATCAGCACCTCTGTATTGCTGAAGCCCATAATACATAGGTTGTCTGCCAAAACCAATGGCAGTGTTAGAAAACCAGGACCTGCATTACTAATAGGTTGCACTTTCCCTGTTTGCGTCACGGTGCACCTTTAAATAGGTGGGCTTGGTGCAAATACAGTCATGAATGTGATGTTCTCATAGCAGCTTCTCAGTCACCCAGGGAGCTTTTCATTCAGGCAAATAAGGAGAGTCTGCCTCAAAGCTGCTTCTTGTTTCTTTGTGCACGTGGAAACCAGCCTTCACTTTAAAGAGAAGATAGACAGTGCCTTGTATACTGGTGCAGCGAGTGACTGCACCTGCATGCAACAAGATGTCTGAAAGGTCCATGGGACGCACTTCCACCCTTCGAGTGGGCTGTGATCAGGGGATGCACTGACAATGTACCACTTTTTGTGGCGCACATTTAGTGAGCATCCTTATGGCATGTTTGCACCTTTGCCCGCATCTGTTATACGCCACGGGTGCAGAGGCAAAGTGATTCCCATATTTGCATGGGGCCACACCCCCATTCAGATGAGGGAACGCTCTCCCATAATAGTGCTGGTGTTAGGTGCATGAGTACTATCAAACGTTTGGGGTTTCTTCTGTATTATGAAAATGTGCCCCGGGGGCTCACACAGCGGGCACACACACCCGTTTGGTCCCAGGAGACCTTTCTATAATATAGCCTCAGACATGGGATACATTCTAGTAAAATGTTTTTGGAATGTTTTTATCCTGGGTCTCCTGATAACTTCTATAGTTTACTGTTTGGGTGAGCAGGGGCTGGCTAGATGCATCAATCTGAGGGGAAACAGTCAGAACAACTAGACAGAGCCACGTGTGTTCCAACATTGCAAGCGCATATGCCTCAAACACGCATATGCTTGGTTAAGGCAGTGCGCAGTCTAGCAGCTGCCTGGAATGGGCAGAAGCAGGAAGGATCGGGAGTGGAAGCAGGACGTAGTGAGGTAAGTGGGGCTGGGGCTTGGTTTTGGCGGGTTGGGGATAGTATTTAAGGGTTGGAGTAATTTTCAGGGCTGGTTTGTCGGGGTTGTTTTTTGGGCTGGGGGTTAGGGAAGTGTTTAAGTGTCGGGATGTTTTTAGGGGTTGGGAGAGGGTGGGGTAGTTTTAGGGCTTGGGGGGTTAGGACCTTTTAGGACTCGGGGAAGAGAGTTGGTTTCCAGGAGGGAGCAGTTTTAGGTCTCAGAACAGGGGTTTGCGTGTTGTTTTAGGGCTCAGGGTGGAGGGCAAGAATCAGGATACTTTTTAGGGCTTGGGGAGCAGGGTAGTTATTAGGGCTCAGGGGATAGTTAATAGGGCTTGGTGGAGGGGGTAGTTTTTAGGGCTTGGGGCGCAGGGTAGTCTTTAGGGCTCGTGGGCTGAGGGTGTTGGTTTTCAGAAGGGCAGGTGTAGGTGTTCGGGGGAAGCACTTACCTGACAAGTCTTAATCATGCATAAGTCTTTGCCATACATGCCTTAACAATGCACATTTCATTGTAAAGGATAAATGGTAAAGGCAAATGTGTGGTTAAGACTGCGTGGAACCAGCATGCATGGTAAACACATGCATGGTTCCGACACACTACCCCCCTGAGTCACTGATACATATGGCTTCTTGACCATGAGCTACAGCTCCTCCCCCAAGGCCATGCAGCTCCTTCTCTTACTAGTAGGAATCCATCTTCAATGACATGGGAGCAATGAACTCTATAAGAAAACAAGTCTATTGTACACCTCCCCCCATCACTATTAGATGACAAACTTTAAATCACTGCCTGAAAGCAGCCACCTTTTCCCCTTCCTCATGAACCTTTGAAAAAGAACTTCACCAATTTGTAAAACAAAGTATTGGTACAGAAGAAAGACTACTGCACACAAGCTCTCAAGGTGTCCAGGAAAGATATGTTACACCAACTCTAGAAACAAAGCATTGGTACAAAAGAAAGACCATTCCACAGGTACCTTCAATGGAACAGAAAATCAAAGCAATGTAACAGACAACAACTAGTGCATATGAACCGTTCATAGAAAAAGGAATCAGAAAAAAGTCCCTTATACACATCTTCAGGAGCAAAATGAAAGATCCTCTCACTCTAACTTTCTGACTATTTTTAACTTATCACATTCTTACTTACATATTGGAACACTTTTTTCCAAAACCTCTCCACACTCCAAGATGGAGTTTAGCTCGACATACCTGACTTAATCAACAAAAACAAGGGACTAGCTCTATAAGCTCTGCTTGACTTAAGTATTCATAGTATAACCATCTAAAGTGAACAGCTTGATCTACTTATATGTCTAAATAGACCTACACAAATGATTTTCAAGCATTGCAATATACTTTGGATATAAAGATTTCAGGCTGAAATAAAATGAACACTGAAGAAGCATTAAAGGCAAGTCAAACAAATTAGTGTTGACATGAAAATCTGTTCTGAGCCAATAATAAGAATGGTAAGATAACCCATGCTGACTTCTCCTCTTTCTCAAAACACTAAATTAAATAAGGAACAAACTTCTTTAAAATCACCAATTCCCCTAATTTACCTATTATGCTTCTAAAAACTTCTCACAAGATGTTCAGAGAATTCTCGAAGTACTAATGGCTGACCAAAATCTCTGCACCCAGAGAAGAATTCTGAAAACTGACATCCTTCTATTCACTCTCAACACTTCCCTATGGGTGAATACACTACAGAAAGTCATGTATATCTTCTCTATGAATAATAACCACTATGGACAAAAGTTAAAAGTCTCTCTTGTTACACTAATTTATGTCCACTAGTAACACTAGTAAGATCATGATTCAATCACATGAAGCAAATCTGGACTTGTTTGGTTTTCTTCTTCAGTCTCTCAATCAAGATTCTGTTGCTCACTTGTCTCGTCCCATTGCCCTTCCTGCACCCAATCTCCTCCAATCTTCAAAATGTCACTGATAACAACTTCTTCAGTGGTCAAACCTTAACCTTTTCTCTTTTCCCTTCCTAAAAACTGGTCTGTCAACCACTCTGTAAATGTTGCCCCAATTAACAAGGTCTCTCAGAAAGCATACCAGGAGTGGTGGCCTCTCCCTCACAGTAACCCTGCAGCTCACACAAGGACAATTCAGCACTGAGATCTCACTGGCATCCTCACTGCAGGGGAGGACTTGCGACCCTGCATATAGGGGCAACCTTGCCAAGACAACACTTGGAAACATTCAAGACTCGCCATGTTAATCAGCACTTTATAAGTATTAGTGCAGATATTGAGAAGTAGCGGGTGATTTGGGCTGGTTCAGTCATTTTCCAGCACTCCTTTCCTGAGGAGCCCACTTGTAACTGACTTTGATGCCCTCATTCCCTTACACACTCAGTCTCATTACCTTCAGTCTCTGTTTTTTCCTCTTAAGTTGTTTCTCCCCCTCTGCCTATACATCTTAATCCAACACCTCACAAGTTTGTCACGTTCAAGACCATGCCACATTTTTCCAAGTTCAGTCTCATCCCATGCTTCCTTTAAAGCCATCTTGCTTTTCTCTCATACTTCCTCTCTCCACCTACATCCTATAAACCTCTACCTACCTCCTTTGTCAAGTCTCCCTGTGACCTCCCACTGCCAAAACACTCTTTTCATGGGCAAATTTGAGAACTATTGCAGCCAAATATAACATTAGAACTCTAGTCCCCACCCCTGTTTGAAAAGACAGCTTGAGTCGCCTCACTCAGAGTCAATACTCTTGTCCCCCACAGATCTCTTGTCTTGCCGGCTCAATTTACTGAGAAAATTGAAGTCTTCTGCCAGCTAGTCAATCAGTTAACATGAGAATACTCTGAATAGATTAAAATACTGTTCTTCTACTGTTTTTCGACTTAACTGTCCACCCTTGAAGACTTATCCTTGGAGATATTGCCTGGGAGCAACTATGATCTCTGTCCCAAGAGAGAAAACTTTCTGTGAAGATGATGAATTTTTGAAGTCTCAAATGCTACCATCAAACTTCTTCAAGACCATCCTCTAGTCAACATTTCCATCAGGACTGGGGAAAATGTGTGTTACGCCTGCATAATTAGCATCATTTCAGCATATTTGGGTTACTTTATCACACAAAATTCATAAAATTATTTTATAATGACACATTGTATAATTACGCACCGTACAGAGTAAAAATGTATAGCAAACACACTGAAACAACATGAGCCCTGTTGCTAGCAACCCAACCCTATATAGATAAGGTGATAGAAACCTGATTAGCCTCCCAACCAGCTTTGCTCCCAGTGAAACAACCTCTTTGAAAATTTCCAATCAGAAATTAAACAAGGCTACAGTAGAGGCTGTCCATCTACAAGCTGTGGTGACATTTTCTGCTTCCTTGAGGCGGGTGGCTCAGGCCGATTTGTGCTCCTTGATACTTCAGCTTCCTTTGATATAATTAAACATCCACCTGGTGTTAACTTATTGAAAGAAGAAAGGGGTAATGAGATGTTAGTTTCTAAACTGCTTCACATTCCATTTGGCAAACATCTTCTGAGTGGTTAAAATAAGGGACCTCTGTATTTATCAAAGTCAGCCTAAAACAGAAGGTTTCTCAGGGGCACAATTCTGTCTCCAACGCTTTTTAATTTTTCTTTGGAACCACTTGGAAATATCCTCAGAAATTCAGTGACACTTTATCAACAATATGTGCATGATTCACTGAACTATCAAAGATTTCATTCACAAACAACAGCTACATGCTTTCTAGCACACAGAAAAGTTCAAAAATAGATATTGAACCACTACCTAAATTTCACTCCATCAAAACAGAATGTCTGTTAATCTGTACCCGAAATAAGGAATCCACCCTACCGATCCAGTTGTGGATAGACTCATGTTCTCTCCTGGATTATAAACTAGCTACAGTTTAAATGCCATAATACCTGAGATGCATCCTTGATTACCAGCTAAACCAACAAAGGCTAATCTCCACTATGGTCAAGAGTACGCACTACCAGCTTAGGCTATTTGTAACTGTTCACTCAGGCCTTAAAATCTATAGTTCAGGCACCAGTACTTTCCAGACTGGTAAATATGATGGACACATAGAGCTGTGCTTTATGTTGTCATTCATTTTATTTCTGGGCATAAAAAATATGATCACACCAATCCTGTCATTTTAGTTGTACAATGGCCCACCTGTGAAGCAAGAGAAAAATGTAAGACTGCACTCATCAGTCACAAAGCAGTACTCAACTATGTACCTTCCCATCTGACAGACGGGAAGGTATATAAAGTCTGTTTTTTATTTTGTTGATTTATTTATTGTTTCAGCGGACAGCCTTACAATATTTTAAGAACATGCAATACAAAAATAACTCAATAAAAGCATTTGCACAGCAATCTATCAGTAAATTCATTGGAAACATTAAAATGCAAGTACAATAAAGTGTTAAAAATACACCTTATTAACAAAGGCGTACAACCTATGAAAAAGAGCATGTTTAAATTCTTCAGATATAGTTAAGTGGGAGTGCAGTGGAAAAGGTGCACATTACCATCAGAGGCAATATCCTGCATGAAAGAAAAACAAATGCATCACTAACATTTAAAAAATCATAAGAACATTTGGGAATTACCTTCCTTTCAGATGCAAACAATATGCCAACCAACCTAGGGAGTAGAAGTGCAGTGCATAAAAATAGTGAAAAATTGTGCAATTTATGCATAATATAGCAGAATGTTCCATTATGGGAAACAACCAGGTTCATGGAGCCAGCCTACTTAAACAGAATCCTAGAGTGAAGGGCAACTTTCTCAGGCACGGCCACGTAACCCATAAATATGACGCTACAGAGGTGACCACTTACATATCTTCTGGTTTAATACTCTGTTCTTCAACAGGCATCTAAAAATGGAGAATCCCTTACACTTGAGCCTTCTGTGTCTTAACAAGAGCAATGTATGAAGTAATCATTCACCAGCAGCACATTAGGGAAATTGTAATTCACTTCCACTGCCTCTATGAACTGCTCCCTGCCTTACCACTATTAAAGAAGGAGCTCAAAATACTCATATTTCAATGATGCTTTCGCTGAGAAAGGGAATTTTGCGCATAACTTCTCTTTCTTAGTTCCTGTCTTCTGCTCACTTGACATGCCTGCTCGGATTTGGTGCTTGTTTGTATTTTTTGATTGTTTTCAAAACCCTAATGCCCTTCCGCCATATTTGCACTATAGAACACTGCAATAATTACATGAATATATAATTGAAAAGAGTGAACTGCAGCTGAAGATTATCAACAGCATTCTGCAGCATGGAGCTCCAACACAGGCATACAGACACATTTTTCTTTGCTTTTAAACATTGGCAGCTGTGCAACTATGTGGAAGTGCAATAGTTTGGAAAAGATATGGAAAGCTATAAATCATCTGTTTTAGCAAATTTGCTCCCACCATCCAAGAGGCCTTCTGTAAATGAAACACAGGTCAGGTTAAAATATTATATTAAATAATGAATATGAAATGAAGAATGAACAACGAAGACTTATAGCCTTTGTTGTTACCTGTAGGGCCTTCCATAGTCTGTGGCTTCCATAAAGAGAGGTAAGAAAAAAAGGCACTGATAATTGTTAAAGCCTGTAAACCTGTCTACCTGTCCTAACTTGTATAACTAATAGCTGGAAGGCAAAGTGGCTTCAAGAAGGAATCTTCCTTACCTCGGACAGACAAGAGACCGGAGGAGTAAGTTTCAACAGTGTTCAATCCTTGACAAGGTGGAACATTATTCTTTGCTGTAAGCACTAAACCTACCATGTTCACTTTTAAGATTTGGCACCTTTTAAACCTTAAGGCAATGGAAATCTGCTTAGTAAGAGGTATTTAACTTATCTATATGTCCCTTGTAGAGTCGTATACCATATGCCATGGGCCTGTAAATTAAATGCTACTAGTGATCCTGCTGCACTTATTGTGTCAATAAATTTAGTAGCACCTTAAACCATGTCCCAGGCTTGCCATTGCAGCCTAAATGCAGTTTTAAATTGACAGTTCAGCTTGGCGATAAAATCACCTTGCTAGGCCTTATACTCCCCTTTTATTGCATACATGTCACCACTAACATATTGTGTATTGAAAGCAAAATCTTGGACATGTACTTTTAAGATGAACATGTCCTGGTAGTGAAAAAAGCTCCTAAATTCATTTTACACTACTTTATTGTACTTAATAAGTATCAACATTTGATTGAGGTAAGCATTTCATGTTTAGTATCTAGGAATTTGTCATTTAAAACCCTCTTTAATGGTAAAATTTGATTTTAAATTACAATTTTGAAAATGACACATTTAGAAATTTAACAATAATGCGGTGACCCTGTGTCCCTCGGAACCTGGGTATACATAAATAAGCAAAAAAAGTGGTTCTTCCGGGTAGAAGGTAGGTTACTTAGTGGCGCACCGAATGCCCTAACTATAAATATTAGCAACCTTATCTCAATCGCCTGGACAAGAAAACAATTAATTGATAAAGAATTGAAAACAAAACTCAGGGAACTTTCTGCTGTTTCTGTTTATCAGAATTAATTCATTCATAGGTATTCACAAATGCAGTAGTAGAGGCTGTCAACATACAGTGAATATGTACATATAAAATAAAAATGTGATCATGTCACATAAGTGCTCAGTGCTCAAGAAGTGTACAATATATACAAGGTGGTTGCGGTTTTATATACCTGTGAAGGGTAGGCCAACCCGTCGTGTGCCCCTTTCGGAAGTCACGTAGGGTCTTCATAAGGACAGAGCGGGGGATTAGGGGGGCAGTAACAGCCTAGAAATCAAAATAGGAGCGTTTTACTTGGAGCGTTGCTAACAGGTTAAAGAATTTAAAGAATGAGTAACAGGGCGAATTACTCACCCTGGAAATGCCGGACAAAGTCCTGGCTGTTGGCGAGGACCACTGGTGGTAGAATCGTAGTAGTCCCAAGTGGTGATTTCTCTAAGGGGAAGGAGGTGGTGGTGATTAGAATCTTAAGCTATTCAGAGGTTGAACCACTATGAAGCGCTATTTGAAATGAGGAAAGAGTCCAGCAGTGGTGCGGCAAATCAGCACTTAATGAGAAGATTCCGAAATCGAAAGTTGTGAGTGATTTAAAATGCGGCGAGCACCAGCAGAGGGATGACTAACAACCCGTGCTTATGCCAGAGACGTGGTGCTTGAATGTCTCAGGATGAACCGTGATGGTGCGGCGTGGTATGATGATTAAAAACACAGTGTGGTGATTAAAAACACAGTGTGGCAGTCAAGCGGGAGCCACAGCCTACCGCTAATAAGTAAAATATGGCAGAAGCTCGTGGTAGTACGGCGTGATGACTCTCAACCCGTGCTTATAGAGGACGATGAAGTGCAACAGTAGAATGCATCGCCGGAACGACTGTTAAGTGCCTAAGACAAATACTAATGGCGATGCGGCGTGATGCAGCGTGATGCAATGATTAAAAGCACAGTGCGGTAGTGAAGAGGGAATCAAGGCCTACCGCCAATGAGTAAAAGTGGCAGAGACTCATGGAGATGCGGCCCGGTGACTGTGAACCCGTGTTAATGCATCAATGAGTGTGGGTCACGGGAGGTTGCAAAGGTAGAAACAACGTGTAAAAGTGAAATTGCATCGCCTGAATGACTGGGTTGGCAAGTGAATAAGGCAACGACTCGTGGTGATCCAGAGTGATGCGGCATGATGAGAATGAGTTGCGGGCACAGAATGCGCTTAAGTAAAAAAATATTTAAATGTATCGCTTATGAAGGTTACGGGCTCAGAAGGTGCTTAAGCGGAAAGATATTTGAATGCCTCGCTTTTGGATATGGCTAAAACCAAGATTAGTGTAAACAAGGGATATAGTACGCGCACTACCTGTATGCTTGTGGGCTTTGTTGTAGTGGTTTTGTCGTGCTCCGGGGTATCACTCACCGAATAGGAGTGTAAAATATGAAGTATAGGTGCATCCCCAAAAACATGGGGTATGTCCCCCGGGCACTGAATACTAAGTCCTCTAAGAGGTTTCTCTGTTGTATCTCAATGTTGCATGAAACAGTTCTTGAGTTTATTTCAATGAAAGCTTTATTGATGCTTTTTCATTTCACAAAAGTTGAGAACTTCATTTCCCAGAATCCATTGTGGAAAACGTATAATTCTGAGTAATTATGATAACATATACTCCCAATGCATTTCGGCAGTGATGCCTTCGTCAGGGAATGTTCTGAAAATAATGGTGTTGATAGTGAGTATAATATATATAATACACAGGGAATTATTCTCACCCAGATATTGTGAAGTGTGTTAAAAATAAAGCAAAAGATGCAGGTACTGTGATGTGAAAAAAGACAAAACGAGATACAACGGGTACGGAGAATAGCGCAATGTGAATGAATATTACGTGCACATACTAAGCGTGCCTAAACGAGAGACAACAGATGGAGTGAATAGCGCGATATGGGTGAACATTATGTGCACGTATTAAGCGTATCTAGCGGTGTGATTTAGTGAATAAACATTGTATGGTGCTAGTTTAAAAAAACGAGCCCGAGTGTTTATTAGTTAGTGACACCGAGTTTGTATCATGAAGATGTAGCGTAAGTTACACTTCTTTAGCTAGTTCTAAGAGCGATTTGCAGACCGTGAAGGTGCGTTTAAAGATGGTAAAACACCATGCATTTCTAAACATGTAAAGTATGCTAACGGGTTACTAGATCACAGCCATAGTGAAAAAGATATGAAACGGTATGGATATTTTAACGCTTACGGGGTGTAGGATGGGTCGAGACACTGACAGTGTCTGCCGTATGTGGGACGTGTTCTCGCGATGCTTCAGCTAACGAGATTGATGTGCTCAGGTGAAATATAACGTGAACTAACGTAAAGGTAATAAACAAAGAGAGAAGACTCTAGAGTGTGGGTTAATGACATGGTTGACGTATGCAGGAGAAATATAATATAATATGGAATAAAGATAAGTGACGGACTACAATGAAGTTTAAATGTAAGGTGTACCAAGTACGTAAAATAAAAAAATGTGAAGTAGGGAAAAACATGTAGAGTTGGGAACAAAATAGATCACAATAACGCAATGGGTTAATGGCGCCTAAGAAAAGAAACATTATAGATATATGATTCTAGTTGGAACGATTTCAAGGAGATAATGAAAAGTAATACCGTGAGCTTAATTAAATTACACACACAATTGATGAATAACCTTTGACACATGGAAAAAAATGAAATAAAAGAATGGAAGGTAATATACATAAATTCAATGGTGTCAAAATTAGATTATTAAAGGTAACATAAAAATTCCATTCGATCATTCATACCGAACGGTTTCATGGAATTTAGAAGATAAATCCAATCATTTTCTCGCTGTAGTAGGAAGTTATGATTGTCTCTCCCTTCTTTCTTAGCAATTATTTCAAGGATGCAGAATTTTAGCTGACTGATGTTGTGTCCGGCTTCCAAAAAATGTTGAGTCACTGTAGATTTCATTTGCTTGGTTCTGATGTTGGATTTATGTTCATTCAATCTGACTTTTATTTTTCTTTCGGTTTGCCCTATATAAATTTTCCCACAAGAGCATTTAAGCATATAGATGACGTTAGTGGTATCACATGTCGCCGTTAGTTTGATTCTGATTTTATGTCCTTTCATGGGATGTGTGATGTATTCGCCTCTAATGATGCTGTTGCAGTTGTTGCAGTTCAGACATGGTATGTTGCCCTTGAATGTGTGTTCTGTGTGTTTTAAGATTTCACCAATATTTCTATTTCTGGTGTAAGCGAAGATCGGTTCTTGATCAAAGATGTGATTGAAATCCCGTTCCAATCTAAGTAGTTGCCAGTGTTTCTTAATGATGCGCTTATAGGAAGCGCTCATGGTAGAGAATTTGGAAACAACCATGAGTTGGTTTTTGGTGGATTTGGTTTGAATGCTAAGAAGTTCATTTCTACTTTTAGATACTGAGCGCTCTTTCGCTTGTTGCAGTACCTGGTCTGGATATCCACGAGACCTGAATCTTTGTGCGAGGATGTTGAGTTGGTCGGTTACTTTGGTTGGGTTAGAGACTATCCTTTTAACTCTAAGCATTTGTGAATACGGGAGATGTTGTTTAAGGGGTAGTGGATGAAAGCTTTGATAGTGAAGGGTATTGTTTCTATCCGTGGCTTTTCTGTATAATTCAGTTTCAAATCCTGTGGGTTTTTTGGTGATTTTCACATCCAGAAATGTGATGAAATGTGGATGGATGTTGAAGGTAAACTGTATACACTGATCTATTTGGTTGAGTTTGTCTAGTTGGTTTTGAAGGATATTAACAGGGCCTTTTCATAGGATGAAAAAATGTAATCTATAAATCTAAGATATAGTTTCAAATGACTTGTCCATGATTGTACTGTCAGAATGTTGTCTTCTTCAAAACGATTCATAAAGATATTCGCGTACGCCGGTGCGGCACAGTTTCCCATGGATGTACCTGTTAGTTGTTGGAACCATTTATCGTTACATTTAAAATAGCTGTGTAGCAGGGTGAACTGCATGAGCTCCATTAGAAAGACTTGTAGGTTGTGTGGATAATCAGTGTGTAATAGAGCTTGTTCAATGGCTTCCAATCCTAGTTGATGGGGGATAGATGTATATAGAGAGTTAACATCCACTGTGCATAGAGTAATCTCTTTGTCTTCTGTAATGATGGTGTGATTGAGTTTAAGGAGAAAGTCAGTAGTGTCTTTAATGAAAGATCTCATAGTGTTAACGCTGGGTTGTAGATACCGATCTCAGAATTTTCCTACCGGTTCATGTAAGCTTCCACATGTAGTAACAATTGGTCGACATGGTGGTTCGATGGGGTTTTTGTGTATTTTCGGTACCATAAACAATGACGGACTTTTGGGATTAGGTTGTATTAGGATATTTCTTAACCTTTTAGTTAATGATGCCTCTTTCAACAGCTGTCTGGACAATAGTTTGCAAAATTTCTATAAATTGTACCGTAGGGTTGGATTCCAGTTTCATATATGTATTAGAATCCTGTAAGTGTGACAATACTTGGATGTTGTAGTAGCTGGTATTCAAAATGACTAATGCCCCTCCTTTGTCAGCTTTAGTGCATATTATGTTTGTTCTCTGTTTAATGGTTTTCAATATGCCTAGTTCTTTAGTTGAAAGATTGCTGTGTTTGGACCTTTTCCGATTACTGAGTTTGGCTATGTCATTTTTGACTGCTGATTCAAACAAATCAAGGCTTTTGTGGCTGACCGGTGGCATGAAAGTGCTTTTCAAGTGTAGGCCTTTTAGGAGGTCTTCTTCTTGTTCTTTGACTGATTCCAGGACATTATCGAAGAAATGACGTAATCTAAGTTTCCTCATCAGTTTGAAAAAACTAATATTAAGTTCAAGAGTGTTGGTACCTGTGGTTGGTACGAAGGACGTGCCTTTTTGTAGGATTTTCAATTCAATGTCTTTGAAATGATAATCTGAAATATTGATGACCAAGTTTTCTATTGGTTCCCTCGCTTGGATTTGTATTTCTTGGCTGTCACTGTGCGTGTTTGTGGTTGATCCTTGTCCTTGCTTCTTTCTGCGGCTCCTCCTGTGCTGTCCTGTTCTGTGTGGCCTACCTCTAAAAAAGGCGTGTCTCCGGGGGTTAAGTTGGCAGTAGATGTTGATGGTACATTAGGCAGGGTCGATATTGGGACTTTATCTCTGGCGGGATTTCTTCTTGGTTGTTGGGTAAGGTCACTATCTGAGGAAGAGGTGTCGGTATTGGTGGTGTAAGGATTGTTTTGTCTACGTTTGGCGTAGATATCAGCCCAAGAGTATGCTTCCCCCATTTTGTAATCAATCGTATCCCTACGGAATTTACGAATTTTGCATCATTGACTTCTGCTGTGTGTTTAGCCAATTGGTTGTTAATGTCCTCTAGTGTTTTGTCAAGTTCTTCTATTGTCATGGATTTCTCAAGTTCTGCTTTGACATTTTAAATGTCTTTGGATAATTCCTCCAGGATAGTTGAGAGTTCCTCTATAATTAGAAGGATCAAGTCTAGTGAACATTTGTTTAAGATGGCGAACCACCTGTCCTTGAATTTCTGTACGTTTTTGCAAAGTGAAGGTTTAAGTGGTATCCTGAGTCCCCTAGGGATTCTTTGGGCCTTATGGTACCTGATCATGGTACTAGCGTGTAAGCTTTGGTTTATTTCTTTCTTGGAGAGATATAGAAGTTGACGAATGTTCTGTTCTTTGGTGCGACTGCTGGAGAAGTCTGTTTTTTCCTCGTGTATGAGAGCATAGATTCTAGAAACTTCTTCTTGTCCAAAGGCAAATGTTTCAGCTCTGGTTTCCGTGAGGTGAGATATCTCATCAAATTGCATGGTTTCTCTGTTGGTGTGCTGCGTGCTTGATTCGGAATCAACAGTACTGTAAACAAGGGAGATAGTACGCGCACTACCTGTATGCTTGTGGGCTTTGTTGTAGTGGTTTTGTCGTGCTCCGGGGTATCACTCACCGAATAGGAGTGTAAAATATGAAGTATAGGTGCATCCCCAACAACATGGGGTATGTCCCCCGGGCACTGAATACTAAGTCCTCTAAGAGGTTTCTCTGTTGTATCTCAATGTTGTATGAAACAGTTCTTGAGTTTATTTCAATGAAAGCTTTATTGATGCTTTTTCATTTCACAAAAGTTGAGAACTTCATTTCCCAGAATCCATTGTGGAAAACGTATAATTCTGAGTAATTATGATAACATATACTCCCAATGCATTTCGGCAGTGATGCCTTCGTCAGGGAATGTTCTGAAAATAATGGTGTTGATAGTGAGTATAATATATATAATACACGGGGAATTATTCTCACCCAGATATTGTGAAGTGTGTTAAAAATAAAGCAAAAGGTGTAGGTACTGTGATGTGAAAAAAGACAAAACGAGATACAACGGGTACGGAGAATAGCGCAATGTGAATGAATATTACGTGCACATACTAAGCGTGCCTAAACGAGAAACAACAGATGGAGTGAATAGCGCGATATGGGTGAACATTATGTGCACGTATTAAGCGTATCTAGCGGTGTGATTTAGTGAATAAACATTGTATGGTGCTAGTTTTAAAAAACCAGCCCCGAGTGTTTATTAGTTAGTGACACCGAGTTTGGATCATGAAGATGTAGCGTAAGTTACACTTCTTTAGCTAGTTCTAAGAGCGATTTGCAGACCGCGAAGGTGCGTTTAAAGATGGTAAAACACCATGCATTTCTAAACGTGTAAAGTATGCTAACGGGTTACTAGATCACAGCCATAGTGAAAAAGATACGAAACGGTATGGATATTTTAACGCTTACCGGGTGTAGGATGGGTCGAGACACTGACAGTGTCTGCCGTATGTGGGACGTGTTCTCGCGATGCTGCAGATAACGAGATTGATGTACTCAGGTGAAATATAACGTGAACTAACGTAAAGGTAATGAACAAAGAGAGAAGACTCTAGAGTGTGGGTTAATGACAAGGTTGACGTGTGCAGGAGAAATATAATATAATATGGAATAAAGATAAGTGACGGACTACAATGAAGTTTAAATGTAAGGTGTACCAAGTACGTAAAATAAAAAATGTGAAGTAGGGAAAAACATGTAGAGTTGGGGACAAAATAGATCACAATAATGCAATGGGTTAAAACCAAGATTAGCTCAGAAGGAAGGTCCGATGCTCACCTAGGTCAAGTAGATTCAAGTCGATTCAGTCGGAGAGGAAGTGAAGGCAGGCAAGAATCCGTCTTGTCCTGCCGCTGCACGAAGTCAGTGAGTCTCCATTGTTGATGGATGACTCTTTAACGGTAAAGCGCACTGACGCGGTGCCAACGTGCACGCAACATGCGTGCCTGACAGACTCGGTTGCTAGGCAACGGGGCGAGTCTTCTTGCTACAAAGGGGTTGGAGCTGCCCTAGTGCCGGGAATCAGTCATGTGCGAGTGGCAGGGGAGGAGTGATTCACATGAGCAGTATTACATGCAAAAATGTATTAATAGACATAATGGGTAGAGGGTGTGTATTACATATATTACATATCATTTACAAGGATATAACCCAACATTGCCTATGTACATATTTGTCAGACATGGTGGGTCGAAGGTTTTTGTTACATATAATTTGATCACATTGCCTATGTACAGGGTTGTTAGTCAATAACAAAGGAGACACGTGCTGGTAGCGGTTTTGAGTAAATGGAAACCGTAAACACGAGATCAGGGTATTAAATAAGTCACAAAAACATGTAAACATTCAGTTTTGAGGATAGTACATACGTTCATGATGCTGCTAAGTACAACATGGCATATGTGCAAGATGGTAGGTCAACTACATTGGGAGCATGGAAAATGGCACCTGTAAGCGCTTGAAATATAAGCAGTTACTAATAGACAACTGTTCAAGCAAGGGTCAAAGAAAGGCTATGTGATACTAGAGCCCAATGGCTAAAGTAGGCCCATCTGTTTAGCGGTCTTCTCATGTTCATTGAGCCCAGCTGCTCCTGAGTTCAGGAGATGAATCCATCTACACTCCTTTAGATTCAAGCATGTAGAAACTGATCCACCTCTGAGGTGAGGACAGATCTTCTCCACCACCCTCCATCTGATACTCTCTGATGGGTGATTATGGGTCATGAAGTGTTCAGCGAGGGGGGCTTCCTGTACTTTACACCTGACTCTTCTCATGTGCTGTAAGATTCTTGTCTTGACCCTCTGCGTAGTCTACCCTATATAAGGTGAGTTACAGGGGCAGAGAATAATGTAAATGAAATTTGTGCTGTTACAGTACGTGAAAAGTGGTAGTTTGTATGAATGAATGAATGAATGAATACGCACTTGTATAGCGCATGGCTACCCAAGGGCATCCCAGCGCTTTCTGTGACACCTTATTATTCACCACTGCTCATGGAAAGAGAAAGGTCTTCAACTGCTTCCTGAACCTGAGATAGTCATGTTCAAGACGAATGTAGTCTAGAAGCTGGTTTCAGAACTTGGCAGCATTGTATGGGAACCGTCGACCTCCCGTCCGTGATCGTTTAATCCTAGGGACTGCAAGACGTTGTTTATTGTTAGATCTGAGAGTCCTTTTGGTGCGATATAATTGCACCATGGACTGAATAATAGGAGGGCCATTACCAGCAATGGACTTATGGATAATACACATTACCTTAAACCTGATTCTTTCCTGAACAGGAAGCTAATGCAACCGACTAAGCGCTAACTTAGCAGAATGACGTTTCGGGACATTCATTAAGAGGCGGGCCGCACAGTTCTGGACAGTCTGTAAGATGTTAGTGGTTCCTTGCGGCGCACCCAAGTAGACTGCATTAGCGTAGTCCAGCCGCGATAGGATTAGAGCTTGGACCAGCATACGCCTGGCTTCAAACGGAAGAAGAGGAAGAATCTTCCTTATCAATCTAAGAAGACCATAACAATTAGCAGCAACTTTACGTGCTTGTACTGTACATTTGAGGTTGCAGTCAAACCATACGCCCAAACTCTTAATTTGTTTCTTTGGTACAGGAGGGGGCCCAAGACAGCTGGGCCACATAGGAACTAAATTCATGGGGGCCGCATGGCCCATTATCATAATTTCTGTCTTGGTACCGTCCAATTTAAGAAAGGACAGATCCATCCACTCAGAGACCTTCACAAGGCAGGAAGTTAAACCCGATTCAGCTTTGTCTTGCTTGTATGTTTTGTTCTTATGTGGGAATGTGTGGCCATCAATGCTTGAAGGACAGGCTTTGCAAGAACCACACTTTTAGTGCCCAGTTATCGATGGTAGCCCCAGTTGGCTCATAGGTCAGGTTGTTTCGGCGGCTCAAGGTAGGCCTTGACTACATTGTCTTTGACATTTCTGCCCCTTTTGAAGGCAAACAAGGGATTGTCCGTGACATTCAGTTCAGTGGCGACCGAATTCCAATATTTTTTGATGATCTTTTTTATGCCATTGCTTTTGGAGTTGAATGTGGTCACACATGCGATGTTCTCTCTCCCAGTGTTTTTCTCTTTTGTTTGTTTTAGTTGGTCTCGGGGACAGTACCACGCCCGCTTCCTTGCGCGTTTAAGCAGTCCTGTAGGGTATCCACGTTCCTTTAATCATTTCGTCAGGATGTCTGTTTCTCTGAAGAAATCCTCTCTTTGTGTACAATTTCTTCTTAGTCTGAGATATTGCCCATAGGGCAAATTGTCATGTAGGTTGCGTGGGTGGTGTGACTCATATTTGAGTAGTGTATCCTTTCCGTGGCTTCCGTTATAGATCACAATACAACAGTCCCTCATCAACTCGGAATGTGAGGTCCAGGAAATCAATGGCTTCCCTGTTGTAGGTCATTGTGAATTGGATGGCACTTGTTCTGTTGTTGAGCCACAACCCAAACTCTATGAGTTCATCCTCTGAAACCGACCAGATAATCACCACATCGTCTATGTATCTTTTCCATACTGCTATGAACTCAATGAATGGATTGTCATGGCTATAGAGGTGTTCTTCCTTGTAGTCATCCATGAAGATGTTGGCCAGACTCGGTGCGTAGGTAGCACCAATAGCTACTCCTTTACACTGGAAGTAGAACTGTTTTTTGAAAATGTAATAGTTTTTCTTCATGGCGATTTCTAACAAGGCAATAAGGAAATCTATTGGTATCCAATGTGACCTCGGGCGTTTGTCCAAAGTAGATCAAACTACTTCCAATGCCTTGGCTTGCGGTATTGAAGTGGACAATGATGAGATGTCGAGTGTCATTAGTAGTTGCGTTTGGATGTTGAACGCCTTGCCTTCTAACAATTGGATAATATGAATAGTATCTCTGACATATGACTTGGTCTCTGTAACCCAAGGTTGCATGAAGTGGTCGATGAATTGGTTGAGAGGTTCCAAAATGAAACCACACCCTGAAACAATAGGCCTCCCTGGCGGATTCTCCAGGCGTTTATGTACCTTCGGCAGGGTGTATATTGTCGGGATTCTAGGTTCTTTTTTAATCAAGAACTCCTTCTCTTGTGGACTCAAGAAGCCTTTGCTCTGCCCATCCTCTGTTAGTATTTCAATGAGGGACTTGATCTCCATTTTGTAGTGCTTTGCCCAGGCCTATTAGTAACTGCTTATATTTCAAGCGCTTACAGGTGCCATTTCCAATGCTCCCAATGTGGTTGGCTTGCCATCTTGCACATATGCCATGTTGTACTTAGCAGCATCATGAAAGTATGTACTATCCTTAAAACTGAATGTTTACATGTTTTTGTGACTTATTTAATACACTGATCTCGTGTTTACGG
The DNA here is from genome assembly GCF_964204655.1 of Triturus cristatus. Lineage (NCBI taxonomy): Eukaryota > Metazoa > Chordata > Amphibia > Caudata > Salamandridae > Triturus > Triturus cristatus. Next base: position 578,414,575 of record NC_140593.1, on the reverse strand, counting down.
TTTACATTTGCTCAAAACCGTTACCAGCATGTGTCTCCTTTGTTACTGACTGACAACCCTGTACATAGGCAATGTGAGCAAATTATATGTAACACAAACCTTTGACCCACCATGTCTGACAAATATGTACATAGGCAATGTTGGGTTATATCCTTGTAAATTATATGTAATACATGTAATACACACCCTCTACCCATTATGTCTATTAATACATTTTTGCATGTAATACTACACATGTGAATCACTCCTCCCCTGCCACTCGCACATGACTGATTCCCGGCGCTAGGGCAGCTCCAATCCCTTTGTAGCAAGACTCGCCTCATTGCCTAGCGACCGAGTCTGCCTGGCACGCATGTTGCATGCACGTTGGCACCGCGTCAGTGCGCTTTTCCGTTTAAGAGTCATCCATCAACAATGGAGACTCACTGACTTCGTGCAGTGGCAGGACAAGACGGATGCTTGTCTGCCTTCACTTCCTCTCCGACAGAATCGACTTGAATCTACTTGACCTAGGTGAGCCTCGGAACTTCCTTCTGAGCTAATCTTGGTTTTAGCCATTTTCATAAGCGTGGCATTCAAATATCTTTCCACTTAAGCGCCTTCTGTGCCCGTAACTTTCATAAGCGATGCAATTAAATATATTTTCGCTTAAGCGCCTTCTGTGCCCGCAACTCATTGTCATCACGCCGCATCACTCTGGATCACCATGAGTCGTTGCCTTATTCACTTGCCAAACCTAACAGTCATTCAGGCGATGCAATTTCACTTTTGCACGTCGTTTCTACCTTTGCAACCTCCTGTGACCCACACTCATTGATGCACTAACACGGGTTCACAGTCACCGGGCCGCATCTCCATGAGTCTCTGCCACTTTTACTCATTGGCGGTAGGCCTTGATTCCCTCTTCACTACCGCACTGTGCTTTTAATTATTGCATCACGCTGCATCACGCCGCATCGCCATTAGTATTTGCCTTAGGCCCTTAACAGTCATTCCGGCGATGCATTCTACTGTTGCACTTCGTAGTCCTCTAAAAGCACGGGTTGAGAGTCATCACGCCATACTACCACGAGCTTCTGCTATATTTTACTTATTAGCGGTAGGCCGTGGCTCCCGCTTGACTGCCACACTGTGTTTTTAATCACCACACTGTGTTTTTAATCATCATACCACGCTGCATCATCACTGTTTGACCTGAGACATTCAAGCACCACATCTTTGGCATAAGCACGGGTTATTAGTCATCCCTCCGCTGGTGCTCGGCGCATTTTAAATCACTCACAACTTTCGATTTTGGCTTCTTCTCATTAAGCGCTGATTTGCCGCACCACTGCTGGACTCTTACCTAATTTCAAATAGCACTTCATAGTGGTTCAACCTCTGAATAGCTTAAGATTCTAATCACCACCACCTCCTTCCCCTTAGAGAAATCACCGCTTGGGACTACTACGATTCTACCACCAGTGGTCCTCGCCAACAGCCAGGACTTTGTCCGGCCTTTTCCAGGGTGAGTAATTTGCCCTGTTACTCATTCTTTAAATTCTTTAACCTGTTAGCAACCCTGCAAGTAAAACGCGCCTGTTTTGATTTCTAGGCTGTCACTGCCCCCCCAATCCCCCGCTCTGTCCTGATGAAGACCCTATGTGACTTCCGAAAGGGGCACACAACGGGTTGAAACGTCGACGATTACGCAAGGCCCAGACAGACCAAGGCTCTACACATAGCAAAAAAATAACATTAGTGTTAAGAGTCATTGATGCTACATGAGTGTCTGGCCTACCCTTCACATGTATATAAAACCTCCACCGCCTTGTATATATTGTACACTTCTTGAGCACTGAGCACGTATGTCATATGATTGATCACCTTTTTTTTTAATGTGCATATTCACTGTATGTTGACAGCCTTCTACTACTGCATTTGTGAATACTAATGAATGAATTCATTCTGATAAACAAAAACTGTAGAAAGTACCCTGAGTTTTGTTTTCAATTCTTTATCAATTAACTGTTTTCTTGTCCAGGCGATTGAGATAAGGTTGCTAAAAATTATAGTTAGGGCATTCAGTGCGCCACTAAGTAACCTACCTTCTACCCGACGGAACCCCTTTTTTGCTTATTTACATTTAGAAAGTTGGCATGTTGCTCTCCTTACTATTTGGTGTCTTTAGACTATCCTAGGTCACATAACTGGGTGTAGTTAGCAGTTGGACCTTGTTAATTCTTCCCAGACTTCCACACAACAGAGAAATGATGTGTGCTGGGATGGGCCATCAACTGGCAGGATGGAGGCGTGCAGCTGGGCACAGCCCCACTTGCAACTAAATAAGCTGTGCTCTGCCTTCATACAAAGGACTTGTCACCACATTTTTGTCCCTGCAGCCAGCTTGGAGACAGGGCAGAAAATACAGGAATTTCCAATCACTTCAATGGACAACTTCTAGAAACTTTTCCTACCTCAAAGAAGGCACCAGGTATATAAAAGGGACCCTCAGTTCCACTCTTGAGTTTGCTTTGCGGTACCTGTGGAAGGACTCTCAGAGGACTGCATACGGCTGCGGCCTACTATGTACTCTACAAGACTGTTTTGCTGAACCCGGAAGGGCAGCCTGAGGCCTGCCTTGAATCTTCAGAGGCCTACCCTGCTCGTTGAGCCCGGCTTGATTGCTTGAACCCAGCATTTCCAGAGTGACTCCAAGGGATACTTTGCCGGCCTCCTGATCAGAGCCTCAAGGACATAAAAAGCTTCCACTAACTTGAATCTGCACTCGGACCCACCCTGAGTGAGTACTGAACTCCCAAATGGTGCCCCTCTGATCCTGGACACTTGGTTGTGGTGTTTAAGGTGTCCAGAAAGGCAAAATCCAAAACTTGGGACTTAGCATATTTCTGGCTAAAAGCTGCTCTGAGAACTTAGGGAAGACCCAGACCAACCTGCTCGCCTATCCGCCCAAGGTGCAACACTGGTCGGCCTGACTTTGTGGTTGCTCCCGCTACACAGCAGCAAATCCTGTTCAGCGTGCTTATGCAAAGGGGAAATCACCCTCCTGGAAACCTCATGGGCACAGCCTCTTGCTTCCTCCCACTGTAGAACTTTTACTTCCAAAAAGGTAACTATGGGCCAGATTACAAGTTCGGTGGTCCATCTGACCGCTAACCCTGTGGTGGAGATGCAGAGATGGTCAGGGACCACCACACCAGTGGTCCGACCATCATATTATGAGTACAACGGTTGGACCATTTTGGGACCATCGTAACCCCCAGTGATTTATGATCCCTGGCAGTGGGGTAGCGGAGTAAGGCTGCAATATGCTTGGTGGTGCCGCTGCGGCACCGCCAAGCATATTACAAGTTTCCTCACTGTGACCCTATCCACAGCTGTGAACCCACCATGGAAAGGGTGGTGGTGAGGAAACTCTGGGGGCCCTCACAGGCCACCCCTGTGCCTTTGTGCAGGGGGGTGTAGGCAGGAGGGCACATGCCCTGCCCCCCCAGTGTCTGCATGGAATAAAATGCACAACAATGTGCATTTCGGTCCGTACAGGAATGAGCTTTGGCACTCCCATTGTGGTGCTTTTTTGAAAGGCACCAATGTGGGAACACCAAAAGACTGCCCACCGGGCCAAAAGGAAACTCGTAATCTTGTGGGTGGCCGGCGGCCCTGTTTTCCACTATGAAAGTGAGGTGGTGGGTGGCGTGGCAGCCCATTCCCACCCGCCAAACTTATAATGGGGCCCTAATTCTGAACGTACAAATCTTCACCACAACTTTGCCCAGTTGCTCCCTGATGATTACGCCTCCTCCTCGGACACTGCCTGCAGCCTTGCCCCACTGAACTTTACTTTCTTCAAACATTTTCTTCAAAATGTCTTCTAAGTCCGAAGATAAGTGCCAACCAGGCCTGATCAACTTCTGGTCTTTGACCCGTACTCCATCGCTGTCAGCCATATTTTTCAACTTTGACCAAATCTTGCGCAACTAGATGTCCACTAGTTCTTCCCTTGAGCTTCAAAGAATTCAGAACTCTGGTTCTACTGATTCGATTTTTGTTGTTTTGGTGTCCTATAATTTATTAAAATGTACTTTATCTTTCTAAATTGCTGTGTAATCTTTCTTTTGTTGTGTGTTTCATTTTATTCCAGTTTATGTGCGGCATAAATACTTTACATATTGTCTAAAAAGTTAAGCCTGACTCCTTTTGTGCCAAGCTACCTGGGGGATAAGCACATGTTAATTTAGTGAGTTTTTGTGGCTTACCCTGACAGGGATTGTGGGTGTTGCTTGAACAGGAGTCACACCTTACTAAACCAACAATCCAATTTCTCACAAATGTGTTTAGTTTCATAAGTATTACAAGCAGGCATTGTGTAAATTGGCCTTGAAATGAGTTTGCTTCTGGTATAATCTGCAGAAATGCACTTGAATGGTTTGCTCCCAGTTAGTTTATATTTTCAATGCCTTCATTTTAAAAATAAAGGGAGAATATTTACTAATGAGCACTATCTAACTCTGAATACTTAAGGAATGAAACTTATTCTCATGACCTTGAGACATAAGGTTACATCAGCGCACCGACAATGTTTTAGTGTGGTGTTAAATTCCTGCATGCTAAAAGGTTCTTTTAATACCCAGAGAAATTCAGCAGTTCTATCATGACTGTTAACATTAATGCATTTGTATAGTTGGCACTTCTGTCTACAGGAAGGAAAATAATGCACCGCTGGGTACAGTTAAAACTCTTGGCTGGAGTGTGTTAATGTCCTATGATTCCCATCCAAGATGTAAAAAAACAGCCAACCGTACCAAAGAAGTATACATTTAGTCGTTTTCTATAGCAGCATCGTTGATTACATAAGACACCCTTAAGACAAATCTGGTAACAGCCAGCATTTACTGGATGCGAAAAGAAATAAGGAAAGTGTGCTCACCCATTAACCTTGAGGTCGACTTTCAATGTATTGGATGCCATTTTGATGCATCTAATTATCTTTGTGCACTTTACAGCACATTGAAGCAGAGTAGTAATTTAGACAGATGCTGAAACTGAAAGAAGAAAACAAAGTTTCAATGACATTCTACAAGAAATGCCTGTTCGTTGATGAAGCTGAACATTCTGTGACGCAACTCAAACTCACTCATCAATGAGGAGCAACTCAATTACCTCAAGGTCCATTTGTTCCCTTTTACAATTATTTTAGGGAATTAAAGCTTACATAGACATTATTTTTATTTATGATATCTCATTTGTTAAAAATAATTAACTTATGCCTGAAAATACACATCAAATCGATTAAACAATATTGCTGCTTGTAAGGCACCATTGGGTAGTTTTATCACAGTTGTCATCCCAGTGTAGTCTAACATGCCACTGGCAATGCCACTGTTTGTTGTACATATAACAAGCTATTTGAAGTGCAGCTTTTGTGTTATTTTGCAACAGCTGAAAACTGTTACTGCTGTCAAGAGAGATAGTAGGTGGACTGTTGATGCTCAGTAGCAGTCCCACATCAGAAGCCCAACCCTGGCTATTTTCATGCCCGCCACCACACAATTTATTTTTTTAAACACCTTTTTAGAGTTTTGAAAGATAAGCAGAGCTTATATTACAACGCATGAGTATCTTTAGGACACAATGAGCGCTCACATAAGGATCAGTACATTCAGCCATCATTAAAATGAAATAACATAACATTCCATCCTTCTCCCTTCAGTACCTCACCTCCCTTGTAATTGTCAATTCTGCAAAAAGGAATGGGCTAAGCCGGTAGTCTTCAGGGTCAGATGGATGTCCAGCTCTGCATCCAAGGCCGGCCTCAGTTACACTGTGTTTAGGATCTGATCCTGGACGGGACTTCTGCTGTCAGTCATACAGGTCGTCAGGAGGATCGTGTGGGCTAGCTCGCTGGTGTTGTCCGGCTCTGGACTAGTCAGGCAGTCCACCAGCATGCCGCAAGCTAGGGCACCATTGATTTTGCCTATGCCCCCCCCGCGTTTCCCACAGGAGGACTCTCTCTTTACAGCCTGGCCAGTTTTATCAGCTCCCTCCGCCACACCAGTAGTTGTGGGCCCCTTGTTGTCTTCCGGTTCCAAGCTATCTTGCGTTTGGCAAGTACATATGCTAAGTCCTGAAATGTTTGTCTTGGTAGGGTGGGGGAACCAACCTAGTAGGCAATATCCCGGGGTGCGCGGGTTCTTCTGTCCAATGCACTCCTCAGTCATCTGTATGACTCCCTCCCAGAAACCGTAAATTATGGGACACGCCCAAAACATATGAAAAATGTGGGACCTGCCTTACCCAGCATCTGAGACAGGCTGGGTCTGGTATTTGGAAGTACCTGCCCATGTGTTCCGGTGCCAAGTATGATCTGTGTAGCACATAATAATTTATAAGTTTAAAATTTGCATTTCTAGAGACTTCTGGCGTCTGTTCCATAATCTTATCCCAGTCTTTCGTCCCAATAGGGGTGCCTAGGTCCTCCTCCCATCTACCTCACAGTGTATGTAGGGGCAGCTGTTGGTCTGTCTGCAGGGCTTTATTAAGGCATGAAACTGTTCTAATGGTACCTGCTGTGAGTGCTATAAATTGCCAGCTCATTGCTGACGTGAGTGCCCTGTGAAGAAGGTAGTTCCTCTGCGGTAAGTTGAACTCCTCCCTAAAGTCCTCAAACTGAAGCAGCACTGAGTCCCTATACAGGTCCCCCACCTTCATCGCACCTGCTTCCACCCATAAGGCCAGTCCCCGCCAATCCCCCAATGCGGAAGTGCATGCAGGAAATCCAGAGGTAGCTCCTCGGGATATGGAATTTTAGTGTGTATTTGTTGCAATCCCCTGCTCCAGCACTTCGCTAGTGTACAGAACTCAGAGGAGTCATCTAGGTTTTATCTCCATCCTGGATTGCGGCTATGTGCAGTTCCTTGGATCAGCCACTGTAGTTGGGCTGCTATGTAATATAGCACGAAATCAGGGACTGTGGGGCCCGCTTCCGTTATCAGGAGTTGCATGGTGGCTAGCGCCACTCTCCCGTGTCCTGATCCCCAAACACATTTCGTTCTCAGAGTTTTCAGTTTTCTGAACTGCGCCCCTGGTATCCACAGGAGAAGTGTACTAAACAATAGAAGAGCCGGGTGAGAGCCACCATCTTCAAGACGACTATCTTTCCCATCACTTAGAGCGGAAGTGCCCCCCAAAAGGTCATGGAGGACCGCAGGAACCCAATTGTGCATCCCACATTGCCCTCCAGCAGATCAGCTCTGTTGTGGTTGATCTTGACCCCGAGGTAAGTTAAGCATTGGGGTACCCACTGCTCAATTGTCAGATGCTCTGGTGGGTCCTCTCTCCTCACCAAGGGGAAGAGCTTTGATTTTGCCCGCCACCCCATAATGTACACAGTTTGTGGATCCAAGCTCTCAAACTCCTTAGACAAGTATTTTAGTTTGGCCCTTCTCCCATACACCACCCCATAGCAAGCTATGGCTGAGCACTTACGTTGTCGAAATAGCCTGATTCAAAAATATTTTTGTGAGGAGTCCTTAAAGTCACATAATATAAACATGATAGTGATGAAAAAATATGTTACTATTCCCAACACAATTTAGTTAAGGAATCAGATATGTTGGTTAAAAAGAGAATAAACATCATTACATTAGGATCTGAGGAAAAAAAAACAGTTGGTAAAAAGAAAACAAAAATTGGATTAAAAATGTAAAGCAAGTCAACAGATGGGATGGCGATTACCTATGTATCTCGTGAGTGACCAGCAAATCTGGGAGCTCGGATGCAAGCTATTGATGTGCACCGGTTAAGATCAATGAATGGCTAGGATCAGGGTTTTAGGTGGGCCGTGTCTCACTGGTGTTGAGCACCAGCAGTTTTTCTAAAGGGGGGCTTGAAACGGGTCTCTATCGGGCTCTGTTTTTTGCCCTGGGATAGGCGGTCTGTTTGTGCTGGACTGTAGTGACAGCAGGCGCATGGTGTGCGTGTGCTCACACTGTTCACTTCTCACTAGTAGAGAAGTTACGGCATGACGTCATGCCAGGTGAGCGTTGTAGGGGAAGGGAAATCCTTTAAAAATAGTCATTTTCTCTCTGGATTTCCCTTCTCCTTTTGAAACTCAGGAGCAGCAACACTGTCGTGGTGTCACCAGGACTTTAAGTGGAAGCTTTTTTCAATATCATATACAAGCCATGGTTGCTGCTTGCTTATCTTATGCAACTAACAACCATTGACAAAGCCAGTAGTCCTGACTTGTTGTAGGTATGATGTTACTTGTTGTATCATATACCTGGATGCAATGACAGAAACAGCAAAATACAAGTCGGGCGGCACACTACACTAAGCACAATTTTTAGATTACGTGTTTTTAAGCCACACCCTTAATTACATTGGCCACGCCCCTTTGAGAGACCCCATGGTTTTTTCATCCCACTTAAAGCCCTGACTAGGATCTCAAAGGGAAGAAGATCAGGCAACAGTTTTTCCCTGTGAATTTGTTTACTTTAGTAGTTTGGAACTTTTTAAAGGTCCGGAGTCCTCAGCAGTGAAGGAAGGGTTCAGAAGCCGGGCAGGTCTGTGGAAACTGTAACACATTTTTTGTATTTCTATTGAAACCTTGAATTCAGTTAATTTAAAAGTTTTATTCTTCGACATCTTTTTTTAATGAGGTTCACTTATGCAATCGTTTTTATTTACTTGATTTCTCACAGTAGATGTCCAAGCCAGAGGAACTTTTTTTATTATTTTTAGACTGTCATTTTAAATTGCAAATATTTTGTTGTCACTTGCCATTTTCTGTATTTATATTTTTAAGTCTGAGATAGAGGGCCGAGTTATAATCTCCATCATAGGTGATCCTAGTTGCAGTAAAGATCAATATGTACACTATGATATAGGAGTGACTTTGAAATTAATATTTCTCCTTCTAAGCCACAAAATGGTTCATACTGGAAATAAAATAGTCAGAAGTGGTTCCAGAAGGGATGCGGATAGATCAAGGTCAATTTAGGAGATCGGTAGACTTGCCTGTGGAGGGATACAAACAGTCCATTGTAAAATGCTCCGTAGGATAAAAAGGTTTAGTTTTTTTCAAAATTACAGTAAAGGCCGGAAATAACTCGTTCACTTTATTTAAAAGTAGAGAACTTATGCTTCATTGTGCCCATTTGGTGGGTACTCCTGCTTGGAGACAACCGCAGGGCTGCATACAATATGAGCTGTCATTTTAAAAAAAGGCTCAGCGCCAAGTGCAGCCTCAGAAAGACACTTCAAAAGAGAACTAACACAAACCATTCTGAAGTTAGAGACAGTGAATTTATAGGCTATGTCTATAAAATGTGTTTAAAGTGGATTCAACGCACTCACTTTGTTTAAGTCTAGAGTTTTTCTTGACCAAAGAAGGGAGTGTTCTGCAGAGTACTTGAAGAGTTGGTGTGTAAGCCAGTCTCCCAACGGGAGTCTGCCTTCCTGCAGAAATCTAAACAGTAGGCCTGGTCCTGCAGACGGAGGAACTATCAAAGAAGAGAGCCTAACATGTTCATGGTGTGAGGAGCATATAGAGAAAGCAGGGGGCATCAGAGAGTGAAGCCAGGAGCAACCCATGTCACTACTGGATCCCCCAGTCTTCTCTTTGTGGTGCCTACCTGAGAACTGCCCAAACAACTGGGTAAACATCCTTTACGACGAATGCGGTACAACGCATACCCTGCATTTTTTACTCTGCAAAATATTTTACAACGCAGTGCTTTACACCGCAAACCATTACAACGCATTCCTCAAAGCAATGCACCGGTGGAGTTAGAATAGTAAATTGCGTTGTAATAGGGAATGCATTGTAATGAATTGCTTTGTAAACCCCTGCGTTGTAAAACATTTTGCCGAGTAACACATGTGGGGTAATGGCACGCGTTGTAAACGCATGCGAAGTAAAGTGTCCTTTTCAAACAACTGCCCTAAATCAAGTGTGGTTTTGTCCGGCGTCAGCCAGTACCACTTTGAACTAGGGCTGCTACTGCAAGAATACTTAGAAAACACAGTGCTGTTGTGAGAACATGTTTAGCCTGTGGAGGTAGCAAATGTTGGAAAAGCTGAGCCAATGCACCCAGACCTTCTGTTGTGCATTCACCAATGACGTAGACATTTAATAGAAGCTACCACGAAGACAGAAAGTATATATGGTTTCTGTTGCCACCCAACCTGCAAGAACTGGCAACTTATCATCTGAAGGCTTCACCTGCAACCAGAGCAGAAGGACTTTGATACAAGAAAGTTGAGCACAGGAACTGGAGACTTTTCGCCCAAAGTAAACGAGGAGTAAGAACAAGAGACTGAGTTGTGCTCCTTGGCTGCACTGGGGGAGGGGGGATAACAGAAATATAATCTGCAGATGTGGCTAATTCATGCATCTGTCAACAGATGCTCAGAATTAATTGTACCTTGTAGGGTATCCTGGGTGGGAACAGGACGCTGGACTGTTTGCAGAATTCTGAACGACTCAACCAGGAATACAACCCTGGATTTGCTAATCACAACTGAATCGTGTAGTATTTAATTCAGATGGATTATTAGAGTACTTGCTTTTGCTAAAGGACAAGCACTGGGCTGGACATTAAGCTATTGTTTCTGTTGGTTGATTGTTCAGCTCTGAGCTCAGACACCACCCCCCCCCCCCAGTACTCCTCGATGAGCCTGCTACTGCTTACTGTCAATGCCATGAGAGAAGTGTGGAAAGGGTTATACTTAGCCCAGTTTGCAGATCCAGGGTAGGATGGACCCTAGGACACCAGTGACACATTACCTCAACAGTTGCAACCACTCACCTGAAGAGCAGTTTGTATGCAGCAGTGATGAATGCCCCCCCCCCCCCTCGCGACATCTCGAGACACCTTTGGACACTACCGTAGGTGCACAGGAGTCTCGACAGGTTCCAGCAAGGGATGGGGTTTGGAAGAGAGAAAAAAGCACTGCAACGCCTCGCTGCCTGCTCCAGCCGGGCACCTGGTTCTTCGGGAGTGCAAAGGGTCAGTGGTCCATCAATCAGTGTTCTACTAGTAAACAAGATATACACACATTAGTAACACACCTTACCAGAATGTTTAGGGCACACTGGGAACATTGGTAAAATTCACACTTATCACCTTTTAACTCTATGGGGAGAGTTCCCTGTTAATCATCTCTCTTCACTATATTGTGATATTTCATATTCAGATGAGAAGTCCAATGTCAGAGAAAAAACATTACAAGTGAAGTTCTAGGTGCTCTGGGAGCCAAGGAGTAACTTCTCAAGTTCTCATTGCACAATGAACAACTGTTTCATTAACAACACACAATGCAAGCACGTTTCTAAATGCTCTGGAGTTTCAGGAGCTCAGCCTTAATGTTCTCAAGCACGTTGCAGAACTATTCATACTCAACACATAATAAAACAAATAACATCATGGATAAATAAACAATAACTGCGGGTTGATTTGTTATACTCTGCTCTTTCAGGAGATGTCTGCGTCACTGTGCACACAAGTACAAGTAGGTTAGTCCCACACAATAGTTTAAGAGCACAAGAGCACGTTAGCTCAGTTCGGTCATACTCAAGCATTCCTGTGTAATGGCGAGTGTTCGTAGAGATCAAAAAATGTACGTGTTTGTCAAGTAAGAGGCACACACAAGTCCAATGCATTTAGCTGACAATTGCCAAATTGGTGGCAACTTGGGTGTCTGCTGAGATTCCGGGATGTCTGGCGTGGCTTCTGACTGCACCCTGGAATCGCTGAAGCCAAGCGCTGGAGGTTGCAGAAGACTCCCCACACGTCGCCAATCAGCTGTGAGGATTCAGGACACGGCGAGTGGACCCGGCCCATGCAGGAACAACAACAAAGCCAAGCAAGGTGTTGGTCTGGGTGTGGATTTTTATAGCGGACTATCCAGCATGGACGTTGCCCAAACATGTGTCCAATGCAAGGCACGTGCTGCCGCACCTGCCGGCAAATGTGCATGACAGTATGAGGGTATCCTTGGCAACCATGTGAACAATGGAACATGAACAAATGCACGTTGTTACACAGCTGAATGCCTTGGGCCATTACCCTGATTGTCACTCATACAAAGAGAAATCAGAGTGACAACAAGCACTGGTCCAAACAAAATGAAATCAAAGTGACTGCAAGCACTATAACACATACGAACAGGGGAGGGGGGATCACAACAGCATTGTGATTTATCATCCATCCCTGTGGATAATGACAAATAATATAGGGCACAATATAGCGGTTCGTGGCATCAACCACCACGGTAGCCCCTGAGTCAAAACCCCATTAAGAGGTCCACAGGGCAAGTAGAAGCTACTGAACACAATCGTGGGGGTCGAGGTCTTTTACTCCTGATGTCCTATGGCCTAACCAATTATGGGCTCTAATAAATTTGGTCAAGTAAACCTTCTGCACATTACTCTCAGTGGTAGCACATGTCTGGGGTTGGGGACAGGGGGAAGGTGTAAGGTCTACATAGGCACAAGACTCAAAGCACTCAATAAGCCCAATAAATGAATGCCAAGCAGATACTTGCTTTATGAAAAAAGTAGTATTAATTTACAAACAAAAAATGAAATATGGCACACCACAAATAATTTGCACAATCTTCATAAGGCCCATACCCGCGTTGTCAGGGTAAGATCCCGAGTTCCACTTCCCTGTCTAAGGACTGTGGTTATTTCTTATTTATGTGAGGCAACATTCAGTCTAGAACACAATAGTTCATATAAGTCTTAGATGTTTCACATTAGCTTTTTAAATGAAAAAGTATCTCAGTGCCGTGGTGCTTCAGTCAGAGCAAGTTTCTTCATAGGCCTGGTAATCAGTCTTACCTGCTGTCGCATTAGCTGTGGTTAGGAAGGCCTGCATGCATTTCAGCGGCCTAGCTGTCAGCAGAAATCTGGATGCTGTGTGTGTAGAGGCAGTTTCCCACAGAACTCCTCCGGTTGTGCAGCAATCCTTCCTGAGTCTGACTGCAGGTCTCAGATGCTTCTGAGTTCTTGTGGTTGAGTAGATGCTCTGCTTCCGTGGATTGCAAACTGACATGCTTCATTGTCTCACTCTGCTCTAGGGGGGGGGGGGAACTCTCTCTTCGCCATGTTCCCTACATGACATACAAGATGCACAAACAGTGGCACACAGGGCGACAACCCCTCCCAGTCACAACACTGCATAGAGTGCCGGCCCTCTTCAGTCATAGTGCTGTACCTGAGAGACAACCCTTATTCTTCACCACAGCCCCACCTAATGTGCCACCCACAACCATCTGATCACCGCATGGGAACAGCTATCCACACAAAGCACCAATGACATCATGAACTCCATCCATTCTGGAGCACCCACAGATCCCTACCCCCATCACTTCTTCAAGCTCGGGAGCAATGAAATCAGTGGCAAACTCACCTCCATTCTAAACGTATCCATCACAACAGCCTGCTTCCCTGATGGATGGAAAGATGCAGAGGTCAGGCCACTCCTCAAGAAACACTCCACCGACCCCAGCAAATTAAAAAACTAGTGCCCCATCTCTCTGCTCCCTTTCCCTGCCGAAGTCCTCAAAAAGGCGATCAACCGCCAACTCACTGAGCACCTGGAGAAAAACAACCTGCTGGACTTCTCCCAATCTGTTTTCTGTACCAGCCACAGCACCGAGACCACCCTGATCACCACCACCAATGGCATCAGACCCCTCCTCGACTGGGGAGGAGCAAGGGCCTGAACCTCTCAGCAGCATTCAATACTGTATCACACAACCCACTCATCAAGAGACTCCACTACATCGGGATCCAGGGAGACGCCTTCAAATGGATTGCTTCCTTCCTCTCAGGATAGACCCAGAGAATCCTCCTACCACCCTTCACTTTGGAACCCAAGAGCATCATCTTTGGCATCCCTCAAGGTTTATCCCTCAGTCCTACCCTCTTCAACACTTCCATGACACCCCTGGCCAACATTGTCAGAACCCACACCCTCAATATCATATCCTATGCAGGCGAAACCCAGATCATCCTCTCGTACTCAGAAGACTCCACCTCCACCATATCCAACTACCACAACTGCATTATAAGCATCGCTGACTGAATGAAGAACAACTGTCTGAAGTTCATCACGGACAAGACAGAAGTGCTGATTTTTGGGAACATCACTCCCCATGGAATCACACCTGGTTTCCCTGAGAACTCAAAACCACACCAACAGACCACCCCCGCAGCTCGGCATCATGCTGGGCAGCAAACTCACCTTGAAGTGCCAAATCAATGCAGTCTGCTCTGCCTGCTTTCACACCCTTCGCATGCTACAAAAGATCTTCAAATGGCTTCCTGTCAACACCAGGAAACGTCACTCAAGCCCTAGTCCCCAGCTGACTGGACTACGGTAACAGACTCTACACAGGAATCACCTCCCATCTCCTGAAAAGACTCCAAACGATACAGAACTCAGATGCCAGACTCATCCTCGACCTCCCCAAACGGGCCCACATCCCCCACTCACCTCAGGAACCTCCACTGGCTCCCCATCCAGAAAATATGGCAATTCAAGATGCTGACACATGCCAGCAAGGTCCTCCAAGACCAAAGACTAGCATACATCAACAACCGCCTGAACTTCCACCAACTATCCAGACACCTGCTCTCCGCCTCCCTCATCCTCGCACACAATCCATGCATCCATTGAAGCCACAGTCGAGGATGTGTCTTCTCCAACTTTTTTGCCAAGTCCTGGAACGACTTTACTCTCCACCTCCATACATTATCCTCACTCCCGGAATTCAGGAAGGGACTCAGGACCTAGCTCTTCGACTGCTTGCAGCGTGAACCCAGCGCCTGGATATATTCATGGGTGATTAGTCGTGCCCTACAATTCGGAGTTGATTGATTGATTGAGCAATGGACACATGGCAATGGCCTCTCCAGCTCACAACAGAGCACAGGATGATGGCCTTATTCAGTCACAGCACTACACCAGGACGGCCACACTTACTTTTCACCATGACACACACCTAGCATTTGGGGGTCACGAACAATGGCACACGTGCAGTGCCCCCAATCAATGTGGCAGTCACAACGTGGCCCAGAATCTCATACTCTGCTTCAGGGATCTTATCAACAGTATCTCCACTCTTTGCCTACTGCAGAAACTCTCCTCCTCCACACATTGTCCTTTGTCCTACGCAGACAGGCAGATGCTGGTGCAACAGGTTCCAGGGCAAGTGGTCTAGATTTGTCTGTGCGATGTCCCCTTAACCAGCAGGGAGACCCACAGACCCTTGGTTCCCAGACCTGGTCACAACAGGCAGAAATTACCCTGAGACAATTTTGGGAAGCCCAATCCCCTCTTTTTGTAATCTGTTTCCCAGACCCAGATTTAATTTAGTGTCTAAGGACCTAATTCATAAATGTAAACTTACACTTTTGGGTAAGTTTAATATTGTTTTGCTATTCATAAACTCCGAGGTAATAGTACGTTTATAACTGCAGAGACTCCACAGTCAGGGTGGAGAACTCCCCATATAAAAAGATAGGACTGTCCTATCTTTTTATGTGTGGAGTTCTCTGCCCCGACTGCGCAGTCTCAGCAGTCATAAACTTACTCTTAACTCAAAATTTGTAAATAGCAACAAATAGTAAATTGATACAAAAGTGTAAGTTTAACTTTGTGAATTAGGCCTTTAGTCTTTGAAGTTCATGTTTGGGGTTTGCCCACTTTGAAGTTCCCACTCCTCTGTCCTGTCCTTTGTCCAGGAAGCAGTCTGTCACAGCTGGAGTAACTCCAAACTTGATAGACCCACAACACAGGCCCGAAGTGATTAGAGGATAACACCTCGATGTCAGCCTTAATAATTTTGCCGGTCAAAAGGTTACAAAGGGCTCCAGCTCTACTCTTTATAATTCCCATATCAGCCCCTTCTCCTCCCTGTGATGTGCCAAGGTCCCACTGACCAGTGATCTTTTCAGAATCAAAGAACAATTTTGAATTTCATAAGAGGGCATAGCTCTCTCTTCCTCAAGTGTGTGTGTCCCACAGAGCTCTCAGGAATGCAAGCAATCCAAAAATTACTCCTTTACCACCACATGTTTTTCCAAGGCACTTGGCTTCTAATATGAAAGGCATGCATAATTACAGCGCACACACGCAATAGTTAGTGCGCTGCATAGTGCTACATGCTAACATGATGTAGGCCAAGGGTGGGATAGGTACTGACACAGGAAACAGGCCTGTTTACTCTACTGATAACAATTACAAAAATGGTATGCTGTCACCATTGCGGCCATTCTACTTACCTCTTGGTAAAGGCAGTAACCCTTTGCTAGTACTAGGATATTGCTTTCTGCACACCTCAAGGTCTAACTAGACCGCAATCCGTGAGACACATCTAGGTGATGGTGCACACACATGATCCATGTTTGGCCATGATCAAAAATCTATACCAAACATCACAATACTGCTGCAACTGTGGCACTCAGGGCAGGGGTTTACATCAATCACCATTTCTGTCCCAACACCCTGTCTGCCCTAAGACCCAATGACAGGTGGTGGATCTTCTAACATTTTTTCACAGCACTGCGGGGTGTAAAATCCACAGGCCTTGGAATGCATGGTTGAATAATGTCTAATAATGGAATAAGCTAAATTTTAATGTAAAATAAAAAAGAAACTGTTGGTACTTACTTGCTACGTGTGCAATTTCAATGTGGGAAATTAGTTAAAGATGGGTAAGGAAGGAGCGTCCTGATCTTATCTAAGCAAAATATTCCTGTTGCATTCTGGCAAATGCAGTTTATGATAGTTCCAGTAATGTACCAGTAAGAAAATGTTCACCATCATTTGGTTCAGCCATTTCTAGTATTTTGGTGCACTCCTAGAAGCATGTTCCTGGATGATTGCCTTTCTTTAGCAGGAAGTAGCAGGTCTCTTTAGGGGTGCTTGAAATGTTGCTTGTATTTCATCATGTAAGACTCACTTCAAAGAGTGTAGGTGCATCTCAGAGCTAGCCAGCCTAATCACCCAGGAGAAGGTTTAACAAAGGAGGAAGGAGATGGAGCACATTGATGGGATTTCAGTAAAATATCCCTATTATTTTCTGGTAAATGCAGTTTGTGGTAATTTCAGCCCCCCCTCAAGTAAGGAAATATTCACCGTTGGTTGATGCAGCCAGTGTCAGTATTTCTGTGTACTCTTGGGCATGTCTTTCTATAGGGCATGGCATGTCTCTTTAGAGCAATTTGAATAGTACATTTCATTATGTCAGTATCATTCTGAAGTAGGGATCCCAGGTATCATCAGTTTATTCACTCCAGGAGGAGGTTTAACGTTGAAAGATTTATGCACAGTGGAAAGGCTGGTAATTATGGAGATACTAATCAGTCTATGGTTAATTAGAACATTGGAATGTTGGGAACTCCATTGAAAACAATGAAGTGGCTCAGGTTGAATATTGGCTAATATAAGCATTCTCCTCCATCATTCCAATGTATGTATTTCTGGTTCTTTCTTTCAATTCACAACATTCTAATCTCAGTGGGTGGAATGTTCTAATAGCCTTATAGCCCTTCTACCTCAGGCTATACAGGTTGTTAAAGGCCCTTTCCCTCAGGTTCAGGGCCTTTAACAACCAGTATAGCTCTCGGCAGAAGGCTATAAGGCTAAAGTATAGAAATATGTCTGTGAAATAAACGTTAGTATTTATGGGGATATTTTGCTCATCTTAGGTTGTATCTGTATGCAGATATCTGTGCGATCTAATTTTGAGTGAGCAAGGGCAAATACGTGCAATATGAAGTAGGATAATATTTGGCACATTAGTTTACAACTGACTAACTATAAAGATTGGTTATATTTAGAATGTTCAGGTTAAATGATTCATCAAAGGTGTATATTATGCAACTCCATATCACTGTTATTGCAGACTGAGGATAAAGCTTGAATCTAACCGAATATCTATAGCTTCTAGTGACCACATTATGAGTTGATATATACACATGCTCTCCTCCCCCTTAGTATGCTTTGGGACCGCAAGCTTCTTGTCTGGTGCCCTTTGTCGCACGAAAACGTTATTCAATGACTAGAGGGGGGTTTCTTTTAATTATGCTGCTGGTTTTATTGTTTTTAATGAGTGTACCGTGATATTGTATTACATTTTTATTGATTGCCCCACAAAGGGTCAGGATTGGGGATGGTTTTGTGACTGCACTTTCTGTTCTGTCACTGAAATGATGCATTTGCACTTAAAATTAATGTTTATATGACCAGATTGATGGTTGATAGGAGGTCCTGAGTATCTCTTGCTACATAGCGGACCCAGTGCTTAATTTGAGCCGGAGCTATCCGGTGCTGAGCACCGGCACTTAATTGGTTTCCGGTGCTCGGCACCTAATTGTCAACACCACACTTAGGGTAGGCTGCCACAAGGTGGAGCTGCTCATGTAATTTAGAGATGAGCAGTATCACAGTTATTTAGGAAAACAATATACATTATAAAATTACTAACACCTGCCTCCCCAGCCATTCCTTTAGATTTGGGGACCTGGAATTATCTGATCTGTCGCATTAACATGCAAGAGAGATGGTTAGTAGTTGTTTTGGCAGAGATGACAGGGGCGATGGGTGGTGCAAGCTGCAGTGGCCTCCTAGTCAGAGCCCTGGCACTTAATATTTTACAAATTAAGCACTGAGCGGACCCAAATTTTGAGGTTTTTGTTGTCAGGTTTTTGCTGGATGAGCCATTCATATTTGTTCTATGCAACCATCATTTTAGCCTAGTTTTTAATTAAGATTTGCCCAGTATTAGATTTGCATACTTTAATATGATTTGTCAGTTTAATTGTAAGTATTGAATACGAAACACTTTTCTTGCCAAAACCCACAGCGACCCTTTCACAAATATTGCTAAGGTGTTTTATAATGGGCGGTTCATGGGCTTTCATTGTTGTAAAATTAATATACAGTGCCACGGCTTGTTTTTATGAACAGGTGTAAAGCATGCGCATGACATGGTATTTGAGTTTTACATGTGCTTTCATGGTCTATTTTAGCCAAATAAAGAGTTTTTTTAATTGAATTGATTTACTACGAAGCATCTTTTAAAATGAAAAATATACCATAAAGTAGGTGTGCGAAATAAGGTCTTGCGAAATTTCACAAGATTCCTTGAAAATTTCACAAAATTACTCACAATATCCATTGGAAAATGTTGTTTGCCAAGTATCTTGCAATGTTTTTTAAAGCATGTACATTCCTTGTATTAAAAAGTCTCCTAAGAGAAGGTGAGATGTTTGAGCAGAAAATGTCTGTTCGACGTCATTTTCTAGGCGAACCAATCTCTTATTGGTGTATCACAACACTTCTTTCACGAGGTGTGTCCTCACTTAACAAAAGGTTACACAAAAGTCCGTAATGCGAATTTATGAGAAATTTGGCGAACTTTGCTGAAACCAAGAAACCTGGAATTTTGCATAATTCACCAAGGTTTTTAAAATTTCGCAAAGGTCTAGCATAAACCATAATCATTATATAGACGTAACTAGGGGGCATATCAACAACAACCGGCGATAATTATCGCGGAGCGCACTTCGCGCCAGGATAATTATCGCCGGCTAGCGCCGATTTTTATCGCTAGATAGCGTGCTATTAGCAACGCTTATCTCATCAGCAATAAAAATCCTGGCGCTAACTGGCTAACGTGAGATTATCGCTGGAAACCCAGCGATAATCTCACGTTAGCTTGTTGATAGGGACTCACAAACTTAGCCATGATATCCTCCTTCCATAGGATATCATGGCTAAGTCAGTCCTGAAGCATGTGTTAGGAAAGTAGCGATAACAGGTGTTATCGCTACTTTTCCTGACGCTATGCTTCATAGCGTTAGGCTTGCTGATAGGAGAAATGTCGCTTAGCGACATTTCTCCTGTCATGCCAGGTCAGGAACGCCCACTTTGCATCTCATTAGAGATGCAAAGCTGGGCGTTAGAAATCCTGACGCTAAAGCAAGGTTTCACGCGTTAGCGTGACCTTGCTGATTAGGCGATAAAATTATCGCCACTTTTCGGCCGAAAACGGCCGCAAAAGCGCCGATAATTTTTTATCGCCTGCTTGTTGATATGCCCCCACGAACGGCTGGAGCACGCAAACGCACCACCAACTAGGGGCGTGAAAATGCAAATACACCCCAAGTATAACTGTCTTTTGCCATTACTGAAAACTATAAGGGACATATCTTAGTATACAGAACTGCACTGTTCATGGAACATGAAATTAGAGTTTATTATGCCAAAGCAGATAATCCTATTATAGAAGTGTGTTAGAAAGCCAAGATTAAATTCAAATTTCCATAGCACCGATTGCTGGCGTACGAAATAGCTCTAGGCATTTCACTTGAAATTTGTTGTTCTTTAGTTTTAATTCCCAGTGTTTTTTGCAGTTTTATATAGCGCAAACTCGACCCGAAGGTATCAGCAGGGCCGGACTGGCCGTAGTGGGCACGGGGCATTTTCCCGGGTGGCCGCTAGGGTGGTGGCTGATTTTGGGCCCCTGGGGGACCGCTTTTATTACAGGTCTGTTTTTTGCAGCATAGCTGCAATATCGGCCCCTGTAACAAATCTACCGAAACTGGCCCTGGAAAACAGCTTGGCCGCACCCCCAACCCCCCGGGGCCCGGCCGAGCACTTTGCCAGGGCCGGTTGTGGTTCCCAGTCCGGCCCTGGGTATCAGAGGGCTTTACATGAGCACCAGTTGCATTACAAATGGACGCTGTGATCCACCAAGACCTGAAACCACTGTACTTTATTTGGCCATTGCTTTCCAATTTTACATTCAAAGTCAGAGAGATCAATTGTTCTGTCCCTCGCGTTGCCTATTTTAAATAAACAAAAACTAAAGTTACCTGGGTCTTTAGACGAGATTGATGGAACAGAGGGAAGGCTTTTAAAACAGCCAGAATAAATCAATGTAAATAAAGTCCTTCGTCAAGATGACATTCACCCCAGGGTGCAACAGAAAATGCATGCCGCAATTGATTCACCAACATTTTAGCTGCTTGCAATTTCACTATAAAAGCTCAAAAACGACAGGAGGGACAGTGTGTAGATAGGGTCCCTAATGCATAATTTATATGGCACGTCGGTTCCCACAGGGGAACTAAATCAGAAAGTCCCATGTGCTTGGTAGTGTAGACAATGTAAAACTAGTTCAGAAATGTGTTGAAAGCTGCACCGAAAGCAATAAACAGCACATTTCAAGTACCTTTAATCAACCTTTTTTAAGAAAATCTAATTATTGGCCTAACATTTGATCAGCTTACTTGAAGGATCAAGTAGCCAGTCACAGCCCTATGCTTGCCATCTGAACCTTAACCTGTCATCTTGATGCTGAGGATTGCCAGCTGAATAAACGATATGAGGAAGGTAAGTGTTTCATCCTGAAATCCAGAACCTTTCTTGGCTATCCAATCCTTGTAACTGGAGACACCAAGTGCCAAAAAAGGAATGAAACTAGACAGCCCAGGTTTGTATCGTAGATTTAGTATAGTGTGTCACATCTTAAAAAAAAATAAGCGTTTCTATCAGGCACTCTGTTAGACCCCAAATTGTCAACATCCATTGACACAACTTTGTCAGTAGTAGCATCTCTTCGCCTTTGTAGCACATATCTATTCATAGGCACCTACTGCCCAAACAACCATTGCAGGTTGTATAAAGTGGAGTTCCAATTGGTCAGAGCCTCGTTAGGAGGGTTTTTAAAGTAACTTTATTAGCATGCTGAATGATTCTCAAGCACTTCCGGCCTATAAATGAATGGCTAAGAAGTGGGCAAATCCTTTGACAGGTGACTGGTATGTGGTAGATGATGTCTTTCTTTTTTAGGTAGTCTTGTAAAATAAGACTGATCAGATCGGCTAAACAGAGCACTTTTAATTTTACTACCACTGTCATGACTTTGACAATGTTGCTGCCAGTGTCAGTGACAAGTCTAATCCTGTGAGCCCTGGCTTAAAGTGGTCTTTATACTTCTGGATAGTAATCGTTCAGGACATTGCCTGCTATGTGTGGTTTCTCCATGGAGAGCATTAGACATGTTTCATAGTGACAAAAGCATCTTTATTTATATATTTATTTAGAGCTTTATATGGTGTGAACAAGACCCTTTAGGGTAAATGAGCGCTTTACCAGAAATAACAAAGGAATGTATGATAAGAAAGGGTAGGCAGTCTATACAAATATAGTATAAGTCTTGTGGATAATATTTGCATAAGCAAAAGGATAGATGAGAGATAAGGACACAGAGCCAATCATAGGTACTGAGAAGAGCAAACTTTGATAGGTGTTAGAACCGTGTGTAGATGGCTGGGAAATAGGTAAACAGCAGGCAGGAAAGAGTTGCTCATGAGGAGAGGGAAGTATGACCTCAGTATGAGAGGAATTTGTTGGATAGTCGAATATTTACTTCTTTCCTGAAGATGGATGCAGATGGGTTGCAACTGATCTTGGGTGGGGGAGAGTTCCCAATTTTGGGTGCAATTCCTGAGCGGGATCAGTTGTAGGTTTTCTGCTTGTTGAATTTCTTGTGGCTTGAGTTGTAGCTAGCTTGTGTTTCTGGATGATCTGTTTCCACCCAATAGTGTCAGTTTTTGGGTCAGGCAAGATGGTGTTATTGTGGTACAGTGCTTTATGGGTCAAGCAATTTTGAGATGAATCCTAGCATCATAGGTAGCTATTTCAGTGATCGGAGGACCGGGGTGATATGATCACATTTTTTTAATCCGTAGATGAGCCCCGCTGCCCCTTTCAAGGTAGCCATCAGTGGTGCAAGTGTGATTATCGGGAGGCCCACAAGGATAGCACTACCATAATCTGCTTTCGATAACACAAGCTCTTGTACCGCTGTTTTGAGGTATGCCATGGGGAGAAATGCTTTTAGTTTCCTTATTGTATGCAGTTGATGGTTAGCTTGTGGTAAATAATTTAATTACCGGGACTTAATTTGGTACAGAAACATAATGAAATAGCTCAGTAAATAAGAGGCAGAATCTGTGGTATTAGAGGTTCGGAATGGGCTTTATTCCAGAGGTCGATTATAATCGGTTGCTCCAGGTTCCATCACCACGGAGGTTCAGGAAGTGAAGTACATACGTTATTGATAATCAATTACTTTTATACAATAAGCATTACAGTGAGGCCAATACAAGAGGCGTAACAATTGATAGTGGAGATAATATATTCATACGTGGCAAAGATAGGCGTAACTGGGTGTGTTTACAGAACGTCATCAGATGTGATGTCATAAGAGGGTGGTTACATGAAAGAATTTCGCAATGTCAGCAGAAATACTTGGCAGAAATGCGCGCGCAGCAGCATGACGTGTGATTGACGTGCAACTAGGGGGTGAAGGGGACTTGACATTTAGCTTTTACATGTGGCGACAGAAGTCTGGAGGGTCAAGTCAACCTAATCCCAAATCATATCTAACATCCTATGTTTAAAGAACTAAGTTATCCAAAAGAGAGGTCTCTTCGAGTGGAATCTTATTCTATACTGACTATACTGACTATTAGTGCGTGTACAAGCGTCTAAGTGTCTATACTAGATGCGAGGGCAGGAATCTTCCATGGTAACAGGGCTATGAATTACTTGTATGAAGACAGAGAAGTCGGGCCTTTGCTTGGTAGCTGGCAGAATGTTTACTTAAGCTACTAGACAGGAATGCATTGGGCAGGGAGCGGAGCAGATAATTTTCGAAGGTGAAATACAGTTTTTGGCAGGCAGCAAGCTTCGTGAGCTGCGCAGAGAATGAGACAAAGTTCATGGTCACAGATGCAGGCTCAGACTGGAGCTTTCAGAGGCAGAAGGCAAGAAAAGCTTGATGACAGAATCAGGGCCTACTTGCCTGGACTGAAAAATGGCATAAGTGAACCATATAAAGGCGGTGGCCTTTCGTACTTAGGAATGGAATATCCGGCCCATTCATGGCGGATCAACAGAGGACATGTTAACGGTGGACGCACATGTATTTGCGTCTTCATAACTGGAACTGGAGGGAACATACATGTACTTGTAACATGCACATAGAACCGTTGGGGTCCAAGATAGGGGACATAACTGACCAGAAAAATCCATATTTCCACATTCCCTCCTTGTCCCCTACTTGCCCGTCAAGAGATATCAATCTTCATTAATCCATTGATCTGTTCATATAGCATCATTTGTTCTTCTTTCTTCTTCCGGGATCTTGAATGAAAATCTTGATGTGGAATGCACGATGTGGCACACAGACCACAAATCGCTGGTCCACATTGCAGGCATAAGCAGCAACTGAATAGTATGAGAAGGCCAATACCTAGGAAGGATAGAACTCTCCATCCAAAGGTAGATAATACACTCCAAAACCAACCGGACCAAGTCCAGGTGCCTGGATTCTGGTGTATCTGGCTTACAATCTTATGAAGGCGCGTTATAGCTTTATATACAGATGGCGAATTTTCTGGTATGAAAATGCAACAGCTTGATCCAATGACCCTACAAGCTCCGCCCCTATCGGCCAGGATGACGTCAAGGACAAGACGATTTTGAAGCACAACAATCCGCATAGCAGACTGTTCTTCTGTTAAATTGCCTAAGGCGGAAATAGTTTCGTTCACTACTGCTTCAAGGGTTCTAGTCAATCTACGTATCAGCTTACTATTAGTAACGGTACCTATATAAGGAAAGAGACCTTTATTGAAATCTGTGTATTTTTCCCATGCCGTTTCAGTGTAATCGACTATTGGGAGATCTCTCCTTACTCTATTATATACTAAATGAATATTTCTGTGATAATCAGGAGGAGCTAGAAAAACAGGTGGCAAAAGGAATCCAATGTAGCAAGTACCATCCCAATCTAGAGGCAAACGTACATATGCCGTCTGACCACATATGAAATAGGAATGGCGGGAAGCTCTAAATGTAGACTTGCCTTGATCACTAAATTCTACTACAATGGTGCATTTACTATGGCCCATGTGTATGGAACCATTCTTTCTTATACATAATTCACCTTTTACTGGAAGTATTGACATAGCGGGCAAAATTGAAGTAGCTTCGGATTCGACATTCAAGATCAGGAGATTAAGCGTAAAGTTACCTAATCCATATACTTCATTTTCCAGATCAGTTCCTGTTCCTTTGGGAAGTCCCTCCTTGTTGGGGTGGCAGACCTTAAGTAAAACTGAGTTCAGATTTCCCCATACCCTATTGTCTTGATAAACTGTAGAGTTCGAATCTTGGGAATTAATTAAACTAAACCATGCTCCACAGGAGCCGTTGTGTGTGAACGGGTATGGAAAAAGAGGTAGAATTCCTTTATAATTCTGATAGGGAGGGAGTCGGCCACATATCCAACAATTTGTAGCATTGCTAACCTGATGGGAATGATGTAACATATTAATAAAAGTGTTATTGCGCAGCGCAAATCTGTATGACAACTCAAGCGGAGGTAATTTACTAAAAGAATGTTCAGCAGTAACATTGTAAACATGTCTAGAAATAGGATAATATATGTGCAACAATATACTTGCAGTAATTATTAAAAGACTTAAGAAAAACAAGATTAATAATGTCACTATGCAGTGACTACGCAGTGATTTACAGTACGCCTGTCGTTTCAACATTTTCCGGGTGTTTTCTCTATTCAGGTCCAAGGGATACATGTCAGAGACAATTCAACCGCTTCACCTTGGAGAGGACTTAAACAATCAAATTGCTCGACTGATTGGGCCTAAGCTTTAGTTTATAGTGTTCAGAGTCACTTTTTTCCACAAAAGGAAGTTTTGAGTCAATGGGTGAAGACACACAAGGTGAGGTATTCACGTCTGATTTTAGTCCATGAAATTTCTTGATATGACTTGAATGAATCCATCCCTTTCTGCCTTCGATCTTTACGGCTGTTCTTGTGGTGAGCAACACCAGCTGAGGTGACCTCCACCTAGGTTCCAGCTGAGTTTTGCGGTCAAAGTTCCTCACGAGGACCAGGTCCCCCGGAACCACGTCATGGGGTTTCACCTCAGTGTTGTCAGGAAAAGCTGCAGCTACCTGTGAACGACAAGATTGTAGTGCAGACATCAAGGAAGCCAAGTAATCTGTCAGCATATTACAGTCAATATCAGTTATTTTGCGTGGTATAGGCGTCCCCCACATATTTGGTGGTCTGCCGAAGATCACTTCATACGGGGATAGCCCTGTTCGAGAGTGTGCTACCATTCTTGTGTAAAAGAGTGCAACTGGTAATGCTACTACCCAGTCGACACCTTTCTCTCTGCATATTTTGGATAATCTTATTTTCAGAGTCTGATTATGTCTTTCTACGAGACCTGCTGCTTCGGGGTGTCGGACACAGTGGAATTTCCACTGATAGCCTAACAAAAGTGAAACGTGTTTCATTAATTCGGATGAGAACGGCTGGCCGTTATCTGAGTGAACAACACGTGGTAAACCGTATCGTGGGAAGAATTCTCGAACCAACTGTTTGACAGTAGTCGGGGCAGTGTAATCTGAAACCGGGTATGCCTCCGTCCAACGGGAAAGAGCACACACAACTACGAGAACATATTTGAATCCTCTGCATCGTTCCATCTGGATATAATCCATCTGGAGGACTTCAAAAGGGTGATCAGGAGGCTGAAATCCACCCTGTTCTACGGGAACGCTTTTTCCTGGGTTGAACTGGCAACAGATCATGCAGGTACGAACTTTTTGTTTCGCTGCAGCTCGTAAATGCTTGTTGAACCAAATATGTTGAATGCTGTCTAGCATTGCTTTCTCTCCTAGATGCGCTGGACTATGGATAGTGTTAATAATGACTTGGACCATTGAATCAGGAAGGAACCACACAGACTTTTCCTTCATCAACCATCCTTGATCCGTTTGGATCCCTCCTAATTCCGTCCATTTCTTTATTTCTTCTGGTGTAGCATGTGTCTGTATATCAATTACATCAAGAGCGGGATCCTTAACCATCATACAATGTGTCAGCGTCGGAACTATTGTCTTTGTCATGTCGGATTTTTGAGTTTGAGCGGTCTGTTTAGCTGTTCTGTCAGCTAGATCATTGCCTTGAGAAATGATATCAGTAATTTTCGTATGAGCTTTACATTTCATAATTGATATTGCAGTGGGTAGATGTATCGCATCTAATAAGGCATGAATGAGGGGTCCGTGCTGAATGTGGGCACCGTGAGAAGTTAAATAACCTCTCTCTCGCCACAGCACGCCGAAGTCATGTACGACTCCGAATGCATAACGTGAATCAGTGTATATGTTGACTTTTTTATTTGCGGCTTGAATACAGGCTTGTGTCAGAGCGACGAGCTCTGCTGCTTGAGCGGACAAGGTATTTATACACTTGGTCTCAATAATTTCAGTGTCTGTGGTGACTGCGTAAGCGGCCACTAACTCTCCCGTACTTGTTCTCATACATGAACCATCTACATACAACGTCAGGTCTGGATCTGACAATGGAACATCTGTCAAGTCTTGTCTGGGTTTCGTCGTGATTGTAATAACATCAATACAGTCGTGGGCTAATGGGTCTGTTCCATTTACCGGTAAAAGTGTGGCAGGATTCAATGTGTTACAACGTCTGATTTCTATATGTGGCTGAAACAGTGTTAGTTCGTACCCTGTAAGTCTTGCTATAGTCAAGTGTTGTGTTTGCGTTCGGTTCACAAGAACCTCTACTGCGTGTGGTACTTGTACTGTCAATGGATGTCCTAACACTATGGCATCGCTTTGTCTGATTGCTAAAGCTGTCGCTGCCACTGATTTTAGGCACGCAGGCAGAGCCTGAGCTACGGGATCTAATGTACTAGAAAAATAAGCACATGGTTTGTGTGCTCCTGCTTGTTCCTGTGTGAGTACTGACAAGGCAGTACCTTCTCGTTCTGTAATAAAGAGTGTAAACTGTTTTCTGTAACATGGTGTTGCTAAAACAGGTGCTTGACATAAAGCTTTCTTTAAGCTTTCAAAAGCGTGTGTGTGTTCCTGAGTCCAAGGGAGAACAGTCGATGTGGCTGCCTCCTGTGTTGTCAACTGAATGAGTGGTTTTGCCAGAAATGCATACTGAGGGATCCACTGTCTACAATATGAAGTGAGGCCTATGAAAGCCCGCACCTCCTTTTGCGTCTTGGGTATTGGCATGTTAGCTATTAACTGAATGCGGTCGGGTGTAAGCTGCCTTCCCTCCTTGGACAGCGAGTGACCAAGGTAAATAACTCGCTGGACACAGAATTGCAGCTTAGAAGGGGACACCTTGTGCCCCTTTTCGGCTAGAAATTGTAAAACCGTCAGTGATGCTTTTTCACATTCAGGTTCGCTTCGGGCGGTGATCAGCAGATCATCGACATATTGAAGCAAAGCAGTGTTAACTGGCATGTGGATACTGTCAAGTTCTCGTTTCAGTGCTTGGCTATAGATGCTGGGGCTTTCTGTAAATCCTTGAGGTGCGCGTGAGAATTTAAAGCTACGTCCATTTAAACTAAATCCGAACAAATATTGGCTTTCCGGATCTATTGGGACGCTGAAAAAGGCATTTTTGAGATCAATTACAGTAAAGAATGTTGCTTCGGAATCAATAGCTGTCAGTAATGATGAAATATCGGGGACCACAGGGAATTGTGGCACAATGCACTTGTTTAATTCGCGCAGATCAATAATCAATCGATATACTGGCGGGGCCTTCGGATCTGTTCGTTTGAGAATCGGAATTATCGGTGAGTTACATACATTGGAGTCTGTTTCTACAACCACTCCTTGGGCAATAAGCTCGTCAATGATTTGTAGTAAAGCCACTACAGCATCTGGTGGTAACTTGTATTGTCGCATTCGTGGTAGTACCACTCCTGCCTTTAGTGTAACTCGATATGGTGTAATATTCATGCAACCAACATCAGTAGGGCCTTGTGCCCATAGATGCGTAGGTAAAGTCTGCAATCGGGGATCCATGTCTCTAGACACATAATGACCTTTAAAATCACGTAAAAACAATCTTACTCCTTCCGGAGAACAACATATTATAGCTCCTAGAGCCTTCAGTGTTTTTATTCCTAACAGGTTTTCTGGACATGATTTAGTAAGCAATAAATCTGTAGTTCGGGTCAAAGGTCCTATCGTAAGTGGAAGAGGTTGTGACACTTCATTAACAATAGGTTTTCCTGAAAAACCAAGGGAAATATTCTGTGAGCCTGAGAGGGGTGCCCCTGGAACTTCACTACGTTTTATGGTTGTTCGACTTGCCCCTGTATCGAGTAAAAATTTTCTGTCTTGGCCTAATAATTCACTATGTACATAAGGTCCTTCTTGATCTACAGGGATCTCGATAAGGGGTAAGTCAACTTCCCTCTCTAGGCTGGTTCATGCATATCGTTGATAATCAGGATAGTCATACTGTGCGGTCTGGTACAGTTGTCGTGTTGTGGTTTGTGTGGCAGCAGCTGGCAGCGCTGGTGCAGCTGGCACAAACTGTATAGTCTGTGGTGGAGCTGGCATGGACTGTGCATGCTGCAAAGCTCCTTGTTCATTCTGATCCTGTCTAAGTGGCCGTGGTCTTTCTTTTGTAATACCCGTGGCGATATTACGCTTCAGGACGGGACAATCGTGTACATGATGACCTAGTTGTTTACAATAGTTGCATGTCCCTTTTACAGGTCCTGCTAAATCGCCAGAATGTGTCGTACCCTTTTTATGTCCTTCAGCTGGAACTGTCTGGGAGACTAGCATTTTCATTTTCGTGTCTTTCATGCGTCTTTGTTCATGATCTTGTTCCTCTCTAATTCTATTGTGATGATACTGTAACATTTGTAACATTTGTGATGGAGTGTTACCTTGCCATGTACTCTCGAATTTTAATACTCTATTCTTCACTTGGGGCAAGGAATTTTCAACTAATTTTGTCACAAACAGATGTGGGTATGACTCGCTACTTGCTTTTATGCCACTATTTATACCAAAACATTTTTCAAATTGTGCATAGAAATCACTAGTGTCTTCATCTTGCTTTTGTTTACAGGCTGAAATTGCACCCCAGTCTTCCTTTTTCGTGGTTAATAAACGTGGCAGTACCTGTACTAGTAAACCTGGTAGTGCTTTAGTTTTGTCCCCAAGCCCTGAACCTGGACCTCGGGCCTTTTCTTCTGCTTCTAGTGCTGTCCAATCTATCTTTTGGTCTCCCACCTCCCACTCTTTTTCCTTGAGTTTTTCATAAATGCCAGCAGGCATCAATACCTTTAATATTGTCATAATGTCGGGATAGGTATACTCTCCCATGAGTAACATGTCTTTAATTTCTCGGTGGAAACCCGCTGGGTCTTTGTCATGACTGGGTACCACTTTCTTCATTTCTAACAATTCTATTTTTGATATGGGCGTATACACATATACCCGTTTAAACTGATTGTCCTCGCCCTTTATTGGGTGCACTTCTCGTAAGGGATTCTGTCTGTCCATGTAATACATGGTTCTTTCCTTGATGGGCAGTGAGACATGTTCTGGGCATATAAAAAGAATGTACTGCTTTCTTGATTCTAGTATTTCTTTAATTAGCTTAGTACCTGAACCTCTCCATCTATTCGTGAGTAATTCGGTCAATATATCAGGTAAGGGACCAGGATCTGAATGTTGGCTTTTATATAGTATAAGAAGTTGTTGAATCATATAAATCCCAGCTAAACGCTGTTCATCTGGGGTGAGATTCAAAAATGTGTGCGCTACTGTGTCATCACTATACTTCCCGGGACTGTCAACCCAATGAACGGCTGACCTAGCTAATTCTTGTTCATCCATAGAATCGAGAAAATGATAACCCCTTCGTTCTCGGAGTAATTTATCTGCTGCTTGGAATGAATGCTCGTTAGACCTTATATTTATTATTGGTGTTTGAAATTTCCTGTTATTTTCTAGACACATCGGACGTATCGGATCAGTAAGACATCTAGTACTATTACAAGATCTTCTTCTACCTACATAGGCTATAGTTTCTGACTGTCCTGTGGGCAGTCCTGATGCTTCTTCCTCGCTTTGTTCGAACTGGTCTACCGCTAATCTTTCTTCGTGTAGGCGTTCTATTTCTTTACGGATCTTTCGGCACATGGCTATTATACAGTTTTGCTTATCATGTCTCCCTTCTGATATATTCTGGCTCCATCTGGTAAGAGTTTGCATTGCTTCCGGGTCTACCCCCGGTCGGTCTTGATTTCTGATCACACAATTTATGAGGAAACGCAACAGTTCCCCCTGTATTTCCACTTTCTGGTATTCCATAGCTCTGTTAATACATTCAGAATCTCGCCCGGTTTGGACAAAATGATATATATTATCTAGATGTGCAGTCATTCCCGGTAATTTCCCTAAATACACTGCGGCTCGTCTGATACGTAATGATGCTAGGGTCATTTCGTCCTCTTTTCCGGGCACAGGGTCATATCTACAATCTATAAGAAGTTCCTTAAGCGTACGGGCATTTATGAGTTTGGGGGTACGTGAATGTGCTGACTCTTGAAAAGTAAGTTTATTTATTCTAGGTGGCGTAGAAAAGATATTGGTAGCACCTCCGGTAGCCCCATCTGGGGTATCGGGTGTGAAAGGATTCGTTGAACGTGATACAGCAACTATAGGCGTGGATACAGCTATAGAAGTAGCTGTAGGGACAGATGCAGAAACAGATGTGCTTGCCGGAACTTGTGTCAGAACTTGATGCTGTAAGGGTACAGGTACAGGATCTTGGCGTTGAACCTCCCCGGCCAACGGTCTATGTGGGGCGGGGTTAGCATACTCGGGAGCTGCGTCATCTAAATATGAGGAAAGAAAAACATCTTCTGCGGTTCTAGGATGCCCCTTAGGATGTACCTTTATTGGAAATAATGGGGTTGGCAAGTCTTTTGGTATCCCTGGAGTAGCCTTAGGTAATCCTTCAGCCAGAAGGGGATACATACCATTCATAAGGGCATTTCTTTGTCTGTCTACTTGTTCTGATTTCACTCGTGCACCTTCTTTAATTAATAGATTTTCTCGGACTTCATTTGAATTTTCTTTACTCTTCTCTTCCTGTCTACGTGCTTTTTCTGTACGTCTATATGATTCTTTACGCCATAATTCAATGGCGTCTTTCTGTGATTGTCTAGCTTTCTTTTTCCATAATTCTTCCTCTACTTTCACGATGCACTCTGCATCCCAGGTCCCCGCTGCGGGCCACCTCTGACTTTCTGGTAATTCCTTAGTATAGTCTACCCATAGATCAAGAAATAATATGGCGTCTAGGCCATGTTTATGATACATGAAGTACCCTGGAGTGTCCCTAGGAGGAATGGGAACAGCTTCTTCGAGTACCCCTTTTCTAGTTGTGATCTGTCTTAGTTTCGAAAAGAGCGGAATATGGAGAACTGATCTGATACTTGATCTTAAACAAACTTAATACAGTAATCACAATAATGAACAGTCATTCATACCACAATATGCAGAACGTACTATAAACATTTAACATTTAACATTTAACTGAGCAACAGTGATGATGACGATGATCTAAGAAAAACTTAATCATTAAACATGATACTCGACTTGAACTGAATTATTCTGAATTTTTATACCTGATATACTAGATATACTGCTAAACAGTACAGATACACTGCTGAAACAGTGCAGACCGGATTTGTGTACCCAAACCCGTCTGGATCGGCACAACTTATGTGCACGCCAGAACGCCTCCCCAGTAATGGTACTCACCGGGTAGCTCGGAAACGGAAGGCCTCAGAAACTCGACTGAACTTGAACCGGACTGGACTCGACTCGAACACTGCGGAGACTGGACTCGACTTGGGACTTCGGAAACTGGTGGGCCTCTGTATACCTCGGATCTTGCTCTCTCAGCTAGGCTCTGGTCGGGATACTTCGCACTTCTCACCGCCTCGTCTGGGTGTTGATCGCAGCCTCAGTCGCCCCCGCTTGACCGGAGGGAGATACAGGAAATCCTGCTGGTACGCGTTGTTGTCCGTCCAGCTGTGGCAGGAGACCGGGCCTGCAACGCACCGCCGGCGCGTGAGATGAGAAAGTGTCCCTGTTCGGGCGCCATTTCTGTGGTAAATAATTTAATTACCGGGACTTAATTTGGTACAGAAACATAATGAAATAGCTCAGTAAATAAGAGGCAGAATCCGTGGTATTAGAGGTTCGGAATGGGCTTTATTCCAGAGGTCGATTATAATCGGTTGCTCCAGGTTCCATCACCACGGAGGTTCAGGAAGTGAAGTACATACGTTATTGATAATCAATTACTTTTATACAATAAGCATTACAGTGAGGCCAATACAAGAGGCGTAACAATTGATAGTGGAGATAATATATTCATACGTGGCAAAGATAGGCGTAACTGGGTGTGTTTACAGAACGTCATCAGATGTGATGTCATAAGAGGGTGGTTACATGAAAGAATTTCGCAATGTCAGCAGAAATACTTGGCAGAAATGCGCGCGCAGCAGCATGACGTGTGATTGACGTGCAACTAGGGGGTGAAGGGGACTTGACATTTAGCTTTTACATGTGGCGACAGAAGTCTGGAGGATCAAGTCAACCTAATCCCAAATCATATCTAACATCCTATGTTTAAAGAACTAAGTTATCCAAAAGAGAGGTCTCTTCGAGTGGAATCTTATTCTATACTGACTATACTGACTATTAGTGCGTGTACAAGCGTCTAAGTGTCTATACTAGATGCGAGGGCAGGAATCTTCCATGGTAACAGGGCTATGAATTACTTGTATGAAGACAGAGAAGTCGGGCCTTTGCTTGGTAGCTGGCAGAATGTTTACTTAAGCTACTAGACAGGAATGCATTGGGCAGGGAGCGGAGCAGATAATTTTCGAAGGTGAAATACAGTTTTTGGCAGGCAGCAAGCTTCGTGAGCCGCGCAGAGAATGAGACAAAGTTCATGGTCACAGATGCAGGCTCAGACTGGAGCTTTCAGAGGCAGAAGGCAAGAAAAGCTTGATGACAGAATCAGGGCCTACTTGCCTGGACTGAAAAATGGCATAAGTGAACCATATAAAGGCGGTGGCCTTTCGTACTTAGGAATGGAATATCCGGCCCATTCATGGCGGATCAACAGAGGACATGTTAACGGTGGACGCACATGTATTTGCGTCTTCATAACTGGAACTGGAGGGAACATACATGTACTTGTAACATGCACATAGAACCGTTGGGGTCCAAGATAGGGGACATAACTGACCAGAAAAATCCATATTTCCACAAGCTCCTTTAGGGGAGGCACTGATGTGTTTTTGCATGGAGAGGTAATTGTCCAAGATTATAACTAGTGATTTAGTAGTGTCAAAGATGTGTGGGGTACAGTTCAAGGCAGTGAGACGAGGGAGCCAGACTTTGAAACTAGGGGCGATGACAAGCTGTGAGATTTTTAAGATTTATGTTTTGAGGGCATTGAATTTGAGGTGGTTATTAGTCAACCATTGTTGCATTTTTGTCAAGGTGTGATTGAGTTTACTGATGTCATTGGGAGAAGTGATTTTCATGCATACTTGAGTGTCATCCACATACATGTGGTAAGAGATGTGGAACGGTTTGAGAATTAAGGTGAGGGGCTCCATGTGTAAGTTAAATACTGTCAGGGAGAGAGTAGAGCCTTGCAGTACACCAAGTGACACTGGCGACTGATCAGAAAGAGCGAGGTTGATTGGGATGTGCTAAGATCATTTGTGGAGGAAGGTGGAGAACCGTTTTAGCACTGTACCGGAGAGACCCATTCTGTGTTCTAATAGGTTCAAAAGGGTAGCATGATTGACTGTGTTGACCACCACTGATAAGTCAAGCAAGATTAGTAGGCAAGATTTGTTTCGCTCAAGGGAGCATAGGGCATTGCCAACAGTGCGGACCAGAGCAGGTTCAGTCCTGTGACCCAATTGGAAGCCGGATTGACATTGGCCGAGGAGTTGGAATTGCTAGATGTGATTGCGAAGCTGTAAGTACACACATTTTTCTAAAAGTTTGGCTAAGGTTGGAATGTTGGAGATAAGGCGGTAGTTGTTGGGGTCAAAAGCGAGAGTACTGATAATACCAATGGGTAGCTCTTGCTTAACCCTCTTGGACCCTCATTACAAGTGGCTCAAATTTACCCAGAATGATAACTGCAGGTAGAATGATATAACCCACACTTCCACAAACTATGGACCCAATACTTCTGGTATCAGAGGGATTGGACCTGTCTTTCATGCTGTAGTGATAGGTTCTGGCAAGCAGCAGAACAGCTTGCAGTCCCTGGATTGTGGTTATGAGACTACAAAAAGGAAATGGGAATTTTAGTCCTCCACTATCCAAAAACCAAAAACAACAGAACTTGATGAGAGCCTTGTAGGAGAACAAGTGTTCAATGATGCACATATAGTCTGTAGAACAACAAATTGCCAATATGTTTTTTAAAAGATGGAAGCATTACACACCACCCTCTCTCATTGCCTAAACAACCAATCCCGGCACTTCATGGTGCAGCTGTGACAAAGCAACCATTGACAAATAGGTCTAGCTTTGAACCATTCATTTTGAACTAAGAGCCTCCAAATAATTTAGTATCCTCTCTCTCGTTACCAAACAAAGGGTAGAAGTCATGTGTCAAAATCTAGACCCAGTTTCCATTGTATAAATGCACCTAATTTTGAGGCAGATGGTACAGTGGATATTTGCTGAACATTGGATTGTTACTGAATTGTTCTTTTGTATGAAAAAGCTAATGATCACACCTATATTGACTTCTGTGCAGGTAAGCTCAGTAGATGCTTTGGGACGACGGTGATATCCCACTTCTCCTTGTGTCAATCAAAGGTTGCTTTTGCTGCTGAATATACAAAAAGAAGGGACGTCTACTTGTCCTAATGGCGATAGCATATTCATAAGCATCACTTCCTTCTATTAGTAGAACTTAATTTTAAGTCCTATTCCCTTAGGAGTGGATCTTTGTTCTTCTCATGGGCCTATTGTTATCCTGGCCCAAGTTGTCTGCCTGGTGTCCCATGATGCACCGGTTTGCAACAGACCATGCAGTCTGCAATGTAATTCTTGTATACCCTAAATGTAAAAAAATCCCCAGTCCATGGAGGAAAGATCCCAGATGGAGATCAACACAGATGAACTTGTGCTGGAAGTAGTTTGGATTTGCACAGGGTGGAGATAGGTTGTGGTTGCCTAAGGTGGGATGGGACTACTGTATGGGTTATTGATACTAGTTTGGGAGATTTTGAGAAGATGGTAGAAGGTGGTGATACAGTAGCATGCTGGCCATAGGTGATTTGCACTTCTTCATTGCACTTAACATTAATAATGACTTGGCCATCTTTCTCACAGCCAACTATCTCTGGAGCCTTGTCACCTATTACACGGCTTGACACTTGACAGTCCACTTCATAATTCTGTCATCTAAATGAGAGCTTGGGAAAAGTGGAAGAGCTGGCTTCCTTTTTCTTGGAGGAGGAGGTGATGAAGAAGACGTATATTATGGAAGAGTAGACAGTTGCAGGCCCAAATTTCTGCTCTTTCCTCAGGAAGTTCAAATATAATACCCATGTTTTTTGCTGGAAAGATTTTGTTTGCTGGGACATTCAAATTTCAGACTGACTGGTCACAATCATGACTGCAGTCACTGTGTCAATTAGAGACAAATAGTTTTGGCTGGAACCATAGTAGCTCCAAGGGTGAATACAGTGACTTCCTGCCCTGAAGAAGGTACAGAAAGCACACAACATTGTGCACCATGGAAGAAAAAAGAGGTTTGGATGCCAGTTCTCCTTAGGGGGTGACGGTATTCTTTGAGTCGCTGGCTGCTTTCTTGGTAGGACCCAATTTCTTCAATTCCATTTTCTTAGCAGACAGGTCTCCTGACTCTGAGGTCATCAGATTCACAGACTTGTCTCCATCTCCTTCTTGTTGCTTTCATCCAATTGCAGGCAATAAAAAATGAAAGTCAGTTTTGGCCATTCTAATGAATGCAATACAAGTCATCATAACGTATAACAATAATACTTGGCCTAGGAAAAATGTCATTTACACCAGTGTAATTGCACATGATTACTGGCATGTTGCATTACTATTGTTATGTGAAATGTGTGAGATTATGGTTGTGATTATGTAATCAATTAAATTAATAAAAAAAATAACCATGTAATACACAGACTATAAGTAACACAGAAGCAGAATAGCCTGGAATACATTTGACAAAATGAACAAATGAGCAAAAATATCTCTGGGTTCCTAAAGAACTGTATAATGCTCCCATCAATAGGCTTTTAAAAGTGGCAGAAAATGGGTAGCAAACAGCCATCAAACAAATACAGGGGGATATTCTCAAAAATGTGTGATAACCATCGCAAAATTAGCTTAATGTAACTCTACACATCGCAGTCTATCGTGACAAAATAACACCATGTTCACGTTGTATTCCCAAGCCGGTGGCACCATGCGATAGTAGCAGGATAACATGCCAAATGACCCCCTAAATATTAACACGACACCGAAAAAATGTGAAACTTAAACGTGAAAAATCCTGTAATGCCCCAAATCACGATACAAAAATCAGCGACAACCAGCGACAGGTCTGCAATTCCCACGCGTCATGCGGGAAAATGCACTATAAAAGAAACAAAAAAAACACACCAAAACTAAATCAAACTGCGTAGCACCATGGATGCCCCTGGGCCGAGTGCAGAGGACAACCTGAACCCCACTAGCCCCACGGAGGACCAGCCAGGAACCCAGTGTTCATGGAAGGGCAAGGAGAAGAGGAAGAGGGGTTTCAGTCCGCAGGAAGACTGGATCATCGTCACGGAGGTGATAGAACACTACCAACAACTGTTTGTCACCTTCACTGCGTCATTGGCAACACAAACGGAAATATAGCAGTCCATCGTCACCAACGTGAATGCAGTCGCAGTGTCGAGGAGGTCAATGGAGGAGGTCAAGAGGCGCTGGCATGAAGTGCACAGCCAAACCAATCAGAAACTCACTGCCAACAGGAAGGCAGAAGATGCGACCTGAGGTGGGAGTACTGCGCCACAGGAGGAGCTGGATGAGCTGGAGGAAATGGTTGCCACAGTCAACAGTGTGGAGACGGTGCAAGGAGTTGGGGGTCTGGATACAGCTCGATATGACCTGACCCACCAGCAACAGGGTGAGTAACAGCCATGGACTGGGGGGACGGAGGGAGATGGGCACAATGGCACACATGCACAATCATGTGCAGCACACTGCACACCCACAATGAGTGTGGAACATGTCCCTGATACCCTTGGCACAATGCAGCACACATAGAAACACTAAGTAGGCCCCCATCCACAATGTGCACAAAAGGGCCCCCCTCCATATTATCAATGCCACAACTTACCCATGCACATGTGCTGATACCAGAAAAGCAGCGACTCTGTGAGCCACACTGACAATGCAAGTGACACTGCATGACAGATAGCACGGCTGCAGTCACAATACATGACATGGTGCACAAGACGGCAATGAGGTGGACCACATCCAAAAAGGTCCAGGGAGGACCTGGCTTGGCAGTTCGGGTTGTACTGTTCCCATGAGGCACAGGTTCAAGACTGATTTGCATATGGCTGGGTTCAAACTGGAATGGCATGGTGAGCAAAAAACCAATGGATTTAGGCCCAGATCTCTGTACTGGGGTGAATGTATGACATTGTTCTACATTCTGTCCATCAACTGTTCTATTCACATCCGTAAAGGAGCAGGTCACACTCTGACACATCCATGTGCACCTATAACCCATGACATCAAAAACACATCTGCAGACAAAACAATGCACAAGAGTTCACAATTAGCCCAAGAGCACAAATGACCCAAGTCACAAACATCCCAGCACCCAAAAAGCACACAAGTCAAAGGCACACTGACTTAAAGGGATAAGGGGCCGCCAAACCAGAGCTGCAGGGGCGACTCGCCAACAATGCAGCACACACACATAGCAATCACAGTACATCAACATTGACGACAATGTGGTACAAAGTGCAACCCTTACACCACAGGACAGAGGACACAACTGGTGCCGCTCGTGCGTAGAAACTGGCTAATCACATCTGGCATTGCATGACACTGTGAGATGATAATGTACGAGTACAACCACACATCCGTCATGTAGTGGCAATGTCCACTGTCTCCCATCAAATAGCCAGCTTCAACAAAACAGTCACAATGTGCATTGTCATGCAGTCTGAATGTGAACAGCTACAATGCGTCAACATACATGGAACACACTGTTAACCACCATCTTCCCTTTACATTGCAGAGGGACAATCAACACCTCCTGCAGAGCAGACCACACATCTCTTCAGTGATGATCAGGGACATCTTAAGGATTTTGGGGGCCCTGGGCCAAAAGTATTTTGGGGGCCCCTATTAGGGACACCTTTGAATTTATAAACCAATATCAGCTCTTCCATGCCCTTTTTGCCCAGGTCACCGGCAGTGCACATGCACACTCGTCAAAATTCTACGTATTTACATCTAATATTCAGGGCTAGTGATGTGTGTTTTCAATATTTTAACACAGTAGCAGCTCACTCATATTACTGCTAGTAATCTCTGTGACACCCTATAATTTCTTATATCTGAGGTCCTGTTTTGATCTAAAAAACTTTTTATGCATGGTGCATGAAACACAAACGCACTTTCTCTGCAAAATGTAATAGACTCTCACACATCACCCAGATTAAAAATAAATTAAAGGAAAACGATATTTAAAACAATCTATTTAAGAATTATTAAAGGTCATCAGGGCAAGACTCTGCAGAACAGAGTTCACTCTATCAGGGGGCCCCTTAAAAGGCTGGGGCCCTGGGCCAGAGCCCACTTTGCCCATGCATTAAAACGTCTCTGGTGATGATGAAGAGGACACCCTGCACATTTGCTCAGACACCCTCCAATGGGTAATGGACAGCCTCCGCACCCCACCCCCAGGAGCAGGGCAGCCCAGCTGCATCGCGGTGACCACACACCCTGAACAGACTACACAGCAGGAAGCACACACCACCACGGCTGGCTCCAAGGACCCCCACGACCAAC
The DNA here is from genome assembly GCF_964204655.1 of Triturus cristatus. Classification (NCBI taxonomy): domain Eukaryota; kingdom Metazoa; phylum Chordata; class Amphibia; order Caudata; family Salamandridae; genus Triturus; species Triturus cristatus. The sequence continues at coordinate 578,374,475 of NC_140593.1, read as the reverse complement.
ACATGGAATTCCAATGCCATGTGTTAGGGTGCCAGGAGAAGATGGTTGATCAGCTAAGGGTGGGGTTCGACCTCATGGCAGCCAAACTCGATGCCATATGTGGGTGTCTGAGCCCCATCAGGGACCACTTACAGTCCCTAACGGACATCCACTGTCCGCACCATGCTCACCAACAATCCTTGGCTGATATCGCTGGGGCCATTACTCGGATACAAGAACTGTCTAGTCAGACAGGCTCCAGCGATGACAGCACAGAGTTGGCACAGATGCGGAGGACAATGGAGACCATGGAGCCGATGTAGCCTGGAAGTATGGCTGCACGGCTGAACACCAGCGAGATGTAGCTGGGATCTTCCATGAATTGCAGATCCTCATCTTGCCATTGCTGCCCCTGAGCCTGTACCAGATGACAGCTGCAGGAACCCTCGACACACACATCTGCACCCTTGATGTGTCATTGGCACACAGTGATGCAGCCCTTTCACCATCGCACCCTGATGCCATAACACCACAACACACACCTGACACACCTGATACAGAAGACGTCTCAGAGGAGTAATATGTGGAGGTTAATGACTGTGTGAGGAAGGAGGTAGTAGCATCCGTACCTGCCATATGGCCTGTCCCTGCCTGGTTCAGCCCTATGGATCACGCTCTGGAACAACATCTCCCACTGTCCCCTGAAACACTCTGCCACATTCACCTGGAACCCGACATGGACTGCCATATCTGCTCTGGTACCAGTGACACACCAATCCAGCTGTGGACTGAACTCTTCCTCTACAGATTAACTTTGTATTCCCCCAAGGACTCTGGTTGGCCCACCACTGGGCAACCATGTCATGTGGGCTTGAAATGGCCATGTACTGCTCCAGCACCGACACTCCCCAGAATGTGAATAAAACATTCCAAATCACACAGATGTGTCGTGTCTATGTTCACTCACGTATAACAGTATGGATGAATGTAGGGACATTGATTACACTAAAAGGTACACCCTGGTAAATGTCAACAATGCGCATGTTTGACCATGACCCACATGGCCAATTAGATGACTGTGAAGGTGTGAACTAGCTGTGACCCCACTGCACATGAACAACTATCTCGTTACCCCCCAATGTAGCCCCACATCCACGTATTTAATAGGGCTGTGTGTAGAAATGTCAAATTCGGTAGCAGTCCTAAAGTGGTGTCCCCCGTCACATGTGATAACAGAACGTCTCTGCGCATACCCACTCACACACATCTGTGTGAACACAGTCTGTTCTGATGGATAACCTTGATCTACATGCAAATGAGTTGGACTCCATACTCACATTGCTGGAGACACGAAAGAGCACAGGTGTGCCAGCAAGTATCCCAACCACAATGTCTGGCTCACAGAGGTGGAGCTGTCAATAGGGACTCACCCACAATTTACCTGCCTCAGTCAATCCCTCCCTGTGTACGGACAATGCCCATGGAGGTACACGATTTGTCATTTTAATCAACACACATCAGAGTTGTACACTAGTGAACTTGCGTAGACTTTATTAGCATGTGCGTGTCAGTAGGGGCAAGGCAAGGGCCACAATATGCAGACCAATGTTTAAGACACTTACAGGCAGCTTAGGAACATGTCGAGTTGCAAGAAATGGGCTAGGAAAAAAGAACACAAATCATTACGGATGTCAACGGTCTCAGCCCACCTTGCCTTGCTGGACAAGTCATGTGATGTTTGGTGTCTGCTCATTGCCCCGTGTCAGGGGACACGACTCACAGCCCAAGGGATTTGCATAGTGCTGTACCACTGGACTGCACTGACTGTGTGCTCTGCTGACAGTGAGCAGGTGAAAGGTTCCTACAGGGTCACATGTCGTACTACATTGCCGTGTGTGTACTCTCCCCCAGCAGTTTCTCCGATTTTGGAACGTTGCCAAACAACACTGTGAAGCTCCGCTGATGGGACTGCATCACCTTGCACAGGTGTGTGTACACACGCGTAGGTCCACGCACATGCATTCTGAGTCCAGGCGATGGCAGACATGCCCACTGTTGTGGTGGGATATGTGACCATTCCTCCAAGATGCTACAAGGTGTGGGGACCTGTGCTGTGGGTGACAATCATTTGTGGCTGCAGGTACGTAGTTACTCGTCCATGAATGCAAGCACAGATTCATTGGCAATCTGTTCCAAGAGTACATCATTGTCGAGTTCAAGGAACACGAGGGCATGCCAATCCATTAACTGGTCCGGGCAGCTGTGCTCCGTCCACGCCCGTTCACCAATCCGCAACACAGCCCAATAGGGGAGCGCCTCAATGTGGTCACTGCACACGAGGAGTTGTGCATCTCCCATGCCCAACTGCCTGCCCATACGTCAAATATCAAGGCATCCCATGCACGGGTATCATGGTTACACTCCTGTTGGTGGGCCAACAGGGGCGCACACACAAGTCATAACCCAGTTAAACTACCGTTGTGTTGGATAGGCAGACATCCATGGGCCACTCGAATGTGCATGATTGACAGTGGAACCAGGGCTGGACACAGGTGACGTACGCAAGTTGGAAACTCAGACGGTAACTGATGCGCAACACTGCCAGTGGCGGTGATCCCAACAGATGCAGCATTCGTGCATGGTACAGTTCCACATGACAGGGGTTGTGCATGTGCCCGGGATTGCTAGCCATTGCCTTTGTTGGTCTCATAGTGCCAGCACTCTTCTGACAGGCGGCAGTTCTGTGGATGATATGCCACTGCTCTGTGCAATGTCAAGGTATCCCCCACATTCTTCCAAAATAAACGTAATCCTATACATTCGAAGAACATGTGGATATCGTCGGCTTTATCACTTTTAGGACATTGTGGGGTCGGGACCGGGGCAAACTTAGCAATTCTAACCAGTGCAGCACAAAAAAGTGATTCTTTTTTAGCCTAGCAGGCTTTATAAATCTGTAAAGTAGTTTTAGGGAGGATTCAAATCGAGCTTCTGTGGGGTGGGCATGGGGAAGGGAGTTCCACACTGATGATTGGGACGGGGTCTCGCTATCCTCTGCATCAATCAATCTTGCATACCAAAGAGATATTTCTTTTTTCCTTGGTTGCGGGTCTTGAAGTACCTGCTCAAGATCCCAGTTCCCTTTAATTTCACCCGCTTCCGCCTCATACCATGATCTTAGCTGGAGGTACTTAAACCTTGAGAAGGTGGGGCCAATCTTGACTACTAAAAGCTCCCATGGGAGTACCCCATCTAAGTCCACCAGGTCCGACCATCTCCACAAGCCAGCCTTCCTTATAGGAGTTGCTAGGCTGTCATTCAAGCATTCTGGGGACCCTGGTGAATCCCATATTGGGGCAAAATCGGAAAAATAACCTATACCCCAAATTCGCCTAATTTTGTACCAGATTGACAAGGCAGTTTTCAAGGCCTTGAGGCGCACACGTTTAAAAAATCTGGGAGCCCGAATTTATACAAAAAACCCACCTTGCCCATTGTCCCCCTCTGCTGATACCATTTCCCCCAAAAGCCTACCCCACTTAGTCTCCGCTGGAGTTGTTAACAACATCCTAATGCCCTTAAACTGAAATGCCATTAGGCACCAGTTAATATCTGGTGAGGCCAGGCCACCCTTTAAGAGCTTTCTTCTTAGTTTCTTCCAGGATAATCTTGCGCTTTTCTGCCCCCATATAAAGCTTCCAATTTTACCCTGGATTTTACTGATGATTTTCTGTGGAAAAGTGAGAGGGATTGTGTTGAAAAGATATGTCAGTTTAGGGAGGACCGACATCTTTACTAGGTTTACCATTCTGTAGATCGTCATAGGGAGGTTTTTCCACCTAGCAAAGAGATAATCTATGTCCTTTTCAATTTTGACCAGATTTAAGAGGGGGATTTTCTTCAGATCCTTCACTAATTTTATCCCGAGATATCTAAACTCCCCACTTTCTGAGCCTCCCCTGTAGGTTGTATTCCAACACATAATTTCGGTTTTGGCCGAATTAGCAAGATATCCCGACAATGAGCCAAACTCCTGTAATAATATCTCGATCCGAGGGATGGCAATGTTGGGGTCACTGGTTTAGATAATAACATCATCGGCATAGAGTGCAATTATACAATGATAATCTTGTGATTCAAATGGTCTAATACCGTTATCCAACCTGATCATATGTGCCAAGGGTTCAATATATATATTGAATAAGAGCGGGGATAAGGGGCATCACTGCCTTGTTCCTCTCTGTAGTTTGAAACTGGGAATCAGGGAACCATTCAGCAAGATTTTCGCAGACGCCCCAGCGTAACATTTCTTTAGGGTCTGCTTGCATTTTTGAAATGTGATGTGGCCTTTGCGTTGCAATTGATGCCAGGCCTTTGACTTAGTGTGCACCAATAGCGACACACACACAACAGTTGGCATGTATGCGCCAAGAGCCCAATTGGCCTTGTGCTCCTTGTACAATCTCTCTCTTTCTCTCTCTTCCTCTCTCTTTCTCTCTCTTTTTCTCTCTTTCTCTCTCCCTCTCCCTCTCCCTCTCCCTCTCTTTCTCTCACTCTCTCTATCTCTATCTCTATCTCTCTCTCTTTCGCTCTCTCTCTCTGTCCTTTGATGAGCGCATGACACACCTTCTTATCTAGAATTTTGTTTTGCAGGCTGTGACTTACAGATTGTCCTGTGAGGACCCGCCATGACTCTTCCAAATAGTTGTTTTGTGTTTATTCTGTATGTAACAAATTATTTGGAAATTCTAAGATGAATGTATGATTCTTATTTTTCTGACCACACATGTATGTTAGGTGTTGTGATTGGGCGACATCAGGCACATTGTTTTGTTCATGATTTCGTAACGTTGATATGACATATCTTTGTCCGGGGGTGGGTGGGGGGTGCCCGGAGTGGGACCTGGGTGGGGGGGTGGTGTGGTCCTGGGGGTGGTGGCAGTGGGTGTTGTTGGCCTCTTTTGGGGCTCAGGGATACATGGTCAGTGGCTCCATGGCATCCGTTGTTCTTCATGTGTGGCTCGGGACTGGGCTCCCTTTGATGGTGCGGTTTGTCGTCTGACTTTACACCAGGTCAGAGCAGGTGTTAATTTCCTACTGCTAACGCACCTTATTGCCTGTTTTGTGATCTTATCGTTGATCTGCCTGTCCTTTGAGAATGTTGAGGTGTGGTGTTGTCATGGCTTTTTTCTCGGGAACGCCTACTCTGCATCTCATTAGTGAAAGTTGCCGGGGTCATCTGTGGCGATGTTTTTTGCGGATGCTATCGCAGCTAAACTGATGGTATCGGCTGTTAGCACCAGCTTGTGAATCGGACGATAAATTTATCGCGATAAAGTGCCGATAACTCGGCTATAGATCCTCGAGAATATGCCCAACAATATTTTAATAAAATAGTGAAAAATACATAGCTTGGCAATTAAAAAGGCACCAAAAACAAAGAGAAAATAGATACTAATCGACACAGAAATGTTTTGAAAAACTGTGGCTGAGCACATGACTTGGCAGCAATGAAGGAATCAAGATCAAAGACAAAATGGCCACCAAGCAGACACACACTGGTTTTACAAAATGGTAGACAAGCAGACTTCAAGCTTACGAGATGCAAGAAAGACAAAGATAAAATGTCTACTTGTTCGGAAGCCCCTCTCTGCTACATCACCGATAAAAGCATTTAACATTGCAGGACAAGGGTTGCACAAATATATATCTCAAAATCCACTTATGCTCATACACTAGTAAAGCACTAGCAAGAATATAAAAATATTGAAAAATTATAAAAGCACCTGGAAACTGACAAACAACAGATCATGTCAACCATAACCCAAGCCAAAGACTTTTAATTGTTGGATAAAATAGACATCAGCGAATCATCACACACACACTCGCACACACACACCCACACACACTAAACAAACTGGTGGACAAGCACATGTAGATGAAGGCACCTGAGAACAATGGAAAATATCTGGTTGCCTGAGCTGGGTTTACTTGGGCGCTCCCCAAACACAAACAAAATTTAAATCAATGTAATGTCATCAACAGGGCCCTTAAATATCTCTAGCACAGTAGCAGTGAGAATGTAAAACAATCTATTAAAAGAACTAAGAAAAAAACTATGGTCTACAGCAGACTATGCTCCAAACAGTAAACCACCACAGTATAACCACAATGGACAGAAAAAATGAGGGACGTATACCATCCAATGTGTCCAACCAAGAAAAAAAAACTCCCAAAAACTGAAAATATAAACCTGTGCCAGCCCACCATAAGCCATCAAAAAGAAATATTTTTGAATTAATTAAACTTACTTGATTTCCCTAAAACATGCCTGATATCCAAAGATGGATTGCACATTGCAGACAAAGGATTAGTGTTGCTTCATTTCCATCATCAAAGCCCATAATGGCCAAGAAGTGAACAAATAACAAGGGAGGAGTCTAGAAAACAGAAAGAGGAAGCTGCTACTGTATGTACACTCTCTATGGCACTTACCTGTAAAAAAGGGTTTTGCACTAAAGTAGTTTGCCAACTGGTGCTCTGAGGTAATACATGTATTTTAAATAAATAAATCAATAACCCCCCTTCCCCAGAAAAAACCTCAGCATGTCCAACAGCCACTCATGCAATAATGCCTTTTAGTGTTGTTGCTTGGTGCTCGCAGTGCCTTTATCCGAATTAAAATTTGTTTATGTGACTTTTCATAATAGTAAATGCCTGCATTAACTAGATTATGCCAGTATACTAAACAATTCTCCTTGGCTTGAGTCTATTGTCTATTCTTCTTCTTCTGTTTAGGATAGGGCATCTGCCTTCCCATATTTTTTGTAAGGTTGATGAGTGACTTTATGTGAGAAATCCATCTGGCATGATGTGCATTTGAACATTTCATTAACTAGTGAAAAACAAAGGAGCATATGCACAACAGAATGATAGAGTGTGGCATTAAGCTCAACTTGCTAATGTCACACTCTGCCAGTCTGGAAACACAGGGATGCACCGTATTTACAAATATATGGTGCACCCCTGCGTTTCTCCTAGCACTGGCACTAAATTAAGCTGCCTTAGCCAATGCAGGCACCCTTCCAACATAGTGCAAGGGTCCCTGCATTGGGTGTATTTATGTGCAGCCACCCTAGTAAATATGGGAGAGCGTCGAAGTCAATGAGTGTTGCGTTGGAATAGCCATCCCAACACCCATTGGCCACCCCTTTCACGTTAATTATAGTGTGAAAGGGTGCCTTATTTACAAGACGGTTTAAAGCCATGTAAAGTGGCTTAATGCCGCCTTGTAAATAAGACAAATTTCCTATCGTCACAGGAACGTCGTAAAAAGTGATGTTTCTGTGGCGATAGGGGCTTGTAAACACACCCCAAGGTTTTTATGATTAGTCCATACCACTATCTTCTTATGAATAACTCTTTCCAGATAATATCCTAATGTCTCCAACGTGACAATGAGTCTCTGAGGCCTAATAAGCCTCTGTCCCTTATTTACAGATTATTTCAGTGATAGAAAGTGTTCTGGAGTAGAATGCAAAAAGATTTATTTCTTTAATTATCGGGGTACTATGAGAAAGACTGACCCCAATTTCAAAAGCAAAAATGGCACTCTGATATATGCAATACTGAGAAAGAAACATCCTTTCTAAAATGTCTATAAACCTTAGTGAAGCCTCAAATCAAATCAAATAATCTATATTCGATCATTTCCCAGATGATCATAAAGGATGTACATGATTTAAAACACACACCTATTCATATAAAAAAAAATCATATTTAAAAATGTTTAAAAATCCCTCAATATACCAGGCACAAAAGCCATAAAAAAGACCTGTTCTAAACATGTGAAATAATTTAATACAATACAATCACAAAAGCCAGGACTTAAGGTACAAGCAGAATTGAGGGTTCATTGTTCAAAATAACATTGTCTTTCTCTCACGTAAAATGCCCCTCTGAAACGGCCAACCAAATAACAGGTATTTTTGTCATTTAGCTGCTGTGTGAAGAGCAAAGCAGCTTTGCACTTAATAAATGTGTGCCTGCAAAACAGAGGCGAGAGAAAAATCCTGGTATAAGGGAGATAAAAACTACAAAAAAAAACTAAGTGCAATAAGGTCTGAATTGATTTCTCATTACACGGGCAAATACAGATATCATTTGGAGAGTATTACCCTAAGAGGAAACACAACATCCAGCGTATTGTTCCTAACCTAAAACTAGTCAGTAAGTTGCGTTCGTACACGTTCTGCACAAATAATAGGTATGGGGTGATCCCAGCTGTTGTCTGAACCATACAATAATCTCTTACATACGGCTGCACCACTTCCACAGCCTCCCTAGAAGCCTGTCTGTGTGTAGAAAAGCATTTCTGGGTCAAGCTTTTGTCTTTCTTCTTGATACTTTCCAGGTTCTCAAACAAGTGTGCACAACCCAGAGCCGAAGTGGTATCTCTTATATGCTTTAGGTAAGGAAGGTTCAATCCATGGTCGCAAGCAAGAAAATCTCTAACAACTGCACGGTTGAGCTCAGCTTCCTTATTTGACCAAATAGAAGACCAAAGGGCAACAGGGGTGGCACTAATAAGGTCCTGAACATACTCAAGGCCTAATTCTTGGTGTAGGGGGAACAGGCGGTGGCAAAATCTATTTTCCTCAATTTGGATGGCAGCAACATCCCTGTAACCCTTTACCCCCATGCCATACGACAAGGTTGGAAGGAATTTCCTTTTATACATTTCTAATAATGGGGCCAATGGCTTTCTACCAATTCCAGCAGAAAGAGAGGAAATGGTGCCGACCACACAAGAAAATTGTGTTAAACTACTTCTAAGACACGTGGATCATGTGCAAGCATCATCTAAATCAGCCATTGTCGGGCCTGCACATGACATTCATTGACATCATACTCACCCATCCCTACACCATCATTTTGTATGTCACCACACCACCCCAGTTTGGACCCAGCCATGTGCAAATCAGTCTTGAGCCTGCTCCTCATGGGAACAGTCCAGACTGAACTGCAACGCCACGTCCTCCCTGTACCAGAAACAAGCATCCTGGGACCAGTTTTCGGGTATCAGCCCTCATCAGCCAGGTTAGCTCGAATCCAGTGGCACAGTGCGCACAGGACCCAAGTTTGGGCATACCCTTCCAACTTAGCCCGACAAAAGCAAAAAGAACAGATGACAGACAGAATGCTGAACAATGCAAACATTCACACCCAGTCACAGACTGTGTTTAATCCATTGTTTTTTTGCTCAACACGTCACCCCATTTTGGACCCAGCCATATGAAAATCAGCCTTGACACTGCTCCTCACGGAAACAGTTCAGCCCGAACTGCCAATCCAAGTTCCACCACTGTCACAACAAACCTCCAAGAATTCCTTTCAAGGTTATCTTCTAGATGATCTAGATGGGTGCTTTTAGAATATGAACACTCATTCTCCAAGCAAGGTCTCCTGGTGGTATCAAATAGATACATAAGGGAACTGCATTGTGTTGTTTTTACTGTTTTATCCTTTTCACTCCCCGCTGAGTATGTGATTTTTACTATTTCATCCTTTTTGTGAGCAGCCTGGGTGTCCAGCAGAACGAGACCTGATAAACAGTTTTAAAGCTCACAGTTTTATGAGTAATTATACTGTTTGTACCTATTAACTATGAATCTGATATTGTAGCCTTTGATTTGTATTCTTTTATGGTGATTTGATTTACTGAATACAGATTTATAATAGTAATGTATTGCAACACTAGGAAAATGGTTTGTTGTCAAATATAATAATGTTAACTTACTCCCCCCAAAATATATTTGTTTTTGAGCTATAGGGGAAGAAAGTTCCACAATTTGAAAGGTTGAGCCTCAATACTGACTGTTCAAATGTTTGTGCCTTGAAAATAGTAAATCTCTAGTGGAATATCCTTACACCTTAAACAAGATGCTTTTCTAGATTTAACCTTCGTAGTCACTGGCTCAAACATCCTGACTTCAGCTTTGTAAATATTCTGCAGTCTTGATATGATTTACCTGTAAACACTGCATAAAATAATTAACAAAAACAAAAACTCCATTCCTGAATGGTCTGATTCATGATACTAAAGTATACACTCAAGACAGGATAGATACAGGCTTTGCCACGGCAGAGATCTGTCAGTTTAATGAGCTATGTACATTTAAATTACCACTAGACTTCTAAGAAGGCTTGTTGGCACAAGAGGCACACCCATAGTTTGAATCCAAAAGGTTCTGTGCCAATAAGTCACCTCATTCATGGCCAAGGTAATTTCAGGTTTTGCAAGATCAAATGCACAGGGGCATATTTATCAGTATTTCATGAAGCGCACTAAGCCACATTGCTGTGCTGCATGAAAGTGCAGGAATGTGCCTTATTTAACATTACACGGCGCATTCATATCCTTTTCTTCAGCTGGCGCACAATATGCTGCCTAGCACCATGGTGAAAGGGAGCCTGCGTTGTAGGCATTATTATTTTTGTGCTGAGAGGCACACCTTCCTGCATAAAAGCAATCCTTAGAGTCATTTCCCTCTCTCCACCTGTGCTGCAGAATGCATCAGATATAGAAAGAGGAAGAAATCAGGGGAAATAAATGTGTTTCTCCTCGTTACACCTCACTTGGAAAGGCATAGCATTTTGACACCTTCCCAGGAATACTCTTGGTAAATCTGGGAGTGTGCCAAAATCCATGAGTGGATGTGAGGGATCACCTACGCTCCACCCATGGAACGTCTCCCTGGGGCAGAGTATCCCAATGGAGCGATTTGCGCTGCATTATTCGTGATTCATCAAGCCATGCAGGGCCACGCAAGGTGGCCCTGCCTAGCTTGATAAATCAGATTTAGTAGTTGTGTAACTCTTGAGCCCCTTTGCACAGCACAAGGGTGATGCAACTCTTTGATAAATATGCCCCACAGTGTTAAGGATCCTGGCTCCTCATTCCCCTAAAGTCAAGTTTTACCTGTGTGTCATGTGCATGCATGAACATGGTAAGAGTGAGTGCATTAAGGAAATATGGTAGTGGAACTGCCTAAACATTAGAGACCAGTGGTTGGAGAGTCTAACTCTGTAGCACTCTACATGGAACAGGCCAAGGGGAAGAGTCCAGAGTTCCAATGCAAGCGTATTACATATGATATCATATTAGAAAGCCACAGTATATGGATTTGGTGAGACTGAAACCATTATAGGTGATAAGTTAGCTAGAACCCACCACCCACTGTTTGGTTTTGCAGCATGGACATGGTCACCAAATAATCATGGACTCTGCTTTTAACTAAGTCAAAAATAAGGTGTTAAGGGATTTTATTTCAAATGTACATATTACAAGACAACCTAAATGGCACACCAACAACTAAGCTACAAGTTGGATTTATTCTTGTATTTGCTCTGGTATTGTCAGAATTGGACTATGAAGATGTTTTAGTTCTGATCCTCATAGCCTCATACACTGACACAATATAGACCCCCATAAATTCGACCTATACAAATATTGAGATACTTATATTGCATGCAAAAATATTGAATACCTATACTTATCATTAAAAAGACAAAATTATTGAGAAAGAAATATAGTATAAAAAAATTGAATTAAAAAAATATTGAGTACAAAAATATCATAAATATAAATATCGTTAAAATTAAATAATCATGTAAATTAACAAACATATTGACATCCGCAATATCAACACATAAAAATCACTTAAATATAATACATTTTTAACCAAAACATTAAATACACACATTAAAAAATATATGAAAACATATTCATAAAAAACACTACTTAAATAATACATTTCAAACAAAAAATATAAATATAAATATATATATATATATATTCACTGAAAAAACCATAGGTTTCACACATGTTATAGTTAGCTGGACATTTTACTGATAAAAAACCAATGAAATTCCCCCGTTATAGTTACTGTAGGCAACTATAACTCACGCGACCGCAATCCTCTGCTGATGCTAATACTGTATTTAGACACTTATTTGCCCATGTCTTCTTCCATTAAATTTTAGCTATACATATATTACAAATATTTTTTTTTCATAAAGACACATATGTCATCAGCAGAGGATTACGGTCGCGTGAGTTATAGTTGCCTACAGTAACTATAACGGGGGAATTTCATTGGTTTTTTATCAGTAAAATGTCCAGCTAACTATAACATGTGTGAAACCTATGGTTTTTTCAGTGAATTAGCAAGGTTTTTTAAATGCTAATTCCTAACTATAACGTGTGTGAAACCTATGGTTTTTTCAGTGAATTTGTACGGTTTTTTAAATGCTAATTTATTTATGTATTATTTTTTATATATTTATTTTACAATAAACTACGTATTAAAAATTATTATTATTTTTTTTTTTGGTTTTCACCCTGCAAATTATTATTTTTTTTTTGCAAAAAAAAAAATTTTTTTTTTGTGTTTTTCAGGGTGCGCGCACTGTGCGCGCACCCCCGCGATTTTTAAAAAAAAAAATTTTTTTTTTTGCCTTCGGGGTCCTTCAGGGACCCCCTGACAAAGGCTAGGGGGTCAGGAACTCTCTACCCTGCCCCCTTTTCACGTTCGCCACCTTCCTTTTTCACTCTCGCACTGAAAACAAACAAAATGGCGGCCGACACTTCCTGATTTCGACCGATTCGAACGTTGACTAACATGTAACCACCAATCAGAATTACGCTCGCGCACGTTAGGGTGCTCGCACGGTGCTCGCACGGTGCGCGCACCCTGCGCGCATATATATATATATATGCTTTTAAATGCTATTTTCTCCGGAAATACTGAACAGATTTACACCAGACCTACAAAAGGCACTTCCTTGACCTAGGGACTACCTCTCTGCCAAATTTTGAGTAATTCTGTTCAGCCGTTCGGGCTGTAGCTCGTTCTAAAGGTCCTATGGAAAAATGCATGGGAAAAACGCGTTTTGGGACCCCCCTTTTATCTCAGCCCCCGCTTGACGGATCCCCCCGAGACTTTCAGGGTAGGAGCGGAGCGTAGCGCCCCACCTATTTTGAGAAATTCGCGAGGATTCGTCGACCGGCGCCAAAGTTATTCAAAATAGAATGTTGAGGTTTTCCTATGGAAACGTGGTCCTAACTATAACTACCTACTGGCGACCGCCAGTAGGTAATATATATATATATATATATATATATATATATATATATATATATATATACAATTAACAAATAACCAAACAGCACCAATCTTTAACTAAATAATCAAAAATATATATAACAAATAACATTTATGACCATTAAAAATAACCCAAGATGTATTAAATATAATATTAAACAAAATATTCCATTAAATATATATATACAACATTTTCCAAATTAGCATATAACTGCCAAAATAATTAAACAGAGGGTGCTTGGGGACATAGCCCCACCCCAGTGGGAAACAAAATGCCAGCCCTTAATTGTTGAAGGATACCTCCTTACAGGCACCAGAGGGGAGCGAGGTGGAGCAGCGGACCACAGCTCCCAGCCTGCTTTGCGGCTTCTCGCGGTGCCTAAGGTCACGCTGCGCCAGGAGGCGCTTGAAATTCTGCCCTCGGCTCCCACTGTGCGGGACCCTGTCCTTACAGGCACCAGAGGGGAGCGAGGGGAGCAGTGGCCCACAGCTCCAAGCCTGCTTTGTGGCTTCCCATGCCGCCAACGCTCCCGCTGTGCCAGGATGCGCTTGAAATTCTGCCCGGGGCTCCCGCAGCACGTGTTGCACCCGGGCGAAGGCTGGTCCAAGAGCGGGCCAGTCTGTGCCCATCAGAGCCCTGAGGAGGCTGGGCTCAGCCTACCCTCTTGTTTTTTTTCCACCTTTCCTCTTTTGTCTCTGGACCTTTGCCGTTGCAGTGTTTGTGGTGTCTGCAGTGTTGCGATCCTGCCCTGTGAACTCACCTGAAGGTAAACATATTATTTGTTCCAGTTATATATTTAAGGGAAATCTCAGCATGGGGAAATGGAAACCTGCCCCTGCTTCAAAAACCACTGATACTACCCTGGATGGATTCCTTCAAAAGGCAGTAGGGGAGCTTAGCAAGGAAATAGAACTGGCTGAATGAAGACTTTCATAAGTTCCACTGCCTGATTCACTTGTTCATGCTAACTCTGACTCTAATACAGCCATGGCTGAAAACGACTCAGACTATAGGCCACAAGCCCCACTTTCGCCTACTGTCTGAATTTTTAATCAAGGTGACCTCTGTGCTACACATGATGGAACTGAGCCCACCACTAACCCATGCCTGGAGAAGATTGGTTCACAGCTCGCAATAGGGGGGAAGAGGAAACGCACTGAACTGGCAGGGGTTGAGGACAAATTAAAGGGCCACTCACCGAGAGTCAAGAGAACTAAACAAACCCACACAACAGGCAAGACCAGCAGACCTCGCACAGGAGGAGGAAGAAGTGCCGCACACCTCTTTTGAAAAGTTCAATAAAATAATACAAGAGGCTTCGATACCCATCTTATCTCATTTAGTCTGTATAGAAGAGCGATTGCAGGACATAGGAAAGAATATGGCAGCCAACAAACAGACAGAAAAGGCCACTCAAGTTATTAACATAGATCAAAATGTAAATGATGCTCTGTTTAGTGCCCCTTTGGATAGGATGACCCCTTTAAGTGCAATATCCATTCCTAGTTCTAAGTAAGAGGGTCCCTTCCCTTGAGCACCCACATAATAACCTTCCGGCGCAGACAATGTGGGAACCTGTGCCCTGTGGGAACATGCATGGGAACAACCGAAAGGTGGGTCACGGGGTTAAAATCTGTCCTAGACCAGGCCTGGCGTATGGGAATAGCTCTCCACTTGGGAGGGGGGGTGCAAAAAACGTATTAAATATACCTCTTGATTGTACACCATATACACTGATCCTGACAGGGATTCCCCATCTTCCCCCTCGTCAACAAGAAAGCTGTAAAAACCTCATTAATAAATTAGCTCATTGGTTCTTTAAGAAAATGCCATCCCAGATAAATTGGTTTGAACACATCATCATGGCAAGGCGGGTGAGGTGGTTAGGTTACACTGCCAAGTCTGTGGAAGGGGATTATGTAGTGCTTAATTTTAATGGCGCCAGGTGTGTGTATTTTGCCTTGAAGCATCTTAGAGACACCCCAGGCGAAATGATAAACGCTCATCCATTGGGTTTTTTCTATCCTCCCTATAGGTGCACTATCATGAGACAACATCCCTCACGGTTAGGCTTGAATATTTATTCTTCTTCACAGTCCCCTCCATTCATTCATCCAAACCGCTTTGATGCTCTCTCAGGACTTACTGATATCGATTGACTGCTCAAACAACATGGACAGCTAGTCGAGAAGAGAAGAATGGGTTCACAATACATCAACCCAGAGAGAGATTTACATGAAGGTGATTCTGTCATCAAAGGGCTTTTAGTAGGCCTGGGCGGTAAATTCCGTTCCGTTCGCGGAATTTGCGGAATTTGAGTAATTTCGCGTTCCGCGGAGAACGCGAAATTGCCCAAAAATCTGCGTTCCGCGATTTCGCGAAATTTTTTGCTTGTTCGCGTTCTCAATATGCGTGTTCGCGAGATATTTCACCCCGAGCACGCAAACAGCGATCGCGAACAGGAAAAAAGTATCGCGAACAAGCAATTCCGCGTGGTCGCGGAATTTCTGCGTGTTCGCGGAGATTTTTTACCGTTTCGCGGAGATTTGCGTAACGCAATTACGCAAATTCCGCCCACCCCTAGCTTTTAGACCAAGCCGGCACCATCCTTTATATATCTATCACTATGAATATGTGTTTAGATGAAAAGGAAAACCCTTCCCTCCCACCCTATTTAACCATTGACGGTATCCCCTTAGGGGAGGGGCCTGGCCTAGTAGTTTTTGGAACCCACATCTGCCATAATAATGCACCAGTGGGTTTGGTGAACCAGGGACATACACATTATACCCTTAAAATTATTTCCTAAAATTTGCAGGTAATTGCCATAAATTGACCAATGAGGTATGGCTAGAGTATGTTAGGGGTTTCGATATCATCTGTCTGCAGGAAATTTGGTATAGGGATGACATTGTGTTAGGCAGTTATTGCTTGTTTACTGTCCCTGTAGTTCCCTCCCCGGCAGGGAGGGCTAAAGAAGGGCTGGTGTTGTTGATGGATCCATAAAAGCCCTTGTACTAGGTTCTTCACCCTTGTATCAACTAATTATGATTTCCAATTTGATGCAGGTTAAGATACTAGTGGTGAATTGGTATTATAACATCTTTGACCAAAATTCCAATCATGTTATAGAAGCCTAACAGGCTGAAATTTCTAAAAAGTGGCAGCCACTATGTATCTTTTGGGTGGTGGATTTTAACTGCAGTACTGTGGGTTTAGTACCCCACGAGTCTGTGGGCTGTTGGACACAGAGTGTCAGCCCCAGGAGCACTTTACCCATGTAGTGAGGAAATGGGGTTAACTGCAGGCATTGCTAAGTTAGCAGAAGTAGTATATGCTTGGCTGCCATTCTGACGCTTTTGCACACAACACTACAAGACTCTATTCATGTAAAATACTTTGCTGGCGCTACTTCACATGAGAACTGTCTACCTTTCACATATCCAGCTTGGCACCGTGCTCTCTGTCTGCACAGCGAGTTCAAGGTCAAATAACAATCTATGCTGTTGATTCACTTTGGTCAGTCCCACGCACATAGACATAACATGAAGCACAGCAGCCCAACTGAAACTCGGGTGCTTTTTAATATGGCATTACAGGCATGAGAAGGTACTTGGAGAAAACCTTTCCAACATAGAAGAGATGTGCTGATCCTGAGATGTAATTCATTGCATCTGATCTCGTAGGTATGGGGTCGCGCTGACAAAGCCCAGAGGTCTTCTATAATTATTCTAAACTAGCTCATGAGCACGGGGAGGGTGGTAAAAGGCGCTATAGTCCAGTTTCCACTGTCATTATAATATGATTTCCCCTTTGGTGCTTTATGAATTGTAACAATGCTGAATATATTGTTTTTATGCATTATGCTGCTCGCATTGGATAGAGTACTGCACCTTAGAGCAAGTTAGTTAAAAATTAACATTTTGAACTATACAGTGTCTCTTATTACTCATGTTGTGGACAAGTATGAGTGTGAACGAAAGAGTGTTCTTGTTTCCCACTATTCCTGAGAGTTTACTAAGTCGCATGCTCTAGGTTGTCCAATCATTGGTAGCTTCGCTGCAGTACCGAGAGTGAATGAGACTCTATTGCTAGTCTGATTGGGGTTCTGGGTACTGAGGTGGCTTTCTTGGTAAATAACAATACACCGAGGTCCTGGTTTACTGTGCATAGTTCTGCGCATGAGCAGAATCCCTGAAACATGGCACCCCTAACATTTGGTATTTACGAGACGCTTTAGTAGTGCTTCTACTTGTCCATAATACCCTCACTCCTGTTTTACGGTAAATAGTGGTGACGGCATAACCTACCTGTATTGATACTTTATAGGTCTTTTTCAAGCTTGATATTATAAAAATGTTTTCACGTTCATATGAATTACGAACCTGTTGCGCTGCCACGCTTTTGAGTTGTTTTGCTTTTCTTAGTCCTTATGGCTGAAGTCGATATTGCGGCGCATAGCCGCATGCCAGTCCGTCATCATTTTGCCGCATATGAAGTGCCAGATTCAGGCATCGCACACATTTTTTTGTTTGGAGCCAATCCGGCTTTCCACTTTGAGGTATTTTACACTTGGGTAACGTTTCCGGCAGTGAACGGAGATGATAATTTGTTCCATACATACACTCCCACTACAGTACCTGTAGTGTATCGGCCATATCTGACTCTTGAGGTTCCGGTTTCAGCATAGCAACACTGTATTTGGTTCAATGGTGACCTCCCCCACACAGTGACACGGGTCCGATTAGGTCCTTTGTCGATTCCAGGGGACACTTGACCAGTTTTGGCCGGGTACACACCACATCCACGTTATCTAGCAGCCACTGTAGACTGATTACGTGTCTTGCACACCTCCTTGATTGAGGTGCATAGGGCTCTAGTACAATACGTTTCCCTCAATCTCCAGATGGGAGCCCCTGGGGTTGCGGAGCAACCAGCTGGCCTGGCTGGGATGTCTATTAGTCCCATCATGGTTAATTCGGTTATGGGCAAGCGACCACAGAATAAGGATGATTTACCTTACTGGCTTGCTGAGAAATTTGACCAACTGGAAGTGGTATTTCCTAATACCTCTCCTGTGGAGAAACACAGGATCTTAACAATAAGTTTGCAGAAAGACTTAATATCTGAGGTAATCGATTGTGAGAATTGGGGTAAAGTGTTCGCAGCAGTGTATGCGAAGTGTTTTGGCACACCTTCTATGACTGTGCTGCCCTCCGTGATTAAGCTTGTTCGGGATGAGCACGGCCCAGAGGCGGAGGTGAAGTTCGGGATAAGGCTTGTCGGAGTGTTTCACGTAGTTGCTGATCTCATGCTTGCGAACGTCAAGGGGGATGTGGTTAACTTTCAGGTGTCTAATGCTTTGCGTCTTGTCCCAGAGGAAGAGAAACCCCAAGAGTTACCAAAAATGATTGCAGATGCCTATAAGACCATTGGACGCAATAGTTTGGGTTTTAAGCCTTTTGCTAAAATACTGGCACAGCAGCAAACTAGACGGCTCAGACTAATAAAGACGACCATCCTTTTCTTCCTAATAAGAATTGGAAAAATAAAAAACAGGGGAAGTGACAACAGAAACAAGGGTCACTTGCAGCTTCACCGGTACCCGAGTGTTCTGAGCGCACTTAAGATTTGTGCGATAGCACGAGAATTAGGTCTTCTGACAGGTTTCAGGTCCCTGATCAGCGTTCTCCTCGTTCTTCACAGGAAACATCAGGCTCACAAGCCGGTGGAGGTGATCACCAGGATCGCGGGAGAGGTGGAGGTGCCCCACAAGGACGTGAGCAACCTCATCAGACTGACGGTAAAGGAAAGCAGGACGATTTTCCTCTTCAGCGCCCTCCATTTCAGAAAAAGAAAGTTGCTGCTTTACAGCGAGATATGCCACAGACGGTGAGAACCCGCCTTCGGAATCTAACTTGGGCAGTAACGCTGGTACACAGTGAAGCGGAGGTTACAATAATGTGGCAAGCACTGCATTCATTTCTGGAGGCAACAGCAACTGACACTTTCATCACAGTAGTAACTGCTGACACCCGAGTGGCTCCCCCTGACAGATTATATGAAATTGTATTTCTAATTGAAGGTGATATACAACATGTTATTAAACAGATTTTTTGGGAAAATCTGACTTCTTCGTATGACAGCTTGTTAGCTGAGGCAGACTGGCCCCTGCCTTTTGTTTTAGCCGCTCCATGGGGGAAGGAGGTAATCATCCCTAGTTTTTCACACAACATAGCCAAGGAGCAAGCAATGGCTTTTGCGAAAGAGTTGGCTTTGGTGCTTGCACCGGCTCTGTACCGTACTCAGGTGGGCTGGGATAAAATCTCTCCGCCCCATGAGATACCATTGCGGTCTATGCCACAGCCACAACTCCAATATCGCCTCCGGCGGGAAGCAAATGCTCCAGTTTCTGAAATTCTTGAACAATTAGAGTATCAAGGAGCGATTAAGACATGTGTGTCACCGATGAATAACCCTCTTTTTACAGTAACCAAACCAGATGGGTCGTACCGCTTAGTTTTGGATTACCGACATTTGAACTCTCATTTAACCCTGGGCGTAGTTCGCGTAGACGCGCTATGCTACGCGAAGTGCACTTTGCACTACGTCGTGCTAAACGTAGCTACGCAAACTGCATAGTGCGGTAGGGAAATGCTGTTTGCAATGATTGCACAGTGTCGGATGCTTGTTCGCACTGTGCAATCATTGCGAAAGGCATCATGCACAGTGCAAGCGGTCATTTTCTACCGCTCGAGTAGATTTGTACTCCAGCAACAGCTTTCTCAATGGGGCCTGGTAGTTTCTCATCGCGAGCGGTCGCGAGCATACGCGACCACTCACAATGAGAAACCTGACCTTGCCGTGTTGAGAATCTTGGCGTGAGATTTATTTTTCACATTTGCGATCGGCAACTTGATGTTGCCGATCGCGAACGAGAAAAAAGTCTCGCTGGGATGTTGATTTTGGTTACTTTCATTGTCGTAACTGTGCGGTTCAGAATACCCATAGCTCAGGTCTTGTAGACAGTCTTGTGCGTAAAAAATATAAAACTACACTTGATTTTTCCAATGGCTTTTTTTTGCCACAATCTGTCCTCTATAAGAAGTCAATGGACAGCATTCACCTTGGGCGGTAAACAAAAACAATTTACAAGATTGGCCATGGGCTACAAAAACAGCCCAGGCATTTTTGCTGCACGTGTTGTCTCTTTTTTAGTTAGCATAGACCCTGATGCGTACTCGTACGTTGATGATATTTATCTCACGGATGACAAATTATGGCCGCATCTTTGTCGCGTGGATCGCATCACAGTTTTGTTTGCGGACTACGGTTACAAATTTAACTTTGCAAAATCACACATTGCAGAGTACACAGTGTTGTTCCTAGGCTATGAGCTCAATAATGAAGGTAGAGGCCTGGCGCCTCACTTCTTGGAGAAATGCGCATGTTTGCGCTCTCCTACAACCCTGAAAAAATTGCAATCTTTCCTGGGATTTTTAAACTTCGGACGAACTTACATTCCTGATTATGCCCAGCGTATCAAGCCGCTGTATACCTTGATACAACCTACCTTTACAAAAGCCTCCTGGCTTCCGAAACATTCAGCTATTCTGCAATCCTTGCAGTCTAATGTTCTTGAATCTAAATACTTGTTAACGCGTGATAACCACACAAACCTGGTGATAAGAATTGAGCCAGGGGCAGTGGGTTTCTCCTACTTGACATTTAATGAAGGTGACTCAGTACCTATACTGAACTGAACGCTGAACTGCGTTTTTTAACTGTTGAAAAAGTATTGACCACAGTCCAGATGGCGATCCTGAAGGATCGTCAACTGGCGCAAGGAAAACGCATGATGGTTGTAACACCATATCCTGCTCTTGAAGCTGTGACGGTGTACCAAACTCAAAAGCTTTACATCCACGTTGGATACAATGGGCTACTTCGTTGACATCATCTGATGTCACAAAAATCTTTGACTCCGCATTGCAAACTCAGGAGTTCTTACAGTATGAATTTGTTCATCCTACTCCTCTGTCAATGCGCCCGCTCGAGGACTACCATTGTTTCATTTATACCGACGGTTCTGCGCAACCAGCGACCGGATCAAAACATTCTTACTCGGCAGCATGCGCTATAGTGGCAGGTACCATAGTGAACAGTGAGTTCAAGTCCAGTGTCATGCACACGCAGGCTCTAGGGGACTGTACCGGCCAGTTAGCGGAGCTGCGTGCTCTGGTGCTAGCACTGGAGTTTGCTGATCCTAATGTGACTACCTTGATTGTGAGTGACTCATACTACTGTGTACTGTCTTTTAATGACAACTTATTCTTTTGGTCTCAGAATGACTATTGTGATTCTAAAGGCAGCGCAATTAAGCATAAAATGCTTTGGGTTCCAGGTGCAGAGCTTAAAGAACGTCTGCCTCTCACTCAAATAATTCATACTCTAGGCCACCAGCGCGTAGGAGTACACACGGTCGGTAACAGTTTGGCTGATGAAGCAGCTAAAACAGCAGTAGCCACATATTCAGTTGCAGCAGTTACAAGATCCATGAATAATATTGATGATGACATCTTGGCAGCTAAAGCTGCTACAGAGAAGGGAAGTAAGTACCCACAGGGTTTACCTTTGAAATACTCTTATCATTTAAGTCCCGATAAAGTTCCCTAAGTGAGAATTAATGATGTTGGTGACAGGTTGATTCCCAATGAGGACCGCAGACTAGCATTGATAACAACCGCGCACAAAGGCATGGCCTCGGCTCATGCAGGTGTTTCGGTGACTGTCTCTATCTTGCAGCAACGTTACTGGTGGCGTGGGTTATATAAACAAACCCGTAATTACATGCTTTCTTGTGACATTTGTCAGCAGATTAAACCTTCAACGGCAGCATGCCCACCACAAACAGAGCTGTACATTTCTAATAAACCATTCGTTTGTGTTTATTTAGATCACTGCGGTCTGTTTTCTTCAGGTACTGCGTTTCAGTTTATCTTGGCTGCAGTTGATTCGTGAACACGTTTTCTTTGGGTTTGGCCACAACGCAGTGCTGATGCACAAACTGTCATCAGGGATTTGCATGTCTTTGTGGGAATTTTTGCAAGTGGCACCTTTCATTCTGACCAGGGTCCCGCATTCACCTCTAAGGCATACAAGGATGCCATGAGGTCTTTGGGGCTGCAAGTCAAATTTTCGTCTCCATACAGGCCTGAGGGCAACTCAGTTGTGGAGTGAATGAACCTTGACTTAAAGCAATCCTTGACAGCAAGAGTTATAGGTACTTTCAGGAACTGGTTTGCCCATTTGTATAGTGTACAACGTGCACTAAATATTCTCCCTAGAAGATCTCTGGGTGGGCGGACCCCATACAAAATGCTCTTTGTCATGAAAATGTTTGTTACAGACCTTGAAGGTCTAGACATAGCGGTGACAGCCACATCCTTTGACGTAGATAATCATTCTGATGTGTTACAGAAACTACAAGAGACTCGATACGGTCTTGCAAAGGAACATTTACCCTCCGCCGCTGAAGCGGCGCTGCAGATTCCGGTAGTCAGCTGGCTACACAAGATCGGAGACCTGGTCCGTGAGAAGGTGGAGAACAAGAACGAGTTTGGCCCCTCTTATCGTGCACCTGTCCCAGTGCTTGGCGTGAAGGGTACTCGTACAGTCATTGCACCACCACTGCCTGGTCGCAAAGACAACAGATACATCTCAGTGAACAATGTCAAACTACAACGCCTGGCCGATTCTACATAGTATGACACCTCCTGCTTCCTGTCCAACAATATCCAGGAATACAGTTTTGGACAATTCCAACAACATTAGACCTGACACTGCCATAGAGATGGACGCTGGTATTGATCCTTTGCTAAACCCTCTGGCTTACAGTCTTCATGAAGAAACTGAATATGCGTATCGCACTACAGAGTCATTGCCTGGTTTACAGGACAACACCCTTAACCAGTCATGTTTTTCTTTTGACACTAACTCCACATCATTGAGACCCCCGTCCAAATCTTTTATTTTTGTCACCTAGTTTAAAGGAAATTATTTTTTTCCTCCTTGGACATACATTTGGTGGTTGGTTCTCATCGCCATTTTTTTGTTCATGTCGATTGGATTTGTGACGTTTTTCTTCCTTTTATTCAATGGTCACTACCTCACTGAATATTTATATATATTCATAGTATAACTAAGAATATGACTGAAGGAGCTAAATTCATTTCTTCTCAAAAAAGGAAACTCCTGCTCTTTTACATGGGTTACACTTATACCCCTGAAAGTAGATCAACTATTCACATACATTGGAAATGCAACAAATACTATTCTAATTCCTGCTATGGGAGGGCAACAACCAGTGAAACTACAGTTCTAAATGTTAAAGAACATAACCACCCTCCCAATGTTACTGAAATTGAAGTAAGAGTTGTTTTAGAAAACATCAAAGAGGCAAGCACTAGCTCCCAACAGCCCTGCACTCAAATATTAAAAGATGTCCTAATCTATGTCCCAGAACATGTAACTTGCCAGTTACCTTCCATCCCATCACTAAAACGCCTAATAGCCAAAAGCAAAAAATCTATCACCAAAATGCCACCAGCTCCAAACACATTTTCAGCTGTAGAAAGAGTACCTGAATACACAACACACAAAGAG
The DNA here is from genome assembly GCF_964204655.1 of Triturus cristatus. Classification (NCBI taxonomy): domain Eukaryota; kingdom Metazoa; phylum Chordata; class Amphibia; order Caudata; family Salamandridae; genus Triturus; species Triturus cristatus. The sequence continues at coordinate 578,350,664 of NC_140593.1, read as the reverse complement.
GAACAATTCTTTCTTCATGACAATAAAAGTCTTGAAAAAAGAATTATCCTCTTTGCCACCCCTACTAATCTCCAAAAACTAAAACAATGCAAAACCTGGATGATAGATGGGACATTCAAAATATTTCCCAAGCCATTCTACCAATTATACACTAACCAAGAAACAAATATCCCTTTCATATATGCACTACTACCCAATAAACATTCTACAACCTACATAGAACTACAAACAGAAATATAACAACAGACAGAAAACTACTTCCCTCAACAAATAAACATTGACTTCAAACAAGCAATGATACAAGCAATTTTAGAAATGTACCCACATACAGCAATACAAGGGTGCAATTACCACTTCAATCACAGTATATGGAGGCATCTGCGAAAATCTACCCTAAGCGTAGAATATGCAACAAACAGTAACTTTGCATATCAAATACGTTGCGCGTACCCCTACGTCACCACTCCAATGGTGGTACGGGCCGTACCCATGCTCTGAGGGTGTGGGTACGGCGCGTACCCCTCCATCACCACTCCAATGGTGGTACGGCCCGTACCCACGCTCTGGGAGCATGGGTATGGCGCGTACCCCTCCATCACCACTCCACTGGTGGTACGGGCCATACCCACGCCCTGGGGGTGTGGGTACAGCGCGTACCCCTACATCACCACTCCAATGATGGTACGGGCCGTCCCCACGCTGTGGGGGTGTGGGTACGGTCCGTACCACCATTGGAGTGGTGACGGGTACGCGTCCACGTCCACTTCCGTTGTGACGGTACGTAGGTGTTGGTGGACACGCCCCCCCGAAGTGACCAGACCCTGGAGGTCATGTATGTACAGGACATATTTACATTTTTTCTTGGGTGGGGGCTATGTTTGCTGCCCCTGGCCCCCCCCTTTGCCCCTGGGTGTTGTTCTGACCTTCTGCGACATCGACGTGGGTTTCTGTGCATCAGGTCGTAGGCTAGGAGGGCCGGGATGACACGTAGGATGGGGTTCATGGCTGTCCGTCGCATACCGGTGCTCCTTGTTTGCGTCGTCCTCAATTTCCTGGCAGTTTTTGGCTCCCATAAAAAATGCTACGTGCGGAGTGACGTAGGCATGAATCGTACTTGCTGGTCCGTAAAACGCTGCCTGACTCCATCCGGACTTCACGTACGCGATGTCCCGGATCGGAATTGTGGGTATTTTTTCGCCGCACATAGTTTTGTACGATTCGTACGGAAATGGTATTTCTGTACGAATCGTACTTGCTGCTTTGTAAGGTGGATTTCCCGGGTACGAGTCGTATGGAGAATATGCTCCGTATGACCATTCGTACCCGGGTTTTACAGGATCGGAATCGGCACCATAGTGACTGGTTTACCAAAAACATATAAACTATGCACCTATAAAAGTGTTCCTTAAATGGGTGCAAATGTACTACTTATTGTAATTAACCCCTTCGATGCTCATGACGGAATGGGTCCGTCATGAGCATCGGTGCCCCTGTGCTCATGACGGAACCATTCCGTCATGAGGCCAGGGGCACGAAATTCCTCTGCTGCAGACAGCAGAGGGATTTCTATTTCATGGCTTTGACCTTGGGAGCCGGGGAAGAGCTTCCCCAGCTCCCGAGGCCCCCTCCCTGGTTTCTGTGCAATGAAGATCAGCGCGCACGTCGCGCTGTCTTCATTGCATAGAAACCGAAACTGAAATGAGCCTTTAGGCTCATTTCAGTTTCACTTTGTATGTGCTCAGGGGGCTATCTCAGCCCCCCGGGCACATAGAAAGACGGGAGAGGTATCATTGGAAAGGGGAGAATCTCCCCTTTCCAATGGTACCCGTCCTCAGTGGATCCCTGCTTGGGGATCGCCCCAGGAGGGCGATCCCCAAGCAGGGATCCACCCACTAGACACCAGGGAGGGGGGAGCAGCCCCTTAGGAAAGGGCTTTTGCTCCCCCAAAATATTTTTTGTGCCATTTAGTCTTTTTGTCCTCCCTGGGGGGCAGATGGGGGCAGTAGCCCCAAATCTGCCCCCCCCGGGGGGGGCAAAAAGCCCACTAGGCACCAGGGATTTATTTTTTCATGTAAATTGGGGTGGGGGCTGCCCAATATGGGCATGCCCATGCCCCCACCCACCCTCCGCAAAAATGACAGCCTTTCTGCCCCCCTGGAGGTCCACGTCCACTTCCGTTGTGACGGTACGTAGGGGTTGGTGGACACGCCCCCCCGAAGTGACCAGACCCTGGAGGTCATGTATGTACAGGACATATTTACATTATTTCTTGGGTGGGGGCTATGTTTGCTGCCCCTGCCCCCCCCTTTGCCCCTGGGTGTTGTTCTGACCTTCTGCGACATCGACGTGGGTTTCTGTGCATCAGGTCGTAGGCTAGGAGGGCCGGGATGACACGTAGGATGGGGTTCATGGCTGTCTGTCGCATACTGGTGCTCCTTGTTTGCGTCGTCCTCAATTTCCCAGGCAGTTTTTGGCTCCCATAAACAATGCTACGTGCGGAGTGACGTAGGCATGAATCGTACTTGCTGGTCTGTAAAACACTGCCTGACTCCGTCCGGACTTCACGTACGCGATGTCCCGGATCGGAATTGTGGGTATTTTTTCGCCGCACATAGTTTTGTACGATTCGTACAGAATTGGTATTTCTGTACGAATCGTACTTGCTGCTTTGTAAGGTGGATTTCCCGGGTACGAGTCGTATGGAGAATATGCTCCGTATGACCATTCGTACCCGGGTTTTACAGGATCGGAATCGGCACCATAGTGACTGGTTTACCAAAAACATATAAACTATGCACCTATAAAAGTGTTCCTTAAATGGGTGCAAATGTACTACTTATTGTAATTAACCCCTTCGATGCTCATGACGGAATGGTTCCGTCATGAGCATCGGTGCCCCTGTGCTCATGACGGAACCATTCCGTCATGAGGCCAGGGGCACGAAATCCCTCTGCTGCAGACAGCAGAGGGATTTCTATTTCATGGCTTTGACCTTGGGAGCCGGGGAAGAGCTTCCCCAGCTCCCGAGGCACCCTCCCTGGTTTCTGTGCAATGAAGATCAGCGCGCACGTCGCGCTGTCTTCATTGCATAGAAACCGAAACTGAAATGAGCCTTTAGGCTCATTTCAGTTTCACCTTGTATGTGCTCAGGGGGCTATCTCAGCCCCCCGGGCACATAGAAAGACGGGAGTGGTATCATTGGAAAGGGGAGAATCTCCCCTTTCCAATGGTACCCGTCCCCAGTGGATCCCTGCTTGGGGATCGCCCCAGGAGGGCGATCCCCAAGCAGGGATCCACCCACTAGACACCAGGGAGGGGGGAGCAGCCCCTTAGGCAAGGGCTTTTGCTCACCCAAAATATTTTTTGTGCCATTTAGTCTTTTTGTCCTCCCTGGGGGGCAGATGGGGGCAGTAGCCCCAAATCCGCCCCCCCGGGGGGGCAAAAAGCCCACTAGACACCAGGGATGTATTTCTTCATGTAAATTGGGGTGGGGGCTGCCCAATATGGGCATGCCCATGCCCCCACCCACCCTCCGCAAAAATGACATCCTTTCTGCCCCCCCTGGAGGGCAGATGGGGGCATTAGCCCAAAATCTGCCCCCCCGGGGGGCAGAAAGCCCACTATATGCCAGGGATTTTTTATTTTTTTGTAAATTAGGGTGGGGGCTGCCCAATATGGGCATGCCCATGCCCCCACCCACCCTCCGCAAAAATGACAGCCTTTCTTCCCCCCCTGGGGGGCAGATGGGGGCATTAGCCCCAAATCTGCCCCCCCGGGGGGGGCAAAAAGCCCACTAGGCACCAGGGATTTATTTTTTCATGTAAATTGGGGTGGGGGCTGCCCAATATGGGCATGCCCATGCCCCCACCCACCCTCCGCAAAAATGACAGCCTTTCTGCCCCCCTGGAGGGCAGATGGGGGCATTTTTTGGGGCAAATTTTATGTAGGGTGGGGGCATTGGCATACCCGTTTCGGGCAGACCCCACCCTAATTAAAATTTGCCCCAAAAACTCCCTGGCGTCTAGTGGACTTTCTGCCTCCCCTGGGGGGCAGATGGGGGTGTCAGCCCCCAATCTGCCCTGCCAGGTGGGCAAAAATCCTAGTGGATGCCAGGGATTATTTTGGGGCAAATTTGAATTAGGTTGGGGGTTGCCTAAAACAGACATGCTCAGGCCCCCACCCCCTCCCTGCAAAAATTACAGCCTTTCTGCCCCCCGTGGGGGACAGATGGGGCAGTAGCCCCCAATCTGCCCCCCTGGGTGGCAAAAAGCCCACTAGATGCCAGGGATTTTTTTGGGCAAAATTTAATTAGGGTGGGGGCATTGGCATGCCCGTTTTGGGCAGCCCCCACCCTAATTTAAATTTGCCCCAAAAACTCCCTGGCGTCTAGTGGACTTTCTACCTCCCCTGGGGGGCAGATTGGGGCATCAGCCCCCAATCTGCCCTGTTGGAGGGGGGGGGGGGTAAAAAGCCCACTAGACAACAGGGATTATTTTGGGGCAAATTTGAATTGGGTTGGGGGTTGCCTAAAACGGACATGCTCAGGCCCCCACCCCCTCCCTGCAAAAATTACAGCCTTTCTGCCCCCCGTGGGGGACAGATGAGGCAGTAGCCCCCAATCTGCCCCCCTGGGGGGCAAAAAGCCCACTAGATGCCAGGGATTTTTCAGGGCAAATTTTAATTAGGGTGGGGGCATTGGCATGCCCATTTTGGGCAACCCCACCCTAATTAAAATTTACCCAAAAATCTCTCTGGCGCCTAGTGGACTTTCTGCCTCCCCTGGGGGGGCAGATGGGGGCATTAGCCCCCAATCTGCCCCACCGTGGGGGCAAAAAGCCCACTAGACGCCAGGGAGTGTTTTGAAGAAAATTTGAATTGGGGTGGGGGTTGCCCAAAACTGGCATGCCCATGCCCCCACCCCCTCCCCGAAAAAATTACAGCCTTCCTGCCCCCCCGGGTGACAGATGGGGCAGTAGTCCCCTGTCTGCCCCTCCGGGGGCAAAAAGCCCACTAGACACCAGGGATTTCTTTAGGCAAATTTTAGTTAGGGTGGGGGCATTGGCATACCCGTTTTGAACAGCCCCCACCCTAATTAAAATTTGCTCAAGAAAATCCCTGGCATCTAGTGGACCTTCTGCCCCCCGGGGGGGCTGATGGGGCAGTAGTCCTCAATCTGCCCACCTTGGGGGGCAAAAAGCCCACTAGACGCCAACGATTAAGCTGGCTTTTTTATGTGTGGGGGTGGGGGCTGCCCAGAATGGGCATACCAATGCCCACACCCCCCAAAAAATAGCCACAGTGTTTCTGCCCCCCTTGGGGGCATATCAGGGCAACCCCCTCCCCCCCCGATGCCCCCCCCGGGTGGCAGAAAGCCAACTGGGCACAGAGTTGTTTTTAGCAATATGGCTACCTGTGGATTTTGGGCCCTAGCGCAGCCGGCACATAGGGAAACCTACCAAACCCACACATTTCTGAAAACTAGACACCCGGGGGCTTCCAGGGAGGTATGGCTTGCGTGGATCCCCCAACGTTTCCTTACCCAGAATCCCCTGCAAACCTCAATTTTTGCTGAAAAAATCACTTTTTTCACACATTTTGGGGTGGGAAAGTTGTGGCATCACCGGGCTCATACAAATTTACCACCACCCAGCGTTCCCCCAGGTCTCCCGGTAAAAATGGTGCCTCACTTGTGTGGGAGGCCCAAGTACCCGCGGCAGGCAAGGGCCCAAAACGTAGTGAAGAGACATCAAAATGGCCTATCGCAAAACCACCTGGTTTTGCAAGGGGGGTCACTTTGGTTTTTGATCCGGTGCTCGGCGGCCATCCAGGGAAACCTACCAAACCCATGCCTTTCTGAAAACTAGACACCCGGCGGCTTCCAGGGAGGTATGGCTTGCGTGGATCCCCCAACGTTTCCTTACCCAGAATCCCCTGCAAACCTCAATTTTTGCTGAAAAAATCACCTTTTTCACACATTTTTGGGTGGGAAAGTTGTGGCATCACCGGGCTCACACAAATTTACCACCACCCAGCGTTCCCCCAGGTCTCCCAGTAAAAATTGTGCCTCACTTGTGTGGGAGGCCCAAGTACCCACGGCAGGCAAGGGCCCAAAACGTAGTGAGGCGACATCAAAATGGCCTATCGCAAAACCACCTGGTTTTGCATGGGGGGTCACTTTGGTTTTTGACCCGGTGCTCGGGGGCCATCTAGGGAAACCTACCAAACCTATGCATTTCTGAAAACTAGACACCCGGCGGCTTCCAGGGAGGTATGGCTTGCGTGGATCCCCCAACGTTTCCTTACCCAGAATCCCCTGCAAACCTCAATTTTTGCTGAAAAAAATCACTTTTTTCACACATTTTGGGGTGGGAAAGTTGTGGCATCACCGGGCTCACACAAATTTACCACCACCCAGCGTTCCCCCAGGTCTCCCGGTAAAAATGGTGCCTCACTTGTGTGGGAGGCCCAAGTACCCGCGGCAGGCAAGGGCCCAAAACGTAGTGAGGCGACATCAAAATGGCCTTTTGCAAAACCACCTGGTTTTGCAAGGGGGGTCACTTTGGTTTTTGACCCGGTGCTCGGCGACCATCTAGGGAAACCTACCAAACCCACGCATTTCTGAAAACTAGACACCTGGCGGCTTCCAGGGAGGTATGGCTTGCATGGATCTTCCAACGTTTCCTTACCCAGAATCCCCTGCAAACCTCAATTTTTGCTGAAAAAATCACTTTTTTCACACATTTTGGGGTGGGAAAGTTGTGGCATCACCGGGCTCACACAAATTTATCACCACCCAGCGTTCCCCCAGGTCTCCCGGTAAAAATGGTGCCTCACTTGTGTGGGAGGCCCAAGTACCCGCTGCAGGCAAGGGCCCAAAACGTAGTGAGGCGACATCAAAATGGCCTATCGCAAAACCACCTGGTTTTGCAAGGGGGGTCACTTTGGTTTTTGACCCGGTGCTCGGCGGCCATCTAGGGAAACCTACCAAACCCATGCATTTCTGAAAACTAGACACCCGGCGGCTTCCAGGGAGGTGTGGCTTGCGTGGATCCCCCAACGTTTCCTTACCCAGAATCCCCTGCAAACCTCAATTTTTGCTGAAAAAATCACTTTTTTCACACATTTTGGGGTGGGAAAGTTGTGGCATCACCGGGTTCACACAAATTTACCACCACCCAGCGTTCCCCCAGGTCTCCCGGTAAAAATGGTGCCTCACTTGTGTGGGAGGCCCAAGTACCCGCGGCAGGCAGGGGCCCAAAACGTAGTGAGGCGACATCAAAATGGCCTATCGCAAAACCACCTGGTTTTGCAAGGGGGGTCACTTTGGTTTTTGACCCGGTGCTCGGCGGCCATCTAGGGAAACCTACCAAACCTATGCATTTCTGAAAACTAGACACCCGTCGGCTTCCAGGGAGGTATGGCTTGCGTGGATCCCCCAACGTTTCTTAGGCCTCCCACACAAGTGAGGCACCATTTTTACCGGGAGACCTGGGGAAACGCTGGGTGGTGGTAAATTTGTGTGAGCCCGGTGATGCCACAACTTTCCCACCCCAAAATGTGTAAAAAAAGTGATTTTTTCAGCAAAAATTGAGGTTTGCAGGGGATTCTGGGTAAGGAAACGTTGGGGGATCCATGCAAGCCATACCTCCCTGGAAGCCACCGGGTGTCTAGTTTTCAGAAATGCGTGAGTTTGGTAGGTTTCCCTATGTGCCGGCAGAACTAGGGTTCAAAAACTACAGCTAGTCACTTTGCCAAAAAAGGGTCATTTTTCACTGCAAAATTGAGGTGTGACCGCGTTGCGTTTTGCGCCATTTCCTGTCGCGGGCACTAGGCCGACCCACACAAGTGAGGTTTCATTTTTCTCGTAGGACTTTGGGGAACGCGGGGTGGGTGGAAATTTGTGGATCCACGCAGATTCCAGAACTTTCTACCACAGAAATGTGGGGAAAATGTGTTTTTTTTGTCAATTTTTTACGTTTGCAAGGGATTCTGGGTAACAGACCATGGTGGGAGGCACTCAAGTCACCCCATCCTGGATTCCCCTGGGTGTCTAGTTTTCAAAAATGTATAGGTTTGCTAGGTTTCCCTAGGTGCCGGCAGGGCTAGGGTTCAAAAACTACAGCTAGTCACTTTGCCAAAAAAGGGTCATTTTTCACTGCAAAATCGAGGTGTGACCACGTTGCGTTTTGCGCCGTTTCCTGTCGTGGGCACTAGGCCGACCCACACAAGTGAGGTACCATTTTTCTCGTAGGACTTTGGGGAACGCGGGGTGGGTGGAAATTTGTGGATCCACGCAGATTCCAGAACTTTCCACCACAGAAATGTGGGGAAAATGTGTTTTTTTTGTCAATTTTTTACGTTTGCAAGGGATTCTGGGTAACAGACCATGGTGGGAGGCACTCAAGTCACCCCATCCTGGATTCCCCAGGGTGTCTAGTTTTCAAAAATGTATAGGTTTGCTAGGTTTCCCTTGGTGCCGGCAGGGCTAGGGTTCAAAAACTACAGCTAGTCACTTTGCCAAAAAAGGGTCATTTTTCACTGCAAAATTGAGGTGTGACCACGTTGCGTTTTGCGCCGTTTCCTGTCGCGGGCACTAGGCCGACCCACACAAGTGAGGGACCATTTTTCTTGTAGGACTTTGGGGAACGCGGGGTGGGTGGAAATTTGTGGATCCACGCAGATTCCAGAACTTTCCACCACAGAAATGTGGGGAAAATGTGTTTTTTTTGTCAATTTTTTACGTTTGCAAGGGATTCTGGGTAACAGACCATGGTGGGAGGCATTCAAGTCACCCAATCCTGGATTCCCCTGGGTGTTTAGTTTTCAAAAATGTATAGGTTTGCTAGGGTTCCCTAGGTGCCGGCAGGGCTAGGGTTCAAAAACTACAGCTAGTCACTTTGCCAAAAAAGGGTCATTTTTTACTGCAAAATTGAGGTGTGACCACGTTGCGTTTTGCGACGTTTCTTGTCGCGGGCACTAGGCCGACCCACACAAGTGAGGTACCATTTTTCTCGTAGGACTTTGGGGAACGCGGGGTGGGTGGAAATTTGTGGATCCACGCAGATTCCAGAACTTTCCACCACAGAAATTTGGGGAAAATGTGTTTTTTTTGTCAATTTTTTACGTTTGCAAGGGATTCTGGGTAACAGACCATGGTGGGAAGCACTCAAGTCACCCCATCCTGGATTCCCCTGGGTGTCTAGTTTTCAAAAATGTATAGGTTTGCTAGGTTTCCCTTGGTGCCGGCAGGGCTAGGGTTCAAAAACTACAGCTAGTCACTTTGCCAAAAAAGGGTCATTTTTCACTGCAAAATTGAGGTGTGACCACGTTGCGTTTTGCGCCGTTTCCTGTCGTGGGCACTAGGCCGACCCACACAAGTGAGGTACCATTTTTCTCGTAGGACTTTGGGGAACGCGGGGTGGGTGGAAATTTGTGGATCGACGCAGATTCCAGAACTTTCCACCACAGAAATGTGGGGAAAATGTGTTTTTTTTGTAAATTTTTTACGTTTGCAAGGGATTCTGGGTAACAGACCATGGTGGGAGGCGCTCAAGTCACCCCATCTTGGATTCCCCTGGGTGTCTAGTTTTCAAAAATGTATAGGTTTGCTAGGTTTCCCTAGGTGCCGGCAGGGCTAGGGTTCAAAAACTACAGCTAGTCACTTTGCCAAAAAAGGGTCATTTTTCACTGCATAATTGAGGTGTGACCACGTTGCGTTTTGCGCCGTTTCCTGTCGCGGGCACTAGGCCGACCCACACAAGTGAGGGACCATTTTTCTCGTAGGACTTTGGGGAACGCGGGGTGGGTGGAAATTTGTGGATCCACGCAGATTCCAGAACTTTCCACCACAGAAATGTGGGGAAAATGTGTTTTTTTTGTCAATTTTTTACGTTTGCAAGGGATTCTGGGTAACAGACCATGGTGGGAGGCCTTCAAGTCACCCCATCCTGGATTCCCCTGGGTGTCTAGTTTTCAAAAATGTATAGGTTTGCTAGGGTTCCCTAGGTGCCGGCAGGGCTAGGGTTCAAAAACTACAGCTAGTCACTTTGCCAAAAAAGGGTCATTTTTCACTGCAAAATTGAGGTGTGACCACGTTGCGTTTTGCGCCGTTTCCTGTCGCGGGCACTAGGCCGACCCACACAAGTGAGGTACCATTTTTCCCGTAGGACTTTGGGGAACGCGGGGTGGGTGGAAATTTGTGGATCCACGCAGATTCCAGAACTTTCCACCACAGAAATGTGGGGAAAATGTGTTTTTTTTGTCAATTTTTTACGTTTGCAAGGGATTCTGGGTAACAGACCATGGTGGGAGGCACTCAAGTCACCCCATCCTGGATTCCCCTGGGTGTCTAGTTTTCAAAAATGTATAGGTTTGCTAGGTTTCCCTAGGTGCCGGCAGGGCTAGGGTTCAAAAACTACAGCTAGTCACTTTGCCAAAAAAGGGTCATTTTTCACTGCAAAATTGAGGTGTGACCACGTTGCGTTTTGCGCCGTTTCCTGTTGTGGGCACTAGGCCGACCCACACAAGTGAGGTACCATTTTTCTCGTAGGACTTTGGGGAACGCGGGGTGCGTGGAAATTTGTGGATCCACGCAGATTCCAGAACTTTCCACCACAGAAATGTGGGGAAAATGTGTTTTTTTTGTCAATTTTTTACGTTTGCAAGGGATTCTGGGTAACAGACCATGGTGGGAGGCACTCAAGTCACCCCATCCTGGATTCCCCTGGGTGTCTAGTTTTCAAAAATGTATAGGTTTGCTAGGTTTCCCTAGGTGCCGGCAGGGCTAGGGTTCAAAAACTACAGCTAGTCACTTTGCCAAAAAAGGGTCAGTTTTCACTGCAAAATTGAGGTGTGACCACGTTGCGTTTTGCGCCGTTTCCTGTCGCGGGCACTAGGCCGACCCACACAAGTGAGGTACCATTTTTCTCGTAGGACTTTGGGGAACGTGGGGTGGGTGGAAATTTGTGGATCCACGCAGATTCCAGAACTTTCCACCACAGAAATGTGGGGAAAATGTGTTTTTTTTGTCAATTTTTTATGTTTGCAAGGGATTCTGGGTAACAGACCATGGTGGGAGGCACTCAAGTCACCCCATCCTGGATTCCCCTGGGTGTCTAGTTTTCAAAAATGTATAGGTTTGCTAGGTTACCCTAGGTGCCGGCAGGGCTAGGGTTTAAAAACTACAGCTAGTCACTTTGCCAAAAAAGGGTCATTTTTCACTGCAAAATTGAGGTGTGACCACGTTGCGTTTTGCGCCGTTTCCTGTCGCGGGCACTAGGCCGACCCGCACAAGTGAGGTACCATTTTTCTCGTAGGACTTTGGGGAACGCGGGGTTGGTGGAAATTTGTGGATCTACGCAGATTCCAGAACATTCCACCACAGAAATGTGGGGAAAATGTGTTTTTTTTGTCAATTTTTTACATTTGCAAGGGATTCTGGGTAACAGACCATGGAGGGAGGCACTCAAGTCACCCCATCCTGGATTCCCCTGGGTGTCTAGTTTTCAAAAATGTATAGGTTTGCTAGGTTACCCTAGGTGCCATCAGGGCTAGGGTTTAAAAACTACAGCTAGTCACTTTGCCAAAAAAGGGTCATTTTTCACTGCAAAATTGAGGTGTGACCACGTTGCGTTTTGCGCCGTTTCCTGTCGCGGGCACTAGGCCGACCCGCACAAGTGAGGTACCATTTTTCTCGTAGGACTTTGGGGAACGCGGGGTGGGTGGAAATTTGTGGATCTACGCAGATTCCAGAACATTCCACCACAGAAATGTGGGGAAAATGTGTTTTTTTTGTCAATTTTTTACATTTGCAAGGGATTCTGGGTAACAGACCATGGAGGGAGGCACTCAAGTCACCCCATCCTGGATTCCCCTGGGTGTCTAGTTTTCAAAAATGTATAGGTTTGCTAGGTTTCCCTAGGTGCCGGCAGGGCTAGGGTTAAAAAACTACAGCTAGTCACTTTGCCAAAAAAGGGTAATTTTTCACTGCAAAATTGAGGTGTGACCACGTTGCGTTTTGCGCCATTTCCTGTCGCGGGCACTAGGCCCACCCGCACAAGTGAGGTACCATTTTTCTCGTAGGACTTTGGGGAACGCGGGGTGGGTGGAAATTTGTGGATCCACGCAGATTCCAGAACTTTCCACCGCAGAAATGTGGGGAAAATGTGTTTTTTTGGTCAATTTTTTACGTTTGCAAAGGATTCTGGGTAACAGACCTTGGTGGGAGGCACTCAAGTCACCCCATCCTGGATTCCCCTGGGTGTCTAGTTTTCAAAAATGTATAGGTTTGCTAGGTTTCCCTAGGTGCCGGCAGGGCTAGGGTTCAAAAACTACAGCTAGTCACTTTGCCAAAAAAGGGTAATTTTTCACTGCAAAATTGAAGTGTGACCACGTTGCGTTTTGCGCCATTTCCTGTCGCGGGCACTAGGCCGACCCACACAAGTGAGGTACCATTTTTCCCGTAGGACTTTGGGGAACGCGGGGTGGGTGGAAATTTGTGGATCCACGCAGATTCCAGAACTTTCCACCACAGAAATGTGGGGAAAATGTGTCTTTTTGGCAATTTTTTACGTTTGCAAGGGATTCTGGGTAACAGACCATGGTGGGAGGCACTCAAGTCACCCCATCCTGGATTCCCCTGGGTGTCTAGTTTTCAAAAATGTATAGGTTTGCTAGGTTTCCCTAGGTGCCGGCAGGGCTAGGGTTCAAAAACTACAGCTAGTCACTTTGCCAAAAAAGGGTCATTTTTCACTGCAAAATTGAGGTGTGACCACGTTGCGTTTTGCGCCGTTTCCTGTTGTGGGCACTAGGCCGACCCACACAAGTGAGGTACCATTTTTCTCGTAGGACTTTGGGGAACGCGGGGTGTGTGGAAATTTGTGGATCCACGCAGATTCCAGAACTTTCCACCACAGAAATGTGGGGAAAATGTGTTTTTTTTGTCAATTTTTTACGTTTGCAAGGGATTCTGGGTAACAGACCATGGTGGGAGGCACTCAAGTCACCCCATCCTGGATTCCCCTGGGTGTCTAGTTTTCAAAAATGTATAGGTTTGCTAGGTTACCCTAGGTGCCGGCAGGGCTAGGGTTTAAAAACTACAGCTAGTCACTTTGCCAAAAAAGGGTCATTTTTCACTGCAAAATTGAGGTGTGACCACGTTGCGTTTTGCGCCGTTTCCTGTCGCGGGCACTAGGCCGACCCGCACAAGTGAGGTACCATTTTTCTCGTAGGACTTTGGGGAACGCGGGGTGGGTGGAAATTTGTGGATCTACGCAGATTCCAGAACATTCCACCACAGAAATGTGGGGAAAATGTGTTTTTGTGATACTTTTTTACATTTGCAAGGGATTCTGGGTAACAGACCATGGAGGGAGGCACTCAAGTCACCCCATCCTGGATTTCCCTGGGTGTCTAGTTTTCAAAAATGTATAGGTTTGCTAGGTTTCCCTAGGTGCCGGCAGGGCTAGGGTTAAAAAACTACAGCTAGTCACTTTGCCAAAAAAGGGTAATTTTTCACTGCAAAATTGAGGTGTGACCACGTTGCGTTTTGCGCCGTTTCCTGTCGCGGGCACTAGGCCGACCCGCACAAGTGAGGTACCATTTTTCTCGTAGGACTTTGGGGAACGCGGGGTTGGTGGAAATTTGTGGATCTACGCAGATTCCAGAACATTCCACCACAGAAATGTGGGGAAAATGTGTTTTTTTTGTCAATTTTTTACATTTGCAAGGGATTCTGGGTAACAGACCATGGAGGGAGGCACTCAAGTCACCCCATCCTGGATTCCCCTGGGTGTCTAGTTTTCAAAAATGTATAGGTTTGCTAGGTTACCCTAGGTGCCATCAGGGCTAGGGTTTAAAAACTACAGCTAGTCACTTTGCCAAAAAAGGGTCATTTTTCACTGCAAAATTGAGGTGTGACCACGTTGCGTTTTGCGCCGTTTCCTGTCGCGGGCACTAGGCCGACCCGCACAAGTGAGGTACCATTTTTCTCGTAGGACTTTGGGGAACGCGGGGTGGGTGGAAATTTGTGGATCTACGCAGATTCCAGAACATTCCACCACAGAAATGTGGGGAAAATGTGTTTTTTTTGTCAATTTTTTACATTTGCAAGGGATTCTGGGTAACAGACCATGGAGGGAGGCACTCAAGTCACCCCATCCTGGATTCCCCTGGGTGTCTAGTTTTCAAAAATGTATAGGTTTGCTAGGTTTCCCTAGGTGCCGGCAGGGCTAGGGTTAAAAAACTACAGCTAGTCACTTTGCCAAAAAAGGGTAATTTTTCACTGCAAAATTGAGGTGTGACCACGTTGCGTTTTGCGCCATTTCCTGTCGCGGGCACTAGGCCCACCCGCACAAGTGAGGTACCATTTTTCTCGTAGGACTTTGGGGAACGCGGGGTGGGTGGAAATTTGTGGATCCACGCAGATTCCAGAACTTTCCACCGCAGAAATGTGGGGAAAATGTGTTTTTTTGGTCAATTTTTTACGTTTGCAAAGGATTCTGGGTAACAGACCTTGGTGGGAGGCACTCAAGTCACCCCATCCTGGATTCCCCTGGGTGTCTAGTTTTCAAAAATGTATAGGTTTGCTAGGTTTCCCTAGGTGCCGGCAGGGCTAGGGTTCAAAAACTACAGCTAGTCACTTTGCCAAAAAAGGGTAATTTTTCACTGCAAAATTGAAGTGTGACCACGTTGCGTTTTGCGCCATTTCCTGTCGCGGGCACTAGGCCGACCCACACAAGTGAGGTACCATTTTTCCCGTAGGACTTTGGGGAACGCGGGGTGGGTGGAAATTTGTGGATCCACGCAGATTCCAGAACTTTCCACCACAGAAATGTGGGGAAAATGTGTCTTTTTGGCAATTTTTTACGTTTGCAAGGGATTCTGGGTAACAGACCATGGTGGGAGGCACTCAAGTCACCCCATCCTGGATTCCCCTGGGTGTCTAGTTTTCAAAAATGTATAGGTTTGCTAGGTTTCCCTAGGTGCCGGCAGGGCTAGGGTTCAAAAACTACAGCTAGTCACTTTGCCAAAAAAGGGTCATTTTTCACTGCAAAATTGAGGTGTGACCACGTTGCGTTTTGCGCCGTTTCCTGTTGTGGGCACTAGGCCGACCCACACAAGTGAGGTACCATTTTTCTCGTAGGACTTTGGGGAACGCGGGGTGTGTGGAAATTTGTGGATCCACGCAGATTCCAGAACTTTCCACCACAGAAATGTGGGGAAAATGTGTTTTTTTTGTCAATTTTTTACGTTTGCAAGGGATTCTGGGTAACAGACCATGGTGGGAGGCACTCAAGTCACCCCATCCTGGATTCCCCTGGGTGTCTAGTTTTCAAAAATGTATAGGTTTGCTAGGTTACCCTAGGTGCCGGCAGGGCTAGGGTTTAAAAACTACAGCTAGTCACTTTGCCAAAAAAGGGTCATTTTTCACTGCAAAATTGAGGTGTGACCACGTTGCGTTTTGCGCCGTTTCCTGTCGCGGGCACTAGGCCGACCCGCACAAGTGAGGTACCATTTTTCTCGTAGGACTTTGGGGAACGCGGGGTGGGTGGAAATTTGTGGATCTACGCAGATTCCAGAACATTCCACCACAGAAATGTGGGGAAAATGTGTTTTTGTGATACTTTTTTACATTTGCAAGGGATTCTGGGTAACAGACCATGGAGGGAGGCACTCAAGTCACCCCATCCTGGATTTCCCTGGGTGTCTAGTTTTCAAAAATGTATAGGTTTGCTAGGTTTCCCTAGGTGCCGGCAGGGCTAGGGTTAAAAAACTACAGCTAGTCACTTTGCCAAAAAAGGGTAATTTTTCACTGCAAAATTGAGGTGTGACCACGTTGCGTTTTGCGCCATTTCCTGTCGCGGGCACTAGGCCGACCCGCACAAGTGAGGTACCATTTTTCTCGTAGGACTTTGGGGAACGTGGGGTGGGTGGAAATTTGTGGATCCACGCAGATTCCAGAACTTTCCACCACAGAAATGTGGGGAAAATGTGTTTTTTTTGTCAATTTTTTATGTTTGCAAGGGATTCTGGGTAACAGACCATGGTGGGAGGCACTCAAGTCACCCCATCCTGGATTCCCCTGGGTGTCTAGTTTTCAAAAATGTATAGGTTTGCTAGGTTACCCTAGGTGCCGGCAGGGCTAGGGTTTAAAAACTACAGCTAGTCACTTTGCCAAAAAAGGGTCATTTTTCACTGCAAAATTGAGGTGTGACCACGTTGCGTTTTGCGCCGTTTCCTGTCGCGGGCACTAGGCCGACCCGCACAAGTGAGGTACCATTTTTCTCGTAGGACTTTGGGGAACGCGGGGTTGGTGGAAATTTGTGGATCTACGCAGATTCCAGAACATTCCACCACAGAAATGTGGGGAAAATGTGTTTTTTTTGTCAATTTTTTACATTTGCAAGGGATTCTGGGTAACAGACCATGGAGGGAGGCACTCAAGTCACCCCATCCTGGATTCCCCTGGGTGTCTAGTTTTCAAAAATGTATAGGTTTGCTAGGTTACCCTAGGTGCCATCAGGGCTAGGGTTTAAAAACTACAGCTAGTCACTTTGCCAAAAAAGGGTCATTTTTCACTGCAAAATTGAGGTGTGACCACGTTGCGTTTTGCGCCGTTTCCTGTCGCGGGCACTAGGCCGACCCGCACAAGTGAGGTACCATTTTTCTCGTAGGACTTTGGGGAACGCGGGGTGGGTGGAAATTTGTGGATCTACGCAGATTCCAGAACATTCCACCACAGAAATGTGGGGAAAATGTGTTTTTTTTGTCAATTTTTTACATTTGCAAGGGATTCTGGGTAACAGACCATGGAGGGAGGCACTCAAGTCACCCCATCCTGGATTCCCCTGGGTGTCTAGTTTTCAAAAATGTATAGGTTTGCTAGGTTTCCCTAGGTGCCGGCAGGGCTAGGGTTAAAAAACTACAGCTAGTCACTTTGCCAAAAAAGGGTAATTTTTCACTGCAAAATTGAGGTGTGACCACGTTGCGTTTTGCGCCATTTCCTGTCGCGGGCACTAGGCCCACCCGCACAAGTGAGGTACCATTTTTCTCGTAGGACTTTGGGGAACGCGGGGTGGGTGGAAATTTGTGGATCCACGCAGATTCCAGAACTTTCCACCGCAGAAATGTGGGGAAAATGTGTTTTTTTGGTGAATTTTTTACGTTTGCAAAGGATTCTGGGTAACAGACCTTGGTGGGAGGCACTCAAGTCACCCCATCCTGGATTCCCCTGGGTGTCTAGTTTTCAAAAATGTATAGGTTTGCTAGGTTTCCCTAGGTGCCGGCAGGGCTAGGGTTCAAAAACTACAGCTAGTCACTTTGCCAAAAAAGGGTAATTTTTCACTGCAAAATTGAAGTGTGACCACGTTGCGTTTTGCGCCATTTCCTGTCGCGGGCACTAGGCCGACCCACACAAGTGAGGTACCATTTTTCCCGTAGGACTTTGGGGAACGCGGGGTGGGTGGAAATTTGTGGATCCACGCAGATTCCAGAACTTTCCACCACAGAAATGTGGGGAAAATGTGTCTTTTTGGCAATTTTTTACGTTTGCAAGGGATTCTGGGTAACAGACCATGGTGGGAGGCACTCAAGTCACCCCATCCTGGATTCCCCTGGGTGTCTAGTTTTCAAAAATGTATAGGTTTGCTAGGTTTCCCTAGGTGCCGGCAGGGCTAGGGTTCAAAAACTACAGCTAGTCACTTTGCCAAAAAAGGGTCATTTTTCACTGCAAAATTGAGGTGTGACCACGTTGCGTTTTGCGCCGTTTCCTGTTGTGGGCACTAGGCCGACCCACACAAGTGAGGTACCATTTTTCTCGTAGGACTTTGGGGAACGCGGGGTGCGTGGAAATTTGTGGATCCACGCAGATTCCAGAACTTTCCACCACAGAAATGTGGGGAAAATGTGTTTTTTTTGTCAATTTTTTACGTTTGCAAGGGATTCTGGGTAACAGACCATGGTGGGAGGCACTCAAGTCACCCCATCCTGGATTCCCCTGGGTGTCTAGTTTTCAAAAATGTATAGGTTTGCTAGGTTACCCTAGGTGCCGGCAGGGCTAGGGTTTAAAAACTACAGCTAGTCACTTTGCCAAAAAAGGGTCATTTTTCACTGCAAAATTGAGGTGTGACCACGTTGCGTTTTGCGCCGTTTCCTGTCGCGGGCACTAGGCCGACCCGCACAAGTGAGGTACCATTTTTCTCGTAGGACTTTGGGGAACGCGGGGTGGGTGGAAATTTGTGGATCTACGCAGATTCCAGAACATTCCACCACAGAAATGTGGGGAAAATGTGTTTTTGTGATACTTTTTTACATTTGCAAGGGATTCTGGGTAACAGACCATGGAGGGAGGCACTCAAGTCACCCCATCCTGGATTTCCCTGGGTGTCTAGTTTTCAAAAATGTATAGGTTTGCTAGGTTTCCCTAGGTGCCGGCAGGGCTAGGGTTAAAAAACTACAGCTAGTCACTTTGCCAAAAAAGGGTAATTTTTCACTGCAAAATTGAGGTGTGACCACGTTGCGTTTTGCGCCATTTCCTGTCGCGGGCACTAGGCCGACCCGCACAAGTGAGGTACCATTTTTCTCGTAGGACTTTGGGGAACGCGGGGTGGGTGGAAATTTGTGGATCCACGCAGATTCCAGAACTTTCCACCGCAGAAATGTGGAGAAAATGTGTTTTTTTGGTCAATTTTTTACGTTTGCAAAGGATTCTGGGTAACAAACCTTGGTGGGAGGCACTCAAGTCACCCCATCCTGGATTCCCCTGGGTGTCTAGTTTTCAAAAATGTATAGGTTTGCTAGGTTTCCCTAGGTGCCGGCAGGGCTAGGGTTCAAAAACTACAGCTAGTCACTTTGCCAAAAAAGGGTCATTTTTCACTGCAAAATTGAGGTGTGACCACGTTGCGTTTTGCGCCGTTTCCTGTCGCGGGCACTAGGCCGACCCACACAAGTGAGGTACCATTTTTCTCGTAGGACTTTGGGGAACGTGGGGTGGGTGGAAATTTGTGGATCCACGCAGATTCCAGAACTTTCCACCACAGAAATGTGGGGAAAATGTGTTTTTTTTGTCAATTTTTTACGTTTGCAAGGGATTCTGGGTAACAGACCATGGTGGGAGGCACTCAAGTCACCCCATCCTGGATTCCCCTGGGTGTCTAGTTTTCAAAAATGTATAGGTTTGCTAGGTTACCCTAGGTGCCGGCAGGGCTAGGGTTTAAAAACTACAGCTAGTCACTTTGCCAAAAAAGGGTCATTTTTCACTGCAAAATTGAGGTGTGACCACGTTGCGTTTTGCGCCGTTTCCTGTCGCGGGCACTAGGCCGACCCGCACAAGTGAGGTACCATTTTTCTCGTAGGACTTTGGGGAACGCGGGGTGGGTGGAAATTTGTGGATCTACGCAGATTCCAGAACATTCCACCACAGAAATGTGGGGAAAATGTGTTTTTTTTGTCAATTTTTTACATTTGCAAGGGATTCTGGGTAACAGACCATGGAGGGAGGCACTCAAGTCACCCAATCCTGGATTCCCCTGGGTGTCTAGTTTTCAAAAATGTATAGGTTTGCTAGGTTTCCCTAGGTGCCGGCAGGGCTAGGGTTAAAAAACTACAGCTAGTCACTTTGCCAAAAAAGGGTAATTTTTCACTGCAAAATTGAGGTGTGACCACGTTGCGTTTTGCGCCATTTCCTGTCGCGGGCACTAGGCCGACCCGCACAAGTGAGGTACCATTTTTCTCGTAGGACTTTGGGGAACGCGGGGTGGGTGGAAATTTGTGGATCTACGCAGATTCCAGAACATTCCACCACAGAAATGTGGGGAAAATGTGTTTTTTTGGTCAATTTTTTACGTTTGCAAAGGATTCTGGGTAACAGACCTTGGTGGGAGGCACTCAAGTCACCCCATCCTGGATTCCCCTGGGTGTCTAGTTTTCAAAAATGTATAGGTTTGCTAGGTTTCCCTAGGTGCCGGCAGGGCTAGGGTTCAAAAACTACAGCTAGTCACTTTGCCAAAAAAGGGTCATTTTTCACTGCAAAATTGAGGTGTGACCACGTTGCGTTTTGCGCCGTTTCCTGTCGCGGGCACTAGGCCGACCCGCACAAGTGAGGTACCATTTTTCTCGTAGGACTTTGGGGAACGCGGGGTGGGTGAAAATTTGTGGATCCACGCAGATTCCAGAACTTTCCACCACAGAAATATGGGGAAAATTTGTTTTTTTTGTCAATTTTTTACGTTTGCAAGGGATTCTGGGTAACAGACCATGGTGGGAGGCACTCAAGTCACCCCATCCTGGATTCCCCTGCGTGTCTAGTTTTCAACAATGTATAGGTTTGCTAGGTTTCCCTAGGTGCCGGCAGGGCTAGGGTTCAAAAACTACAGCTAGTCACTTTGCCAAAAAAGGGTCATTTTTTACTGCAAAATTGAGGTGTGACCACGTTGCGTTTTGCGCCGTTTCCTGTCGCGGGCACTAGGCCGACCCGCACAAGTGAGGTACCAGTTTTCTCGTAGGACTTTGGGGAACGCGGGGTGGGTGGAAATTTGTGGATCCACGCAGATTCCAGAACTTTCCACCACAGAAATGTGGGGAAAATGTGTTTTTTTGGTCAATTTTTTATGTTTGCAAGGGATTCTGGGTAACAGACCATGGTGGGACGCACTCAAGTCACCCCATCCTGAATTTCCCTGGGTGTCTAGTTTTCAAAAATGTATAGGTTTGCTAGGTTTCCCTAGGTGCCGGCAGGGCTAGGGTTCAAAAACTACAGCTAGACTCTTCGCAAAAAATGTGTAAATTTTCAGTGTGAAAATGTGGTGTGTTCACCTTAGGTTTTGAGCCACTTCCTGTCGTGGGCACTATGCCTACCCACACAAGTGAGGTACCGCTTTTATCGGGAGACTTAGGGTAGTTCAGATTTGTAAAGCAACTGTTATTACCTATTGATTTTTGATGCATTTCTCCCTTCCAAATGAAAGACATTGTGTAAAAAAAAAGTCATTTTGAAAAATGACCAATAATTATCATGCAAGTATGAGCATTCCCAATTTCGAAAAAGTGCAAATATACACTGTTTCTAAACTCTGTAATTTGTTCCCATTTCAGAAATACAAAGGTGTCTTTCATACCAATTTTTCCATGTATACATTTTCACACTATAATTGCTATATACCCAGAACTAAAAAAAAAACCATTACAAAATGCTGCTCAGTTTTTTACTCTGGGTTCGTTGGGCTCTTGGTGAACCTACAAGTCCTATATATCCCCACAACCAGGAAGGTCCAGTGAATGTAACGGTATATTGCTTTCTAAGAGATGTCATAATTAGAAGAAGTTACAGGTAAAACGTTGACTCAAAAGGCTGCTTTTTTAACTAATTTTTAATTTTTCCTATATTTAACTGCTAGTTTCTATAAAGAAACCTTGATGGATCTACACAAATGACCCCTTGCTGAATTCAGAATTTTGTCTACTTTTTAAAAATGTATAGCTTTCCCGGATCCATTATTGTTTTCATACCCATTTCTACCATTAACTGGAAGGAGGTTGAAAGCACAAAAAATAGCAAAAATAGGGTATGTCCCAGAAAAATGCCAAAACTGTGTAAAAACTGTTGGTTTTCTGACAAAATTCCGTCATTCCCTAAAAGCTGGCGAAATGGTGATTTCAGCCCCACAAACCCTTTTTTGATACCATTTGCAGAGAAAAACCCAGAAGCTTTCATTTGCAGCCCGTTTTTCCCATTTTTCACAAAAAAAACAAAATTTTGCTGTATTTTGACTAATTTCTGAGAACCCTAGAGGAGAATCCACAAACCCTGGGTACCTTTAGAATCCCCAAGATGTTGGAAGAAAAGGACGCAAATTTGGCGTGGATACCTAATGTGGTCAAAAAGTTACAGGGGCCTAAGCGCGCACTACCCCAAATAGCCCATAAAAGGCTTAGCACAGGAGGGGAAAAGGCCTAGCAGCGAAGGGGTTAACAAACATTGACAGTTGTGGGCTTGATTTCCACATACTACTGGCAATAAAACACTCAAAAGGTCTCTTGGGGTAGCATTCCAACCCATATGCAGTGCTAGAAACCAGTGGATCTTAACGTTTTGATTTCTGTGGACCCCCTTAATCATTACTGGAACCCGTGGACCACCAATTAATCATTTTTGGAATCAGGGGATCCTCATTAAGTCATTACTGCAAGCAGGGACCACAGAATACCCATTTTTGCTGATACAAACGGCAAAGCAACAAACAAAAAAATACAGAAACAAGCATTCATCAAGCAAATCTACAAACAATATTTTATTTAATTCACAAACAAATAAAAAAAGCAAAATGTTAATGGGAAGGTTTGGCTTTTTTAAATTTGATCGAGGCCACTCATCAACCGTACTATATTCTGACTTGCACTGCTTTCACAATTCAATCTAAGGTTACTAGCTTAACTTTTAGCCACCAGTTTCAAATTCCTTCACATTTACAGCACATTTAAACATTTTCAGTTTTCAATTTTGCTTCTTTATTTATATACACTTTATTAATCTGCTATTAATGTGAAATTTTCAAAACAGTTGCGTACCCTCTGCGAAGGGTTGGGCGGTGAGCTCTGCTACACCGGCAGAGTTCAAGGAGTTTTGCCGACTCTGAACTCCACGTAGAGCGCGGTGTTCCTAAAAACTCCGCAAAGTGGAGCGGAGTTTTTCCTCTTGCGTGTCTTCCCAAATTTAAGTTGGCTAGTGCGAGCAAGGAAAACCATACACTAGACCACCTCCAGGCAAGATTTCTCAACGTGGTTGGTTGTGGCAGGTTGCTACTGCTGACATTGAGAAATCTGCCGCTCGTGTTAAGGAATCTGCTGCTGATTTTACAGCATGGGACAAACTCCTGGGGCTAAAAGTCAATGCCAGCAGCGCGACTTACTACGCTCCACCGCTTGCAGAAATTCATAGAGCGTGGCAGTTTTTTCTACGCTTGGCAGAGTTCCGCGTGGCAGAACTCCACAAACTCCTCCCAGGCCTACCCCTGGGCAAGCTTCACAGAGCCCTGGGGTCTCTGAACGACAGGTTAAAAACCACAGTAAACATTTTTTTCAATATTAACCAATTCAATGTTCCATTGTGGTGGATGCACTGAAGGCACAACAGGTTGCAAAGCAGATGTCATTAAGTTGACCCTGCTCGGCAAACATTTTTGTTTCACTGCATGAAGCTCTCAAAGCATTTTGTGTCATCAAAACAAAAATCTATGGCCCTTTAGAACACATTTGGTCCTGTGAAAGTCGGACGAAGGACTGCACCTGCTGTTGATCTGATGGAGAGAGACAATAAGGGGTGGACCTGCTCCCACCCAGGAATGTAAAGTAGACTCCAAGAGTCAATTGGCAGGACCGTGACACAAAAGCTGCAAGCTGCAAAATTTCCTAAAGCGCCCATCTGACATGATCCAACTCTACCTGCACTGGTCCCAGCTGGTGGCTTCCCCTAGAGTGAGTTCTGACCCCCAAAAGGGCTCCCTAAGGTCATGGCTCTCTTGGATAAGTAACAGAACATACTCCTCTTGCCTAACCCTGAAAGCTGGAAGTTAGAAACAATTTCAAGGATTTTTGCTTGGAGAACCAACAGAAGACTTGGACTAACCTGTCAAGTCAACCTGACAAAGGTGAGTTGCCGCTAGGCCAAAGATCCATGTTGCATCTACTCAGCTTTTCTGCAGCAGCAAATACATTTAAGGGTTATGTCGCAGAGAAGGTGTCCGGTCCCATGGAGCCATGTTCAGCTACAGCTTGCAGACTTGCCATGCTAGAGGAATCCGAGCTCCAAAAACGTGACAAAGCCCAAAGGCGCCAAGAGTATGCAGCTGGGAACTTCTTTGGATGCAAATTTTGACTTTCTCTCACTTGGAGTTTTCCTGCCAAAAGTCAGCCGCTTCACTGGGATTTCATCCGGCGGCTATGAAGCCCCATGGAACCCTTCTCAGCTATTGAGTGCTGCATTACCTCCTGGGGATTTTCGACTTCCATTTCAGAGACAAAATCAGAAGTTAAAACATCACAATGGCTATAACGTTTGCCTTTCAATTAGTCTAGCATGACTAATTAGTTGCCCTTGGTTGGTACTTTTTGGCTTTAATACAGAGGGCCCAATTGCGATGTTGGACGAAGCTGAGTCCATCCGACATCGATTGGGAACTTTGACCAAACGACCTCCTGTCGTCGGTCCCAACTCAGCAATAAGAATGTGTCCGAACACTGTTCAGTCACACTCCTATTCCTTACAATGGGAGCATGCATTCCTATCGGAAAGCATGCTCTCATTGTAAAGAGCTGAGGAGCAGTTCATCCCTGTGCCCAGTGGCAGGTACCTCAAGGTGCCTGCCACCAGGTACAGGATCAACAGGGGGCCCTGCTGGGGGTCCTCAAAGTCAGATTCTGCCATCATAATCCCTCATGCGGAAAGAGCTGCCCGAGGGATTACTTAAGGCTTTCCAAATGGTATCAGAGGACTTTCGGAAATCCTGTTCGGCTTCCTTTCCGACTGACCCCATCAAAGTAGGTCGGTCAGAAAGGAAACCGAACAGCCGATTATGGCTCCGACTGAGGGTCGGATTCGTTTCCTACGACATCGTAATTGGGCCCTTAATGCAAACTTTAAAAGTTCATATCACCGACTCCACTTATTGGATTTTTGTTGTTTTGGTGTCTATTTGTTCATGATAATTTTCCCTATTTTCATAAATTGGAGTGGGATTTTTATTGTGTTGTGTTTTCTACTTTTAACTGTTTTGAAACAGATAAATGCTTTACACATTTGTCCTTAATTATGCCTGTATGCTCTGTACTATAGCTACCAAGAATTCAGCTCAGATTTAAATTACTGACACGTAAATGGACCTGATATGAAATTGTGGCATTAATACTTGGTAAGGATTCACATCCTCCGCAATTAATAATTTACATTCTCAAAGAGTACATTTGTAAAAAAAGAAAAAGGAAGCAATTCTGCAAGATATAATTTGAAACAATTACCAATAACATGTTTACCCCAGACTACATAAAAAAAATTAAATCTGAAAAACAAATAATTTGTTTTCAGTATTTTTCAAGTATTCCCTTGGCAACACTCAATGTTTTCTAATTTAACAGAATATATCTCACAATGGTCTACTGTAATCATTCTCAATTAGATCTTAATAATGAATGATTTGATTACCTGCTCTGCCAGTGATTTACCAAATTAGATGATAAAGGCATGCAAGTATCATGTGTAAACAGTTCAAAAGCTGCAACTTCCTTTGTAAATTGTAGAGCAATGAGGTGATACAGAGTTCTTGGTATTTCTCAGTCTTCAAGGCTACCTGCCAGTGTCTATATAACTTGGCCAGTGCTTTATCACAGATGACACACAAATCCAATTTGTGTGGCAATTTATATTTAGTCCAATTGGAATTTCGTGTTTCACAGGTATTGTTGCATATATGAAGTGTTTCCCTTATACATTGCACTATGTAAAACCTGATGTAATTGTAAAAGTGAAAAAATGCTTGAAGAAAGGCAAAACCTTTACAAATCAAGTATACAAATTCTAAATGTGCCTCCTTCTGAGAATGCAAATTGGAATTGACTATAGTTTTGGACTGCATTCATAAAGAGCAGCTGAGTATTGTATATGCTTGGAGGTGGGGGTGGAGCAGTAAAGAATACATTTTCCAGCTGCCTATGACTTATTTTTATTGACAACCTGCCCTTCAACTGCATGCTAGACAGTACACATATACCCTACACCTTGAATAAAACAACCAGATAAAAAAGTGCTTCTAATCTCGTGCAGGATAGACAAAAGCAATTTAACAATTTGTTGCTTGATTTATGTTATTAGGTGTGTGTATGGGCAGCTAAACAAATCCTTCTCTTGGGATTGAAGAACAAGTGGCTGCCATATTTAGGGCGGATCCTCCAATAACCACCACTATTTTCACTTGCAGGTCTGAAAAGTAGACCATGACAGTCCCAGACAGAAAAAATGCAATCATGCCCCTTTTTTCGGCATTCTAGCTAAATATTGATTCCAGAATATTGTGTTACCAGAACCTCATGGGTATAATATTGAGGACCAATGAAAGTATATATGGGTAAGTATAGCATTACTTTATTACATAACTCCACATCTATGTGATATATATATATATATCTATTTTGAATAACTTTGGCGCCGGTTGACGAATCCTCGCGAAATTTTCAAAACTAATGGGGCGCTCCGCTCAGCTCCTACCCTAAAAGTCTCGGGGTGATTCGTCAAGCGGGGGCCGAGAAAAAAGGGGGGTCCCAAAACGCGTTTTCCCCATGTTATTTTCCGTAGGACCTTTAGACACAGCTACAGCCCGAACGGCTGAACAGAATTACGTGAAATTTGGCAGAGAGGTAGCCATAAGGTCAAGGAAGTGCCTTTTGCAGGTCTGGTGTAAATCTGTTCAGTATTTCCTGACAAAATAGCATTTAAAAGCATATCAATATCTATACGCGCGCACCGTGCGCGCACTGTGCGCGCACCCTGCCGTGCGCGAGCGCAATTCTGATTGGTTGTTAGATGTCGGTAAACATTCGAATCGGTCGAAACCAGGAAGTGTCGGCTGCCATTTTGTCTCTCGCAGTCTGAGGGGATGAAAAAAAAAGGTGGAGAACGTGAAAAGGGGGCAGAGTGGACTGTTCCTGACCCCCTTGCCTTGGTCAGGGGGTCGCAGAAGGACCCCCAAGGGAGAAAAAAACAATCTTTTTTATTTTTTAAAAATCGCGAGGTGTGCGCACCCTGCGCGCACGGCACAAACTGCGAACCGTGGTTGCTCGGTGCGCGCAGGGTGCGCGCACCTCGCGATTTGTAAAAAAAAATAAAAATTCACGGTGCGCACATGGTGAAAAACCTGAAAAAAAAATAATTAATAAATACTTAACTTAGCATTTAAAAAAATTTACAAATTCACAGAAAAAACCATAGGTTTCACACACGTTATAGTTACGAATTAGCATTTAAAAAACCTTGCAAATTCACTTAAAAAACCATAGTTAGCTGGACATTTCACTCGTAAAAAACCAATGAAATTCCCCCGTTATAGTTACTGCAGGCAACTATAACTCACGCGACCGCAATCCTCTGCTGATGACGTCAGATATTACATCACTGATGACATATGTGTCTTTATGAAAAATAAATATTTGTAATATATGTATAGCTAAAGATTAATGGAAGAAGACATGGGTAAATAAGTGTCTAAATACAGTGATGTAATATCTGACGTCATCAGCAGAGGATTGCGGTCGCGTGAGTTATAGTTGCCTGCAGTAACTATAACGGGGGAATTTCATTGGTTTTTTATGAGTGAAATGTTCAGCTAACTATAACATGTGTGAAACCTATGGTTTTTTAAGTGAATTTGCAAGGTTTTTTAAATGCTAATTCGTAACTATAACGTGTGTGAAACCTATGGTTTTTTCTGTGAATATATATATATATATATATATATATATATATATATATATATATATATATATATATATATATATATATGTTACCATGTAGATTGCCCTGCATTGAGGACGCACTCCGCTGCAGATGATGATAAAATCCTTTATTGAAGAAACTGGCATTTCATCCCGATCTTTAACTCTGCCTGACGCGTTTCGGGGTTCCAGACCCCTTATTCATAGGCGGACATCGAAATTCACAGAATGGAACTCACCTGAGAGGCACACCCACGTGCATAAATTAGTGAGCATGCAGGGAATCTGTTTGACTGTGAATTTCGATGTCCGCCTATGAATAAGGGGTCTGGAACCCCGAAACGCGTCAGGCAGAGTTAAAGATCGGGATGAAGTGCCAGTTTCTTCAATAAAGGATTTTATCATCATCTGCAGCGGAGTGCGTCCTCAATGCAGGGCAATCTACATGGTAACATTATTTACGGCAGGTCCAGCCGTAGAGGACTGGACCACTTCAAAGCGTCATCGAAGGCTGCTGGGTTTGGAAACATCCGAATCACAAGCGGCGCAGCAGCGAAGGAAATGTAAACTGGTCGTTTCATTCCTGAGGCCCACTGGAGGGTTTTCAAAAATGAATCAGGACATGGCATTTTAATTACACAGGACCCACTGAAGGGTTGAATCCGCACGTAAGTGCACTACGGATTCCAGCATGCATTGCAGAATGGAACTCACCTGAGAGGCACACCCACGTGCATAAATAGTGAGCATGCAGGGAATCTGTTTGACTGTGAATTTCGATGTCCGCCTATGAATAAGGGGTCTGGAACCCCGAAACGCGTCAGGCAGAGTTAAAGATCGGGATGAAATGCCAGTTTCTTCAATAAAGGATTTTATCATCATCTGCAGCAGAGTGCGTCCTCAATGCAGGGCAATCTACATGGTAAAAAAAAAAATATATATATATATACATATATATATATATATATTCTGAAAAAACCATAGGTTTCAGGGGTGTTATAGTTAGCTGGACATTTCCCTCGTACAAAACCCTAGAAATTCCCCTGTTATAGTTAGTTCAGCTAACTATAACTCGCGCCCCCGCAATGCACTACTGATGACTTCACATATTACATCACTCATGACATCACTGATGACATCTCAAATGACATCACTGATGACATCATCCAGTGACTGTGTGTTTCTGTAAAGTTTAAATATATTTTATATATTTATAGTGAAAGGCCGGTGGAAGAATGAGTGGGTGTACAAGTGTGTGAATGGATGATTTTCTAGGTGCATAACTGACTCTATAAGTGAGTCATTAAATGTATCTTACTGCGGACTAGTGACTAAACCGTGTGAATGTCTGTATGTGTCTGTGTGTAGGTTTATAACTGGCTGTATGGTTTTCTGAATAGCTATATGAGTGTCTATATGGGTTATTGATTGGTTGTCTGAGTATCTGTATGGGTGCCTGAGTGTTTGTGTGGGTAGGGTGTGTGTGACTCTATGCATAGATGTGTGAGTGGGTGATTCTATGGGTGCATGGTTTTAAGAGTGCATCTGTGATCAACTGTATGGTTGGGTGAGTGTATGTATGGGTGTGTTAGGGATTGAATGTATATCTCAGTGGTACATGTGTGACTAACTACATATGTGAAAGGCAGTATATATGCGTGTAAGAGCTTATAAGTGGGTGTTGGACCCGGCCTCGTAACATGGCTCTACTGGTCCCCACACCACCTAACCTGGTGCCGGCAGCCCCAATCCCCCCGGCCTAACCGATCCTTTCCACCAGAACACACGCACCCGACCCGGACATCCTCGTCCATGGCCTCTCTCACTTCGGCCACCCCGGGTCCGCGTGCCCACTTCGTGCACCAAGATGACCGCCCGGCCCCAGCGCGACCCGGGCCTAGAGGCGCCACTCCGGCTGGAGGACATCACGCTTCCAGGGGATGAGAGAGGGAGGAGCAGTTTCTATTGCACCTCTGAACTCCCCTGGGACGATGGGTTTCGATCGGCCCTCCGGCCTCCCTGAGGGCTGGCTCCACGCCTGCTGGGTGTCTGGGACTCCTCCCCGACCCGGCCCTGAAAAGATCACAAGACAATGGCAGGAAACCCCGACAAGCGACCCCCAGGTGACAAATAATAATAATACTGATATTTGTAAAGCGCGAACAGCTACCTCACGAGGAGGTGTCCTGGCGCTATAGACCGCTGGGGAACCCGTCCTGGCTATCCCTGTGAGATGGTCCCTTTCTGGGTATCTCCAAGGTGAAACCAGGCATCCCCAGCGTCTGTGGGGGGCCGTTGTAGAGATGAGGCAAGCTTAATGCCCAGAGTTGCCGAGTGTGTTCCTGGTTAGAGTAGGTACCGAGGCGAGAATTATCAAGTCCGTTTTTGACCCTGGTCCACGACCCTGCCGCGTCGGGAATTGAACCCTGGTCCCTGGCCAATTCTCTGCTTACGGGTCTGCCGCCTCTAACCAGTGAGCCACACCTCTCCACATGACAAGACCCCTGCCTGCACAGACTCCGGACATCAAAGAGGGGTCGACCTATAACAAGGGGTGCTCTGGGGCTGTCCGGCAGATTCGACGCTGGAACAACGAGAGCCTGCTGACGCGGTCGCGGCTCCTGGAACTTAGACCAACTGAGCCCTGCTGAGTGACTCGCGGCTCCCTGAAGATCGTAAGACCTCCGAACTGTACCTGAGCCCTGCTGAGTGACTCGCGGCTCCCTGAAGATCGTAAGACCTCCGAACTGTACCTGAGCCCTGCTGAGTGACTCGCGGCTCCCTGAAGATCGTAAGACCTCCGAACTGTACCTAAGCCCTGCTGAGTGACTCGCGGCTCCCTGAAGATCGTAAGACCTCCGAACTGTACCTGAGCCCTGCTGAGTGACTCGCGGCTCCCTGAAGATCGTAAGACCTCCGAACTTGTACCTGAGCCCGCTGAGTGACTCGCGGCTTCCACAGACTCCACCGGTCCCTCCGGACCCTACGACCACCAGCCTACCCCCCAGCTCGAGGATTGTGAGCTGTGCGCCGGGTACGTCCTTGCCTTGAACCTTTTGCCAGAGACTGTCCCGCTACCCCCTATCCTTTCCGAGACTCATTGAGCCCGTGCTCTCCTTGTACATATTTGCAGTGCTAACCTGTTTGATAAAGATTGGTTCCTAAGAACGCACGGTGTGGTGTTTCTGTGTCGTGTGGTGCCAGAAGTAGGATCCTCGATACGAGATTTCTCCTCCTGAGGAGTCTCCCGCCAGTGCCCGGCTACGATACTTTGAGGGTGGGTCTCAGGGTAGTCAGGACCCCCTTTCCGGGCTCCTCTGAGGTCGCCGTCTAACAGTGGGTATATGTGAGAGTGTGTAATTGTGAGAGTTGCTGTATGGATGAGTGTGTGCTTGTATCAATGATTGTATAAGAGCGTAAGAATGTGATACTATTTTTATAAGTAAGTGAACTTGAGTGTGCTTAACTGTATAGGTGAGTAAATTGGACTGTGTTTAATTACTTGCACGACTGACTAGGTGTGTCAGTACCTCAATGGATGATTGGCGGTCTGTGAGTGTCTATATAGGTGTATAAATGCATATGATCGTCTTGTACGGAGTGACTGTAAGTGTGAGTGACTGTACAGGTGAGTGAGTGGAGGTGTATGTAGACCTAAGAGTTAATGAGTGGGTATGTAGCTATTGGTATTGTAGTATCTATGGTTTTGAGAATGGACGTCTGAAATTTTGAGTTGGTGTATCAAAGGTTAAATTAGGGTGTGAGAAGATGCAGTAATTTATCAAATGGATGATGTCATCAGTGATGTCATCAGTGATGTAATTTGAGATGTCATCAGTGATGCCATGAGTGATGTCACTGACCATGTCATGAGTGATGTAATATGTGACGTCATCAGCAGTGCATTGCGGGGGCGCGAGTTATAGTTAGCTGAACTAACTATAACAGGGGAATTTCCAGGGTTTTGTATGAGGGAAATGTCCAGCTAACTATAACACCCCTGAAGCCTACATTTATAGTGCATACTACTTTGAAGCAGTTCATGCAATACTTGGGTACTGACTGAATGATTACAGTACAGCAAGGAGAGTGCCTAGGTGAATTTTTAAGTGGGAAGGCTTTTCGCACAGGGAATAGATTAGTACTTGGTACTGAATGGGTCACAAGAGGAGTGCAAAGGGAGTGACAGGATGTTTGCTGAACTGTATGGATGCTGACTAGGGAATTGAAAGTGTGAAAGACAAGTGTCTAGGTGGTTAGAAGACTGCATACATAGTGGATAGGGGTTTGAAGCAGTCCATATGCTAAGGCCTGGCTCAGTGCATGAATACGTAGGCACTGACTGAATGACTAGAGTACTCCAAAGATAGTATCTTGGTGAATTTATAAGTGTTTTGGTTTAGGCACAGTGAATGGATTAGTACATGAAGCTGAATGGGTCACTAGAGGTCTGCAAAGGGAGTTACAGGGTGTTTCCTGGAAGTGTATGGATACTGACTAGCGAATTGAAAATGTGAAAGACAAGTGTATAGTATGTTAGAAGACTGCATGCATACTACATAGACATTTGAAACAATCTAGGTGGTAATGTATGGTTCACAACATGAGTACTTGGAAACTGACTAAATCATCAGACTACTGCTAGCTTAGTGCCTGGGTAAAACTTTTACATTTTCAGTTCTGGCACAGTGAAGAGAATAGTACATGGTACTGCACTTTAGTGTCAAACCCTGACTCATTTTATCAATGCATAAGCAAAGAATACCTTCTAAAGCTACTAAAACTTGACAACATGACCGATTTTAAAACAGTTATCTGTCATCAAATACACTATGTTACCAAATGCTTCTCTCACTATCCTTACCCAAATGTACACAGACTCACAGTGTGATTTTAGACAAGCAACACTATCCCTAGCAGTTTACCAAAACTCATTCACTAGTCTAGAAGAGGTAATGGTACTGCACACAATCTACATATTTAAGTACAGCACATTAGTCTCAAAGCATGACTCATTTAATCAACGCATAAGCAACGACTGGCTTTTAATGCTACTAAAACTTGACAAGATGACAGTTTTAAAAGAGTTATCTGCTAAAAAATACACGATGTTACCAAATGCTTCTCTCACAGTGGTTCCCAAATGCACACAGACTCACAGTGGGATTCTAGACAACAGCCACTATACCTTTGACTTTACCAAAAATCATTCACTACTGTGGAACTGATAAGGGAACTGCACACAATGTACATATTTCAGGACTGCACTTTTCTGTCAAAGCCTGACTCATTTAATAAAAGCATAATCAAAAACTGGCTTCTAATTCTACTAAAACTTGACAACATGACAGGTTTTTAAAAAGTTATCTATCAGAAAATACACAATGTTACCAAATGCTTCTCTCATAGTGGTTCCCAAATACACACTAACTCACAGTGTGATTCTAGACAAGCACCACTATCCCTAGGAGTTTACCAAAACTCATTCACTACAGTGCAAGTGGTAAGGGAAATGCACACAATCTACATATTTCAGGACTGCACTTTTGTGTCAAAGCCTGACTCATTTAATCAAAGCATAAGCAAAAACTGCCTTCTAATGCTACTAAAACTTGACAACAAGACGGGTTTTAAAACAGTTATCTGTCAGTCAATATACGATATTACCACGTTCTTCTCTCAGCACATGCCCTAAAGCCTACCTCACTAAAAGACTACATGCTAACTGACTAAATGATTACAGTACTATAAGGAGACACACTGGGTGAGTGACAGGGTGTTTGCTAGAAGTGTATGAATAATAACTAGGGATTTGAAGGTGTGAAAGACAACTGTGTAGGTGATTAGAGGACTGCATCCATACTGCATAGGCATTTAAAGCAGTCCATGTGCTAAGGCCTGGCTCACTGCATGACTACTTGGGTACTGTCTGAATGATTAGAGTACAGCAAGGAGAGTTCCTAGGTGAATTTATAAGTGCTAGGCTTTTCGCACAGGGACTGGATTAGTACTTGGTACTGAATGGGTCACTAGAGGAGTGCAAAAGCAGTCACAAGTGCTGGACTGTATGGATACTGACTAGGAAATTTAAAGTGTGAAAAACAAGTGTCTAGGTGGTTAGAAGACTGCATGCATAGTGCATAGAGGTTTGAAACAGTCCATGTGCTAAGGCCTGGCTCAGTGTATGAATACTTAGGCAGTGACTGAATGATTAGAGTACTGCAAAGATAGTATCTTGGTGAATTTATAAGTGTTTGGGTTTTAGCACAGTGAATGGATTAGTACATGGTGCTGAATGGGTCACTAGAGGACTGCAAAGGGAGTGACAGGGTATTTCCTGGAAGTGTATGGATACTGACTAGGGAATTGAAGGTGAGAAAGACAATTGTGTAGGTGGTTAGAGGACTGCATGCATGCTGGATAAGGGATTGAAGCAGTCCATATACAAAGGCCTGGGTCACTGGATGAGTACTTGGGTACTGACTGAATGATTCGAATACTGCAAGGAGAGTGCCTGGGTGAATTTATTAGGGTTTGGTGCAGTGAATGGATTAGTACATGATGCTGAATGGGTCACTAGAGGAGTGCAAATGGAGTGACAGGGTGTTTGCTGGAAGTGAACGGATACTGACTGGGGAATTGAAGGTGTGAAAGACAAGTGTGTAGGTGCTTTGAGGACTGCATGCATAGTGGATAGGCGTTTGAAGAAGTCCATGTGCTAAGACCTGGCTCAGTGCATGGATACTTAGGCAGTGACTGAATCATAAGAGTACTGGAAAGAGAGTGTCTTGGTGAATTTATAAGTGTTTGGGTTTTCGCACAGTGAATGGATTAGTACATACTGTTGAATGGGTCTCTAGAGGACTGCAAAGGAAGTGACAGGATGTTTCCTGGAAGTGTATGGATACTGACTAGGGAATTGAAGGTGTAAAAGACAAGTCTATAGTATGTTAGAACACTACATGCATACTGCATAGACATTTGAAGCAGTCTATTTGGTACTTAGAAACTGACTAAATAATCAGACTACTTCTAGGACAGTGCTTAGGTAAAACTTTTAAATTTTCAGTTCTGCCACAGTGAACAGAATAGTACATGGTACTGCACCTTAGTGTCAAACCCTGACTCATTTTATCGATGCATAAGCAAAGACTAGCTTCTAATGCTACTAAAACTTGACAACATGAGAGGTTTTAAATTAGTTATCTGTCAGCAAATACACAATGTTACGAAATGCTTCTCTCACAGTGGTTCTCAAATGCACACAGACTCACAGTGTAATTCTAGACAACAACCACTATACCTAGGAGTTTACCAAAAATCATTCTCTACTGTGGAAGTGGTAAGCGAACTGCACACAATCTTCATATTTCAGGACTGCACTTTTGTGTCAAAGCCTGACTCATTTAATCAAAGCATGAGCAAAGACTGGCTTCTAATGCTACTAAAACTTCACAACATGACCGGTTTTAAAACAAGTATATGTCAGCAAATACACGATGTTACCAAATGCTTCTCTCACAATCCTTACCCAAATGCACACAGACTCACAGTGTGATTTTAGACAAGCAACACTATCCTAGGTGTTTACCGAAACTCATTGACTACTCTGGAAGAGTTAATGGTGCTGCACACAATCTACATATTTAAGTACACCACATCAGTGTCAAAGCATGACTCATTTAATCAACGCATAAGCAAAGACTGGATTCTAATCCTACTAAAACTTCACAACATGACAGGTTTCAAAACAGTTATCTGTCAGCAAATACATGATGTTGCCAAATGCTTCTCTCACAGTGATCCCAAATATACACTAACTCACAGTGTGATTCTAGACAAGCACCACTATCCCTATGAGTTTACCAAAACTCATTCACTACAGTGCAAGTGGTAAGGGAACTGCACACAATCTACATATTTCACAACTGCAATTTACTGTCAATGCCTGACTCATATAATGAAAGCATAAGCCATAACTGTATTCTAATGCTACTAACACTTGACAACATGACATGTTTTACAACACTTATCTGTCAGCAAATACACAATGTTACCAAACCCTTCTCTCACAGTGGTTCCCAAATGCACACAGACTCACAGTGTGATTCTAGACAAACAACACTATCCCTAGCAGTTTGCCAAAACTCATTCACTACAGTGGAAGTGGTAAAGGAACTGCACACAATCTACATATTTCACGACTACACTTTAATGTCAATGCCTGACTAATTTAATCAACGCATAAGCAAAGACTGGCTTCTAATGCTACTAAAACTTGACAACATGACAGGTTTTAAAACAGTTATCTGTCAGTAAATACACAATGTTACCACATGCTTCTCTCACAATCCTTACCCAAATGCACACAGACTCACAGTGTGTTTTTAGACAATCAACACTATCCTAGGACTTTACCAAAACTCATTCACTACTGTGGAAGGGGTAAGGGGACTGCACACAATCTACATATTTAAGTACAGCACATCACTGTCAAAGCATGACTCATTTAATCAACATATAAGCAAAGACTGGATTCTAATGCTACTAAAACTTCACAACATGACAGATTTTAAAACAGTTATCTGTCAGCAAATGCGTGATGTTACCAAATGATTCTCTCACACTGATCCCAAATACACACTAACTCACAGTGTGATTCTAGACAAGCACCACTATCCCTATGTGTTTACCAAAACTCATTCACTACAGTGCAAGTGGTAAGGGAACTGCACACAATCTACATATTTCAGGACTGCAATTTACTGTCAATGCCTGACTCCTTTAATGAAAGCATAAGCCATAACTGTCTTCTAATGCTACTAAAACTTGACAACCTGACTGGTTTTAAAACAGTTATCTGTCAGCAAATACACAATGTTACCAAATGCTTCTCTCACAGTGGTTCCCAAATGCACACAGACTCACTGTGTGATTCTACACAAACAACACTATCCCTTGCACTATATCAAAACACATTTCTTCGTCTAGCAGTAGTACTACATTTTAGTATAGAAACATAACATAACTCATTTCACAAATTCATAAACACTGACTGGTTTCTAATTCTACCAAAATATAAAAACTTCACAGTTATCTGTCTACAAACACATGAAAAACACAAATGCCAATCACAGAATGGTTTCTACATGCACACACATTGTAGAGAAAAAAAGTACTCCCTACACTTTAGCAGGAAAAATACATTAGTCTGATTAAAATCAAAATAGTCTACATACATCCCCTCACAATTAAATAACTCATCTTTCAAGTTCTTTTGTAGATTAAGGAGTATATCAATCACTCACAATATTTTCTTTTACAGAATCTCTGCACTGTGCACCTCTCAGCGAAAGCAAAGAATGAAAAAGTTTCCCTTTCATTTTCCACACATATACATGTAAACATCAAATCACAATCCTTCGCACATAAACTCAAAAGCAAACACACATTTCTATTGGTTAAACATTTCAACCCTTTCCAACTGAAATACATTTCAACCCTTCCCCCAATCTGCCTTCTGCCTGTTACCATAGAAGCAGGTCATGGAACACTGCACTGAGCTCACAGTTCACAAGTTCAGCACACAATGTTCCTACACAAGACAGGAAGTGTGCTTGACTTTTCAACTTATCAGCTTATCATATATAATGTTCCTTACAATCTGCTTTTGTTAACCAATAACAATCATACCTTTAAAAAACAAAAATATACACCCTACCTTTCAGTGTAGAAAGTTGTTATACAACCAATGATTTCTTGTCGTTTTTCAAAAAACGTTGCCGTGGATCTGCGCACCCACCGCGAGAGAATCCGTGCATCCAACACGATAGGATGCGCGCACCATGCGCGCATTTCGCCGCTTTTTTTTTTTTAAAAAGGGGGGGCCACAGGGGGTCCTTCTGGGACCCCCTAAGCAGATCTAGAGGGTCAGAGTATTTCCACTCTGCCCCCTTTATATCTTTTACACACTTATTCCCCTTCCATCTTCAGCCTCGCTTCTACCGAGGCAGAAAATGGCCGCCAACAGTTCCTGGTTTCGAATGTAGAGAGACGCTCGACAGCCAATTAGCATTTAGCGCGCGATCGGGAGGGTGCGCGCTCCGTTCGGAGAGGGTGCGCTTACGGTGCGGGTACGGTCTGCGGATCCTCCGCGGCCATAGATATCACTAACTTTTTTACCCTAATTTTCTCAGGAACTACTGAACAGATTCACACCAAATATGCAAAAGGCACAAGTCTGAACTGAGGACTACCTCTTTGCCAAATTTGGTATCATTCCGTTCAGCGGTTCGGGCTGTAGCTGCGACAACAGATCCTATGGGAAATTGCATGGGAAAAACGCGTTTTGGGACTCCCCTTTTTTCTCAGCCCCTGCTTCACGGATCACCGCAAAACTTTCAGGGTAGGAGCGGAGCGGAGCTGAGCTGGCCAAAAGTTTGGAGAATTTCTTGAAGATTCATCAATCGGCGCCAAAGATATTCCCAATAGAATGTTGCGGATTTCCTATGGAAAATAGGTCCTAACTATAACTATCTACTGTCGACCGCCAGTAGATAATATATATATATATATATATATAACCTACAATAGGTAGTTATAGTTAGAACCTAGTTTCCATAGGAAAAGCATTTTTTGATTTGCTAATAACGTTGGCATCGTTTGACGAATCTTCGTGAGATTCTCCCAAAAAACAAGTCTATCCAGGTCAGCTCCTATCCTGAAAGTTTGGGGGTGATTTGTCAAGCAGGGGCTGAGAAAAAAGGGGGGCCCCAAAACACGTTTTCTCCATGTTAATTTCACTAGGAAATTTTGGGACGGGCTACAGCCCGAACTGCTGAACGGAATTACCCCAAATTTTTCCAAAAGGTATAGCTTGGTTCAGAAAGCGACCTTTTTTATAAATGGGGTAAATCCGTTCAGTCGTTTTTGAGAAGTTCAAAAAATAAGAGTAAAAAAACAAAATTTTCCATAGGAAACTTTGCGCAAGGCTACAGCCGAAACTGCTGAACGGAATTACCCCAAATTTGGCAAAAGGATAGTGCTTGGTTAAGAAAGCGACCTTTCTTTTAAATGGTGTAAATCCGTTCAGTAGTTGCTGAGAAATTCAAAAAATAAAAGTTTTGATATCTAGGGCAGCGGTGGAGTCACGAACCCTCCCGGCCATGAGCTTCATTCTAATTGGGTGCCATGACCACGAGCTTCATTCTAATTGACTGTCAACGCTCCAAACCAGGAAGTGTTGGCAGCCATCTTCGGTAGAAGCGAGTCACCAGTAAACAGAGAAAGAAAGATATAAAACAAGAGAAGAGGGCAGGGTAGAAACACCCTGACACCCTCGGCCTACTCAGGAGGTCCCAGAAGGACACCCAGGGCCCAAAAAACATTTTTGGAAGAAAGAAAATCGGTGCAATATGCGCTGGGGTCGCAAATTCCACCAAAATTGCTTAAAAAACAATGAAGCGTGGGTTCCCACATTTTATTTTATTGAGACCCCCAGGTGGGCTAAGTTCTTAAAAAATACTAGCGGGGCCCCCACAGCTCCTAGGACCACCACCTCCCCGGGGCTTCACTCATGTTGGAAGGGGGGCACGCGGACCTCCTCCTGGAGCCCGTGATGGCCCTGGGGCCCACCACCCCCCAGGGCCGGCTCCTGCAGTGTCCCGGGGTGCCTACCCCCGGGACACTGCTGTTTGCTATGACAGGTTGGGAGCTGCGCGGCTCCCGCCCTGTCATAGCAAACTTGCTTTGGATTTTGGAAGCGAGAGCAGGGAAACCTGCTCTCGCTTCCAAAATTCAAAGTTAATTGCTTTTCCACAGGAGCCAGCAGGACTGTGGGGGCATTGGGGTTCCCCCCACAGTCCCCAACGGTGAGGCCAGGCCCGGGGGGATGGGGTCCTCGGGGTCGAAATTGGCCACGGGAGGGGGGCCGACGTGGCCCTCTTCTAGTTTGTTTTTTGCACAGCACTAGAGTAATTCTCAAGTCTTTCAAACACCGAGGGGTATATTCTGAAGGTCACATCGTAGAGGTAACAGCACTTTATCGCAACCAAAATGGTGATAAATTTAACGCACCATTCACAAGGTGGAGCAAACAACACATATTACCATTTTACCAGCGATAGCAGCCTCAAAAAGCTTTGTCACGGATGACCTCGGCATATATTGCAAATGAGATGTAGAGTAGGCGTACCCATGCAAAAAGCAGCGAACACATCACTTCGCAAGTTTCTCAACCACCAGCAAGATTGTTGAAGAGAGTACAAAACAGGCGATAAGGTGTGTTAGTAGTAGGAAGTTTACACCTGCTCTGAGCTGGTGTAAAGTCAGACTACAACCTGCAACATGAAAGGGAGCACAGCCCAGAGCCACATCTGAATGACAACAGATGCAATGGAGCCAACGATCATGCATCTCGGACACCCAATACTGCTCTGACCCCCCCCTGCCACCAGCCCCTTGTCTGCCATCCCCACTCACCGCCATCCCCCACAAACAAATGTGAGAGCAACCTCAGGAAATCTGGAACTTAACAAATTGGCTGATGTCGCCCAATTAGAATTAAGAACATGCATGTGAGGTTGGACAAATAAGAGTCTCAGCCATCTATGGATTTACATATAAAACATTTTATTTAATCAAAACAACAAAATAATAATAGGTACAGACATGGTGTGAAGAGAGAGAGAAAGAGTGAGATACAAGGAAGAGAGAGAGAAAGAGAGAAACAGTGTGAGAGAGTGGAGAGAGAGAGAGAGAAAGAGTGAGACAGAGAGGAAGAGAGAGAGAAAGAAAGAATGAGAGAGAGAGGAAGAGACAGAGAAAGAGTGTGAGAGAGAGAAAGGAAGAGATAGGGAGTGAGAGAGAGAAAAAGTGTGAGTGACAGAAAGGAAGAGATGGAGACAGAATGTGTGTTGACACTAGGGGTGGGCGGAATTTGCGAAATCCACTTTCGCAAATTATTGCGAAAATGTTAAAAATTATCGCAAACACACGGAAATATCGCGAAGATGCGGAAGTTTTTTTCCCCCATGTTCGCGAGATTTTCTGCATGGTTGTGGCTCGCCAACTTACCCATGTGGTTGCTCGCGGGCGTGGCCATCTTGTTTTCAGTTGTCTCGCGGTGCATGATCGCGAGAAGAAAGACGTGATCGCGCGACGCATGACGTCACTGCGGGCACGAACTGTCGGGAGACCGCGCAAATGGCTAAAAACAATACAACATCTCATGGAGAACGCGACCGGATCAAGAAAACTTGTCGTCGAACGCAGGGATTCAAGTAAGGCGATCGCGCGCGCGCGAGAATGTATTATTTTACAGCGCGAGCAGGAAACAAATTATCGCCAAGCTGCGGAATGCGGAAATTTTGACATTTTCGCGCTTTCCGCGGAACGCTAAAATGTCAAATTATCGCAATTTCCGCGAAC
The DNA here is from genome assembly GCF_964204655.1 of Triturus cristatus. Lineage (NCBI taxonomy): Eukaryota > Metazoa > Chordata > Amphibia > Caudata > Salamandridae > Triturus > Triturus cristatus. The sequence continues at coordinate 578,309,762 of NC_140593.1, read as the reverse complement.
GGAACGAACTTTTAGCCCAGGCCTAGTTGACACTGTGGAGAAAATCCTCACAGCTCACCTTTCTGCCCCCGGTGTGTCTCCAACCACGTGCCGGGACATGGTGCAGCCCTCAAGTTTAGTCATCTGAAACATAGTATAGAATCAGTAATGGCTGAGTACATACAACTGCACATGCATAATTCTCTGTTTCGCCCCTGCACACTCACGCTGCTGCACCCCATTGACTCCTGCCGCCCAGAGGTTTCTGTCTACCCTGCGCACTCAGGCTGCTGCACCCCATGGACTCCTGCCACCCAGAGGTGTCTGCCTGCCTCTGTGCACCCAGGCTGCTGTACCCCATCCATTCCCACTGCCCAGAGGTGTCTACCCACTGCTGTGCACCCAGGCTGCTGCACCCCATCCACTCCCAGTGCCCGGAGGTGACTGCCTGTTCCTGCACACCCAGACTGCTGTACCCCATCCACTCACACTGCCTAGAGGTGTCTGCCCGCTCTTGTGCACCCAGGCTGCTGAACACTATCCACTCCCACCGCCCAGAGGTGACTGCCTGCTGCTGTGGAAACAAGTCTCTCTGCTCACCTTCCACCACCGGCGTTTGTGTAAGAGGGTCCACCACGTGCAGAAGTAACCATCTCAGCCGTTTTGTACACGTGGTCAAGCCAAGCTCACTATTCAGAGTCGGTGCTGATTGCCAGGATGGCCATGCATCATTGCAGGCCTGCTAGACAAAAAACAAGATAAGATTGTGCATCATGCATCCATCAAAGGAGAGAGAGAGAGAGAAAGAGAGAGAGAGAGAGAGAGAGAGAGAGAGAGAGAGAGAGAGAGACAGAGAAAGAGTGAGAGAGGGAGAGAGAGAAAGAAAGAAACAGTGTGAGAGAAAGGAAGAGAGAGAGAAATAGTGTGAGGCAGTGAAAGGAAGAGATGGAGAGGGACAGTGAGTGCCCACACTGTGGACAAACCCTCACAGCTCACCTTTCTGCCACCGCTGTGTCTCCATACATGTGCCGGGACATAGTGGAGCCCCCAAGCTCACTCATCTGAAACATAGAACAGAATCAGTAATGGCAGAGTACATATGACTGCGCATGCCTAAATCACTGTCCCACCTTTGTGCATCCAGGCTGCAGCACCCCATCCACTTCCACTGCCCAGAGGTGTCAGTCCGTCGCTGCGCACGCAGGCTGCTGCACCCCATCCACCCCCTCCACCCAGAGGTGTCTGCCGGCCGCTGCACACCCAGGCCTCACTGCTCACCTTTCCGCGGACAGGGCACACTCCACATCATGCAGCCCCGCTCCGCAGGCCACCAGGTCTCACATTTGATGCTGCATCTTGATTTTACCATGGCAGAGGACATACCAGTGCACCCACCATCATTGCAGGTTGCACACCCGCTCAGCCCTTGTGGTGCCACTAACTCTGTGACCAGTAAGGCCACACCACATGGCGGTAGGCCCCCGCTGGTCGATGGCTCAGGCCTACACTGCGACCCAGCAGGGCACACAAAACCTGACCTGTCTGGACCACTGGGACGGGACATCATCACAGGCTGCACACCCGCTCAACACTTACAGTGCCCCTACCTCAGTGCACCGAAAGTCACCGTCCCGTGGCGGTGTGCCTGTGCCAGCTGCAGGTCATCCGGTGCACCAAGTCTGAAATGGAAATGGCGTGGAGCACGTACGCCTGCTCCTTTTTATTGACAGGGTCACGTGTCCTGTGATGCCTGTTCTTGATGGGTGTGGTGTGGGTGTAAACCAGCCACCAGGGAGTGGCTGTAGTGTACTGACAACTAGACCTGAGATCAGCAGATCAATACAATGAAAATCTGGGCCATGTAGCATTGATGTCCCTCCCTGTATGTGTAAGCGGATTGGGCTGGCCTGGCGTATGCCAGTCCTGCGTGAGGCTGTGAACAATGACTCGGGAGCTCTGGGCGTGGTTCCATCCTGGGATATATGAGGAATCAACTGATGCGGGTTTCCCTGTTGTAGTGCTGCCGCCACCCGAGCCGCAAGCGCAAATGTGTCACCCTGTGACCCAAGTCCTAAAACATGGCCAACATGGAAGGTAGGGGGAATCACTGACCCTACATTTATCCATATTTCCACACATGAAAGATCGTGCACATGACATATCTGTGTGGATATGAATGTTTATTGCACATTCAGTGGAGTGTTGCAGCTGTAGCAATACAGGGTCATGCAAAGCCCAAATTTCCATTGTTGGCACGTGGAGGGCAGCCAATTAGCGCCAAGCTCATGTCCGGGAGTCAGGCTCTGCCAAAATATGTACTTATGCAATCACTCCTCCAATTCCGAAGCACTTATAAATTCACTATACACTCTCCTTGCAGTACTCTAATGATCCAGTCTCTACCTATGTACTTATACAATGACCGAGACAAAGTTACATAACCAAAGTTTTCCCCACTGCCAGAGGTAACATGGTTGCAAATGCTGTTCACAGCAGAATGTAATGTGGTAAGGCCCAGGGGTAGCATCATGCATACATAATGAACACACGGACACAGTTAGATAGATAGTGGAACTGGGTACGGGCACGTGCGCTCGGCCACTTCTTATTACCAGGGTCACATGTCCAGTGACATCTGTGCTGGATGCTTGTGGGGTGAGTGTAAGCCAGCCCTCAGGAAATGGTTGGTGCCGGCAAGAAGTGCAACATTAATCATCGGATCACACACAGAGATTCAATCATAAAGGGTCCATGACTTGTGCTGCACTAAGTTAGGGGCACCAGATGTGAAATAATACACAAAAGATTCTATTGTAAAGGGTTAACGACTTGTGGTACACTGAGGTTGGGGCAGCAGATCTGAAATCATACACAAAAGATTCTATCATAAAGGGTCCATGGGTTGTGGTGCACTGAGGTAGGGGCATCAGAAGCATTCTGTGTGTGCACAGCTATCGATGATGCGTGGTCCGGCAGGGGCTGCACTTGTAGCAATGTCTGTTGCCTACTGGACTGCGTCATCTGCAATCGCAACTCAATCTGAATTGTGAGCCCTGTAGTCCGCAATGTAGATGGAAGGCAGTAGTCAGCACAGACATCGAGAAATGCTTTTTGTCACTTCCTCTTGACAAAATCCGAGGAAATAGAGTACAATTCTGTCTGCAATTAATAAATCATGTCTCAATGTAAATTGTGAGCACTGCTGACCGCAGTGTAGGTTACAAAAGATGAAATATGTATGGAATACATTGTCGAAATGTGTAGGTTTTGGGGACGTTATAGTTAGTTGCCTACTAGACTCTGAAATTAATGAATCAAGACTGAATTCAAACTGTGAGCTCTGCTGGCCGCAGTGAAGACTGCCATTCAGTGTTCCTTTGGACCTGCAAGATGAATTTGGTCATTGTACTAAAGCTATAATTGATATCAAAAAAGTTCTTGAAGCAAGGATACTAAAAGGATATTGTGTAGGTTTCAGGGACGTTGCAGTTAGTTGCCTACTGGACTCTGTCATTAATGAATCAAGACTCAATTTTAATTGTGAGCCATGCTGACCGCAGTGTAGGCCAGAGGCAGCGGTCAGCAAGAGCCCACAGCCACGTGGTGTTGAGTTGAGCTGCACAGGTAGTGGCATCATAAGTATTCAGCGTGTGCGAAGCCTGCGATGATGCGTGGTCCGGGCGGGCCGCACTGGTAGCAATGTTTTTTGTCTAATTAATTCTGCCTTAATAAGGAAACGTGGCGATGACTTGTGGTGCAGTGAGTTAGTGGTACCTGAAGCAATCAGGGCGTGCGCACCCTACGATGATGGTGGTCCGGGCCGGCTGCACTGGTAGCAATGTCTTGTGTCTAATGAATTCTGCCTTAATAAGGCCACGTGGTGTTGACTTGGGGTGCACTGAGTTAGTGGTAGCTCTGACGCTCAGCATGTACGCAGCCTGCGATGATACATGATCTGGACGGGCCACACTGGGAGCAATGTGTCTTGCCTACTGAACTGCGTCATCTGCAATCGCGACTCCATCTGAATTGTGAGCCCTACTGTCCGCAGTGTAGATCGAATGCAGTAGTGTATACAGACAAATCTCTGCGGTGCTGTGCCGCTGTGTTCGCAGGGGGCCTGTGTCAAGGAGGCCCGTGGTCATGGCGGCAGCCACGAGGCAGGGTGAGGGCCGCCACTTTGGCAGACGCATTGGCCTTCACAAAAGTGAACCATGCCCAGAGCCCCGGCCTATTTATTCACACTTCTATGCTGGAGTGGCGTACGTTGGACCAGCCCACTGCGCTTCCGCTTACAGAGGATGATGACACAGGTACATGACCGAATTCTTCCCCACTGCCTGAGGTAACATGGTTGCATCCACTGTCCACAACACTACAAGCACCAGCAGTATATGTACACATGGAGAGGTTTGTGCTCTGCATAGTGAGGTCTGCCCAGCACATCACCTCTAAACTTGGTATTGTGTGCATTATTATTGGTGGGTGACTTGCGTCCTTCACACATGTTTGGTTGCCACATCTCGCAACATTCAGCTAGTGTGTGGCTGAGGGGCCATGCCGTTTTTAGAAGGTTCGCTGTCCTGTTGTGTGCTTCCTCGGTGGTAGTAGGGGGGTGGTCCGGGAGGGAGGTCCTGAGGGTGGTGGCAGTGGGTTTTGTGGCCTTCTTGGGTGTGGGAGGTGCATTAACAGTAGCTCTATGACATGTGTTGGTCTTCAGATGTGATTCTGGGCTGGGCTCCCTTTCACACTGTAGGTAGTCATCCTACTTTACACCAGTAAAAGACAGATGTTACATTCCTACTGCTAACGCAGCTTATCGCCTGTTTTTGGATCACACCGCAGGTTTGGCTGCTCGTTGAAAACATCGGGAAGTGGTGTTTTTGTGTTATTTTTACATAGGAACGCCTATTCTGCATATTATTAGCTTTAGTTGTTGCTCTCATTTGTGACAATTTGTTTTTTTTTGCAGAAGCTATTGCTGGAAAACTGGCGATATCGGCTGTTTTCACCTGGTTGAGGATGGAATGATAATTTAAAATCACTGAATAGGTGATTTAGAAATTAGCATTTAAAAAACCTTTGAAATTCCCTGAAAAAACCATAGGTTTCAGGGACGTTATAGTTAGAAATCAGCATTTAAATAACCTTAGAATTTCACTGAAAAAAGCATTGGTTTCAGGGACGTTATAGTTAGTTGGACATTTCACTCGTACAAAACCAGAGAAATTCAAACGTTAATGTTAGTAGAGCTAACTATAACTCGCGCCCCCACAATGCACTGCTGATGACTTCACATATTACATCACTCATGACATGGTCAGCTACATCACTGATGACATCACTGATGACATCACCTATGTGATAATCTGATGCACCTCCTCACACTCTAATATAACCTTTGATACACCCACTCTAAAATTCAGACTACCATTATTGAAATCATAGACAAATCAATAGCAGTTACTATATACTGACTGACTAATTCCTAGCTATACACACACATTCATTCATTCATCCATACAGTTACTCATACATGCAGTCACTCATCAATACAGCACTATTATATGTGCTCATACACCTATACAAACACTCATACACTGTCACTCATCCATAGAGTTATTGACACACCTAGCTAGTCATGTAAAGAATCAATACCACTGCTATTTACTCACCTATACAGTTATACATTCACCATCTAACCTATTCATACAGATACTAACATATACTTACTCTCTTATACAATCACTGACACAAGCACACACTCATGTATACAGCCACTCTCACAATTACTAACTCTCACATGTAGTCATTTATATACTCCAACACTCACATATACTGCCTTTCACATATGTAGTTACTCACACACATACCAGTGAGACATAGATTCACTCACCAACACACTGATATACATACTCACTCACCTATACAGCTATTTCACACGCACTATTGAACCCATACAACCAGTAAATTATCCACTTACACATGTAGGCAGAAAGTCACATACCGCCCACCCACTAGGCCTGGGCCGTAAATTCCGTTCCGTTCGCGGAATTTGCGGAATTTGGGTAATTTCGCGTTCCGCGGAGAACGCGAAATTGCCCAAAAATCTGCGTTCCGCGACTTCGCGAAATTTTTTGCTTGTTCGCGTTCTCAATATGCGTGTTCGCGAGATATTTCACCCCGAGCACGCAAACAGCGATCACGAACAGGCAAAAAGTATCGCGAACAAGCAATTCCGCGTGTTCGCGGAATTTCTGCGTGTTCGCGGAGATTTTTTACCGTTTCGCGGAGATTTGCGTAACGCGATTGCGCAAATTCCGCCCACCCCTACCACCCACCCACACCGCAAACACTGAGGCACCCATACAGATACTCATGCAACCAATAAGTAACCCATATAGACAGTCATGTACCAATCATCAACCCATGCAGCAGCTTAACCAACAACTGAGAGACTGATACAGACATTCACACAGTTTAGTCAGTAGCCCATGCATTCAGTAAGACACATTTAATCACTAACTTATACAGTCAGTCACACACCTATTAAATCCTCAACCAACACATTCTTCAATACACCTTGACATTAGCATATATAAAATATATTTAAACTTTACAGAAAAACACAATTACTGGATGATGTCATCAGTGATGTCATTTGAGATGTCATCAGTGATGTCATCAGTGATGTCACTGACCATGTCATGAGTGATGTAATATGTGATGTCATCAGCAGTGCATTGCGGGGGCACGAGTTATAGTTAGCTCTACTAACTATAACGTTCTAATTTCTCTGGTTTTTTATGAGTGAAATGTCCAACTAACTACAACGTCCCTGAAACCTATGTTTTTTTCAGTGTATTTCTAAGGTTTTTTAAATGCTAATTTCTAACTATAACGTCCCTGAAACCTGTGTTTTTTTCAGTGAATGTTTTTGGTTTTTTAAATGCTAATTTCTAACTATAATGTTGCTGAAACCTATGTTTTTTTTAGTGAATCTCTATGTTTTTTTAACTAGCAGTCACGTTTGCAGAGTGGTGGAGAAAGGGGGCTGGGCCTCCACCCAGTGCTCAGAAATTTGGTGTGTATGACTTAAAGGAGGTACCAGGTGGTCTTCTTGGCCCCAAGGTCCCTCAGGAGTTAAGTGGACTTCATCCCCAACCAGTAAAGTGCTAGGAGGTGCGTTTGTAGAGTAGTGGAGAAAGGGGGGTGGAGCCTCCGAGAACCTCTTAGCAATCCCACTGTGTGGGACTTACTGGAGGTGTCATGAGGGGTAGTTGGCCCCCAAGGACATCCTTGGGGCCCAACTACCACTCCTATTACCTCCAGTAAGTCTCACACAGCAGGATTGCTGGGCTCTGATACCAGGCCATGCCCCCTTTATACATGACTGCAAACATTCCTCCTGGCATGCTCTTGATTGGGGGATGAAGTCCCCAACTAGCCTACCTGTTATCTTCAGTAAGCCCCACACAGTGGGATTGCTGAGAGGTGGTTGTAGACCACACCCCCTTTTTCCACCACTCTGCAAACACGCATCCTTGCGTGCTCTTGGTTGGTGATGAGATCCCCTTGCCTCTTGAGGGTCCCTGGGGGCCAACAAGCCCTCCTATTACCTCCAATAAGAATCACACAGCTGGATTGCTGAGCAGTGGTCAGAGGCCATTACCCCTTTTTACACCACTCTGCAAACACGCCTCCTGGTTTAGTGCTGCTTGGAGAGTGAAGCTCACTTTATTCCTGTGGTCCTCATGACACAAGGGAACCTCATCACCCCCCCCCAGCAGTGCGCCAAGAGTCATGTTTGCAGAATGGTCTAAAAAGGGGCGTGGACTCCAACCACCTCTCAGCAACACAACTGTGTGGGACTTACTGCAGGTACCTGGTGGGCTAGCTGTCCCCTGAGGACCCTCAACAGCAATGGGGGTTTCATCCCTCAACCAAGAGTGTACCAGGATGCGTAAGTTGCAGGTTCATATCTTTTTTGAAATTTAGGAAAGGGGGTTGTGTGGACCCCTTCTCTTGGTGCTTTTTGGCCCTGGGGACCCCATTCGCCGGGTCCTCACCTATTTTTTATTTGTATTTAATTAAAAAGGGAGAGGGATCATTCAGCCTCCTTCCTGAAGCTTATTTGGGCCCTAGGGACCCCAACTCCCGGGGCTTGACCTCCCGTTGGGGACTGCAGGGGAGCCCCAAGGCCCCCACAGTCCTTGCCAGCTCCCCACCTCCTTCGGGCATCAGCATTGTTTTTGAGCAGAGGGAGCTGCTAACATGCAGCTCCCTCTGCCCAAAAGCAATTCTGCTTCGCTTCATGAAAGCGTGAGCATTTTCAATGATCTTGCTTCTATGAAGCGAAGCAGTGTTTGCTATGGCATGGCGGGAGCAGTGCTCCTGCCATGAAATAGCAAACTGGAAATGTCCCGAGGCTGGGCACCCTGCTTCCCCTAGGCTGGGTGGGCCCACATGGCCCCCTGCACTTAATGAATATAGCTCCGGAGAGGTGGCAGTACCCGGGGCTGCGTGGGGGCAGGAGTCCGCCACAGATTTTTATTTAAAAACCCCCAGGGAGTTGGCGGTTCCTGGGGCTTTGGGGGGCCTACGTGTCCCCACATTTTATGAACGTAGCCCCGGGAATGTGGCAGTCCCCAGGGCTGCAGGGGCCATGTGGGCCCCCGCATGTTTATTTGTAATTGCTCCCAGGTCCTGGCCCACCCGGGGGCTTATAAAAACAGAATGCGAGAGACTGTGCTCAGTTTGTTTAAACATTTTCGGTGGGATTCGTGGACCTAACACAACTCCAGTTGAAAGCAGGCCTAGGGGGTCAGGGTGTTTCTACCCTGTCCCCTTTTTTTGATTTTTAACCTTTTTTCTTGTGGTTCAACCGAATCACAAGATGGCTGCCAGCACTTCCTGGTTTGAAGTTTTGGCAGCCAATCAGATCACAAGCTCCAGATATATGGATATCTGAGAAATGTTTTGATTTCTCAGGAACTACTTAACGGATTTAGACCATTTAACAAAAAGAGTGCTTTCTGGACTAAGAGCAACTTTTTTGCCAAATTTGGTGTAGTTCCGTTCGTCAGTTCTCGCTGTAGCCGTGTCTAAAGTTTACTATGGAAACTAACATGAAGAAAACGCGTTTTGGGACAAACTTTTTTTTTCTCGGCTCCCGCTTGATGATTCACCCAAAAACTTTCAACATAGGAGCTGACCTGACCACCCCATTAGGTTTGAAAATTTTGCGAAGATTCGTCAAACTACGCTAAAGATATTGGCAAAAGAAAAACGCTTTTTGAATAGAAACAAGGTCCTAACTATAACTACCTACTGGCGACCGCCAGTAGTTAATATATATATATATATATATATATATTCTACCAAAGGTGCCTCTGTACATAAGGACGCCACTCCACTGGTGAAGGTTGCAAACCTATTTATTTCCGGAAACTGCACATAATGTCCGGTTTTTTAAAGTCTCCCCCAACGCGTTTCGAAGCTCCTGCTTCTTCCTCATGGGGCCATAGGCAGCACGTGACGAAATTAACCACAGCCTTTTAATCCCTTAATTGCATGCTCTCTCCAGTGAGGCATGCTGGGGGCTGTAGTTCGATTCTTTCCCTTTGGTGGGGTCCGTTCATGTGCCTCGATTTATGCCTTTAAAACCAATTCACAGCCCTCCAGTGGGCTCCAGGCATTAGATGCAGTGCCAATTTCAGATCACCAGCGCTGTTTTTCAGGCAGAGAGATCCCCGCCATGCAGACCCGTTATGGTTGATCCTGCCGGGTGGTGCATCCTCCGCGGCAGAGGCCGCCGCGTAATACAATCTACCAAAGGTGCCTCTGTACATAAGGACGCCACTCCACTGTCGCTAGTAGGCAGTTATAGTTAGGACCTAGTCTCCAATGGAAAAGCATTTTTTTTTCCCAATATCTTTGGCGCCAGTTGACGAATCTTCATGAAACTCTGAAAACTAGTGACCCGCTCCGGTCAGCTCCTGTCTTTGAAGTTTCGGGGTGATTCATCAAGCGGGGGCCGAGAAAAAAGGGGGGCCCCAAAATGCGTTTACCCCATGTAATTTTCCATAGGAAACTTTACACAACGCTACAGCCCGACCTGCTGAACGGAATTACACCAAATTTGGCAAAACGGTAGCCCTTGGTTCAGAAAGTGTCCTTTTTGTTAAATGGTGTAAATCCGTTCATTAGTTCCTGAGACATTAGAAAAAGAAAAATATCGCTATGTAGGGCAGCGGTGGGTTCGCGAACCCTCCTGATCACGAGCTGCACTCTGATTGGCTGCCAAAACTCCAAACCAGGAACTGGTGGCAGCCATCTTGTTACTTGGTAGAACCGAGTCACAAGAAAAAGGGTGACTAAAAGATGAAAAACAAAGAAAAGGGGGTATGGTAGAATCACCCTGACACCCTAGGCCTGCTCAGGGGGTCCCACAGGGCCAAAAAAAGCATTTTTTTAAAAATATTCGGCAGAATTCGTGCTGGGGTTGCGAATCTCGCCAAAAAATCAAAAAACCAAAGCGGGCTCCCACGCTTCGTTTTCAAAAAGCCCCTGGGTGGGTCAGGTCCCCGGCAATAATTGATTTCTTTCCGGGGGCCTGAGGGGACCCCGCAGCCCCAGGGACCGGCACCTCCCCAGGGCTTTATTTAAATAAGGGTGGGGGGGCTATGGACCCCCAAGTCACATAGGTCTCAATAGCACTCAGAAGCCCAGAGAGATTGAAATCTGAGCAGATGGGGGGATCTGGAAAGGATGGAGTGACTGACAACTGAGGGAACCGCGCAGATCTGAACATTGGGGAGAGGTTGACATCTGATGGGACCAAAGGGATCTGAAAGGTCGTGAGAGATTGGAAGGTCCAGAGAGAGAGGCGTGAGGGTGAAGAGAAAATTGACCAGCAGGAGAGATTTTGAGATCAGGAGAGCTTTGGGCAAAAACAAACGCTTCCAGCGAGATGACCCGGAGAGAGGGGAATCCGAGGAACTCCGGGAGATTCAGCAAGAACGAAGAAATCTTATGGGACCAGAGGTAGTATATTTATTTATCACTTATTTATTGGGCGCCACGGGCTGCTCACAGACCACTTCAGTGCACCACATCAAAAGCTCAGAAGAGTTGGACTGCTGGGATCCTGAAGAGATCTGAGGGATCGCGAGAATAGGGTATGCGAGGTCCGGAGCGATCTGATGTGCTGGAGCGATGGGTATCTGAGGACACCAGAGATGCGCAAGGCTTGCAAAAGAGAAAGGTAGAGTGCAGCACTTCATCAATGCTACAGAAACTGACAGAAACAGCACACACTCAAAGAACCCGAGGGAGGGAAAGAAACTGCACTCAGAGATCTACAGGCACACCGCAGCACTGACTATCACAAAGCAGCAAAGAGCACAGTGTATCTATCACACAGTACAAGCGGCAACATCAGTGTGTCTCATACACCACAAACAGCACTGTCTATCAGACAGCACGCGGTGGACTGTTCTTTACACTTTCAATCACATTATTAAAGATCACAGCCTATCACAGAGAATGCAAACAGAACTACTCATTATACTATCAAACACTATATATACACTATATATATGTATTTGACTCTAACAGTATGGTGCAAAATTCAACACGACATGAGCAGAAACAGCTCAAACAGCACTGTCCAACACAACACCTGCATCACAACCCAATGCAGGACAAACTGCATTGTGCATCACTCTACGAGGAACACAGTGCGCCCACAGCATGATGCACAGACAGAACTGGCTCAGATAGCACTCTCCATCAGAGACACCACAGTGCACTGGACGACACAACCAACAAAGTGCGTCACACCATAAGTAAAGTGGCGCGCACATCACTCAGCATCATCCACCAAAAATCACCACAAAACCCTGCATGCATAGCGCAGACAAGACGGCACATACAAGAGCACAAGCAGTACCGCCCATGATACATCCCAGCCACTGCCACCACAAAGTGCAAAAAGCACGAGCCTCCCACTGCACAAAAAGTAGCAAATCCTGCAACTGTTCAATCACAGAGCACACACGAAAATGAGCATCACACTGTACAAGTAACACTGCTCACCACTTACATCAGTACTGTCTGTCACACTGCACACACAACACAGAGCATCACACGATCCACAGCACTGTGCAGCATGTTACACAGGGCATCACAAGCACAGACAGCATTATGCATCTCACTACTCAAATCACACAGAGCACCATAAATCAGGCACCGCGTTATCCATCACAAGCAGCATAGGCATCAGACAGAACAAGCAAGGCGTTTCATCACGAACAGCACTGTGCATCGCACAGTGTAAACAGCACAGCCAATCCCACAACGCTGCCAATTACAGAGTGCAAACTACACTAAGCACACTACAACAAACTGCACTATGTATCACACTCATTACTATCATTGTGTATCAAAGAGCAGACACACAACTCGGTCCATCACACATCACACACACCACTATCCAGCAGACATCAGAGCTATCAATGCACGTCACAACACAAACAGTAGATGTTTTATTGTACTTGGCATCATATAATTAAAAAAACACTTTTCACTATAGATTGCACATCACACTGTGCATCACACAATAAACGCAAACTGCATCACACTACAGAGTCAGCCCTGTATTTAAAACAGCACCAATAGCACAGTGCATCACAACACACAAACATTAGTGTTCGCCACAAAGCACTGACGGTGTCGTCCATCACAATTACTAACATTTGGACTCACAGCACAACCAACACTGTGCAATACACAGAACAAACGGCACCGAACATGAAAACTTCACCCGTTACAAAAAAGACAACATTGTGTGGCACAACACACAAAGGTCACTGTGCACCACACGCATCTGTATATCGAACAGGCAAAAAGACCGTGGAACACACAGCATAGGCAGACCTGCTATATATAAACCAGCAGACATACCAATGTGCATCACAGCCCACAAAAATCAGTGAGCATCACAAAGCTCTGACAGTGAAGTCCATCAAATTTACAAACAGCATTCTGAATCCTAGCACTGTGCAGCACATAGCACACACAGCACTGAGCATAAACTACATCGCTCAAAGCAAGAGACAACATTGTGCACCACAATGCACGAACAGCACTCAACACAACAAACAAATGAGCATTGCACCGGCGCGAGAATACATTGTGTGGCAAACACCACAGGCCACTCTGTACATAAAACAGCACCCATTGCACTGTGTACCACAATGCACACGCATGAGTGTTCCTCACCAAGCGCTAATGCTGCAGTCCATCACATTTACAAACAGCATTTGAATCATAGCACCACTGGTACTGTGCATCACACAGCAAAACAGCAAAGCATAAACTGCTTAGCTCATTGCAAGATGACATTGTGCATCACGACACCCAAACAGCACTGTGCACCACAAAGCACACACAGCACAGTCCATATCATTCACAGACAGCACTGTGTATCGCCCAGGAGCAAAGACACTGTGAAACTCGGGCATTGACAGCAGACCAAAGCCCAACCTAGCCAGTGCGGCTGACAAATGCGCCCTGTACAGCACCCCTTAACCAAGCTCCTACATTGCACCCTACTCCAACCAAAGATCATGCACAGGCACTCTCCATGGCCTCCTATGCAGCCAGCTACTTCATAGCGGCGTCCTGTACCCCCACCCAGGAACTCCCTCCCAGCAGCTCCTGCACGAGTCACCACCCCCTGTGCAGCAGACTGGTCACGGCACAACAGCACCCCTTCTGACCACACCAAGCCCCTACTGTCAGGTATCTTCAATAATTAGGACGCACCTTGGCTGCTGTACAACCACCCTAAACATACACATGCACGCATTACACAGCCCGGCACAGACCTGAGGCAACAACTGTAGGCTTCAGCACGGATCATTCACACTCCTTCTATGCCAGGCTCATCAACCCTCCTCCCCTCATCCCAAGCAGCACTCAGTCCAACATGCCCTCGCTGTGCATTGTGCACAGATGCCACAGCCCTTATATCAAACTTCGGGTCGAGCTTGCGCTATATCAATTTGCAAAAAAATGATATCTGTGAAATATGGGAGACTCAGAGGTCCATCTTCACACTCAGCGGAAAGGAGGAGGGTGGGGTGTGAGGTCATGCTTTTGTAGGGCTGTCGTTAAAGCACTAGTCAATATGTTTGAAATATGGTGCTGTTGACTTACCATGAAAGATCCACATCCTATACTCCTACAATGTGTTTTTCTTCTATTTCCAGACTCCTGCACCAATGCAGAACCCGAGGAACCCGCCTAGGCCCTCCGCCGTGGTCTCACTTTCCCCTTCCCAAGACAGAGCTCCGGACAGATCTTCTAGCACACACCAGGGTTCTGCACAGAGCTCACTCCATCCCAGCCTTTTACAGACCAGGTCCACCAGCCCTTCCCGTTTATCCGAGACTTCGTCAGAGACCCCATTCTAGGCTCCTGGGCTGCCACCCAGCCCCTCCTAGGCACCTACATAACCCTCTGTCCTTCTCCCACCCCAAACTTCTTCACAGTATTCCCTTCCTCAAATCTCAAGGTCTCATTTTCCAGGTCCTCAAATTGTAATCCAACCGCTCCTACATAGCTGCCTCCCCATGCCTTCAACCATTTGCATGACTCCTGCAAATACTCCTGCTCTTCCTGCTCAGTTTCGGACTGGCCCTCCACCCAACACTTTCGGAGAGGCCCTCCACCCAACAACCCATTCCTGATACGCTTTCCTCTGCACGTTCTGCATAGGTGAATTTATAGCCAAAGTCTGAGGAATTCCCTAACTTTCCCAGGTAAGAAACTGTTGCCCGGCAATGTTCTGGGATGGCATAAAAGCATAGGGATGGAGCAACAGCCCATGACTACTTGTGCTGTGGAGGCCGTGCTCAGAGAAGAAGGTATTGAGGGAGAGGTTGGAGGAGCCTTGCCACTTCCACACCAGGGTCTAACTCCCCACAGGTTTGCAAAGTACGGTTATTTATGTGGTGCTTTTCATATCCTTTAAAAGGCCTAAAACACTTTTGGATTCATGAGTAAGTAGCCACCCAGTATGTAGCATTTACCTAGCACTTCATAGCCCCAGGCGGTCTGTGATGCACTTCATGTTTCATTGGGGTCCTGGTCACCATTTGGGTGCATGTCTGAAAGGGTGTTGACCTATATGGGAAAAGTGGGGTGGGTTTCTTTCTCTCCTGAGTTTCATTGCAGTAGACATAATCCCATTCCACAACATGGTCCGTTTATTTTACATCCTTGTATACATTGTTTTGAAGTGTAGCATAATACACACATTTTCATGTAGAGAGTAGGATATTTCACACAGGGTCACTGCACACTCTTTGATCCCCCCTTTTTGGATTTATTCTGACTCTTTGATCAATGCTAATAACGATACATTGAGACTTGTACCTTCTAGTTGGCTGCATCGTTATGGCCGCTTCCGCTAATAGGCAGAGCGTGCGCTTCCTCACCAGGAGGTTAGAGGTGCAGCCTTTGTATACACTGTTTGCCGGTCCTGCCGGAAGTCCCGCCTCCCCACTTTGCCGGCCGACGATAAACACCCGGATGCGAGTGCTCACGGAAGCAGCCCGGTCCAGTAGAGAGGAACATGGCTGCTTCCATGACGGACCATGTTGTGGAATGGGATTATGTCTACTGCACTGAAACTCAGGAGAGAAAGAAACCTTTTTGGAGGTACCTGGTGGGCTAGTTGGGCCCCGCGGGATCCTCAGTATTAAAGGGGACTTAATTCCACAACACAGAACACGCCAGGAGGTGCGTTTGCAGAGTGGTGGAGAAAGGGGGCGTGGCCTGTGTCCACCTGTCAGCTATCTCACTATCTGGGGCATGCGGTAGGTATCAGGTAGGCTATTTGGCCCCTAAGGACCCCCAGCAGCGAAGGGGAATTTAATCCCCATCCAAAAGCAGAGTGGAGTGGATGTACGTTGTGTGTGGTGGAATTATGTGGTAAGTTGTGCAGTGAAATTATGTAGATAGAAAGTATGTGATATTTATTTTATAGGAATTATGTAGAGTGGGACTATGTGTTATGGTGAGTAATTATGTGGTATGGTAGTCTGTGTTGTGGAGTGGTAACCTCAGGTTTAGTCTTCCTAGTTTCCATAGAAGCTAAACTAAGAAGTCAATGAGACAAAAAAAAGAAGGAATTCCTGTGGAGCACTTCTGGACGTAGTCAGAGGTATGAGCAGGGCCACTGGAATTATGCGACTGTTAGGCTGCACCAACTTTTGCACAATTATACATTTTCTCCATTAGCCACATAATCCATCAGCTGCTGCTTCATCTGCAGATTTGAACAAAAAAGCCTTGTTTCTTGAACAAAAAAGCCTTGTTTCTTGCTCAAACGGATCAAACGTTACCAAAAATGCAGTGACAAGTGTTACAGCGTGGTGGAAGGTCCTTTGTAAACCTAGAATGGTCACCCATTGCTTCTTGCTAAATGTAGGTGTTAAATTGGTACTAATGGTGTGCAAGCCACTCTTGCTTCTTTCTGTGCTCCTTTGGCCTCTTTTTACACCTCTGTTAGTTCTTTCTGCACTGTTCTTGCTTCGTTCTGTACCTCTTTTGCAGATTTCTGTATCCCTCTTGCCTCTTTCTGCACCCTCTTCTGTATTTTTACACCTCTCTTGCTTCTCTCTGCCCTTCTCTTACTTCTTTTTGCACTGTTCTTGCTTATTTCTGTACCCCTCTTGCAGATTTCTCTATCCCTCTTGCCTCTTTCTGCAAATCTCTTGCCTCTGTCTGTACCTCTGTTGCTTCTTTCTGCACATCTCATACTTCTTTTTGCACCCCTCCTGCCTCTTTCTGTACCTCTCTTGCCTCTTTGTGCACCTCTCCTACCTTTTTCTGCACCCTTCTTGCCTCTTTTTGCATATCTGTTGGTTCTTTCTGCACTGCTCTTGCTTCTTTCTGCACTTGTCTTGCCTCATTCTGCACTTCTTTTGCTTTTTTCTACACTTCTGTTGCTTCTTTCAGCAATTCTCTTGCCTCTTTCTGCACTTCTCTTGCTTGTTTCTGCACCTCTTTTGCAAATTTCTGTATCCCTCTTTCCTCTTCCTGCACCCTCTTCCCTATTTCTCCTCGTCTCTTGCTTCTTTCTGCACTGCTCTTGCTTCTTGCTGTACCTCTCTTGCAAATTTCTGTATCCCTCCTGCCTCTTTCTCTACCCCTGTTCCCTCTTTCTACATCTTTCTTCCCTATTTCTGCACCTCTCTTGCCTCTTTCGGCACCTCTGTTGCTTATTTCTGCACTTCTCTTGACTCATTCTGCACCTCTGACTTAGAGGTAGTTTTAATCCCCCTGCCCTATTATGTACTAGGGCCTTACAGGGTAGGTCATGCCAATCACAGGGGTACCCCAACCCATAGTGTACCCTAGTGTATGTAGGTGTTTTCACTTTATTCTAAGTGCCTTTCAGGATAGCACTGGCTCCAGGTCTGGTTAGTCAAAGTCAGTTACCACAAGTACCAGTCAGCAAAAAGTTGTGGGCACAGGAAGACTTTGCAACAAGGCCTCTTTCTGCACCTCTATTGGTTCTTTCTGCATATCTCTTGCTTCTTTCTGCAACTTTCTTCATCTTGCTGGAATTCTGTTGCCTCTTTCTGCATTTCTTTAGCTTCTTTCTGCACTTTTCTTCCTCTTTCTGCACATGTCCTACCGCTGTAGGAATCGTTAGAAATTAGCATTTAAAAAACTTTGAAATTCACTGAAAAAAACAATAGGTTTCAGGGACGTTATACTTAGAAATTAGCATTTAAAAAGCCTTAGAAATTCACTGAACAAACCATAGGTTTCAGGGACGTTATAGTTAGTTGGACAATTCTCTCGTAGAAAACCATAGCAATTCCCCCGTTATAGTTAGTTCAGCTAACTATAACTCGCGCACCCGCAATGCACTGCTGATGACACCACATATTACATCAATCATGACATGGTCAGTGACATCACTGATGACATCATCCAGTGACTGTGTTTTTCTTTAAAGTTTAAATATGTATTATATATATGCCAAGGTGTTTTGAAGAATGAGTGGGTGTATAAGTGTCTGGATGGAGGATTTAGTAGGTGTGTGACTGACTGTTTAAGTGAGGGATTACATGTGTCTTACTGAATGCATGGGTTAGTGACTAAACTGTGTGAATGTCTGTATCAGTCTGTCTGTTGTTGTATAAGCTGCTGCATGGGTTGGTCAGTAGCTACATGAGTGTTTATATGGGTTATCTATTATTTGCATGAGTATTTATATGGGTGCCTGAGTGTGTGTGTGGGTGGGTGCGAGTTGTGTGGCTCTGTGCATAGATGTGTGAGTGATTGATTCACTGTGTGTATGAGTTCAAGAGTGCATGTGGAAACAGCGTATGGGTGGTGAGTGTATGTATGGGTGTGTTGGTGAGTGAATGGATGTCTCAATGGTACATGTCCAAGTAACTACATAAGTAAAAGGCAGTGTATGTAAGAGTTGAAGTATATTAATGACTATTTGTGAGAGTCAGTTATTGTGAGTGTGGCTGTATGGATGAGTGTGTACTTGTATCAGTGATTGTATAAGAGAGTAAGTATGCGCTTGTGACTGTTTGAATTTGTGATGTGATGTGTGTATAACTGTATAGGTGAGTAAATGGGAGTGTGATTGATTCTTTGCATCACTGACTACGTGTGTGAGTAACTCTGGATGAGTGGTGGTGTGTGAGTGTCTGTATAGGTGTATGAGTGTATATGATAGTGTTTTATTGATGGGTGACTGCATGTATGAGTGAGTGTATGGGTGAATGAGTGGATGTGTGTGTAGACCTAGGAATCAGTGAGTGCGTATGAAGTAACTGTTATTGGTGTGTCTATGGTTTCGAAAATGGTAGTCTGTATTTTACAGTGGGTGTATCAAAGGTTATATAAGGTTGTGAGGAGGTGCATCAGATTTTTATGTGGATGATGTCATCAGTGATGTCACTTGAGATGTCATCAGTGATGTCATCAGTGATGTCACTGACCATGTCATGATTGATGTAATGTGTGAAGTCATCAGCAGTGCATTGCGGGTGCACGAGTTATAGTTAGCTGAACTAACTATAATGGGAGAATATATATATATATTCGTTTCTCAGTTCTCACAAACAACAACCGAACTCAGGACGGTTGCTTTCTCCATTGCACGAGGGTAGGAACTTGTGTGAAATACTTCAAAAACAGGTATGGAGCAATCACGGGAGTTATTGTGAAATATTTATTTGCATCTCCCTTGCAGACGCGTTTCAGCAGATTCAATCAATCAATCAGGATTTCTTTAAGCGCACTACTCATCCGTGAGGGTCTCGAGGCACTGGGGGGCAGGGGGGGGTCAGCAGTTTTGCTTCAGTCAAAGAGCCAGAACTTCAGAGCCTTCCTGAAGGTGTTTAGGGAGGGGGCATGTCTGATGTCGGTGAGGAGCTCGTTCCAGGTCTTGGCCGCGATGTAGGACAAGGATCTTCCCCCCTGCTCTGGCTCTGCATATGCGCTGGGTTTTGGCAAGGAGAAGGTTGGCGGAGCAGAGGTTTCGTTTGGGTACGGGGAGGGTAATTCTGTCATTGAGGCATTGGGGTGTTGTATAGGCATTTGTAGGCATAGGTGAGTATCTTGAAGGTGACTCTTTTCTCGACGGGGAGCCAGTGGAGCTACACTTCTTCAATGCTGGGAGTACACTTCACATAAATGACCCAATAACATCTATGTCCCCCAATGGGCCCATTCATGTGACTACCCCAGCACCTTGCAGTCTGCACTGATCTCATAGTTAGCACATTTCCTCTATCTGTTAAAGCCCCGTCTGGAAAACCAAGTTGCTGTCTAACTTTATATCTCCTTGCCTCAGCTGCTGGATGACTAGCAATGATGTGCCCGTAGGAGTCAGGCATATAGCTCAGCGTCCTGAGTTTGAACAGCTCCCGACCTCAGATGGTCAACTGGAAAATCTGTCAGCGGCTGTTTTGGCTGTTTGCGTTATCTTCGTTTCTCAGTTCTCATCAACAACCGCTAAACTCAGGACGGTTGCTTCTCTATTGCACGAGGGTAGGAACTCGTGTGAAATACATGAAAAACAGGTATGGAGCACTCACGGGGTTATTGTGCAATATTTATTTGCATCTCCCTGCAGACGCGTTTCAGCGGATTGCCTTCTTCAATGCTGGGAGTACACTTCACATAAAACACAGCACTTGGTTGCTTTAAATGCTATGACCTGCACTGTGAGTTGCTGTCATTAGGCCAGTGGGAAGACTGTGCAAATCTTTAAAAATTTCATAATTACGGCCATCATGCCAATTCGGTGCTGGGGTGTCATCACACAATTGTTGTCAAAAATCTATGTCACCCAATGGGCCCATTCATGTGACTACTCCAGCACCTTTGAGTCTGCACTGATCTCAAAGTTAGCGCATTTTCTCTATTTGTTAATGTCCCATCTGGAAAACCAAGTCGCTGTCTAACTTTATATCCCCTCGCCTCAGCTGTTAGATGACTAAAAATGATGCGCCCGTAGGCGTCAGGCATATAGCTCAGCATCCTCGAGTTTGAATAACTCCCGACCTCACATGGTCGACTGGAAAATCTGTCAGTGGCGTTTCTGGAGGTTTGCATTATCTTTGTTTCTCAGTTCTCACCAACAACCGCTGAACTCAGGACGGGCGCATTTCCCATTGCACGAGGGGGGAACTTGTTGGAAATACTTGAAAAACAGGTACAGAGCACTTGCGGGTTATTGTGAAATATTTATTTGCATCTCCCTTGCAGACGTCTTTCGGCGGAGTGCCTTCTTCAATACTGGGAGTACACTTCACAGGAAATGATGTAAAACAAATTTGGAAGGATCAAAAATCCAACAGGAGCAGTTCTGGACAAAGCTTCTTTTCTGCGCTAAACAATCGAACAATCAAGCATTTTGGAAAATAATAAATGGAAAAACTGGACCCTCGCAAATTATAAACAACGCATGTGTGACGGAGTCGGACTGGGTAAATTATATGAGTAGCAATAAAAAAGCATAAAACAGCTACAGGTCATGATATTAAAAACAGTTATATTGGTTAGGAATCTAAGTCTCCAGATACATCCAATGAACAGTCTAAAATCACAGATTGCCAAACAACATTTGATTGCCAACTCCAGGTAGCTGATCGGATAATGAAAATAATAAAAACAGGTCGAAGGGATGGGGTCCTGGGGCCTAATGAAATACCTCAGGCCATTTTTTCAAGTGACCATGAATACTGGGCAATCCCGTTGTCAGAGTTCTTTATGGAGGCAAAAGTATCGAATGATCTGCCCATGAGTTGGAAAGGTGCAATAATTAACCCAATATTCAAGGGCGGAGACAGATCGGATCCTGCAAATTATAGGCTTGTAGCACTAATGGATGTGAAAGTGAAATATTACACTTCGTTAATCTTGGAGGACCTAGTGAAATGGTCTACTAAAATAAGTTGATTCCTATGAACCAAACAGGATTTCGTAAGGGGTTCAGAACAACAACTAACATACTTGCTTTAGCCATGATTGCAGAAAGGTATAAACATCTGAATTTAAAATTACAGCTTTGTTTTATTGATTTTAAAGCAGCGTTTGACAGAATAGAGCGAGGACTACTGTGGATAAATTAAAGAAGATGGGTCTCCCAGAATTAATATTGCGTGCCATAATTCAATTGTATACTGGAACTTGGATATGAATAAAAATCGCTGATGGTACGAGAATTTCAAGGGCAATCCACATAGCAATAAGGCTAAAGCAAGGCTGCGTACTAGCCCCCCATTTATTAAATCTCTTTATGGTGGACCTCTCAATAAGACTAAATGAGACAAATTCTCATCCACCATGTCTGGGCCCATTGCCGATAACACATCTTTGCTACACCGAGGATATTGTTTTACTCAGCCTGACACAAGCTGGCTTACAAAGATCATTATACGAGCTAGCAACATTTGCAAATGACAACGCCTTGGAAATCAGCACAAAGAAAACGAAAACGATGACTAATGCAAAGCGGTCAGGACACAAATTCCCTGTCAGACTGGGAGAAATAACATTAGGTGTAGTTAATAACTACGAATATCTAGGGCTGTACATTGATGATCGATTACATTTCCAAACGCATAAACACTATCTGGAAACAAAAGGTAATGGCCTAATCTATGCATTTTGTGCTCTCTCAAAAAAGCTAAAGGGTCCATCTTTAAAGCCACTGTTAGTCATAATGGCTTCCAAATTGATGCTGACAGTGGAGTACGCAAGCATCGTTCTACCCAGTACAGATGCTGAACTGTTGGACAAGATACAACTGAAAGCACATAAAAGGGATTTCAAATTATCACAGAATGCTTCGCCAATGCAAGTGAGACTGGAATTTGGCCTTATTCATCAAGGGATTGGGCGAACCTATGCGTATGTCAAAAGCTGGTACAAAATCTGGTTAAGCTGAGCAAATGACCTACAGGATGCCTTGTGGTGGGTCCAGGAAGAAGATCAGCACTCTAGTTATGGAAAGGTTTTGAAATTGGCTCGGAAGAAACAAAGTCCAAAGATCTCTGGGCACAGTCCCCCTCTTTTTCTGTTTTTCGTAAGGTAGCAAATAAAATGGCAAAACTACATACATTAGTAGAGGACAAAAATACATTTGCAAAGAGGTCTCATGCCTGGATGGTACTGCAGTTCTATACAAAATTACGACCGACTGAATATCTGAACACAACATATTCATACTACCTAAAACGGGAATTCATGGCCACCAGGTTTGGGCTTTTACCAAGTGTAGCGGACCAGCCCAAGTGGAGATATAATGAGCCTATATTATGCACACTATGTGGCGTAGAGAAGCAGACTTCATTCATTTTATTTGCATATGTCCTTGTTTAAAGTCGACTCTGGCGTGATTTTTGAAAAAGGCATTTAATGATAGAGGGATAAGGTCTTGTAGATCTGCAATAATCAAGGGTTTGGACTCAACGGATCCCCATTAAAACTGTTAGGTGATGACATTTTTGGTACAATATGATCAGATAATAATGAAAATGGACAAAAAATTCACCATGCCATTGATTGTGTAGTGGTTGCAAGTACCAAAAAAATGTTAAGTCCCTCAGTTATGAACAAATAAGAAGTGGTAGCAGGAATTGCACTATTGACTCCAATATTGGGACTGAAATAAGTAGTAATGGAAGCTCAGTTTCTCGGCAAATATAAATCAGACCATGTATTTTGGTCTTAATATGTTAGGTAAGGTTCTTAAAAGGGTTTTAAAAGGATTCTATGTCGTGTGTTTATTTAGAAAGTCAGCAACACTGTATATTTTCTCATGATATCACCTTTTAATAGTATTCTTATGAATTTTTTCGCTAAATATTTTAAGATATAGAGGCTATAAGTATTTTCGATATTGAATGGTTTTTATTAACTGAAACAATAAAGATTTTTTAACTTTTTTTCTCACATGAAATACAGCACTTGGCTGGTTTAAATGCTATGAGCTGCAGTGTGATTGACTGTTATTCGGCCAATGGGAGGACTGTCAAAATTATTAAAATTTCATAATTACAGCCATCATGCCGATCCGGTGCTGGGGTGTCACCACACAATTGTTGTTAAAAATTGAATGTTCCAATTACATCTATGTCCCCAAAATTCATGTGACTACCCTAGCACCTTTCAGTCTGTGCTGATCTCACAGTTAGCACATTTCATCCATTTGTTAATGTCCTGTATGGAAAACCAAGTAGCTGTCTAACTTTATATCCCATCGCCTCAGCCGCTGGATGACTAACAGTGATGTGCCCGTACGGCTCAGCATCCTCGAGTTTGAATAACTCCCGACCTCACATGGTTGACAGGAAAATCTGTCAGCAGCGGTTCTGATGGTTTGCATTAACTCTGTTTCTCAGTTGTCACCAACAACAGCCAAACTCAGGATGGGTGCTTTCTCCATTGCACGAGGGTGTGAACTCATGTGAAAAACTTGAAAAACCGGTATGGAGCACTCGCGGGGTGATTGTGAAATATTTATTCGCGTCTCCCTTGCAGACATGTTTCAGCGGATTGCCTTCTTCAATGCTAGGAGTACACTCCACATGAAACCCAGCACTTTGTTGGTTTAAATGCTATGACCTGCATTGTGATTAGCTGTTATTCAGCCAGTGGGAGGACTGTGCAAATCTTTAAAATGTCATAATTATGGCCATCATGCTGTTTCGGTGCTGGGGCGTTACCACACAATTGCTGTCAAAAATTGAATGTCCCAATAACATCTATGTTCCCCTATGGGCCCATTCATATGACTACCCCAGCACCTTTCAGTCTGCTTTGATCTCACAGTTCGCATATTTCCTCTATTTGTTTATGTCCCGTATGGAAAATCAAGTCGCTGTCTAATATTGTATCATCTCGCCTCAGCCTCTGGATGACTAACAATGATGTGAGGAGTCGGGCATATGGCTGAGCGTTCTCTTGCCTCATTCTATACTTCTCTTGCTTCTTTCTGCACCTTTCTATCTCTTTCTGCACCTTCGGGCTTCTTTGTGCATCGCTCTTGCTTCTTTCTGTACCTCTCTTGCCTCTTCCTGTACCTCACTTGCCTCTTTCTGTACCTTACTCTCTTCTTTCTCCTTCTCTCTTGCTTCTTTCTGTACTTCTCTTACCTCTTTCAACACTTCTCTTGGCTCTTTCAGAACGTTTCTTCCTCTTATTGCACCTTTCTTCCTCTTTCTGCACTTCTCTTGCCTCTTTCTACACCTCACTTGCTTCTTTCTGCACCTCACTCTCTTGTTTCCGCACCACTGTTGTTTCTTTCTGTACTTCTCTTGCTTCTTTATGTGCCTTTTTTCCTCTTTCTGCGCTTTTCTTCCTCTTTTGGCATCTTTCGTCCTTTTTCTACACTTCTCTTGCTTCTTTATACACCTCACTTGCTTCTTTCTGCACCTCACTCTCTTGTTTCTGCACCACTCTTGTTTCTTTCTGTACTTCTCTTGCTTCTTTATGTGCCTTTCTTCCTCTTTCTGCCCCTTTCTTCCTCTTTTGGCATCTTTCGTCCTCTTTCTACACCTCTCTTGCTTCTTTCTGCACCTCACTTGCTTCTTTCTGTACCTTTCTTGCTTCTTTCTGCACCTCTCTTGCCTCTTTCTGCACCTCTCTTGGCTCTTTCTGTACCTCTCTTGCCTCTTTCTGCACCTCTCTTGCCTCTTTCTGCACCGCTCTTGCTTTTTTCTGTACCTTTTTTGCTTCTTTCTGCACCTCTCTTGCCTCTTTCTGCACCTCACTTGGCTCTTTCTGTATCTCTCTTGCCTCTTTCTGTACCTCTCTTGCCTCTTTCTATACCTCACGTGCTTCCTTCTGCACCTCACTCTCTTGTTTCTGCACCACTCTTGTTTCTTTCTGTACTTCTCTTGCTTCTTTCTGTGCCTTTCTTCCTCTTTTGGCATCTTTCGTCCTCTTTCTACACCTCTCTTGCTTATTTCTGCACCTCACTTGCTTCATTCTGTACCTTTCTTGCTTCTTTCTGCACCTCTCTTGCCTCTTTCTGCACCTTTCTTGCCTCTTTCTGCACCTCACTCTCTTGTTTCTGCACCACTCTTGATTCTTTCTGTACTTCTCTTGCTTCTTTCTGCACCTTTCTTCCTCTTTCAGCACCCTTCTTCCTCTTTCTGCACCTCACTTGCTACTTTCTGCACCTCACTTGCTTCTTTCTGTACCTCTCTTGCTTCTTTCTGCACCTCTCTTGGCTCTTTCTGTACCTCTCTTGCCTCTTTCTGCACCTCTCTTGCCTCTTTCTGCACCACTCTTGCTTTTTTTGCTTAGAAAAGTGAGGGTTAAGACATGTTGGCAGAGGGATTAGGGATTAGGCTACTTTGTATGGGTCTCTGGAAAGGTACACTTGAAGTAGGCCATATATATTTAGGTGTCTACTTGCAATGGGAAGTGCCCTCTTTCAAGTTTAAAGGTCTGCGTGCTCTTGTGACTCAGGTATGTTTCTACTTGTACAGGAATTCTGACATGTGCTGTGCGTCTGAGGATGCTAGCTTAAAAACCTGTCAGCTTCTCTTACAGGTGCACAAATCTTCTCAGTATCGCTTCATCATTCGGTCGCAGAGGGAGACAGGTCTTACCTATGTAGGTATCACAGAACCCCTCAAATAGACTGTTGAATACACATGTGCCCTGTATTATGGGCAGAAAGGAAAACATACTTCACAGAAATTTAGAGAGCATTCCTTCTGAAACACAGATATTCTACTATTTCATGGTTTCTTTTTATGTATCATGTCACTAGGAAAAGGCACAGACACATGCAGTGAAGTCTTCGGAAACATAGTGAGAATTACAACCGTGACATCGGAAGGGTTGGTGTTTTACATTTAGACAGGCCCAACATTCTGAGCAGTCGGTGCCAGAGAAATGGCTCTACTATTACACTCATCCAATTAGTCAGGTACAATCCATGCACTCATTCAATCACCCAGGCACAACCTTTGCACTCATGCATTAACTCAGGCACTACCCATGCACTCATCCAATCAATCAATAAATCAATCAATCAATCAATAAAATCTTTATTCGATCTCTTTAGAAACAGATCATAAAAGTACAATTTTAGCAAACAACCCATAAAATAGACAGTACAAGCGATGTTTTGAAAACATATAAGATCATTAAAATCTTGATGAGCTTAAAGTGTCTCTTAATCCAAGGTCAGTTAAAATATATACATTTAATTCATGTTTACAATAATTAAGTCAAATAAACAGCCTGCACCTTTCTCATGCAAGCCCACAGAAAGGTGGCCACTGAAAAACAGACAAAGGGGTCGGAAAGTGCCTTTAAAAAGTACAGTGGCACCGTACATTGGTTGAAATTGTAGCACATTAGAATTGGTAGAATAAAGGCTTCTCTTTCAGTCTGATAAAACTCATAGAACAGTACTAGATGCAGGTCTGATTGGGGCGAATGGTTATCACAAGGGCATGGGATCAGATCTGAATATTTCAATTTTCTCTCGGGGTACCCTAACATCAAAGGGATGAGGTTCAGGTGAAAACGCACAAGGATGTATCTATGCTGCCCGTTTGTGATGTGGGCTAGGTAGGAGTATCCTTCCTCTGGTCTAGAGGGGATAAGATCATAAGCAAGGGACGATTTTTGTCGCTGCTTCTTTTCCCTACGGACAATGTCAGCCCTCTGCGCTCATCCAATCAACCAGGCACTACCCATGCACTTATGCAATCACACTCACACTAGTTATGCAGTCATCCAATCACCCAGGCACTACTATTACAGTCAAACATTAAAATATATTTAAAAAATCTTTTTTGTATATGTATATATATGCACCGGAACAATAGTAAGCTACAAAGCAGGCCTTAAAAGTAATTAAACACAAGTGGGATAGAGACAGCCAAACAACACTGCAGAGCCGTTGTGCCTGGGAAAAAGAAGCAGACAGCTTTGAAACGCGTTGGCAGAAAAGACTTCAATAACGGATGGAATGCCACCTTTATAAGCATTAAACTGATGGTTTTTTAACCTACCTGCTGTTGAGTGTGTCCTTGCAACAGAGCGATTGTTTTACAACATGTATTTATATGTAACCACGAGCATTGACCTATTTCTCTACATTCGTAAACTAAAACTAATCAAGATTTTCAAAATGGCTATTGGATCAAAATAAACATTAAATTCAACCATATTGACTCAGATGAAATATCCAACCTGTGTATCGGAGATATGGATCTTTATCTACAACTAAGCAAAATGGAAGAAAATGTGGTAGACCTGACTGAGAATGAAAAAAAAGAAAAATGCTCATAGAACTGGAATTCAGACCTGATGCCTCGTGTAAAAGTGGATTCAAACCAAAATCCAATTTCAACCCCAATGTCGCACATGACAACATCGAGGCTGTTAATGCAATCATGAAATCAATAAACTAAAGAATCAACCTGTTGTAGCAAGAAAAGACAATTTATCTAAATTACAACGAACAGCTCTGACGACATTGTAAAATCATAAACCCATCTGATAAGGGTGGGAACATTGCTGTTATGGATGTCGACCAGTATGATCAAGAGGCTAACAGGACACTGAGTGCTAAGAGGAAATTGGGCGGGATGTGTATAATTCCTCTATATTGACATATCACAACTTACTGAGAGATTGGTGGTCAAAGGGTCTTTAGGACAGGGATGAGTATCTATTTTTAAAAACAGATAATCCACGCATTCCCTGTTTTTATCTATTGCCTAAAGTGCATAAACATCCTACTAGACTACCTGGGAGGCCTATAGTTTCTTCGAATGGAGGATTATTGTAGAACACGTCAATCTTTCTGGATCTATTCATAGCCCCCTTTGTTCTTAAATTACGGTCTTACTGTAAGTATAGTTCTGATTTTCTTAGACATATACACAATGTCATGTGGGAAGATTCCTACCACATGATAGCATTGGATGTATGCTCCTTGTATACATCTATAGATCAGCAACAGGGAGTCGATGCCTGTATGTACTTTTTTCGAGAACGGGATATTTCATTTTTTGATCATACACAAATGCTGAGGAGCATGATTTTGTATTGTTTGAGGGAGAATATTTTTCTCTATGGTAAGACACTATACCGACAAAAGTCCGGTACCGCGATGGGCACCTGTTTGGCACCCAGCCTGGCTAATCTTTTTCAGGGCTGGTGGGAGGAACAGGTGGTCTGGACTGAGACTAATGAGAGATTTACCGAGCACATCCCAATTTAGATCAGGTACATTGACAACCTGTTCCTGATTAGGGATGGGCCAGTTGACCTAGCACAGGAATTCATTAGGGAATTGGGTGACAACCAATTGAATCTAAAATTCACCCACAAGATTAGTTCCTCCTACTAATAGTGGATATAGCAGTCACGATAGTGGAATGACAGATTGTAACCAGTCTTTTCCGAAAGGATACTGCGGGCAATTCATTGCTCCACTCTGAAAGTAATCATCCCGTTCCCTTGAGTAATAGCATTACATATGGCGAGTTTCTGCGGGCTCGCAGAAATTGCAATACGGAAGAGACCTTTGAAAAAGAACGACGGATTATGACACAAAGGTTTCATCAGCACTGATATAAAAATAAAGTAATCAAAGCAGCCAGTGATAGGGCCAGTAAAATCACACAGAATGAGGCCCTTTTTTCATCAAGCAGGAATAAAGCCAGGTACCACAAAAATAAGAACAAAACAGAGGCGCCTAGGTTAATTACCACCTATAATATTCAATCTAATATCCTGCAACAATCAATGAAACGTCATTGGGGTCTATTGTTAACAGATCCTGTTATAGGATCGCATGTGGGCACTACACCCTCAGTGACTTACAGGAAATCCAAATCCCTAAGGGACCATCTTGTCCATAGCTACCAGGATGCACCCAAACCATCCACCTGGCTTCGGACACAGAAAGGATTCAGGAAATGTAATTCCTGTAAAGCATGTACATTCAGTCACAACAAAGATAGTTTTTTGTCAGGTAAAGGCAAAATCAAGAAAATCACCAAGTTGATCACGTGCACTACGGATTTTGTTATTTATGCTTTACAGTGTCCCTGCGGCCTAAAGTATATTGGCAGCACTAAGTTGCAATTAAAAACCCGAGTTTTGCAACATATGAGAGCTGTCACTAATGTAGATCTAAGCTACCCGGTAGCTAGACATTTTCAGGACAAACACCAAAGCAACTGCAATTTATTGGAGTGCTTTGGTATTGACAGAATTTTGCCACATCCCCGGTGAGGTGACCGCGAAAAACTCCTGAGAGTAACTGAATACA
Source organism: Triturus cristatus (assembly GCF_964204655.1). Taxonomy (NCBI): domain Eukaryota; kingdom Metazoa; phylum Chordata; class Amphibia; order Caudata; family Salamandridae; genus Triturus; species Triturus cristatus. The sequence goes on along the minus strand of NC_140593.1, from coordinate 578,279,917 downwards.
AGTATATCATTGAGCTCAATACGAAGTGGCCAAACGGACTTAATTCAGGGGAAGAACTAGCAACCCATATTGGTCACAAGTGATAAGATGGACTACTTTCTTCCTGACTATATACATATATGATTCTACTCAGCTTTGTCTGATTTTATTATTATTATCATTTGATTTTATTATGCGAGGGATTACATAATACTTAGTAGGGAGTACATTCCTTATAAATGTAAGAGATTGGTCTTTGCCTATCACATTTTCTTGGCAGACTCGGTTATAACAGCTTTGAGTGCAATAGCTTAAATAACCTGATTTCCTAATACCTACTGATATAAGCCTCCCTAAAAATGAATTATTTCATATTTGTTTTCATTATTTACATTTTATTTTTATCTTGTTTTCTGTTTTCATTCTTTGTTTTCACTTTATTTATTGAAATTATAATTCAAAATTAATCATGTTCCCTGTGGTATATCACGTTTATGTAGAACCGGCCTACCGTGTGGTGCACATTTGAGGAATAATAATGGAAAAAGAAAAAAATAATCATTATTTACACTTCTACTGCCTTAATTAGGAAATGTTTGAATTTATCGTATTAATTGCATTAATTATGTTGACATGTTCAATAATTGGTGGAATGTCAAATTTAGGGATGAAATTGCTAGGTCGTGGTACATTACCCATGATTGATTAGTTGGTACCTGGTAATAATCAAATATGAATTATGAGACGTACTTGTTGTTACCTTTATTTAAAATGTGATTGCCTTAATGCCATTTGATTCAAGGGAACGTTTCTATTTATATATATGACTGGGTACATTACCCAGCATTAAATCGCTCAATACGCACTTATAATTATACAACCATCAATTGTATTACGCATTTAATGAAATGGGCGCTATTTCGTTATAACATATGCCCCTTTATTCGAAAAAGGTGAATATAGGTACCATGAGGTAAAGTTGTTGGCGGTTAAGTCTGTCTTCTATGTCCATTATAAGATTGCAGCATAATCCTATGCAACCAACTTTAATACTTAACATGGACATAATATGCATTTTACACAAATTTAATTTATTTAACTTTGCAAATCATTATGAATTAATAATGTTCAATAACAGAAGATATGCGTTGTATATAGATGTATTTTTTCTATGTTCACACACGGTAGCATAGTTATGTCCAGGAAATCAAGTTGTTTCTTGTCTGCAGTATATGTCAAATTGCGACATTGGTCTCTGGTGTTTAACCATCTGTGGAAGTCCTGTAGATTCTCTCTGTTGCCTTCCCAAATTACAATGACGTCATCAATGTAACTCTTCCAGAAGCTTATTTTTGACAGGAAGGGGTTGGTCACATTGTGTACAAAAGTGTTTTCAAAACACTTACACGTACAACCCCGAACTCTTCAATGAGCAATGGGACTTCAGAACACCCAGACACTTCGTTCTAGAATGCTGTAGACTAGCACTTACTGAGAACTATTTTGAGTACAACAACACTCTATACTTACAATGTCACGGTACATCGACGGGCAGCACTTTTGCCCCTAGTGTGGCGGGGTTGTACGTGAGCAATTTTGAAAACACTTTTGTACACAATGTGACCAACCCCTTCCTGTCAAAAATGTCTCAAATTCACATATACTGCAGACAAGAAACAACTTGATTTGAATGAACAGGTACTATATGACCTTCTTAATGAATAGTGAACTATAAGCTGTTCACTTAGGTTGCTATTTAATACACATATCCACCACCACTTTCTTGATGTTCTAAAGAAAGCCCCCACCGACCCACATGGGTGATTGCAAGGGCTGAAACATGTCGACCTATTTTTTGGACACTTACAGTGTGTTAGACTGATAACCCGTCTTTTCACGCACCACACGGCTTTTATTCACCTCGATTCCAGACTAATTAAAAAAAAAATGCCCAGGACATAAAAGGTTTCCACATTTTAACCCACTTCACTTGAGCACTAAGAATTCACTTCTCTCTGATCACTACTGCAATAACCAGTAGTTCCTCCTCTGGACAGAGGTAAGCATACGAAAAAGAAGCCCAATGATGATGCTGTCACGTTTTTTTAACTTGGCGGAGAACCTACATACGTGATTGAGGGTTTTTAATGAACACGTTGCAAACCCTGGTTACTCAGGTCAAGTGATCCATTCCTGATTGATATTGAGTAAACCCAAAGGCCACCCATGGGGGAGGGTGCAGGGCATGATTGTGACCACGCCTTGCTGCCAACTCCCCGCTGCACTTGGCCTATAGAGGTGCACAATGGTGGGGGATGCCCATAGCGGGTGGGCGCATTGCCTGGTTAGAGGCCAGGCCCTGCAACCATCCCACTGCAGTGCACAGCAGTCGGCCACTCAAAGCGGAGGGTTGGAAGCCACCATGTGGTAGAAGAACACTGTGGGCTAAGATATGCTCTGTGCAGAAAGTAAAATTGAATCAATTTACACCAAGCATTGTGCGATATCTTAGGGGTGAAAGTCAATGTCCTCTTCCAGGTTGCATCATTGAAAGAGGGCTTGAGGTCCGTCACCTTTCGCTGATGAAGTGGAGTCAGGTCCACCTGAGATCCCTTTGAAAGAGCTATATAAACAAGGGTAGCTGCCCTAATTCCCTGTTATGAGTAATAAGTAATGGAGACATTTGTGTTCCTGAGGTTCTGCAGACCCCGAGCCCCACCAAGCATGCATATTACCCATCAAGGCCCCATATAGAAGAAAATGCCCAGAGAGAAGGTCATAAGATTCTCTCAGTTTCAGGAAGGGTGTGGTTTTGCCCCCTGTATACAGGTCACCCAATATAGTATATTCCCGTTTGGTCCTCTTGTGCAGACCCACCAAGTTCCCTGGTGTAGACCAAACATTTTATCAGCAAGGGGAGCTCTGAGGTATAGGGGGCTCTTGTGTGTGTCTTTTGCAATGCCCTTGCCCAAACGTGGTTCGCTGTTCTAATCAGCATATTCTCATGATGTACCATCAACGCAAGAGTGGGCGTCAGTATCCCCCGTGACCTGGGGTACCCCATAAATGGGAGTGCTACTGGCCACCCACTGTAACTGTGCAGCCAAGTAGTAAAGTTCAAATTCCGGGGTTGCCATTCTCTCCTCATTCACAGGAAGCTGCTGCTTCAATAAGGCCACTCGTCATCTGGATGAGCCCCAATACAAAGTCAGGAGTACGCCATCCAGTTCCTGAAACGCCCCCCCCCCCCCCCGGGAATTTAACTGGCAGACCAGTGACCTAGTAAAGAAAGCACAGCAGTATCACCATCTTCAAGACCGTATCTGGCCACTCACTGAAACGGGGAAGGTACTCAAAAACACAACCGAGCATCACAGTGAGCATAGAGCCCTGCCATAATAACCATCAAAACGCAGACCCCCTGTTCTATAGATCCTCACACCCAGGTATCTAACTGTAGTGTGCTCCCAACACAGTGCCAGTGTGACCCAAGTGTCCCGCTGTTCCTTAGTGTCAAGATGTAGTGGGCAGGATTCGATTTATCCCAGTTGACCGACAGGCCTGACATCTCCCCAAATGTGGAGAGAGCCGCACGTGCACCCTCCGGGTAGGGCTTCTCCCCATGCACATACAAAAGCATATCATCCACGTACAGCAAGATATACAGATTAATATTTGCTTCAAACTGCACCCCCCTATAATGCCTCCCCAGCTCTACAGTCAGCATAAAAGGCTCCATAGCCAAAACAAACAGTAACGGGGAGAGCAGGCAACCCTGCCTAGTGCCCCGCTTGATCAGGTAGGAATCCAGTATCACTGACCCTATCTGGACCCATGCCTCCAGGTCAGTACATAACAGCCATGTCCATTTGTTAGATTTGGGCCCAAAGCCCATTCAAATCATTATGGCATATAGGAAATCCCAGCAGTAGAGATAAAATGCCTCTAGAATGTCCCCTGACAGCACCAGAGAGTCCAACAGGAAGTACACAAACTTGGATCAGTTTTCGTATATTGAGCATAGTGCATAAGAAGGTGCAACCCCATCTGGTCAGGGTATATCAGCATACCCACGTGGGAAAAAATCTGGTTCACCAGAATCTTGCTCAGGATTTTGCAATCCATGTTAAGCAAAGAGAGGGGAGAGTAGAAGTCTACCAATTCTGGATCCTTATTTCTCTTGGGCAAGAACACTATCACGGCATCACAAAGGGAAGGTTGGAGCGAACCCCGCACCAGCACCCCATTACAGACGTCTGTCAACTTAGTGGCTAGTGCTGCTGCATAAGTGGTATAGAACTCAATGGGGAGTCTGTCCAATTCAGAAACCTTGCCTCAAGCCAACTCCTTAATCGTGCCCCTTGCCTCCTGGTCCATAATGGCGGCACCTATTCATGGTTTAATGTAGTGAGGAAAGATTCTGCTATATACTGCAATAGATTTGCCTCCACAAATGCCACACCCACTTTATACAATTTACGATAATTCAGGGTGAACACGCCATTAATCTCTACCAGTAAAAACATGTCCAGGTCTGAGGTCCTGAATCTGGAGCATTGTGTGGCCCCTCTTCTACACCAGGAGGAGCCAGGCCAGCATGCTCCCTGACTTATCTCTGTCCGCATGGGCCCGTGCAATGTATACCCTGTAATAATACTGCTTCAGGCATTCCACTAAAGCAAATAACTTCTCCCTTTCCTCCAGTAGCCGAGCCCTGTCTTTGACCATCTCTCTTAGGTCCTGGGTAGCTCATACATTACCCCCTCTTGCTGCTTAATGTCAGTGAGCACTTGGGTGCATACACCCAATTTATGGGAGATGCAATGCCCCCACACCACTACCTTGAGTGCCTCCCATTCTACTGTGAGCATTCTCCAGCCAATAATTATGACTCCCCTCTCCGAGTGATGTTTGGAACTCCGGATCCTCCAGAAGGGTCGGATCCAAGTGCCAGGTTGTGATATTAGCCCTGCAGGGTGACCAAAGGTAAGTGTAAACAAAGGGGTTATGATCTGAGTATGTCCTCGCTAAGTACTCCACATCCACCACTGGCTCAGCCATCACAACAAAAGGTTGCATCTAAGCGCATGTCTAATCTGTGCAATCCAGAGGGAAGGAGTAGGCCCATGCCCCATGGTTGCATTCCCACCACCAATCTATTAGCCCCCAGTGCCCAATTCCTGTGCGAAAGGACCCTGCTATTTTATGTGCCAGGGATGCAGGCAATTGACAATAAGACCAGTCCAGGTGGGGATCTGCCACACAATTAAATCCCCGCCAACTTTCTTCAGGAAGGGAAGTATGGCTGTCAATAAGAATGGCAAGCTAGTCAAAAATGTGTTGGTAGGTATTTGGGGCATATATATTTAAGCAGTGCAAAGTTCTTACCATCCAGTTGGCCCATTACTAAAACACAGTATCCCTCAAGGACCATCATGGTCTTATGCAATTGGAAAGGCACTCTGGGCCTAATCCAAATCAGGGTCTCCGATGCAAAAGCAGAGTAGGCAGTATAATAAAGTTGCCCCATACCTCTTCTGGAGAGCCCTACCCTTGCTGTCTGTCAAGTGGGTCTCTTGTAGAAATGCTATCTTTGCCCCACTTTGTTTTATGTACCCAAGAACATTATAACACTTTGATGGTTTATTCAGTCCCCTCACTTTCCAGGTAATCACTCAAATGTAGTCAGCCATTGCTGTATTAAAGTGTATGGGACTGGACACCAGGGCCTCCCATGCTATTCACTCATCTGCCACACCACCATCCAATCGCTCCCCACCATCTCGCTCACTACATGCACACACATAGAGAACGAAAAAATAGCAAAAAAACATACCTAACCAACTAACAGGCACATGCATCATCATAGGGTTTTGCGATTCCTTAAATGTGATTATTAAGGAATCGCAATTAAGGAATAGCAAAACCCTATGCATGTAGGAATCGCTAAAGAAATAGCGATTCCCACAAATTCCTTAATTGCGACTAGCAAATTGCGAGTCGCAATTAAGGAATGTCTTCCCATTCATTCCTATGGGCCTCCAGGCCCATAGGAATGAATTAGAGATTGCGGGAGCAATTTGCGAGTACCAGTAGGTACTCGCAAATTGCTCCCGCAATTTCGATGGTGCAAGGGTGTCAAAATGACACCCTATTGCACCCATGTATGTTAACTCTGCACATATGTTGCATACACACATGCTCTAAAGGCATGTGTGTGCGCAACATGAAACTTAGAAAAATGCAAATAAGTGCATTTTTCTAAGTTTTCGCAAATTACCATGAAGTCCAGCCTCATGGTAATTTGCTCACGCTAATAGCGAAATCGCTATTTTTAAAACTAATGCATTGCATTTAAGGAATCTCAATTAGGGATTCCTTAAATGCAATCGCTATTTAAGGAATCGCTATTTTGAGATTCCTTAAATAGCGATTTGTGCATTTGGGATGATGCATCCCAAATGCAAAAATATCGGTCGCAATGGGGCAGATTCTGAGAATCTGCCCGTTTGCGACCGGTTTTGTGCTTGATGCATGTGCCTGTAAGTACCCACAACACCCTCCCTGGACTGTGATATAAACACATCCTGTCAAACAAATATAGTCAATGGCCAAAAACCCCAGTTACAAAGGCCAACAAGTTCTGTTACAGAAAGTTATGTAGGAGAAAGAGACTTGCCAGCCCAATAGTTTCCGCCTGAGTATTATCTGATAAGGAATCCCATGAAATGCTAGCTCCCTGTCACACTCAGCTTCTCTTGAGCCCCACCATGAATAGAGTAAATTATACAAGGAGTAACAACAGCAACATGAATGCAATACCACAGGTATATTCCAGTCCACAAAATGCAGCCCAATTGCTGCGGTAGAAGTCAAATGAGGATGTGCATGGGTTAATCACCCCCGAAAGGTGTGTTCTAGGCCAAGCATCACTGAATTCACTGAACTCAAAATAGACCTCCTGCGCAATTGTGACCCGAGGATGTGACAACCACCTCCAGATCCCAATAAGGTCACCACTTCCTGAGCTCTCATCTTCTTGGCAGCCGCCTGTTGCTTAGTGGGTCAGGACGTACCGTCCTTATGGGGTCTCTTCTGCCACAGTCACTGCAATCCAGGCTTTGCGATGAATGGCAGGTCGAACATTCATCTGGGCAAAGAGTTCCAGTCAATCCCATGCTGCTGTAGGCTTCAAGAAGAAGTGGGTCTTACCTCTGCCTGCACCCTCAGGCAGGCTGGGAAGAACAGGCCATAAAGCAAACCCAACTCCTGGAACCTCTTCTTCACGGCAGTGAAGGAAGCCCTCTGGCTCTAGACTTGAATGATTGAGTTTGGGTAAAGGGAGACCTTAGTGTTCTCCAAAGAGATGGGGCATGCCTGCATGCCTGTTGCAGAAGAAAGTCCCTGTCCTGAAAATGTAGTAGTCAGGCTTTCACTGCATATGGTGGGGCCCCTGCATGGGTGGTCAGGCAGAGACTATATGCGTGTGTTCTAACGCATAGAACCGGGATAAGCCCTCCTGTGTCATAACCTCTTGCAGTCTGTCCTCCAGAAAGCCAAGCATGGATTCACCCTCCACTTTTTCTGGCAGGCCAAACTATCTAGATATTAGTGTGACAAGCCCTACCCTCATGGTCATCAATACTGGCATCTAGCTGGCTAGGGTGAGCCTCTAGGTCAGTGAGGCAGTGATCTATGCTCACCATCTCTGGTAATAGGGTCTGAAGGAAAGTCTTAAGGGTAGACAAATGAGCCAACATCTTCTTTGAGTCTTCCTGGATAAGACTGACTCCACCACTATTTAGTCGATTTTCATCTCCAACCACTCCCCAGTGGCATCAATTGGCACCATCAGCTTATCGAACATGTCATCGAATTTAGACGCCATGCTGCCCCTTGCACCCTACTTGATCCCGCTTGGGAGGCATTGTCGAGGCATCGTCCTGTGGTAAATATTTCATTGCCGGTACTATTTTTTATGCGGTAAAGTCTATTAAGAATAACTCAGTAAATATAAGAGGCAGAATCCGTGGTATTAGAGGTTTTAAAAGGCTTTATTCCTATACAAAGGAATACAATTCGAATTGTAGGCATTCTATTCCATCACCACGAAAGTTCAGGAAGGAAGGGCATACATTATTGACAGATAAGCAGTTTTATAGAAAATACATTACAGTGAAACAGATGCAAGAGGCGTAACAGCTGATAATACAGATAAACTGTGCATACGTAACTAATAGAGGCGTATACATGGGTGTAACTAAAATACGTCATTAAACATGATGTCACCAGTGGGTGGATCCATAAAAGAATCCTGCAATGTCAGCAGAAATGTTTGGCAGAGATGCGCACGCAGCCGCATGACGTGTGATTGACGTGCAACTAGAGGGTGAAGGGGACTTGACATTTAGCTCTACATGTGGAGACAGAAGTCTGGGGGTCATGTCAACCTAATCCCAAATCATATCTAATATCCTATGTTTAAAGAACTGTGTTATCCAAAAGGAGAGGTCTCTAGGATAGAATCTATTCTATACTGACTGTTAGTGCGTGTACAAGCGTCTAAGTGTCTACACTAGATGCGAGGGGGTAGGAATATTCCATGGTAACGGGGCTATGAATTACTTGCATGAGGACAGCGAGGCCTGGCCCTTTGCACGGTAGCTTGGAGGAATGTTTACCTAAACTACTAGACAGGAATGCATCGGATGAGGAGCGGAGGAGATAATCTTGAAGGTGAAATACAGTTTTTGGCAGGCGATATGCTGGATCAGGCACCGTTAGCCGCGCAGGGAGTAGGACACAGTTCATGGTCACAGATGCAGGCTCAGACTGGAGCTTTCAGAAGCAGAAGGCAGGAAAAGGCTTGATGACAGAATTCGGGGCCTACTCGCCTGAATCTGTAAAATGTGGAAAGTGAACCACATAAAGTCGGTGGCCTTTCATACTTAGGAATGGAATATCTGACCCATTCATGGCGGGTCTGAAAGAGGACATGTTGACGGTGGACGCACATATATTTGCGTCTTTAAAACTAGAGCAGGAGGGAACATACATGTACTTATAGCATGCACATGGAGCCGTTGGGGTCTACGATAGGGGACATAACTGATCACAAAATTCACATTTCCTCATTCCCTCCTTGTCCCCTACGGACCCTCAGGAGATATCGATCTTCATCAATCCATCGATCTGTTCATATAGCATCATTTGTTCTTCTTTCTTCTTCCGGGATCTTGAACAAAAACTTGGATGTGGGATACACGAGGTGGCACACAGGCCACAAATCGCTGGCCCACATTGTAGACATAAGCAGCAACTGAATAGTATGAGAAAGCCAATACCTAGGAAGGATAGGATTCTCCATCCCCAGGCTGACAACACGCCCCAGAACCAACCGGACCAAGTCCAGGTGCCTGGACTCTGGTGTATCTGGCTTATAATCTTATGAAGGCGGGTTATGGCTTTATATACTGACGGCGAATTTTCTGGTATGAAAATGCAGCAACTTGATCCGATGACCCTACAAGCTCCGCCCCTATCGGCCAGGATGACGTCAAGGACAAGACGATTTTGAAGCACAACAATCCGCATAGCAGACTGCTCTTCTGTTAAATTGCCTAAGGCGGAAATAGTTTCGTTCACTACTGCTTCAAGGGTTCTGGTTAATCTACGTATCAGCTTACTATTAGTGACTGTACCTATATAGGGAAAGAAACCTTTATTGAAATCTGTGTATTTCTCCCATGCTGTTTCAGTGTAATCGACAATTGGGAGATCTCTCTGCTGTCTATTGTGTACTAAATGGGTATTTCTATGATAATCAGGAGGAGCTAGGAAAACAGGTGGCAGAAGGAATGCTATGTAACAGGTACCATCCCAATCTAAAGGTAGACATATATATGCGGTCTGGCCACATATGAAGTAGGAATGATGGGAAGCTCTAAATGTAGACTTGCCTTGATCACTGAATTTTATTACAGTGGTGCATTTACTATGGCCCATGTGTATGGAACCATTCTTTCTTATACATAATTCCCCTTTTACTGGGAATACTGACATGGCGGGCAAGATTGGTGTAGCTTCAGATTCAACGTTCAGGATCATGAGGTTAAGTGTAAAATTACCTAATCCATATACTTCATTTTCTAGATCAGTTCCTGTTCTTCTGGGAAGTCCCTCCTTGTTAGGGTAGCAGACTTTAAGTAAAACTAGGTTCAGGTTTCCCCATACCCAGTTGTCTTGATAAACTGCGGAATTTGAATCTAGGGAATTAATCAAACTAAACCATGCTCCACAGGAGCCATTGTGTGTGAACGGATAGGGAAAGAGGGGCAAAACTCCCTTATAGTTCTGATAGGGAGGGAGTCGGCCACATATCCAACAATTTGTGGCATTGCTGGTTTGATGGGAATGATGTAACATACTAATGAATGTGTTGTTGCGCAGCGCAAATCTATAGGACAACTCATGCGGAGGAAATTCGCTAAAAGAATGTTCTGCAGTTATATTGTAAGCACGTTTAAGAATAGGGTAATACATGTGCAGTAGTATGCTGGAAAAAATAATCAGAAGACTTAGAGAAAACAAAATTAATAATGTTACTGTGCAGTGACTACGAAGTGATTTACAATACGCATGCCTCTTGAGCTGCATCTGATGATTTCTTTCTCTATTCCGGTCTAGAGGATACATGTCAGAGACAAATTCAACCGATTCACCTTGGAGAGGACTTAAACAATCAAATTGTCTGACGTACTAGACCTTAATTTTAGTTTGTAAAGTTCTGGTTTTGTTAATTCAACCAAGGGGAGCTTTGAGTCTGTCTGTGGGGGAATACAGGGTTGAGTATTCACACTGGATGGTAGTCCATAAAATTTCTTGATATGACTCGAGTGCAACCACCCTTTCCGTCCTTCGATCTTCACGGCTGTCCTTGTAGTCAGTAGAACTAACTTAGGCGACTTCCACCTAGGATCCAGTTGGGTCTTCCGGTCAAAATTCCTGACCAGAACCAGGTCCCCAGGAACCACGTCATGGGGCTTCACCTCAGTATTATCGGGAAAAGCTGCGGTTACCTGTGAACGACAAGATTGTAGTGCAGACATCAAGGAAGCCAGGTAATCTGTCAGCATATTACAGTCAACATCAGTGATTTTGCGCGGTATAGGCGTCCCCCACATATTTGGTGGTCTACCGAAGATCACCTCGTACGGGGATAGCCCTGTTCGAGAATGTGCTACCATTCTCATGTAAAAGAGCGCAACTGGTAAGGCTACTATCCAATCAACTCCTTTTTCTCTACATATTTTGGACAATCTAATTTTCAGAGTTTGATTATGGCGTTCCACGAGACCTGCTGCCTCGGGATGTCGGACACAGTGGAATTTCCATTGGTAGCCTAATAAAAGGGAAACGTGTTTCATTAGTTCGGATGAGAACGGCTGGCCGTTATCTGAGTAGACAACACGTGGTAAACCGTACCGTGGGAAGAATTCTCGAACTAACTGTTTGGCAGTAGTCGGGGCAGTGTAATCTGAAACCGGGTATGCTTCTGTCCAACGGGAAAGAGCACAGACAACTACGAGAACATATTTGAATCCTCGACATCGTTCCATCTGGATATAATCCATCTGGAGGACCTCAAAAGCATGATCGGGGGTTTGAAATCCACCCTGCTCTACGGGGATGCTTTTACCTGGATTAAACTGACAACATATCATACAGGTACGAACTTTTTGTTTAGCTGCTGCTCGCAAGTGTTTGTTAAACCAAATGTGTTGAATGCTGTCTAGCATAGCTTTTTCTCCTAGGTGCGCTGGACTATGTATTGTGTTAATGATAACTTGAACCATTGAGTCGGGAAGAAACCATATAGATTTTTCCTTCGTCATCCATCCTTGATCCGTTTGGATCCCTCCTAATTCAGTCCATTTCTTTATTTCTTCTGGTGTAGCATGTGTCTGTATGTCAATTACATCAAGGGCGGGATCCTTAACTGTCATGCAATGTGTTGGAGTCGGAACTATTGTCTTTGTCATGTCAGTTGTGTGAGTCTGATTCTGAGCAGTCTGTTTAGCTGTTCTGTCAGCTAGGTCATTACCCTGAGAAATGATGTCGGTAACTTTTGTGTGGGCTTTGCATTTCATAATCGATATTGCAGTAGGTAGATGAATCGCGTCTAATAGGGCTTGAATGAGGGGTCCGTGTTGGATGTGGGCACCGTGAGAAGTTAAATAACCTCTCTCTCGCCACAGTACGCCGAAGTCATGGACGACTCCGAATGCATAACGTGAATCCGTGTATATGTTGACTTTCTTATTTTTGGCTTGAATACAGGCTTGTGTCAGAGCGATGAGCTCTGCTGCTTGAGCTGACAAAGTGTTAATACAATTTGTTTCAATGACTTCAGTGTCTGTTGTGACTGCGTAAGCGGCCACTAACTCTCCTGTACTTGTTCTCATACATGACCCATCTACATACAATGTCAAGTCTGGATCTGACAAAGGGATATCTGTCAAGTCTTGTCTGGGTTTCGTCGTGATAGTAATGACTTCGACACAATCATGTGCCAATGGATCTGTTCCGCCCACTGGTAACAGTGTGGCAGGATTTAACGTATTACAACGTCTGATTTCTATGTGTGGTTGAAACAATGTCAATTCTTAACCGGTGAGTCTCGCTATAGTCAAGTGTTGTGTTTGAGTGCGGTTCAAAAGAACCTCTACTGCGTGTGGTACTTGTACTGTCAATAGGTGTCCTAATACTATGGCATCGCTTTGTCTGATTGCTAAAGCTGTTGCTGCCACCGATTTCAGGCACGCAGGAAGAGCCTGAGCTACTGGATCTAATGTACTAGAGAAATAAGCACATGGTTTGTGTGATCCTGCTTGTTCTTGAGTGAGTACTGACAAGGCAGTACCTTCGCGTTCTGTAACAAAGAGTGTAAACTGTTTATTGTAACATGGTGTTGCTAAGACAGGTGCTTGGCATAAAGCTTTCTTTAAGCTTTCAAAGGCGTGTGTATGTTCTTGAGTCCAAGGGAGGACAGTCGATGTGGCTGCCTCCTGTGTTGTCAACTGGATGAGTGGTTTTGCTAGAAATGCATATTGAGGGATCCACTGCCTACAGTATGAAGTGAGGCCTATAAAAGCCCGCACCTCCTTTTGTGTCTTGGGTGCTGACATGTTAGCAATTAACTGGATGCGATCAGGTGTAAGCTGCCTTCCCTCCTTGGACAGCGAGTGCCCAAGGTAAACAACTCGCTGGACACAGAATTGCAGCTTAGAAGGGGACACCTTGTGCCCCTTGTCGGCCAGAAATTTCAAAACCGTCAGTGACGCTTTTTCACATTCAGGTTCGCTACGAGCGGTGATCAGCAGATCATCGACATATTGAAGCAAGGCAGTGTTAACTGGCATGTGGATACTGTCAAGTTCTCGTTTCAGTGCTTGGCTATAGATGCTGGGGCTTTCTGTAAATCCTTGAGGTGCGCGTGTGAATTTAAAACTTCGTCCATTTAAACTGAATCCGAACAGATATTGACTTTCCGGATCGATTGGGACACTAAAGAAAGCATTCTTGAGGTCAATTACAGTGAAGAACGTTGCTTCTGAGTCAATAGCTGTGAGTAATGAAGAGATATCTGGGACCACAGGGTATTGTGGTACAATACATTTATTTAATTCGCGCAGATCAATAACTAATCGATATACTGGTGGTGCTTTTGGATCCGTTCTTTTAAGAATCGGAATTATCGGAGAATTACATACATTGGAGTCGGTTTCGACAACCACTCCTTGTGCAATGAGCTCGTCAATGATTTGCAGTAAAGCCACTACAGCATCTGGTGGTAACTTGTATTGTCGCATTCGTGGTAGTACTATTCCTGTTTTCAGGGTAACTCGATATGGTGTAATGTTCATGCAACCAACATCAGTGGGGCCTTGTGCCCATAAATGTGTAGGTAAATTCTGCAGTCGGTGATCCATGTCTCTGGACACGTAGTGACCTTTAAAGTCACGTAAAAATAGTCGTACTCCTTCCGGAGAACAACATATTATAGCTCCTAGAGCTTTCAATGTTTTTATACCTAACAAGTTTTCTGGACATGATTTAGTAAGCAATAAATCTGTAGTACGTGTCAATGGACCAATCGTGAGTGGAAGAGGTTGTGTTACGTCATTAATTATGGGTTTTCCTGAGAATCCAAGGGAAATATTCTGTGAGCCTGAGAGGGGTGCCCCTGGAACTTCACTGCGTCTTATAGTTGTTCTGCTTGCCCCTGTATCAAGTAAAAACTTTCTGTCTTCCCCTAATAGTTCACTATGTACATAAGGTCCCTCTTGGTCTACAGGAACCTCAATAAGGGGTAAGCCAACTTCCCTCTCTAGGCTATTTCATGAGTATCGCTGATAATCGGGATAATCTGCTTGTGCATACTGATACATCTGTTGTGTTGTCGCTTGTGTTGCAGCAATAGGCTGCGCTTGTGGTGGTGCTACGATCTGTTGTGAAGCTGTCTGTTGCGGAATTAGTTGTTGCGGAGCTAACCTAGGTTGTGCATGCTGAGGGATTTGTTGTTGATTCTGATCCTGTCTAGGTGGACGTGGTCTCTCCTGGGTTCTACCTGTAGCAATATTATGTTTCAGGACTGGACAATCGTGTATATAATGACCTTGTTGTTTACAATAGTTGCATGTCCCTTTTGTAGGACCTGCGGAATCACCCTTTTGATGACCATCAGCTGGAACTGACTGCGCAACAAGCATTTTCATTTTTGTATCTTTCATACGTCTTTGTTCGTGTTCTTGTTCTTCTCTAATTCTATTGTGGTGATATTGTAACATCTGTAACATCTGTGATGGGGTATTACCTTGCCAGGTACTTTCGAATTTTATTCGCTGGGACTGTCAGCCCATTGTACTGCTGACCTGGCTAATTCTTGTTCGTCCATGGAATCCAGCATATGGTACCCCCTTCGATCTCGGAGTAATTTATCAGCGGCTTGGAATAGGTGTTCAGAGGATCTTGTATTTAACATAGGGGTTTGAAAATGTCTATTATGTTCTGGACGTATCGGGCGTATCGGGTCATTAAAGCCTCTAGTATTATTATGGGGTCTTCCTCTACCTACATAAGCTATCGTTTCTAATTGTTCTGATTCTTGCTCCTCCTCTTCTTCTGATTCTACTCTGTCTGTTTCTCGTCTTTCTTTATGTATTCGTTCTACTTCCTTGCGGATCTTTCGACACATGGCGATTATACACGCCTGTCTATCATGTTTCTCTTCTGATATATTCTGACCCCATTTGGCAAGTCTTTGCATGGTATCGTGATCTGCCCCTGGCCTGTCTTGATTCCTAATTACACAATTTATGAAAAAACGTAGTAGTTGTCTTTGGACATCCACTTTCTGGTATTCCATAGCTTCGTTAATACTTTCTGGACCTCGCCCTGTTTGGACAAAGCGATATATTTCGTCTAGGTGTTCACCCATTCCTGGTATCGTCATTAAATATAATGTAGCTCGTCTTATACGTAGTGATGATATGAGCAATTTATCCTGTCTACCTGGTACTGGGTCGTATCTACAATCCACAAGCTGTTCTTTAAACATGTCGGATGTCGCTAGTTGGGGTGTACGTTGGAGTGCTAAATCTCTAAGGGTCTGTTTATTTCGCGGCGGTGTGGCAAACATGTCTGTCGTACCTCCTGTAGCACCGTCTGAGGTGCTAGGCACGAAAGGATTCGTTGGGCGTAGGATAGAAATCGTAGATGCGGGAAAAACTGTAGAAACGGACGGACCTGTTGGGACTTGCGTAGGAGTTTGTGGTTGCGGGGGTACAGACGAATGCTCTTGGTGTTGAACACCATCGGCAAGCGGTACGGGTGGTATGGCATTAGCATACTCGGGAGCTGCGTCATCTAAATAGGAGGAAAGGAAAACGTCCTTTGCTGTTTTGGGATGTGTTTTTATCGGGAGCAATGGAGGAGTTAAGTCTTTTGGTATTTCCGGGGTAGCCTTAGGTAACCCTTCGGCCAGAAGAGGATACATACCATTCATAAGAGTGTTTCTTTGTCTATCTCCTTGTTCTGATTTTACTCGGGTACCTTCCTCAAGTAATAGATTTTCTCGGGTTTTATTTGAATTCTCTCTACCTTTCTCTTCCTGTCTGAGTGCTTTTTCTGTACGTCTATATGATTCTTTACGCCATAATTCAATGGCATCTTTCTGTGACTGTCTGGCTTTCTTTTTCCATAATTCTTCTTCTACTCTCATGATGCAATCTGCATCCCAGGTCCCCGCTGCGGGCCATCTCTGACTCTCTGGTAATTCTTTGGTGTAGTCCACCCATAAATCAAGAAATAATACGGCGTCTAGGCCATGCTTATGATACATAAAGTACCCTGGAGTGTCCCTAGGTGGGATGGGAACAGCTTCTTCGAGTACCCCTTTTCTGGTTTTGATCTGTCTTAGTTTCGAAAAGAGCGGCATTTTTAGACCTTATTACTAGAACACACTTTATACAAGAAAACACAATAATGAACAGTCATTCACACCAAAACATTTAATACTTAACAGTTTTACGAACAATGATAACTAATAGAAAACTAGTTACTGACATAATACTGACACTAGATAGTACTTATTTATATGCAAGACATACTATATATACTGCTAAACAGTACAGATACACTGCTGAAACAGTGCAGACCGGATTTGTGTACCCAAACCCGTCTTGACCGGCACAGATTATGTGCACGTAAAATGCCTCCCCGGTAATGGTACTCACCGGGTAGCTCGGAACGGAAGGCCTCGGAACGGAACTGAAACTGGACCGGACTGGACTCGACTCGACTGGACTCGGAACTTCGGAACCTGGTGGGCCTCTGTATACCTCGGATCTTGCTCTCTCAGCTAGGCTCTGGTCGGGATACTTCGCACTTCTCACCGCCTCGTCTGGGTGTTGATCGCAGCCTCAGTCGTCCCCGCTTGGCCGGAGGGAGATACAGGAAATACTGCAGGTACGCGTTTTTGTCCGTTCAGCTGTGGCAGGAGACCGGGCCTGCAACGCACCGCCGGCGCGTGAGATGAGAAAGTGTCCCTGTTCGGGCGCCAATTTATGTGGTAAATATTTCATTACCGGTACTATTTTTTATGCGGTAAAGTCTATTAAGAATAACTCAGTAAATATAAGAGGCAGAATCCGTGGTATTAGAGGTTTTAAAAGGCTTTATTCCTATACAAAGGAATACAATTCGAATTGTAGGCATTCTATTCCATCACCACGAAAGTTCAGGAAGGAAGGGCATACATTATTGACAGATAAGCAGTTTTATAGAAAATACATTACAGTGAAACAGATGCAAGAGGCGTAACAGCTGATAATACAGATAAACTGTGCATACGTAACTAATAGAGGCGTATACATGGGTGTAACTAAAATACGTCATTAAACATGATGTCACAAGTGGGTGGATCCATAAAAGAATCCTGCAATGTCAGCAGAAATGTTTGGCAGAGATGCGCACGCAGCCGCATGACGTGTGATTGACGTGCAACTAGAGGGTGAAGGGGACTTGACATTTAGCTCTACATGTGGAGACAGAAGTCTGGGGGTCATGTCAACCTAATCCCAAATCATATCTAATATCCTATGTTTAAAGAACTGTGTTATCCAAAAGTAGAGGTCTCTAGGATAGAATCTATTCTATACTGACTGTTAGTGCGTGTACAAGCGTCTAAGTGTCTACACTAGATGCGAGGGGGTAGGAATATTCCATGGTAACGGGGCTATGAATTACTTGCATGAGGACAGTGAGGCCTGGCCCTTTGCACGATAGCTTGGAGGAATGTTTACCTAAACTACTAGACAGGAATGCATCGGATGAGGAGCGGAGGAGATAATCTTGAAGGTGAAATACAGTTTTTGGCAGGCGATATGCTGGATCAGGCACCGTTAGCCGCGCAGGGAGTAGGACAAAGTTCATGGTCACAGATGCAGGCTCAGACTGGAGCTTTCAGAAGCAGAAGGCAGGAAAAGGCTTGATGACAGAATTCGGGGCCTACTCGCCTGAATCTGTAAAATGTGGAAAGTGAACCACATAAAGTCGGTGGCCTTTCATACTTAGGAATGGAATATCTGACCCATTCATGGCGGGTCTGAAAGAGGACATGTTGACGGTGGACGCACATATATTTGCGTCTTTAAAACTAGAGCAGGAGGGAACATACATGTACTTATAGCATGCACATGGAGCCGTTGGGGTCTACGATAGGGGACATAACTGATCACAAAATTCACATTTCCTCAGTCCTTTAGTCTCTGGGAATGGCCCATAGTGTAGCAGAATAACGGGAGGAAGCCCGCTACATTTATCAGCAATCAGAGAACAACCACATATATACTATGCTACTCCAAAAGTTAAATTAGTATACTAGGTGTACTACTAATGAGTGATACTATTTCTAACATATGTGATCTTAGTAGCTGTGTTACAGTCTTTATCAGTGTGTGTGTGTGTCTGAGTGCCTGTATGGGTGTGTGAGTGGGTGTATGATTGGCTGTATGGGTGAGTGAGTGAGTTTCTGAGTAGGTGTTTGGGTGAGTGTGTGAGTGCATGAGTGAGTGTTTGTGTGGGTGTGTATGTTTGCGTGAATATGTGAGTGGGTTTCTAAGTGGTTGTGTGAGTTTGTAAGAGAGTATATAACAGGTTGTATGGGTGTGTAACTGGGTGTCTGAGTGGTAGTATGGATGTGAGAGTGGTTGTCAGGGTGTGACTGGGTGAGTGAGAGATTGCATGGGTTTGTAAATTGGTATGTGAGTGACTGTATAGGTGTATAACTGGGTGTGTGAGTAGTTGTATGGATGTGTGAGTGGGTGTGTGAGTTGTTGTGGGCATGAGTGGATATGCAAATGCTTGAATGGGTGTGTGAGTGGTTGTGTGGGAGTATGAGAGCATATGTGAGCAGTTGTACAGATTTGTAAGTGGGTGTGTGAGTGGCTGTATGGGTGAGTGAGTGGTTGTATGAGTAGTTGCATGGATCTGTGAAGGGGTATGTGAGTGGTTGTGTGGGTGTGTCAATGGGTATATGAGAGGTTGTATAGGGGTGTGAGTGAGTGTCTGAGATGTTCTGTTGATGATGTCATCAGTGATGTCATTTGAGATGTCATGAGTGATGTTATGAGTGATATCACTGACCATGTCATGAGTGATGTAATATGTGAGGTCATAAGCAGTGCATTGAGGAGTTGTAAGTTATAGTTAGTGCAAGTAACTAGAATTGCTGCATTTCTATCGTTTTGTACATGTGAAATCTGAGCTTAACTATAACGCCCCTGCAATCTTTGTTTTGTTCGGTGAACAAGGTGGCCAGAGGCCATCGAAACGCGTTGATGTGAACTCATCAATAAAGGAAGCCGTAAAAGAAAACCCCTTGGAGTGCAGTGTGGTTACTGTACAGCTGTTCGTAACCCTATGCTGAATATATATATATATATATATATATTCACTGAAAAAACCATAGGTTTCACACAAGTTATAGTTAGCTGTACATTTCACTCGTAAAAAACCAATGAAATTCCCCCGTTATAGTTAGTGCAGGCAACTATAGCTCACGCGACCGCAATCCTCTGCTGATGCTAATACTGTATTTAGACACTTATTTGCCCATGTCTTCTTCCATTAAATTTCAGCTATACATATATTACAAATATTTTTTTTTCATAAAGACACATATGTCATCAGCAGAGGATTGCGGTCGCGTGAGTTATAGTTGCCTGCACTAACTATAACGGGGGAATTTCATTGGTTTTTTACGAGTGAAATGTACAGCTAACTATAACTTGTGTGAAACCTATGGTTTTTTCAGTGAATTTGCAAGGTTTTTTAAATGCTAATTCCTAACTATAACGTGTGTGAAACCTATGTTTTTTTCAGTGAATTTGTACGTTTTTTTAAATGCTAAGTTACTTTACGCCATTCGTGGCGTGCGCGCCCAGTTAACGCAGTTCGTTCCGTGCGTGCGCTTCGCGCACCGCGCGCCCACTTTACACAGTTAGTGCCGTGCACGCACGGTGCCCACGTTACGCGGGATGGGCCATGTACGCACGATGCGCTTCACGCACAGTGCGCACATGGGGGACATATTATGCGCTTCGTTGTGAAAGTTATTCATTTGTACTTTCCATTGGTGAGATATGCCATGCGCAAATGGTGTCCTACGGGCACCATTTGCACACGGGGTGGGGAAAGTGTGGAGAATTTTTTTTTTTTTTAAATTTTTAACCGTACGCGTACGGTAAGCGTAATCAGCGATTTTTCGAAAAAATATAAATTTGTTTGTTTGGCCTTGGAGGTTGTTTGGGGACACATATATGTATGCTGGGTGGTTAAGAACTGAATATACTCCCCCTGTAGATGTTTTTTGTCTTGGTTTTTGCAGCCCCCCTCAGAGTGCGAGAGAGAAAATAGCGGCCGCCGCTTCCTGGTTTCGACCGATTCGAATGTTTACTTAGATCGAACAGCCAATCAGAATCGCGCTCGCGCACGTCACCGTACGCGTACGGTAAGCGCACCGTAAGCGCACCGTAAGCTGGCTCAGATATATATATTGATTTAAAGGCTATTTTCTCAGAATCTACTGAACAGATTTACACCAAACCTACAAAAGGCACTTCCTTGACCTGTAGACTACCTCTCTGCCAAATTTCAAGGAACTCTGTTCAGCCGTTCGGGCTGTAGCTGTGTCTAAAGGTCCTATGGAAAAATGCATGGGAAAAACGCGTTTTGGGACCCCCCTTTTATCTCAGCCCCCGCTTGACGAATCCCCCCGAGACTTTCAGGGTAGGAGCGTAGCGTAGCGCCCCACCTATTTTGAAAATTTGGCGAGGATTCGTCGACCGGCGCCAAAGTTATTCAAAATAGAATGTTGCGGTTTTCCTATGGAAACAGGGTCCTAACTATAACTACCTACTGGCGACCGCCAGTAGGTAATATATATATATATATATATATATATATATATATATATATATATATATATCTTTAAGGTGTGTGTGTGGAGGTAATAAGGGAAATCTATAATTATATGTGCATTTTAGCAAAATTATGGTCCACAAATCAAATATCACAACTCATCAACATTGTCCAACTATAGTCTGTTCAGATCAATTGTCCCCTGAAAAATATCCCCAAATTAAATTTTTAAAAGGCCACCATTAATATTACTCGCTGTAAAAATCTTTTCAACAACAGCCGTATTAACAAATGGATCAATCTGAATTAGTAAAACAGTCTCTACTGGTACTCAGCAGTGTTGTCATTGGAATTTCAGGTGGGGTACTCGCTGTTGTGCTCACAGCCACAGATGTAGTTGGTCCCTGTGCTTGGACACCAACATTCTCTCCCAGTGCACCTATATCAGGTACTATAGCAGGACTATGTCCCTGTCTCTGTACTCCATCGGTATAAAGAGGTCTGGAATTCAAATGATCATTTAACAAGTTATCCTCATCATCTGGATATTGATTTTATTTTTCTCTCTTTCGCTCATTAGTTTAATTTCAACTATTGATGGAAAAACTCTCACTCTCTCCATCATGTTCTCCTTCCAACATCTTTCCTTTCGATCCTACTAGCTCTCAAGTTTTTGTTTAAAGGAACCCTTCACCTGTTTCATATTTTCTTTCTCTCCTTCTCCATAGCCATGCAATCTTAGTTGTTCAATGCCTCAAACTACATAGTTAACGGCATTCTGTCATTGATTGCTTGTCTCAGGTAATCTTGTTTTTTTAATCTTAATAGTACTGTCTAAGAAAACGGAGGCATGCATGCCATTCACATATCCAGGAACAAATATAAAACCCAATATCTGCCATCATTTTGTATGCAGGTGTCCCCTCGATAGTTAATTTCTCAACACAGCACACATTGTCTTTGTTCATGATCTAAAATCACAAAAAATGAACTAGCGAACAACAACCACTCCCAGCATGGCTATGCCAAAGGTCACCAAGGAAAACCTACCTTTGTGGTGAGGCCTTACGAATCCAAGTGTGGCTTTCAAGCTGATTAACAAATCTCACTG
This sequence comes from Triturus cristatus, assembly GCF_964204655.1. NCBI lineage: Eukaryota > Metazoa > Chordata > Amphibia > Caudata > Salamandridae > Triturus > Triturus cristatus. The sequence goes on along the minus strand of NC_140593.1, from coordinate 578,257,845 downwards.
CTACATCTCCATGAATGCGGGAAACAAATTGCAAAGCCTTTTGCTCAATGAACTTACACTAAATAAACAAACAAAACCTTGTCTGGTTAATGTAAATAGAAAAGAAATCAGCCAGTTAAACTAAGGCACATGAATGATAGAAAAAAACTGTAGCATCTGTTCAGCACTGGTTAAACCCAATTCATACATTTTCAGACCCCAGTCCAATGGCAATCTACCCTGGCAAATGAACTTACTCCATTCCACTTAGTAGTAAAAGACACCAACCTAGAACAGGCATCCAACTCTTTAAAAGAAAGCTTGTAAATTCAACAAACCCTTTCTGTCTGTGGCAGGAATCGCCGTGGAAGTTCTCGGGATTGTGCCGATGCTCAAAGGGGTCCACCTCTCAACTGCCCCAAGTCCGAAGAGCAACGTACTCGGACTGGTGAGATAGTTAAGTGGGGGAAGGAAAGGATGGGGACTGCAGGGAGGGAGATCTGAGGAGACACAAGAAGAACCTGATTAGTCCCTGCTGTTCTTTTCACCTTACCCCACTTCCAAGCACCCTCCCTCTTTGACCAGTAATCTACGGTTGAACCTTTTTTCTAACTGAAATAAAAAGGGGTGAAGGCTGAGACTTGAAGAGAGAGGAGGGTGAGTGCACACGTCCGACCCAACACTATTGAAAGGAAGAAGAGAATGGGCAAACCATAAGCAGAGTTCATGGGTGTAGGGCACGTTCCCTGAGTTCACCAGGACTGATCCCCTGTTCTCTCAACCTACCCAAAGGCGTGGACGGCTAGGTGAATGTGTGAACCAGCGGCAACTGCCTTGCCCTCCCAAGTTTCTCTCTCCTAGTGAAAATAAAACATAAAAAGACAGCTTAGCACAAGGTATGTCCCCCTCGACGGCTACTTCTCTTCGTGCAACAGAAATACAACCAGAACGAACTGGGACAAGAGGCTTTGATAACCCACGGTGCAGTTCAACCCTTCGGGTGTAGGTTTTCTGCCATTGGTATCCTGGTGGGCCTGGGAGTTTCTAGAGGCGAAGTGCACCAAAGGATCCTCACGTTGGAACCAACACAACCATACCAGGGAGAGTGTATTTGTCCACTCGTTAGTCGCCCAAGTATTGGGTTGATTTCCGATCGTGTGGGGAACTGTTCGGCTGTCGTTCAGAAGCTCACAAGTGAATGTACCAAGATGGGTAGGGATAGTACTATCCCGTACGTCTTTTCTCTGCAAGAGCCCCCGAAAGGTTCAGGCTCGCCAACAGAGAAAAAACAAAGAGAGCAATCGCCAGCGCTTCCACGCTCCTCCGCACGAGACGCCCGCTGGCAGTCTCCCCAACAGAGGAACGAGCAAAGCGTTCTGGCAAGCGTGGTAGGAAAAGAAGTACAAACAATTGCAGGTATGCGAAAGGTTCCTCTGCACGAGACGCCCACTGGCAGCCTCACCAACAGAGGAACGAACTATAGAACTAGGACCAAATGAGGTGCGGCAGGAAAAAGGTGAACCACAGTGTTTATGCTAGGGGCTCCCTCAGAGACTCCGGAAGTCAGTCTCCCCCAAGGAACCAGCGTAACACCCAGATCCCACACCTGTTTGGCAACCAGGGTTGCGAGTACTCACGGTACCGCTTCGATGTTTTGGGTGGTCTCAAACCACGGGGTTCTTCACAGGAACTCGCAGCGGTCGGGACGCTGCTCAGGTCGACAATCATCGGCAACGCTGACTCTGCCGGGGATGCCTAAATCCGGCTTCTGTGCGTAGCGGCGGTCACGTGGGACGTGACGCTGCTAGGCTTCATGGGAATTTTAGTGTTCCGGGAGTCTGTTTTCTTCCTGGTAGTCCTCTCGTAGCTGCGCTGTCAGTGTTTACCGAGGCGTGGTCCTGACAGTCTGTATGCGTGCCTCACAAAACCCACTACCTTATGCAGAGAAGTGAACCACAGTATTTCAAGATCTTGGATTTCAACAAACCGAATAACCTACCCAACCAATAATAAAGCAAAATCATTTCAACACAAAAATCACAAATACGAATAGTACATCAGAACAACAGTAATCAAACCACCAATAGAACCTACAATAAACATTGTATAAACAAACACCTCACACATAAAATAACAGTTCATCTCTCAGCATGAAAATTCAAACCTTAATAACACATTGTTGGCACACCAAAAAACTCTCATTCTTCAAAATGATTCCACCCTGTTTCTATCTACAATCCAAATCATTCAAGAACACCACTTCAAGTGTGGTTTTTCTGCAAAATCCTCCAAGACAATCCAAATGTTAACAAAACTGTGGGAGCAAAGGGTACCTCAAAATTTAGACACCCCTAAATTGACCTCAATCAGATTTCCCACATTTCACTGTATCCAAGACAATTTTAACCACAGTTTCATGAGGCAGCGTCCCCTCATTATAGCACCCCCCAACATCATTAAACAGATATATAATTCATTAGGTAACAGGAATTATAAAGTGAACTTACTCAATAACTAGATCAAGGAAATGTTTAAGCGTTTTCTTACAGAATTAAACAAATAAGTAGAAAGTCCGCGCATTTAAGTCACTCAAACACATACAGTGTATGTAAAAATCATAAATTATTCTAAGTCCCAAATGGGCAGCAAAATCGTGAAATAATCAGACAGCATCCTTGGTAGAAGAGGAGCTTCTGGCTCACCCCAAAATCGAAAGTTTTTATCCATTATTTTCGCATATGAAATAACAAAAAAAACACAGTATTAATGTAGTGTAAACAAAAGTAGCATTTCATCCGCATATCAGAACACATGAAAAATAAATGTCACATTGTCTGAACGCTCAAGCACTTACCCAGTACATGAACAATTATTCAGCAGCTACCATGCTAATGTCATCTGGAGATTCTGGATCATAACTAGGCACCTTAACAATAACACTTTATGTGAATGAATAGACCACAGTGAATCAATGGAAAAAAACTTGTGTATGTTGCAAATAATAGCTGAACTGGGAAGGTTCATGGAAAGCAGATTACAATAACACTGGAAAATAAACTGTTGCGATTCAGCTTAACTGTGTGCTGCAAAGTTTATGAGGAAAGAGGTTGGTCAGGGGGAAAGAGCAGGATTAGTGCCAGAGATGAATTCCATCTTGAAAAAGATGTCGTTTGGCCTATTTAATATGAACCATAAAAACGTGTTTCTAAACATCATAGAAAACTCGTAACAAAAGCAATTGCACTACAGTATATGCATATAAAAATCAAGCGTGAAAGTGCTTTTTGGAATTGTTAATAATGCACTAAAATCTGAATCCATAAAAATCTCAAATCTTAAGAAGGCAATCGTAGCTTCCTCTGATGTCACACTAGTATTTTACTGCAAATGGAATGCAAAATTCAGCTTTCAAAATTCCAATCTAATACGTGATTTTCTCTTTGCAGAGTTGCTAAATCCATACTTCCCCTAATAGTAGAATATATGTTACATTTAAGCCGGTTTAAAAATGGCTTTGGCACGAAGGATATTTTATTGCACTCGTGTTTAATTCCATACTGTGCATACCTCGCTGGCTGTTCTGTGGACCACAGGTTGTTTAACAGATGCCGAGCCCAGACAGGCTCAGAAAAGGATGCCTGTTAAGCCTTATCACATGCCATTTATTTCTGCGACTCTTTAACAGATTTCAGCAGTTCAATTCTTGGAAATGAACGTAAGGGGAATACTATTTTCAGCCTGCAATGGGCGGTAAGATTGATGTAAGTAGAAGCGCGCTGCTTATTCCTCGAGGACATGTATTCAGGAGCTTAATCAAATCATTTATGAAACTATAGTTTATGACGTTCAGATTTTAATTGGAGACTTAAAATGTGACGCTAACACACATATTAAAAACGAGCGTGGAAGAAAGCAAAGCATTCTTTCAAAGTATATCCAAACCAGTAGTCATTTCTATAGTAAAAAGGAGAGTCTTTTGACTCTTCATGAAAGTGCAGGGTTTTTAGTTCCTAGAAATTAACAAATTATTTTCTGTTCCTTACCTAAGGGCTCATTGCAGCACATGGAGATGAGTTTCCACAGAGTCACGTGGTGTGTGTGTGTCCCATTGAAACACATAGGTTAGGAGCTGCCAGGTCCGTTTGGGAGAACAAGTACAAGAGCTGGTCAAAAGAAGTCAAAAACAGACCCAATGCAATAAACCGAATATACCCCACAGGGTTATTTATGAGAGCCGTGCGTCAAGTGGTACATGCGTGATGCAGGGCTCTGAATCAGATTTATGAAGTCATGCAAAGCCACTCTGCGTTTCTTTGAGTGGCTGCACATGGGAATGCGTCAAAACACATGGTAGTATGGAAATACCCACTGCAACGTCCATGGAATGCCTCCCTTGGGTAGAGTAAGGCGACACATCTATTTGCACTGCATTTATTTTATTGAAATTTTATTTTAAACAACTTGCAATGCTTGCAAATAACCGTAGGTGTCTCAGTGCTCTGTGATGCAGAAGGTATGGCTTAAGGCTGGGAATAAAAGCCTATTACTTGAAAAGTCAAGTGTTTATTTGTTTCCTGAATGATAGCAGAGTAGGGCTAGCCTTAATCTGTGAGGGAAGAGAGTTCCACAGTTTAGCAGTGACAACTATGAAACTTCTGTCGCCCCAGTTGGTTCTCTTGGTTCTTGGGACGACAAGAAGATTGGCAGCTGCTGAGCGAAGAGATCTGATGGGAGTGTATACATGAAATGACTTCTTCAAGAATTCCCGCCCTGTATTGTGAATGGCCTTATAGGCAACACAGAAAGCTTTAAATGTAGTTCTGCTTCTTATGGGCAGCCAATGGAGCTGTCGTACCACGCAAGAGATGGACTTGAATTTGGGAGTACCCAACAGTATCCTAGAGGCCGCAGTCTTCACCAACTGCAGCTTACTAAGGACCATTTCCTGTGCATTAATTAGAAGGCTATTACAGTAGTCAACTTTGGACATAACCAGAGCGGAAATTAAGTTTCTCCTGGCACCAGCTGGGATAAACGGCAGCAATTTCTTTACCGTTCTTAAGACATAAAAGGATGAGGAGACCACTGCATTAGCATGATGTTTGAAAGATAATTTATCGTCGAGAATGACACCTAAGTTCCTGGCTTTAGTGACCGGGATTAGGGGTGATCCCAATTTATCTGGCCACCAGCCCGCAGACCACCCCGGGGATAAATTTCCATAAACCATTACTTCCTCTTGGACGAGTTTAATTTAAAGCATTGTCTTGACATCCAGGTACTGTTGGCCAACATGCCATCATGAAAGCTAGCCGATACTGTGTCCCAGTTTTAATGAACAGCGAGCACCAATAAGGTTTGATCTGAATATGACGTAAGACCTACTCCAAACGATTTGATTACTCGTGCTAAGTCGGTGATGTAAATGTTGAACAGAGTCGGACTTAGCGAGGATCCTTTCGGGACTCCACATGGAAGTTAAAAGACTAGGGAATAGAAATCACCCAGACTAACTAGCTGGATACGATTAGATAGAAATGAAGACAGAAGGGCTTTTGCCTTGTTCCCAATGCCTAGGGCGGAGACATGATTGATCAGCGTAGCATGATCAACCGTGTCAAATGCTGCTCATAGATCCAATAGCACAAGTACCGCTGCACCTCCTTTGTCTAACACAAAGCTGATTTCGTCAGTCGCTTTGATGAGTGCGGTTTCTGTGCTATGGCTTTTCCTAAAGCCAAACTGTGTATCGTCCAACAGCTTATTCTCCTCAATAAATTGAGCGAGCTGAGTGTTCATCATTTTTTCAACGAGTTTGACAGGCAAAGGGAGACGTGCAATTGGTCGCTAATTGTTAATCTCCCCTGGATCCAGATTAGATTTTTGCAACATTGACTTACTCAAGATTTATGAGGCCACCTAAAGCCACACAGTGTGGCTTTGCATGGCTTCACATATCTGACTAAGAGCCTTGCTTTGTGTGGTGTGTGGTGCATGGCTTTGCGTAGTGCAAGCATGGCGCAAGGCCCTCGTAAATATTCCCCTCAAATTCCCTCTCTCACTGATGTCTAAATAGCCTCTTTCAATGAATACCCCTGAAGTCGTTGTTTATTTTGCGTTCCCTAGTATTCCATACAGATTTTGTTTTTAAGTAGATTTATTTTCTCTCATAATACATTATGTTCTTTGTTGAGCTAAATATGATTTTGACACATCAATTGTCTTTTTCCTTCCTTAACAAAATGTCCACGAATCCAGTTTATAGCAGTTGTGGTTTCTATCTTTTCACAAATCACTTGCTGCAAATAGACAGATGAGCAGGTGTTCATGAGTCCTGAAGTGTGATATTCTACACTGAGATGAGCTAGCACTACACTCTCAACATCCTTCACACGATAACAAATAGAAAACTTCATTCAAATAATGCCTTTTTTCAAAGATGTTACATCATGAATGAAGGAGTAATGTGTATTTAAACCCAATCCACACACAAGGTGACATCATGGAATAATGGAAAAGTTTGAAATCCTTCTTGTGATGATTGTTGGTGGCTCCATATCAGTTAAAAGAGACTGATTTTTCTTTACTACATTGCTCTTTAATAGAATTGAGTCTTCACCTTATATGTGTAGATGAGGTATGGTATAGCGATTTTGCCACAGTAGTATCAATTGGTAGAAACTTTAATGGCATGCATTTTTATGTTCAAAAGACTCTATTTAGCACAATAGTAATATCAACACATGCAAAGTTAAAAAGATAAGAAGAAACTTGTATTACTAAATGCATAAAACAATAAAACATCAAACTCTTTATAATGTTAAGGGTAGAAAGCAGAATCCGTTTTAAAGCCCTGAACTACATGTTCAGAATCAAAGCAGGTACTGCACCCAAATACCTTCTAGCTCTGGCTCACCCCTATACTCCCAAGTGTAATCTTCGTTCACAATCAGCTGCCAACTTATGTGTACCAAGAATTAAATTGGCAAGAATGGGAGGCAGATCTTTCGCCCATCTTGGACCACCCCTCTGGAACGCACTCCCTCCTTTCATTCGAAAAGAGGAAAACCACGTCAGGTTCAGAAGATACGTCAAGACCCGGCTATTCGAACAATAACAAGAATAGCTAGTAAATTCTCCTGACATCCTTTATGCTGTGTCTCGGCGCCGGGAAACCCTTTTTGGGTAGCTGTAGCGCCTTACAAATTTAAAAAATAAATAAATATAAATAAATGTTAAGAGGGGGCGTAGGAAGAGGAGAGGGGAGAAGGTAAGTACAATACTGAAATATAAAATATCAATTGGTAAAAACAACATCATACCCGTACGTGATCATCTACTTCATAATAAAGAGGAAATTATGAAACAATTAGTCTGATATATATAGAGTACATTCAAATGCAATAGGAGACAGAGATTAAAATAATTAAGGAGGATAAAAATTCTCAGATAGCGAGGAAATAGTGTGCGACACAGTACCACTAATTTGATTGAGAAAAAGAGTAAGTGGTAGCCATAACTTGGGGACCTTATGAGAGGGAAAACATTGCATCATGTACTAAGTATCCATTGTATGATGTAAAAATACAGAATCCCACCACACTTTGTATGATAATTTGTCTGATTTCCAATTTAGAAAAATTTACTAAAACGCAAGTGCTAATAAAATGTCAAACAATTTATCGCTGGGAAACAATAGAGAAATAAATTGAGATAGAGTACCTAAAACTAAATAACGGACATTGAATGAAGGTTGTACATTAAAAATGTGTCCAATCTGGGACCCAACCCTGTGCCAAAGTAAAAGTGTCATAGGGCAGTAAAATAACATATGCATAAAATCTGTCTGAGGAGAATCACATGACCAACACTTAGCAGGACCATCAGTGGAGGATTTAGAACACTGTATAATAGTGAAGTAACATATGTGATAAATGAAAAATAGGGATTGAGTAACACTAGCTGATCTAGAAATATTTGAAATACGCGCCCATATTTTATCCCAAAAAGCAACATCCCAACATACCCCTGAGACCTTTTCAAATGCAAGTTCAACCTTGGATTTAGTTCTAGTGGGATCAGATTTCAAAAGATATTTATAGATAAGGGATGCTTTAGGTCCTGAACTGAGGAGCTTAGTAAATTCAGTGGAGAAAGGGCCTAACCAAGGTATAGAGGATTGGCTAGAGAAATACTTGTCTAAGATCACATTCATCAATAAATTACAGTAAGAATAGAAGGACTCGGGACACTGATAAATGTGACAAAATTTAGGAAAGGGAAGAGGAGCATTATCCTGAAAAAATTGATACACCTACATAAGGCCCTTATTTTTCCAAGCACGCCAAAATTGGTCTATTGTTAATTAGGATTATGGAATTATACTTTATCGCCATTTGAAGTAATAATGAGGGAGATAAATAAATAGGAAGGAACGTGGACCTAATCAATGAAACTGTATGCTTTAAAACCGGAGAATGAAGAAATTACTTACAGGAAGAAAGGGATAAGATTTCTATAAAAGTAAAGGGCATCAGTAGAGTTTTTTCAAGTTTCAACCATAATGGAGAAAAAGGTGAAATCACATCAGAAGTCCAATGACCAGCTTGGCGCACAATAAAGCTCTATGATTAGAAAAGAGGTCAGGAAAATTAACTCCGTTTTAGGGCATTGCAAAGTGGCCAGAACAATTTGTGATTTCTTATTATTCCATACAAATTTTTGGAATAATGAATTAAACCGACTTTGGGATATGAATTGGTAACATGGAAAGAAGAAATAAAAAGAAAGGAGAGAACATCATTTTAATAGCTTCTAAACAACCCAAAACGGATACAAATAGAGGATTCCAGGAGGACAAAATACTCTTAACCTTTGTTGTTAGTTCTTTGAAGTTAAGTTGCATAGTTTCTGAAATGGAGTTCGTAACCCGCATACCTAAATATTTAATTTTAACAGAGGAAGACCATTGAAAACCTGTAATGAGATAAGGCTGACTAAAGGTGTATTTAGTAAGAGGAAGAAATTCTGTTTTACTTTTATTAATTTTATATCGAGAGACCTCTGAAAATAAAGAAAGTTCTTGTAAAAGAGCAGGTAAAACTCTGGAGAAAAAATAAACAAAATATTATCATCTGCATATGCAGCGGATTTTAAGTGATGATCCCTAGAAATAAAGCCAGAAATAGAGGGGTTAAGATGAATCCGGGAAAGAAAGGCCTCAAGCGCCAAAACAAACAATAAAGGAGATAACAGACACACCTCTATATAGAGGAAAGTAGGAAGAAACTTTACCATTTACCAAGACGTCACTCGAGGAGCTTGATACAAGTGAGAAATCAAGGCTATAAATTTAGGATCAAAAACCATGCCAAGTTATTAACAGAAGCATAAAGTCCCAACTAATTCTGTCAAATGCTTTTTCTGCAACTATTGTGATAGCCGCAAGTGAGGATCTTAGTAGCGGTGATCTACCAAGAATATTAAATAATAAGCGAGAATTATCTGAAACAAGCTCTCCTTAATGAATCCAGATTGTTCTTTCCATATAAGATACGGTAGGAGGGACTCTACACGAAGAGCAAGGAAGATAGCAAAATTTTTATAATCCACATTCAACAAATAGATAGGTCTGTAGTTTTTACAATCACAGGGATCTTTACCATCTTTATGAATGAGACATATTATAGCCTCCTGGAAGGTACCAGTCATAGATGAGAAATGAACAAAAGAATTAAACAAGCAGAATAGATAGGGAAGAAGAATGGCAGAGAAGTGGAAATAAAATTCTGCTGTAAAACCATCCGGTCCCTGAGTTTTCCCCAATTTTAATACACTTAATGCTTAAGAAACTTCATCTAAAGTAAGACTCTTCTCTAAGGAACGAAAATCCGAATCAGGAGAAATATGATGGAAAATTTGACTAAGGTAATCAGAAACAGTAGAAGATTGAGCCACCCATCAGGCGTATACAAAGATTTGTAGAAATTATCTTTGTGATTAGTAAGAGGACTACCTTGTGCATTCAGCACAGATTCAATAACTCGTCTCTCTTTCTTAATTTTTAGATAATTCGCCAATAATTTACCTGCTTTATTCCTTCCTCCGAAATATCTCACACTTTTCAGATTTGTCACTGCAGAGCCTGTGTGTCCAGTTTAAACTGCCAATCGACCTGGCAAGTAATCCTTCCTTTTTAGGTTGAGCCAGACAGCGCAGCTGTCTCTTCAAGACCTGCTGTAATCAGTCTGTGCGCTTGTAGACCATCCCCTTTCATACCATTGCTTTTCATTTGTTTCTCTCAGTGTCCTTTAAAAATATTTGTTTACTAGTGGTCAGTCCTGCCTCTTTGTCCCTCCTTTCTCTCTTCTGTACCTCCCACATAGCAGAGACTTAGTACTGCCTCATTCCTCTATGGTTCTTCATCTCTTGCTCTGGGGACTACTTTCTTTTTTCTTTGCCTGCTGTGTTTCGCACCATTCACTTACTCTCCCTATGCTGCCCCACTGACCCCCTAAGTATCCAACAACACTGCTTAGTGTGTTTAGGAGCTGATATGAACATTAAACCAACATCTGTTGTAAACCATCTCTAAAGATCAGCCTGGTACCGAAGCAGCGGCCCGCAGCCCACATTACGGACCGTAAGTTTCTCATAGTCCTCTTTCTATTTCTATGCCTGTGCTGGCTTAAACAACAAACACAGCTGCCAGGGGATTTTTCTTCTCCTGTGCATAATGCCACCAGTCCCTTGCTGTATTCCCCATATTACTATCTGCAGTGATAATATTCACACATAGCTCATCTACGTTTGGGCCTTTTAGTCAGTTTGTAAAAAATGTGTAGATCATATATGTAATTAAGGTGCATGTACGAAGGGGCGAGTTCCTGTCCGGCTGAACACTTTTCACAGTGCATTTTATAAGCACTACTGTCAAGCTTGTAGCATGGTACTAGTATCGTTCTGGCCACGCCTCCCTCAGTGGCCTCCTCCTCTTAATAGTGTTTTTTAAATATTTTTGTTTCAGTTTCCTGAACTCAGTCAAGTAACGTCCGGTGAAAGTCCCACCCTAAACATAATGCTAATACTTGACTTACAAGTTCTGTATTCTTCTGCATCGCTGCGATTCTCTTTTATTGTAATGTCCGCCTACGTGCACCAAAGTAGGGTATGTGCATCGCTGGTTGGAGGAGCCGTAGTTCAAGCCCGCTAATAACTGGTGCTTTCAAGTTGAGGTGAGCATTCTGCAGTTATGCTCTGGAGGATACTGCAGTTGGTAAGGCAGAGCCTCCTTCACCCCCGCACCTCCGTTGTTATGATTATCTGACCTAAGGTGAAGCCATGATGCACGTCGGAGCTGCTTCACATTCTTTTATATTTCCCAGAGCATTCAGGACTTCACTTGTATTCAACACATTGCTTCTCCTCCAGCCAGGGTCATCCATCTTTAAATGACAAGCAAGTCCATGCTATATGCAACACTTTCAGACAGTGCTAGCTTTATAAAAACAATAGGCTGCGTTCTGGGACGTATAGGATAGTTTTAATATTGTTATAAACATTAAAATCACAACAATGGCTCTTAGCTCTGTGAACCTTTAACTTGTTGGTTGTATTTCCTACTTTGGGTTCATAAAGCCTGAGGAGTTTTCGCCTAATTTCATTACTGTTTTTTCGTTTTGCTGTTTTCTTATTTCACGTATTATGGGGCATCATGTAAAAATAAAAAATGGTTGAGTCTCTAAAATACAAGCCAACTTGTAACGCTGCTTTTACATGGACAGACTTAAAACTCTTACTTTATCATGTTCTTAGTGCCGGTCATATTTTCTCCACAGGCATGCTAATTGTTCTTACACCTCAAGAAAATTTAATTACAAACTATGCTAGAAAGTTAGTCCAGTGCCTTTCTTTTTCAGGTGGGTTTTCTTCCATTAATAAAAACTCAATTTGAGAACAAGGGCGCGCTGAAAAAACAATGCCTATATTGGCTTACATAAAGTAGTTCGATCACATATAATTGACGTTTTTAGATTCAGCTCTTGGATTGACTCATGGTAACAGTAAAAAACAAATCACCCACAGATGGATTACTGACACTTGATTACAGGCTGCTTTACCCTCTGCAGCGAATTAAATGTTCACCTTTTACTTTGCAAAGGTGGCAATGCCAGTTTCTCACTGTAAAAGGTCTTATGAGTCGACGCGCTCTTGTGAAGCTGTGCAGGAAACCAAACAGACCTGTTCCCAAAACAACACAACCTTGAACTCCCCTGAATGGCAGGTTAGAGTCAGTTAATAGAATGGGGGCTGAGCCTGGTTGTTCACAATAAAAATAATCTTCTGGTTTTTCCGCATATGTTCAAGAATATCGACTGGCATTCATTATCTGCTGATGTGGATATCTGCATTTTTCAAAAGGCCTGGCCTATTGCAAAAATATTTGCCAAGCATTGATAAAGCCAATAGATCTGATTTACATATGCTGTAGTGGAGACGGAGTTCTATGTACACACATTGCTGTGTTAGCATAAGCACCTTAGATGTAAAACACCATCTTGCCACTTTGCTGCTTTTGCACACGACCCTGCAGGTAGTTGTTATTACAAGAAAAGCTGCTTGCTTGCTTTTTCTTCACATGAGAACGGTCTGTTGTTCGCATCCCTAGACGTGCACCGCGACCTTAGTCTGAACACTGTGCAGAAGCCGTCAAGGTCAAATAACAATGTATGCTCTTGAATTCAGGTTGTTTAGCCCACGCTCTAGCCATAACACGCACACAGCTGCAAATATCCGAAACTCGGGTGTCTTTAATATGGCATTTGCATGCATGATTCAGACACTTGGAGAAAACCTTTTCCAGACACAGAGCAGAGCTGATCCTGTGATGTGATTCACCTAAGCTGATATTTACGGTATGGGGTTCCCCATTCAAGCCTAGAGACCTTCTATTAGTTTCATAAAACTAGCTTACTAGCGAAGGGAGGGTGGTTGTTTTCCACTTTCATTTGTAATATGATTTCTCCCTTCATTTTCTATGGTATTGTAACAATGCTGATGGTTTTGTTTTTAATCATTTGTCTGCTTATGTTAGCCCAAGTACTGCACCTTAGAGCACATAGTTAAAAACTAAACATTTTAAACTTTACCGTGTCTCTGATTACTCTTGTTGTGGACTGATATGAGAATAATAACGAAAAAGTATTTCTGATTCCCACCATTCCTGAGAGTACTCTAAGTCGCTTGTTCTTGGTTGTCTAATCATTGGTAGCTTCGAGATGATACGGAGAACGAATGAGACACTGATGCTAGTCGGATAGGGGTTATGGGTACTGAGGTGAGTTTTTGGTACACCACAATTCACTGAGGTCCGGGTTTCCTGTGCATAGTTCTGTGCATGAGCAGAACCCCTGCAACAATGCCAATTCGTGCAGAGGCAAATAAAAATGCACCTCTGTTTGCATTGGTAAGCAGATCAACTGGCTTTGCTGATGTTGGTTTCCATTATTTGCAAAATTTGTAAATGCCGAGATTTCTAGGGGTTTCCTTAATTATTCCATAAACATTAAGGTGCTAATATTCACAAAGACAGGAATGCAGCAAACTCACAGCTAGATGTCTAGCTATATTAACAGAAGTGCTAACAACTGTGTAGCTGGACAATGACCATTTCGGAGTAGAATAAAAGTGCAGACCAGGGAGAAGAAGCAGAGGTACAGTGAATGCAGCACTATGGGAGTTGGCATTTGGATGTTGTCGTGGAAGGGCAGTAGAAAGTGACAATAGTCTTAGCCGACACAATTATGGACAATTAAAACATTTTATTGCCTACACCTTTCCCCGTACTACATGTCTCCGCCTTTCTGTGTTGGAATAGCTGTACGATGTGTACAGTGTAATGTACTCCTTTGTGTGCAGTGTTCTCCAATGTGCACAGTTTGGTGTCTTCCAGTAATAACAGTGCTGTCCTATGTGTGCAGTGTTTGTAATGCACGCCTGTGGGTGCAGATCTACCTGATGTTTATGGTCCAGTGTTTGCAGTGCACTTCGGTGTGTGCTGTGTTTTCTGATGCACTCAGTGCAGTGCCTTCCAGTGGCAGCTGTGCTCCAGAGTGTGTATGCATGCTCTCCATTGTGCACTGACCTGTGCTGTATAGTGAGTGCACAGTAGCGTGCACTGTGTAAGTGTGCCTTTTCCTAGTTCTTGTATCGTAGTGCAGTGGTTCAGAGTGGGCTGTGGGCGCTCAGTCCTTACAGTCATCCATTCCAGTCGTGGAGACTGTTGTCTAAACCACTGCCCTGCCTGTCCACCTAATTAAGTTCTAAACCTATAAAATGTATTAATCTGACCTCAGTATCCCCAAGTTGAAAACCTCTTCTCTTTACATAATCAGCCAGCACCCTTCCATTTCTGCACCCGTGCTGAACAAATGGGTGCCATATTCCCTGTGTGGACACCACCTGACATGAAACAGAGACTCATCCATCACCCCCAGTGGTACTTTTCCCTTCAATTCCCTACCATCTTGATGCCTCTACAACCTCTCCCCAGCTCCCCCTTACTTTAGGAAGCCTTCCTTCTTCGCTCTAAACCTATCATCCTGTATTGTGACCTGTTCCCCCTCCAGCCGCTTCCCCTTCTCCTTTTGATCCTTGCATTTCCCCACCTTTACCCTTCACCTCCCAGTCTGAATCAGTACATACCACTGAGCATGGCACAATACCCGGATTTTCTTACCGCTGCCCCAGAAACATAGGAGTAAATACAGAAAAAATCAAACCTGTCCCCAGTGCTTCATTTGTAAAAACATACATTCCTGGGCCCACGCCAGTAGGCCACTACATCGTGGCAGCTTGCACCACCCATTTGCCCCTGCAAGTGCTGCCAATCAGAATTGACAGTGAGAATTTAGGCTATTACAGGCCCCCAAAGCTATAAGCTTTAGTGGCAGGTATTAGTCATTTTGAAGTATATTGAATTGATAAATAGCTGTTGCTTTGCTTATCTTTAAATTAGACATACAACGCCACCATATGGCAAAGTTTCATCAGTGCCGGTGTTGACAATTAACTGCCAGTGCCCAGCACCAAAAACCAGCAGATCAAATTAAGCACTACCTGTCCCCCATGGGGCAGCAATCTGCTGGGGCTTGTGGCAGCACATCCTCCAACACCTGCGGTGTCTTAATTTTTTCTCGCTCTCCATTCCCTGTTATGATTCTTCTCGTAAATATTCCACGACGGATTCAAGTCCCCAGAAGAATTCCCATAAAAATCAACCAGGACTGGCTTGCATATGGCTGGGACCAAAACTGAGGTGGGACGGTGGGCAAAAGAATAATAGGTTAATGACGCGAGGGGAAAGCTGAAAAAATGTTTTCAAACAAGTACTATCTTCACAAATCCAGCATGGACGCTGTGTCTGTGTATGTTTTAAGTGCTCTATCTTTAATAATGCCAGCCGTGCGTTTTCTTTCTTTTCTGCGCGCATCGCCGAACTCTCTTTTTTCAATATTGATGTTTTATTAACTCAGCGCGGCAGACCACAAATCAGCAATAGCCGCCGCTTCTTCATTATCCACCTCACACAACACTGCTTATTTATGAGCCCTTGCGTCACTTCTGCACCACCGGTGCGTCACTTGTTGTGACGCACCAGTGACGTACAAAATGCACCATGTTGCGCCATATTTACAAAGTGACGCATCTAGGTAGAAACATCACTTCGTAAACCTCTGCGCTACACTATACCTGCGCCAGGTATAATGTATGCATGGTGGGCATACCCCCGCAAGAAAGGGTCTTAGGAGTGGCGCAGCGAAATCTATGAGATTTTGCTGCGCCACTTCTAGGATGCCAATGCGTCAAAACCTTATGCCTGCATCATGGCAGGCGTAAGGGTGACGCAGGCCTTTTCACATGGGTCTTGCCCCATGTGAAAGGAACATTGCTGGAGTTGCGTCAGGCTTCCGACACAACTCCAGCAATGCGCCACTTTTTGCATTGACATATACATCAGTTATACTGACGTATCTGTCCTTCCTTGCGACATGATGCGTCATATTGTAAATATGACGCATCATTGGTGTCGCAAGGAGGGCACACTGAGAAGTGGCGCATCGCTGCTTTCACGCAGCGATGTGCCACTTCTCGTAAATGAGGCCCTGCGTCTTTAAAGCAGCATGACACACCGCCCTTCACTAATATCTAAAGAACAGTTTAAAGTTTTTACAACACTGCACTAAGCACCACAAAGCTATTGGAAGGTAACAAAACGCTGTGAATGTGCTGCATTGGTGTTGCAATTTAGAGGTAGGGCAGTACATGCATATTTATGTAAGACCGGAAAAATTCCGAACCTGTTTTTGCCAGTTTCTCGCATTAGGAGCATTCAAACAATAAAAATAAACTTGTTACACTATTCCAATTCCAATGGCACTTTTAACACTATTAAAAGGATATCTGATGCAAATCGTTTCTAAAAAATTGGCAAATGTTTGCAGTTGGCACAGTCCGGACACTCCCACTGCCCACCTCCCTCTGCGATATTAGCCCTTGAGAGTGCTGCTACTGGGTTTTCAGGAGATGTATTCAGGCGTATAGGCTGTTTTACATTTGAAACAGTTAAATTTCTCAACTAACGAGTTGTGCCCTTTTTTTATTCTTCGGCACTTATTTTTATATTTTCACATTTAAATGTAGACATAACACATGCTCTTAACCTTAATTAGCTCAAATAGCAACCATTAGCACCACCTGGTTAACTGCTTGCTTTGTTAGAACCAAAAAATATTATTTTGCTAAACACTGCATGTGACTTTATTCGCCCTCCCTTTTCACATCGCTGTAAAAATGAGGTTGAGTCACTCACAGACACTTTTGTATCCTTCACAGCACTTGGGCCAGTACTTTTATACTACAGTCAACACATGAAATTATGCTCAAATCACTCATCTTTTATCTACTATAAAATCTATAAAACAACAACATGCCCAATAAATCACTCCACTGCAAACAAAAAAACGAGTAAAAAACATTATCACTTACAACGTCAATAGCTCTAACTTTCACAAATGCGAGATCTATTGCATTGTAACTGCTTGCTATTACATGTAAGTCACCCCTAAGGCTTCACCCTAGGCAGCCCTAAGGGCAGGGTGCAGTGTATTTAAAAAGTAGAACATGTACTTTTAAGTTTTACATGTCCTGGTAGTGAGCTACGCTTAAAGTCCTTTTTCACTACTGCAATGCATTCCTTTCACATAAGTTAACAGGGAGACTGCCTTATAACATTTTATAAGTGTAGTTTCCCTTTGGGTCAAGACAGGAAAATCAAATTTGGCGTCTCTGGACTCACAATTTAAAAACACAACTTATGGTGACATTGGTTCTTAAACTGCATTTCTGAAAATGCCACTTTGAGAAAGTTGGCGGTTTCTTACTAAAATCATTGGTGCTTTGGCCTGTCAATGGAATACTCACCTGGGGTGGGTGAAAGCTGGCTTCCTGCATTCCCTCTAGACAGCCACACACAAAGGCAGAGTAGACGTGAGTTAGAAACAATCTGCATGTTGATGGGTCATCCTGAGGCAGGGTCAGAGGGAGGAGCTGGCACATGCACCTGAAAAGGGTTGTGCCTGTCCCAGCACAAATGATTGCATACCCCCTGTAGGGAGTTTGGGTACAGTGCAGGAGTGGCAGGGTCTTGTGAACTTCACAGCATCTCTTTGAAGTCTCCCTACTTCAAAGGCAAAATTGTGTATAAGTGCTTGACCTCTAACACTTTGAAAACAAAACTTTGCTGAAACCAAGGACATTCTGCCAGGAAGAAGAGCTGTTGTGGGAGGGACTGTCACTCTGCTAACTGCTTTGCCATGTTGGCCTGCTGATTGCTGTGCTGCTGGAGGGACTACCACTTTGCTACCTGCCTTTCTGTGTTAGCCTACTGCCTACTGCTTCTTGCCTGGGAGTGAGAAGGACTGGACCTGCTTTCTGCATCCTTGAACTCATGTTTCTCCCAACGCGCTTGTTGGCTGGCCTACTGTTTTGAAGTCTAAGGGACATCAAATACTTCCTTGAAATCTACTTCAGCTTTTGAACTGCCAACTGTGAGTCCTGCCCTGCCAAGAGGTGGCAATCCAGTTCTGGGCCTTGAAAGTGGGTTGAGCTGATCAGAACAGATGCAGTGCCCTTCGATGCTGATAGAGCGCCTATCCGAGGACATCCCTGCGTGGCTCGACGACGACGCAGGGCCCAATCATAAGGCTTGACACCGACGCAGCGCCTGCATCATGAAGCTGTTGAATGCCGACGTGGGACTTGACTGTGAAGCTTGACAACGACACATCGCCTGGATCGAGAGGGGTTCGATGTTGACGCAGGATCTGATTATGAGGCTCGATGCCGACACCTCGGCCCGACTGCGTGAATAAGAACTGGCGGATTGAGATTTTGATGCCGATTCTTGCTCCATCTGGGGTACTTTTCGAGCACCCCCGGATTGGGTCTTGTGGCAGGACTGCCATCAATCGTGGTTGGCCTGAACTTTGGATTTACCCCAGTCCAGCTCGAACTCAAGTAACCCCAAAACACTAGTTTCTTTTCAGCAATAGATTGCAGTTTATTCTTAAAAAATTCATATCTCAATTTCTACTTATTGGATTTTCATCATTTTGGTCTTGTTTTATTCAGATAAATATTCTCTATTTGCCGAACCTAGTGTGAAGTCTTTTTGTGTGTTTTCACTGTATGTCTGTAATTTAAGTGTTGCACAAATACCTTGCACATTGCCTCTTAAGTGAACTCTGACTGCTGTGTGCCGTGCTACCAGAGCGTCAGCACCGGTCAACTTAGGCTCTATATCTGACTTACCCTGACTAGGATTGGGGTCCCTACTTGGACAGAATAAAACCTCTGCTAACTAGAGACCCAGTTTCTAACGTTGATGATCAGTAGTGTGGATAGTGCTTGTGTGTGTGCAGAACATTACAGTAATTTGGTGTACACTACTTTCCACATCTAGACCAATATGTTGGCTCAGGAGCTGAGCCTGATGGAGCTGGACATCAAAGCCGGGAAGGCTGAGTCTAACCAAGATGGTGGCAACAATTCTGAAGTGCCCTCTGACAGGAGGGCCCACATACCCAAGGGTCTACTGTCTGACTTTATAGTAGGAGATGATACAGACAGATGGTTTGAGGCTTACAAAATTGCCCAAGAGATGCACAAGGTCCCTGAGGGAGATTGGGGAGCTAGTATGTGGAGGCATATCCATAATGAGGGGCAGAACACTCTACAGACCCTAGAAGGGAGTGATAGATTGCAGTATCCCCCCATGAAGGAGGCCCTAATCTGGACGTTTGGTCTGACTCCATAGAAGTGCAGACAGAAGTTCAGGGACAGTCAGAAGCTAACAGACCTGGTTGGATTGTGTAGATTCCTTTTGCAAGGCACTAGATGGTGAACACAAGAAGATTGCCAGGGGCTGTATAAACTGCAACACAGCATATGTTCAGTCTTTGTTTTACAGATCTGCACCAACAGCTTGTTGATAGTAAGCTCACTGACTCCAGAGAGCTTGCTAAGAGGGGCAACTTGCGAGGTCAGTACCAGGGTCCTCAGGAAGAAATCTGTGGGGGATGACCACAAAGATGGGCAAGGTTCTCACCAGAAGAACGTGGGGTGGCAAAAATAGCAAGCCCTCTAAAGGGCCCCAAAATAGTTTTGTGGGCAGGGTTCCCTTCCCCCTATTGAGAAGAGAACAAAATGGTTCCCTGACTGTACATCTACAGGCAAGGCTTCCATGAAGTGTTATGAGTGTCAGAAAGAAGGACAATACAAAGAGGATTCCAAGTGCCCAAGCCGGCACAGCCCCCCAACGGTGGGCATTCACTGGGGTTGGCTAGTGCAGCCCTTGGGGTGGAGATTTCTGCAGAAAGCTTTGGGGGAATGTCTAGTTGACCCTAGTGTCCCTGGGGTGATGGAAAGGTGGTACAGAAAATCCACATGCCTGACAAAACCAAGAATCACAGTCAGCGGGTATCCATCAATGGGCAGAGGGTAGAGGCTCTGAGAGACACAGGAGCCAGCATGACCACTATCAGGTGTCATCCGGTATCTTCAGAGCAGGTAGTCCAAAAGGCATTCTACCAAGTTGTTGCTGTGAGAGACAGAACCCAGGGTCCATTCATGCCTGTGGATTGTCTGCTGGGCAACAGTACGAGTTCTATCGCCTTAGCAGGGAAATCCATCAGGATATTGATTAGTATATCCTGGATTTTGGCTAGAGGAGGCTTGTGTTGGCCTTCACTCTTTCTGCAGGGCTTTCACACTCCAGGTGTCTGAGCCCGTTTTTGTTGACTTTTAGAGCTCGGCACACTTTACCTATGCTAACCAGTGCTAAAGTGCTTGTACTCTCTACTTTTAACACAATAGAATTAGCTTACATCCAATTGGCCTATTTACTTTATTTGTAAGTCCCTAGTAAAGTGGTACTACATGTACCCGGCGCCTGTAAATTAAATGCTATGGGTGGGTCTGCAGAACATATTGTGCCACACACTTAAGTTGACCTTTAACCATGTCTCAGGCCTGCTATTGCAGCCTGTGTGTGCAATTTTAAAGTGCCATTTTGACCTGACAAAATAGACCTTTGGCCAGGCCCAAACCTTCCTTTTTAAACCATATTAATCACCCTTAGGGTAGGCCCTGATTAGAACAGAGGGCAGGGTGCTGTGTACTTAAAAAGTTGAACATGTACTTTTAATTTTTACATGTCCTCATAGTGAAAAAACCCTTAGATGTGTTTTTCACTACTTATAGGTCTTCCTCTTCCATATGATATTATTGGAGTTACCTTTTTACAATTAATAATCTGCAACTTCCAATTGGGAGCAGTTTAACAGGTCAATTATGGTGTTTCAATAATTGTAACTGAAAGCCCTTTTTAATGGTGAAATAAAATTTGTATCAGAATTCTGAAAATGCCATTTTTAGAAAGCTAAAAGCACAAATGATAGACGGAATGCTGACCAATGCAAACATTCACCCCAAGTCACAAGGATGTGGGTTTAATCTAATGTTGTTTGCTCACCAAGCCACCCCAGTTTGGACCCAGCCATATGCAGATCAGTCTTGACCCTGTTCCTCTTGGGAACAGTCCAGCCCAAACTGTCAAGCCAGGTCCTCCCTGGACCAGAAACAAGCATCCTGGGACTGGTTTCGTTGTATCTTCCTTCATCAGCCAGGCTAGCTTGAATCCAGTGGTGCAGAAAGCTCAGAACCCAGGTCTGGGCATGCCCTTTCCACTTAGGGCAACAAAAGCAAAAAGATCAGAAGATGAACGGAATGCTGAACAATGTAAACATTTACCCCCAGTCACAAGGATCTGGGTTTAATCGATTGTTTGTTTGCTCACCGTGCCAACCCAGTATGGACCCAGCCAAATGCAAATCAGTCTTGGCCCTGCTCCTCATGTGAACAGTCCAACCCAAACTGCCAAGCCAGGTCCTCCTTGGATCGAAATCAAGCTTCCTGGGACCAATTTCGGTGTATCTTCCTTCATCAGCCATGCTAGCTTGAATCCAGGGGCGCAGTGAGTACAGACCCACGTCTGGGCATACCCTTCACACAAAGCGTGACAAAAGTAAACACTACCCTACCTTCTCATCATAATGGCAATAAGAGAAGACCTCCAACAAAGAGCCCTCTTGTGCGGCCCGTGGAACATTGCAGCAACGGTCCCAAAAGGAGCAAAGACCTATGATGAAGCATGACACCAATTAGGGTGTGTGAGGGTTCTATTTTCTGATAAGGAACATTTTCCCGGTCAAAGGACATTCCATTCAACTCCCTTCACTCTTTTCAATACGAACAGTTACCCTCCTTTTGTGTCCTTTCAGGAAAGATCATCAAGTACCAATCAAGGAGACATCTTGTGCTTCACCTTTGCTCCTAAGCAAATTCTGAAGTCAAGATTATCCATCAGTACATTTTCAAAAATGACGAACTAGCAAATAATGGGTGACTCTAAACCAGCCTTTGAAAAGTTTCCAGGTCTTTTACTCTAACATGATGTAGCTTATGTGACACGTAGCATCAACATTCTTCCACAGTGATGTGTGTTAAATATAATACAGTAGAGGATATCTTTTCAGATAAGGAGGTCTTTCTCAAATAATAACTCCACACACAACTAAATAGTTCAGTCCAGACATCTTCTGGTTTTGGCAACTCACTCCAGATAGTCACAAGAGGTCATTCTCGACAGCAGAGACTACATACTACCTCTCCTTTAAAGAAACTATTTTTTTCATACATATTCAGAAATAATGCCCAGGTAGTTTGTCAGCTGGTGTGAGATGAAACTAGGTTACATACTCAGAAGATTGAAAGATCTGTGTAAACGCCACTGCTCAAGTAGGTATCTCATCACATAATGCATTTAGATTAGGTAAATAATAGCACACAAATAAATAAGGCAGAACAAATTTAATTATTAAATGTGAGTTTTATCAGGTCAGATTACATTTAAGATACCATTTCAGTTTTGATTGCATTTACCAAACTAGTGATTCAAATCTTTCAAGCTGTAACATTTTCTTTAGCATTGCAAATAGGTCAGCAGGAAACGTTGTCAGACTGACTGAAAGGAAGCAGCTGTGTAGATGAATTAGCATACAGCCAGAGCTGTCCCTATAACTTGGTGCAGAAAGATATCTGTCTTTTGTGGCAGCAGATATGGAGCAGCAAATACAGTGAGGCATGCACACCAAAAATATGCACACAATTCTTTCTTTCTTTCTTTCTTTTTCTTTCCTTTCTTTCTTTTTTCTTCTTGTCTCTCCCCTTGCACATCTACTCTCTTTCCTCCATTTCCTCTTTGTTTGCCTCCTTCTTATGTTCACTCCTACTTTCTTCCTCTCCTCCTTTTATCTTGCCCCCTTCTTTCCTATTTTATCATATCTTGCCCTCCTTCTTTTCTTTTTTCTTTTTCGTCCTTTGTTTTTGTTACTTCTTTCTTTTTTCTCTCCTCCTTACTTCTCTCCTTTTCTTTTCACCTCCGTTCATTGACACCCCATTTCATTATTTCTCATAGCCTATTTTTGGACTCCTTTCCATCATTCTTTCCTTCTTTCTTTCTATCTTTGTCTCCTTCTTTCTTTGTTTTTTTCTTTCTCACAGGCCAGCTCTCACCAATGAGATTAAATTACATTCTGCGTATGGCAATCCACAGGAATTGAGGTTGAATGGTGGCAAGGCTCATTAAGCATGACATCTTTTTGAGGTCCAAAAATTGATACCTATTAAATTGGGTACATGTAACATCTGTAATTTATGGTGCTTAGAATAGCAGAATTGTGTAATGAAACACTACATATAAACAAGTTATTGTTATTATTTCTATTCTTACAATTGTATGGGAGTGCCTAACTTCTAATGACTATCTCCTCTTGAATTATTTATTTTTTATCATTGCTTGACAGGGTGAATGAAAAGAGATTTAAAGTCTTCATGTACCCTGAAAAATGACATATCATCCACTGGTCCTAGTTAAGAACCTATTGTATATGTTAAAAAGTATCTGTCTGTCTTTATTCTGTGGCATGTTTGTGTATATCGCCTGAGCTGTCAGTGCAGTGGGTGTGTCGGTATATAATAAGGCATTATCGCTTAGTTCAGGAAAAATAGTACGGCTGGCTCTGGCTGCACCCCAGTTTTAATAACTGAGCCATCCTCAGCAGGACAGCCTATCTTGTGTTACAAATTATAGCTAACTTACTTGCTTACCTACTTAGGAGTGAGTTATTCAAATGTGATCATATCTTAACATCAACTAACTTATCTGGGGCTATACTGAGGAGGCCCCATAGACGAACATAAAAAAATGAATAGGGGATATTCATTTTGCATTTTTCAACTTCAATTGTAAACAAATTAAATGGCTGAATTTCTCCAGCAGAGGATCTACTTATGATCTGCAGTTCAAACAAAGATGTCAGTGCTCAGAAAATAAATTACTAAACTGACTTTCTGGCCAATGAATACATAATGCCGAAGTCTAGTTAATGTTTTTCATGTAAAATCCAGTTTTGATTAATATCATAAGAAATAAACTTAGATTATACTTACATTTTAGGTTAGGAAAGCCTAAACAACAAGGAAAAAACCTGCCCAAATTAGTTTTAGAGGGTCCTCAATAGGATCCCATAATAGTAAAAGACAGTCCGGAACAGACAGATGCAATTAGTCAATAATTTTTTTTTTTTATATATAATATATAATAAAAAGTATTTTCTCATATTCAATCATCAAAATACGGACTCAGTATCAATAGATAGAACAAACAAGTAATAAACACCCTTATGCATCAAGCCAAAATCCAGTCGGTAAAATACCGATTCGGTAATAGCTCCCGGTATTGTGTTAAAAATACCCAATCCCAATGCATCAACCCAAAACCCGAGCAAATAACGAATCGCTAAATAAATAACCTCGGACATACCGAATCGCTAATACCCAAAATGCTAATTTACCGAATCGCTAAATACCGAATTCGCAATTACCGAAATCACTATTAGCTCCCGGAAATTGCCAATAGCAAATAACGAATCGCACCCCAATGCAACAAAACTCGCTAATAACGAAAATCCCAAAAATCGCTATTTTGCCAGAGCTAAATAAGGGGAATCAAAACCTGGAGGTAAAGTCACAAAAAAAAAAAAATATTCCTACATGTGCAAATGATTGAGGCAATCACTAAACCCTTAAATTTGGCCCAGGAGACCCTGTTGGCTCCCACAAAATGGCTGCCCTCTACGTGCTTGCAAGGAGGATGCGGATCAATGCAGCAGGACAGCGCAGGAGAAGGGTCCAGGAGCGAGTGTTCAGACTGCGCATAACCCTGCTCGGCCAGAATGAGGACGAGGTGTACCAGAAATATCGCCTCAATCGCGCTATGATCATGCGCCTGATTGCAGACCTGGAACCAATACTGCAGCACCAGACCCACCGGACAAATGCAATCCCTGCGCACGTTCAGGTACTATGCAGCCTGCACCTACTGGCCTCAGGGAGTTTCCAGGGGGTAATTGCGGTTGCCGGAGGTGTCTCGCAAAGCGCACTGTCACGCTTCTTCCAAAAATTCCTAGATGCCATGCTGACAATGCTCCACAGACACATCAGCTTCCCCACAACCCCACAGCAGTTGGACCGCACCAAACAGGCATTCTACCAGGTGGCACAATTTCCACATGTGATTGGATGCATCGACTGCACGCATATCCCCATATGCCCTCCGTCAGCAAATGAGTACCTTTTCAGGAACCGCAAGTCATACCACTCGATCAACGTGCAGGTTGTGTGCGATGCCAACAACATCATAACGGACCTAGTGGCACAATTCCCAGGGAGCACACACGACTCATACATCTTCCGCAACAGTGGAATGCACAGGCGACTACTCAATGGCGAATTTGGAGAGGGACTCCTGTTAGGTAAGTAGAACTACGCTTCCCCACACCAACACCACACATGTATGTACATCACCAATGCTAAGTCTATGCTTCTATCTTCTAGGTGACAGTGCTTACGCCCTGCGGGAATACATACTAACCCCATACCTAAATCCAGCAACCCCGCAGGAACATCGCTACAACGCTGCACACATCAACACGAGGAATGTGATAGAGCGGACTTTTGGGATTCTCAAGAGCCGCTTCCGTATCCTCCACAAGACTGGCGGCGCAATGCTATACCAACCAGACACATGCTGTCGAATAATTGCTGTATGTGCAATGCTGCACAACATTGCCACCAGAAGGGGGATACCCATGGAGGTGGACAGGGATGACGACCCCCAGGCTGACCAACCACCCGCCCAACGACGACCGGCACACATCCCTAACACAGCAGAGGGCCATAGGAGGCGGACAGACATAACGCAAAATCATTTTTGACCCTGGGTAAAATGAGACATTACAAGTTGGTGTTGGGTGCAACTGTTTAATGCACAGTAGCACAGAGGATTGTGCAACAGAACTAGCATTGTGAATCATGCTCCGATTGCATAAATGTAAATAAAAGGTTCCTTAAAGTCAGGCCTGTGCAAACAGAATAATTGGATGGCCATGGTTGCTCCACCATGGACCTGCAGCATGTCCAAATTTCTAGTGCCGCTTGCCACGTACACCAAGCCTCCGCTCAGGTGCATCCAAACCCTCACCACGGCCTGTCCCCGTGGAGGCACGCGAACTTCGGCGCCTGGTGCTGGCCTCTGCCAGTGACACGCTGCTGACACTGGAGGCAGCCTCACTGGTGTCATCCCCTCCCAATGCTGCAGCACTGCATGTGCTGCTCTGCAGTTGTTCCACAGCAGTGGTGATGTGTCCCAGTGACTTGGCAACATCACCGCAGAAGTGCCCAAGGTCCACCTGCAGGGAGACTGTGCGGTGTGCCAACACAGCGGTGCAGTTGCTGTGCCGTTGTATGGCCTTGGTAGCGGCGGCAGAACGCAACATTAGCTGCCGGTTACTCCTCCTCTGGGACTCTTGGCCCTCCCTGATGGCACGGGTGAGCTCACGTACCTCCTCCCTGAGCTGAGCATTGCCATCAGCAACCGCAGTGGTCTGGTCCCTGACCGCCGTGCCCATGTCCCTGACCGCGGAGCCCATGTCGGTGACTGCTGCAGTCATGGCGCGCATCTCCCTCGCTAGGCGCACGATGTTGCAGCTGATGCTAGCCACATGTCTTCCCTGCAGGTTCTGTGTGCGCAGCATCCTCTCCTCAATTGCAGAGGTTGTTGGGACATCCTGGTCAGCTGAGGAGACGGAACTGCGACGGGCCCTGTGACGCCGTGCGTGTCTTGAGCCGCCATGTGGTGCAGCAGGTGGTGTGGATGTGCGCTGCGTGGGTGCCAATTGCGGGGGGGGGGTTGCCATCTCCTGCAAGGGCGCAACTTGGTGCCTGTGCCTCTGCGGTATTGTGGCTGCACTGGCTGCAGGCTGGCTTGCTGGTGCCGTTGCTTGTGGCGCAGGTGGTGGTGCCTTGGCTTGTGGCACTGGTGCTGGTGCCGATGATTGTGGCGCTGGTGGAGGTTGTGCTGGTGGGGTGGCAGGTGTTGGCGGTGCGTGCGCATCTTGCACAGTCTCCTGGTCTGACTCCACGGGTGTCTCAGATATGATCAGCTGGTCGCTGTCGTCAGAGTCCCCAGGTGATGCATCTGTGTGTGAAACAGTGCATGATTAGTGGGATGATTACACCTACATAGTGTTGTACCCATCAATGTCCCTCTGTGGTCCAACAAATGAACAGTCTACAGCCATGTACAAAATATGTGTTGTGTGAGGATTTACGCCTGTGCCTGCACTCTGGGCTGACTAGACTACAACTCCCAAGATGCAGTAGTGTCATGTGTGGAACTGTCTGTGCCAGAGCTGCAGACACAGTGAGATTGGGCTGGGGGCATGGGTATGGATTTACGCTATGCTGGGTGTGGCACAGGCATGCATCTTACCTTGGGCACTTGTGGCTGCGCCGGACGTGTCCATCTGGATCACCCCCACGACGGCTTCCCGCTCTATCGTCCCTTCCACAAGGTCCTCCAGGGCTGTGTTGGATGGTGCAGTGCTTGTTCCGCCTCCAGTCCTTCTTGCCTCCCGGAGCCTCTCAGCAATCCTCTCTTTTGCGCGCTTCCGGAGGTCATACCACCGTTTTTTGAGATCGTCGATGCTGCGGCTAGTGACGCCAACCGCATTGACCCTCTCACGGATGCGCTGCCAGATGCGCCGCTTCTCGGTCTCAGGCACCTTGAGGGACAGCTTGCCAAAGAGGCGGTCGTGTTTGCTGGCCACTCCCTCGATGAGGTACTCCAGCTCCCTGTCTGAAAACTTCTTCTTGCGCTTGCGTGCAGATTCAGCGCTGGATGGCACTTCCTGCGACATGATGGATTTGTGCTGTGACTGGCAGAATCTGTGTGGCCTCACTCTGCACAGCCTGTCCTTCTTTCCAGCTCCTGTCTGCTCCTCTGTCGAGGCTATGTGGGTGGGGCAGCAGTATTTCCTGGTTGGTGATGTCATCAGCCTGTTCCCGGTGCGACGCGGCAATTTGCGATTTCGCTATTACCGATTCGGTAATTGCTAATTCGGTATTACCGAACTCGCTATTAGCCAAATCGGTATTACCGAACTCGCTATTTGCTAGTGGGGCCGTTTGCGTGCCCCGCTATTAACCCCTTCCATGCTCATGACGGAACGGTTCCGTCATGAGCCACGGTTGAGCTGTGCTCATGACGGAACCGTTCCGTCATGAGCCCGCCCGCGCTCGAACCCTTCAGCACCGCGGCGGAATTCGCCCAGCGCTGAAGGGGTTAAGGAATCGGTAAATTTAGCGATTTTTAAGGAATCGCTAAATTTTACCGAATCTGTTGATGCATGCCAATTACCGATTCCTTAATGGCGATTCCTTATTTTTCGCTATTAAGGAATCGGTATTACTTTGGTTGATGCATATGCCCCAAAGACATGTAAAATTTGTATCATGTGGCCTGTGATTTTCTCTGACGTTGTCTTGGATTGTTTCAATTGTGAATGTGTGAACATGAATGGATGCCAGCATGATTGAATTATATTTAGTCTGATTGATTGTGTGGGACCTTGTACTTTGATAATACGCACTGATGATCCAAATTTTACATGTCTTTATTACTTGTTTGTTCTGTCTATTGATACTGATTCTGTATTTTGATGATTGAATATGAGAAAATACTTTTTATTATATATTATATAAAAAAAAAAAAAATGATTGACTAAGTGCAACTGTCTGTTCCGGACTGTCTTTTACTATTATGGGATCCTATTGAGGACCCCCTAAAACTAATTTGGGCAGGTTTTTTCCTTGTTGTTTGGTTCCTTGACTTCCCCCCGCCAAACCTGCACCCTATCAATAGCCGGGGGTCCCCCTTCTTAGTGGAGGTTAGGAAAGCCTGACAGCCATTTTATGCATGCTTTAGTATGCGCAAATGCTAGTCCAAACTGGATTGGAAAGACCACTGATTGTTGAGAGTCTAAAGCAAAGATTTGGAGTATGACTTAGGGGAGCTCAGTCAGCCCTCACATCACGACTCTCCTCAGAGGTTAGCAGTAAGCCTGTGTGAAGTTTGTGAAGCGGTACTAAGCGAAACTCCACGAAGCGGTAAAAAAACTCCACCACGCTACCCGGAGTTCCGCGAGTGGGCGGAATAGCTTGTTCCGCCTGTTCGTGTCACATTTCTGCCGTACGGCAACACAGTTTGCATGTTAGGGGGGAAATATCACGCAAACTACACCACGCGGGCATCTTGTTTTCTTCTGTCTGGTATGATGCTGGGGCCTACTTTAATACTTAATCTTAATCTTTTCAATCCTTCTTTACCAAAACTTTTTTTTCTGTACTTTTTTATTTATTATCTTTTCCTGTGTCTTCTTAAGTGTATATTGTGTTTTGTTTTCTACTTTTTGTGGTTTTTTTTACTGTTTTTCTATATTACTAGCTTTTCTTTCTTTTTCTCCTCCCTTCATGTTTTACTTTCTACATTTTCTTTTACACCCCCCCAGCATCATGGCAGAGAGTGCAACCCTGGCAAAGAGGAGCTGCCTTTCATGTGGAAGGCGGCCCCCGGAAGGGGTGCAGCCCCAGGCCTTTTTTTTGGAGGTGGAGGCGGCAGCGCTTGTTTTTTTGTGCAGCGCCACCTCTCCTCCACCCGGGCAGCAGGCGACAGGCCTGGGTCCGGGTATGAGATCCGGGAGCGCCACCAGCAGTTGGCAAGGGTGTGTTGG
Organism: Triturus cristatus; assembly: GCF_964204655.1. Classification (NCBI taxonomy): domain Eukaryota; kingdom Metazoa; phylum Chordata; class Amphibia; order Caudata; family Salamandridae; genus Triturus; species Triturus cristatus. The sequence goes on along the minus strand of NC_140593.1, from coordinate 578,228,056 downwards.
GTAGTGTATCGCTGCTCTGAGGTCTGGCACACCCATAACCAACTGACGCACCTGTGGCTCGACATCCTGGACTGAGAGCAGGACCTGCTGGACCTGTTAGGTGTTGAGGTAGCGGGGCTTGGTGAGTAACAAATTCTAATTATTATTTATGTTCTATGTTATTGCGTATATTATTTTTTTTCCAAATAGCCAGAATGGTGCTGCTCACGTTACGTTTCAAAATCTTATATTATGTCACATGATCGTTATTCTAGACAGGTGCTTGGTGCAACTTTGGTCTCACTTGAGCTGATTATGTAACAGAACTTAAGTTAGGGAATGCAGACTAGAGAGACTCCTTTCCTTTGTCCTGTCACTCAAATAGTGTTAGTTAGTTAGTTAGTAGTTACTTAGTATTAGTTAGTAATTTATTGGCCTGCATCCTCTCACTTCAGTACTTGCCTGTTTAGTTGAACCTTTTGTAGTTCGTATAGTGAGTGAATAGCAACCAACCAATTTGATTTGGTGTATGCACTATGCATGTGTCCATCTATGCATTTAAGACTAAACACAGACTTGGGGACCGATTAAGATGCCGTAGTAAATGGCTCCGACACTCGGTTGGAGCCGTTCCTATGGTATCGTAATCAGCCGTTCGGATTCATTTCCGATCGACCCATTTGGATGGAGTCGGTCGGAAAGGAATCCAAACTGGATTTTCATATGGATTTCAACGGACTCAGAGAGCCTGTCTGCCAGTTGGAAAGCCTCCAGTAATCCCAAGTGTAGCTCTTTCCGCCACATAATTTACAATTTCAGATTCCGACAGCCTTTCTGTGTAGGCTTTGCAGAGACAGAAAGGCTGTCGAAAGTCAACTTTAGGGGCCCCCAGCAGGACCCCCCTGGGTGCTTGGTCTCTGTTTGGAGGCCGAGGGGACCCCCTGTTGATCCCTGCACCCTGTGGCAGGCACCCTGAGGTGTCTGCCACAGTGTGCAGGGATGAACTGCACCGCTTCTCTGTACAATGAGAGCATGCATTCCGGTCAGAATGCATGTTCCCATTGTAAAGAATAGGAGTGCGACTAAACAGTCTTCAGTCGCATCCTAATTGCTGGGTTGGGACCGCTGACAGGAGGTCAGTTGGTCCCAGTACCGAATCGATATTGGACGGACTTGACATTGAAATCAGGCCCTTAGTGAATTTGCCCATCAAAGGGGGTTGAGATGATTGCAAATGAGATTGGAACTTAGAAGCAAATATCATTTTATTGCAATTTATTCCGAAGTCTTTGGTATAGGCAAGTTAGGTAGGTTTAGGATTTAGGAATTGGAATGGAATAATAAAGATAGAACGGTCCGCGACTGCAATTCTAGTCTACTACTAGTCGATCTGATTTAGCAGGTTTAATATTTATTTAACACCAATCATTTTTTGTCTCTTTAATTATGTCTTACATGATCATCAGCATCCAGGGGCAAGAAGAAGACAGGGTCTTCCAAGGCGGGTGCTGGAGGTATCTCCCAGGAACGCTCCTCATCAGATGGCTCTGTTGGCCCCAGTAAGTAAGTTAATATTAATATATATTTCCCTAACTTTTAGCACTCGTTATTTTGAACTATTATTTCCGTTTCCTAATTTTATGCTTTCCTAAATCCTCTTCGATCTATCTGTTTATAAATTCTTTCCTGCTAACTCATTTATTTATATTTCTAGTGTCTTTTTTTACATCAAACTGCCTCTGACTCTGTATTAGTCTGCTTGTATTTTGCTTTCCCTCTCCCCTTATATATTTTATGGACTGCCTAGTGGCGGTACTGTAAGACTCAGAGAATCCATTGGTCCTTACTACTACTAGTACTAGTACTACTACTCTGCTGTGCAGATTGCATGCCCAAGTACGATATTCTACACATGTTTGTTGAGATGAGAAGGTTTTTTTTTTACTTTCTCATTCTCTATCAGTAAATGGTGGTCAAATTGGACACCGGAAAGTTGTGTCTTCTTCTCATCTAGGCCTAGTATTATTAGCAGAAGCTGATGGTGAACTGATTACTGTGCACCATGGCTGGAAGGAAGTATGAGGAGGAGGATGGCACCATTTCATTTTCCAAGCAAGAAGACCTTATGTCCGCCCAGTTGGCCACTCTTTTTCTTTTCAAAAACTCAGATTCACCAATAGCTCTAGCCACTGAGTCCAGTCCTTTGAGTTGCCCTCTTCTTGAGAAGCTTTTAAAAAATTGCCACCAACAAAATGCCCAACCACATATTTTATTATTTTTGATAGGACATACTGTCTGCTTTACTCTAGTCTGTCTGTATATGAATTGTAGTGATGTTTGTGGCGTATGTATTGTATTATCAATGTTGCCATTAAAAAAACAAAATAGGAGGAGGCGTTTATGGCATCTCAAAAAATGTATAATGTTTCTTCTAGACATACCAACCACCAGTGCCGGGGCCAGCGGGTAAGGCGACACCAGCCAGGAGGGAGCAGATGCGGCAGCTCCAGGGGGTGAGCCAACAGCAGTGTTGGGCAGCGGTTAGTCACATTCCTTGCTTATGGACAATCAAATGTATACACTCACTGCAAGGGTGTACACTGTACACTGTACTGTAGAGACTAAGTTGTGAACAGTTGAACAAGACACCCTTTACTTAGCATTAGCTGGAGTTGAGTAACTAATGGCCTCTTCTATCTTCAACTCAGCAGAGAAGGTTTTATGAAGAAGACTAAGGGGCAGATTTACAAGCCCGTTGCGCCACCGCTGTGTTACTTTTTGTGACGCAACAGCGGTGCATTTTAGTGCCCCATATATACAAGGATAGGAAAAGCCACCCTGCATGACTTTTCCTGTTCTTTTAAACATGACCCCTTTGCACGCAGCACTTTGTGTGAAAAGGGCATTCCATGGGTGTTATTGTGGGTGTTCCCATGCAACACCCATAGGACCAGTCACATTTCCAGATTTATGAGAAATTGTAATTCTGGAAATGCATCTGAATGCTACGCCACCCCAGGTGAGGCGTAGGGAGGCGCAACGAGGAGAAATGTATTCATTTCTCCTTGTTTTTTTCATCTTTCTATGCATGCTGCATTCAGCAGCACACATACAAAGAGAAATTCACCTCTGGTGATTGTCTATGTGCAGGAAGGGAACCCTTCCTGCACATAAACATTCTCCCCATGATGAAGGCATACTTGCACTATGATGCAAGGGTTCCTGCGTGGGTGCATGGAAGCAGTTTGTGTGCCAGCACAGGGGAACGCACAGATATCCAACTTATTGTTGTAAATATGATGCATCCCTGTGCTTTGAAAGTGACACAGTGCGGCGCAGCAAAATGGCCAGCGGCACACACTAAGTCACTTTCCTTGTATATCTGCCCCACAGAGTCAGATCCTGATGGGTTTAGGAAAAGGGAAAGAAGGATGGAAGGAGGAAGGACGCGTGACATGTAAAATATACTGGCAGAGAAAGATACATAGGCGAAGTGGGCCCAGGATGCATATAGGTGGCTGCTAAGATGCATGGTTGGTTGAAGGATGGATGAAAGATGAGAGAAAGGAAGCTTGCATGGGTGGGTGGGGGTAAACTGTATGGGTGAAAGAAATCCTCCAGGGTTTGATGGGTCAAACTCAAAGGCAAGCTAGGACGCATGGCTGGTTAAATGACAAATGTATGTTTGTTGGTGAAAGGTTTTTTGAGAATGATAGCCATGTTTGGATGGATGGATGCCTGGATGGTATTCAATCATAGGTGAAGACTGGGTGAAGAGAATGTAAAAGAAAATGAAACCGCGCCAGATTAGCAAAGCCAAGGTTTGAGGTTGTATTTCAGATCACTCTCTTGGCTCACATTAGTTTGCAAGCACAACATATATTATTCATGTACCCACCCATCATCAATCGCCTCCCTCTGACTCCGAGGCCCACTCCCGCTCCCTACCTATGTCATTTCGACCATGTCAGCCATGGGTGGCCTATCGGTTGCTTGGTTACAAACAATAGTAGTACCTCACGTCACGTGACGTTGTGTCATATATCATCATTCATATTAGCAATCATGTCATCTGCCTTGTTGTAGTAGCCAAGTTGAAAGTTAAATTGAGCGTCTGCCATTGATTTAACTGCATATGGCCATAATAGAAAATGAGATAATTGTGTAGTACAGCTGCCCCACCTGCAGACAGTAGTAAAGTAACATGAGTCTGTGACACAAGTATATCTGTCTAGGCCGCAAGCTGAGCTGGCCTGCCGACAAGATTAATATAGCTAAACAAGAGAGAAAAATAATACTTGTCTACTCCATTGTGCCTAATGCCTGAAATACTAATCACATACAAATCTTAGGGGCCGAGGAATCGAGGATACCACAAAAGTGATGTACTGCTAGTGCTACTGTGCCTCCATAATTTTATGTGTTTAATTTAGTGTTACTATTTTGCTAAGAGTATTATCTACAATTGTCTTTTTTCTTCCTTGATATAGATACTCCTTCCCTGCCCTACAGACAGGAGATAGCAGCCAAGACCCTGCAACAGAGGCTGAAGGCCATCAGAGATGAATATCGGTGGCTGTGCCTTTGGTGGAGGAGGAGGCAACAGATGCAGCCTCTAATGCCCTGGGCCCCAGCCAGGCCCCCCAGTGGCTCAGGTGGCAACTGTGCTTTGGTCCGGCAGCCGCCCGGCACCAGTCATCAACGACTGATGCTCCACCCTGTTCACGTCAAACCTTTCAGCGCCGCATGCTCCTCAGGATGGAGGAATGTTTTGACCAGCTTGGGAGAAAGATCTGGCTCTTAGCCCACCGCTAGATAGACCTCTCTTGCCCCTTTTTTATCTTTTGTTTGGTGGGTGGGACTTGTGGGGGAGAGGGTGGGACTGTGGGAGTTGGGGAAAACTTGAGTGTTATTTTTTTTTGGACATTTGAGTTTTTATGGACAATTTTTTGGGACTTACTTTACTGGACATTGGTTCTAGTTTATTTGTTAGGGAAATAAATGTATAGTTTTACATACGATGTAAATCTTTTTTTGGGGGGTTACTCTTTAACTTCACACTGTTTCCTTTACTGCAGGGCTGCAGCCATAGCTTGAAATCTGCTGATAGTGTAACACACCAACAGATAGATGCAGTGCCCTCACTTGTCCTACTACTGTCAATCTCTCCTCCTAGTCTATGCAGTCTGCAATGAACTAACCCCTATGGACTTGGAAGGGGTGTGGGTGGGTGAAATAATTTCCATAGTTTTTAGATTATTGCATCTTGAATGAACCCTCCACACTTCTCTGTTATCTGTGATTAGGCAAAGCGATGGCTGCATGCTGATGGTTTCCCAAGGTGCCACGGTGGTGGTAGTAGACAGTAGGAACATGCTACCGGACTAGTCGAATACTAGAAACACCAGATTCTGCAGCATGGTTTCACTCCCACCTAGCCAAACTCAAACTGTAGGATGATGGATATACATCACAGGGAACTAAATAATTACATTTACAAAGTGAGTAAATGCCGTTTGATATGCAAGCTTTGCCCAAACAAATTTGACAGTCACCTGAGGGAGACTAGACTGAGTAGAGTACAACTAGTAGTATGCAAGAAGAAGACTGTCAAATGGGAAATCATAATACCTAAGCAATGCTAAAGTAAAATAAAAAATAATCAAACTTATGGGCTAGTACAAGTTACAAATTGAAGTCGACTCGCGCTGTGAAGTAGAGTGGACAAGCGTAACCTTTAGTGCTGAAAGGTTGATGATGCTGGCAATTATGATGGATTATGTTTCTCTGAAAAATATTGGAATATCATACACTGTCTGTGCATGGTTCATCAGCCTAATATATATATTGCCAGTGTGGGCTATAGTTATATTTAGAGCAAAACTTAAGAAGATCCTCGCCCTGCCTGCCCTTGAGTTGGTGCTGCTTTCACCAAATCCGCCCCACTAAGTGTGTGATCAATTAATGGTGTAAATTTAATTTAGTCACACCTCAATCAATCACACAGCTGTGGGGAAGAGGGTTAGAGGTTTGATGATTGGATGGGAAGGGGGATTTGAGGGAAAGGTTGGACACAGACAAAAACTACTACACAAGGACCATACACATTCACCTTGGCGGCCGACCATCATAAATCTGTTATGGGAGGAAACAGAAATGCATGCATTATGATGGGTACTAGACTAGTACAGGTAAATTAGATTTTTTATCTGCCCCCAGAGTGACCCAAGTTACAACTTACATTATGTTCTGGTAGCGGGCTTTGAAAGATAGCAAATACAATTTAAATATCTGTAGGAGACAAGTAAACAAACATAAACAACACACACAGTTGTAATGAATGATTGAAGAGAAAAAATTATACTGTATTGCCAAATTGGGAGTTACTTCTCTGCATTCCTCATGGACAGTCCGTTAATCTTGGGTGCCTGGTGGATGCGGTTCGGTAAGGTAAGTGGAAAGGCACATGGTAAGGGCCTGAAGATGGAAAACAATTATAATGAAGAATAAAGGGGAAAAGTTAAACTGCATAAAGGAGTGCAACAGGAAGACTTTGAGGCAGCATGGCTAAATGTCTGTTTCCGTCAGTTACCTCCAACAACAGGCCCCCCCACCTAACCTCCACTTAGCTTCGAATTTGATCCAGACAGCACTGAGCACAGACACACACAGCAACATAGCATTTTCCCAATTAAGTAAAAAATCAATGCACAGCTATCAGTCAGTCATACTATACTATACTATACTGACTACCACCACTACACAGACATGTGTACGTCTGGTGTTGTTGTTTACAATTAGGCCACTTCAAAGTCATCATCATCAAAATCGGTTGGTTTCAGTGAATTTGAAAACTTCCATCTTCTTCTGGGGGCAGTTTGGAAGTAGTCAAGCTCATGCCTACACCCTGAGTCATTCCATCAATCATCTCTGATCCTCCTGAGTCTGACTTCTAATATGGTGTCCAACTCCGTACCAACAGTGTACTGAGTGAGTTCGAAATGCAATGGATCAATTTTGTTATTGAACAACAAGAAGAGAAAGATTGACTTGAGTCACTTTTTTGTGTGTTGAATGAACAGTAGACATCATTGACAACTATTAACAATCACTCAGCGTGCAAATCATGCCATCATTTACCTGTTCTTCCAGGGCAGTCCCTCTAGGCTAGGAAAGGATAGATAGATAGTCAGGGCCCAGGGTTGGACGCAGGCACACATTTGTTTGTATTCTCCATCCAATGTTTGGCTTCAGGGAAATGGATTTAGGGTGTGTCGGGACTAGGGACTTAATTTCTTCACTGACTGCACACAGTTGCAACTTTAATCTGGCAGTAAAAGAGTAAGAAGGTGGGGATGGATTTGTGATCCAGACAGATACACAAAATAATAAAGTAAATAATGTTCCTTAGCTATATCTTTTTTTGGGGGGGGGTTTGGGCGTCAAAGAAAGAACGAAAGTAACTAGAAAGCCTAGTTGTCAGGGAAGTAAAGCTCGTCCTCAAAGTCTGGTGGTTGGCCCAGAAGTAGGTCAGCTAACACACTACTTCCATGACCTAAGTCGCCGTCATCATCTTCCTGCTGTGGTTCTTCAGGTATGGTGTAATACGGTGGTATAAAGTGCTGATTCATTTTGATCATGGTTAACCTCTCCATGTTTTGGGGCAAGAGACTGGTCCTTCTCACTGTCAGAGCAGCACCAGCAGCATTGCAAACATGCTCAGCAGAGACACTTGCTACGGGGAAAGCCAGATGGTTTATCCCCAGCCTGCTGAGCACTGGCCATTGGCGCCTTTTCCCATACCAATACAGCAATAGGTTTTGATCAAAGTAGACCTCTGTTGGGTCATCCAGAGAGGCCTGGACCATCCGGTCAATGGTCATGGGTGCTCCGCTTTGCTCTGTTTCTTTTGCCTTTGCCTCAGCACTGGATTCAAGCCCTGCCAGTAGAAACCATTCCTTTTCCGATTTTTGGGCTGATGCTCCTGATGTTGTTCTTGCTGTTGTTGGTGTTTTTGGCTGCTGTGAGCTAACCGCACTGCCCTCAGGCTCTGAAGTTGAACTTGAAGGCTGCCCTGTAGTACTTGTTGTGCCCTCGAGGAGCAGGCCTCTAATTCCCACCCGTTCTTTTTCTAGCTGACTGGCTTGCACAGCTATCCAAGTTTTGTAGTTGACAACATGCCAGTCTGAAAAAGGAATAAAAGTGTCCAGTAATGGTTTGTATCGTGGATCAAGAATTGTGGCACAAATGGAATGGTTGGATGACACAATGCCTCTTTGAACCCTTGTATTTTCAGAAAAGCGAAGGATTAAGCTCGCCACCACCTCATATGCTTCTTTTTTTCTACCACACCTACGTACATTGCAGACACCTCCTTTATCTGTTCCTGTAGCTTGTGAAACAATGGGATAGCTTGGCCCATGGCACAGTACTCCTTGCTGACTTCACGAGTGAAGACCTCGATAGGAAGCAGCATCTCTGTCAGGAATTTAACTAGGCCACATCTCAATGATCATACCTTTCACAGTTGCATCCCCTCTTGCATGACATATTCATTGATTGATCTGTACTGCTCAAACAGACATTCAATCATGTAACAAGTTGAGTTCCAACATGTTGGCACCTCTTGGAAGAGTGCTTTAACTGACTTTCTATTATCACATTGAATGATCCTCAGCTGCCTCCGGGCTTCAAAAGGTGGGCTGAAATGTTTCAGTAAGTTGCTGACTCGGTCTTCTTTTTTCATAAAGCCTTAAACAATGATGTTAATGCAGTGCACCAAATACAGGACCCTGAAATAACCAACATCGGCCATGGCCTTAGCTATATTATTGCCATTGTCTGTGGCAACAAAACCAATGTTAAGCCTACTTGGTCGCAGCCATTCAAAGACATTAGTGTTAAAGTCTTCCAAAATGTTTGCAGCAGTATGAGGTTTTTCCATGGCGAACATGGCTACAGTAGCATGCTTCCGACACAATAAAACATTTCAGAAGTGTCAACAGTAGATACCTTTTCTCTAACCCCCACAAAAGAGATCCAGTGTGCAGTGATGTACATGTAATCAATGTCTTGGCAACTGATCCACATGTCTGTTGTCAGGTAGATAGTATAAACAGTACTCTGCTGCAGAGCTTGTCCTAGCAATATCAAGCACATTGTGATGTAGTGCTGGAACTGCAACTCTGGTGAAATAGGACCGGCTGGGAACCTTCCATTTCAGGCAGATGACTGCCACAAATTCAAGAAAACCTACGCCTTCCACAAAAGAAAAAGGGAGGAGGCCCAGCGCTAACCTTTTAGCCAGCTTTGTGTTGTACAAATGTGCTGTTTGGTGGTTGCTTTCGTACTGCCCCTCCGGCCTAAACTTGCCGAGAATGGTAGCCTGTATTTTTTTCTTTTCAGGTGCCACTGAGGCAGGTGACTTCTTGAGACCAGATATTTTTGGGCTCGATGCACATTGTTTTATTGCTGTACTCTCTTGCCTTGGAACCCTTGGTGCCTCGACCTGACTCTTGTGCCATTGCGATGTGGCCGATGATCATGATGTGGACGGTACCACTTCACTGCTGGGAACAGGGCTGCTTTGTGTACCGAAGAAAATGTCTCCCACTTTTTCACCTTCCACCGTGATTGGATCTTCATCCCCTCCACCAACAACACTTGCAGTTTTTTGGCCACTAAGGTGTATCTCCTGCTGCATCTTGAAGACAATGGATCTTCTGAAAGAGTGGCTTGCTCTTCTTCCACAGCAGTAACTACTACTATTGGTGGTGGTTGTGGCTGGTGTTGGCCATTTATCTGAGTGTCCTTGATTGATTGGGTAGCACTTTGCAATAACGATAAGTCAATTTGAACATCACTGCTCGTCAGCGTTGTCATGATTAGACTGGCTGCCTCTGCGACAGACATGGACTTGGGCCTAGGTTGGTGGGGTGGGTACGCTGATGAGGGAGTGCTTCTCCCAGCTTGCTCCCTGTACACCGCTGCTGCAGGTGCAATTTTTGGTTCCCCAAAAAAGGTACTGGGCGACATACTGATGGTTGTAAGTGGCAGTGCCTTCTTCTTCTCACTAGCAACTTTGACTTTCTTGGTACTGGTATCTTTCTTTGGGGCCATCTTGAAGCTGTCAGTTAGCACGCAGCGTGCACTTGTTTTATAATCACAAGTTGAAGAGACGCCTGTGGTCACATGTCATGTGACGTCGTGCGCAGGGTGGCGGTCTTCTGTCTGGCAGTACAATGGGTGATGTTGTCTTCTCCTCTAGTGCACCTAAAAGCAAAGAAGTAAGAAGGACATCCGTGAAATGTGGCATTGTTGCAGTTTAATAATTACTAGTACAAACAAATATTATAATATATAATTGTTAGTGTTACCATTTGTGAGACTTTGACAACGACAAGGGCTTTCATGGTGTACTGTACAATACAGTACACTCAGGAAGGATAGGAAATAAGAAAAACAACAAAAAAATACAAATGTAACAGTTTGGCATTGTGCATCATGTGGGATTCGGCACTCAGGGATCTGCTACTGACAAATTACAATGGAATGGAACAATCCCTAGACAATTAATACTGTTGTGCACGTCATATAACAGACATGGGATAAATGTTAATGGGTCATTGATGTCAAATCTTGTTACTTTGAAACTGAAATATATATATTTTTTAAATATTTGAAAAACTGAAAAAAATACCAAATTTAAAAATATAAAAAAGAAAAAACAAGTTGGAAAAATTAAAAACCTAAAAATGAAAAAAGAAATTAAAAAAAAGAAATAATTGTAAATAAGTTAAAAAAATCACCCTCAAGCGCATCTAATTATTAATTTATTAAGCTGCTTATATCATTTATCAACCATCTATGCAAGCATATGGCAAAGGGACACACTGGCTGAATGCACAAAATAGCTGGCTGCCACATGGCCAGGCCACAACAAGAAGCAATAAGCTAACGGGAAGAAATGCAGGCCTATGGCAAAAGCACACTGACTGCCTTCACAAAATTTCCGCCAACTACATGGTCACATCTAAGGGTGGGCATCAAATTCCGTTCCGCTCGCGGAATTTGCGATATTTTGACATTTTCGCGTTCCGCGGAGAGCGCGAAAATGCCCAAATTTCCGCCTTACCGGGATCCCTGCGTTCGCCGACGAGTTTTTCAATCCGTTCACGTGCTCCACGAGATGTTGATAGCCGGTCGCGCTATCCTGTGAGAGTTCGCCATCACGTCAATCTCCACCACGAAAAAGAGCATGAGATCGCGAACACGTTATTTTGGACGTGCCATCGACATCCGGCGGAAGTGTGGTGAAGATCGCGATCACGAACACGCCAAATTTCCGATTTGGAGAAGAATATTAACTCTAGCTGCATAAAACCTTCTCTAAATGATGATTTGAATGGAAACAACTCCTCAGATTGACATTTGGCTGTCCTTTTTTGTGCAAGGAGTCCTTTTTAAAAAAGAAAACTTTTGGGGGGGAGAGGGAGGAAGTGCCACAGAGTCTCCAACTTTCTGTTCCTGTCCATCAGGCTCCTCCCAGTGCTTTGTCCATCTCCTGTTCATTCTGCCTTTGGATTTCATCTGAAAGGATCACTCTTTGTGTCTTCTGCATAATTATCATTGGATTTGAGGACTTTTGAATTTGATAGTAAGTTGGTCTTGTGTCTGTTTGATTGGGGGCATTGCAGTTGCTGCAACTACAATTTTGGCACTAATCATTTTTTTTTTTAAATTGTTGGGGGTAGCCAGTAGGCCCATAGCTCGTCATGGGTGGGTGCATGATGAAGCAACTGTTCCTTTGGTGTGTGTTGAATGTTTTTCAAACATCATTTAGGGCATGGATGGCATTGGATTGAGTTGGAAAATGTGTTTTTTGGGGGTTATTTCTGTTTTAAGGTGTGTGTTAAAGAAATGCCTTTGTTGTGTGTGCCTGGTGTGTTGGTGTGCACCCTGCAGACCTTGTTTTACCCTGTGGATTTTAAAAAGGCACAGCAGTGTGGTTTAGCATGCATCTTTTACCTGGCTTCTTTATAGGCCTTTTGGCAGTTCATTGTTTCCCAGGCCTCCTGCTTGTTGCTTGTGATTTGCGAGTTTCCATGTGGCTGGGGGCCTTTTCTGGTGGGAGTTATTAGTGTGCTGCTTTTGCCATATATAGGCCTGCATGGTATTCCTTTGTGGCCTAGGCTTCTTGTTGTGGGCCTGGCCATGAGGCTGGCGGCCATTTTGAAGGCAGGCAGTGTGCTTCTTGCAACAGGCCTGCATTGTCTGTCTTCTGTTTCTTGTAGTAGGCTGGGCCTGGCAATGTGACTGGTGGCCATTTTGAAGCCTAGGCCTGCAAGCTTGTGTGGCCTTGTCTGCCCACGGGCCTGCTGGAAAATGTGTTTTTTAGGTGTGTGTTAAAGAAATGCCTTTGTTTTTGCATTTTATTGCATTAAAAAGGCACAGCAGTGTGGTTTAGCATGCATCTTGTGCATTGCTTCTTTATAGGCCTTTTGGCAGTTCATTGTTTCCCAGGCCTCCTGCTTGTTGCTTGTGAGTGTCCATGTGGCTGGTGGCCTTTTCTGGTGGGAGTTAATATGGGCCTGCATGGTTTTCCTATTGGCTTACTGCTTCCATCCATCACCTTAGCCAGCAGCAGCTCCCTTCCATTACATTTGTATTTTGGTTGTTCTTTTTATTCATTCCTATCCTTCCTGAGAGTGTAGTGTGTACACTGTACACAGTAAGTGGTATACCATAGCCCTTGTTGCCAAAGTCTCACAAATGGCTACACTATATCTTCTATTTTTTTGTTTGTACTAGTAGTAATTGAACCACAACAACAAAAGCAACATTTCACTGATGTTCTTCTCCTGGCTTATTTGCTTTTAGGTGCACAAAAAGACAGAGGAGGAGATAACTATCAACATCATCCATTGCACTGCCAGACAGAAGTCCTGCTGCGCACCACGTCACGTCCAACTGTGACCACAGACATCTCTGCAACTTGTGCACCTGCGTCCTGTCTGACCTCTGAAGAAAATGGGCCCAAAGAAAGGAACCAGGTCCTCCAGTACCAAGAAAGTTGCAGGTGAGAAGAAGAAGGAACAGAAAAAGCAAGAGGCACTAACCACGACTGGTGTGCCGGCAAATGTATTTTTTGATCCGCTGCAGCAGCGTTGTCCGGCGGGAACCAAGCTGGGAGCAGCACATCTGCACCAGCGGGCCAACCCCACCATCCTAGGCCCAAGTCCATGAGTGTCGCAGAGGTAGCCAGTCTACTAACGAGCAGCGATGTTGAAATGTCATTATCGCAAAGCAGTACACAATCAACGCAGGCGGAAACTCAGCAGATAAGTCTGCTGCAGCAGGCGCAGCCGCAAGAACAGCAGCAGCAGGCGCAGCCGCAAGAACAGCAGCAGCTGCAAGAACAGCAGCAGCCGCAAGAACAGCAGCAGCCACAAGAACAGCCGCAGCCGCAAGAATAGCCGCAGCCGCAAGAACAGCCACAACAACAGCCCAGAATAGTAGTTGTTCCTCCTGAAGTAGGGGCATTTCAGGAAATCGAGCTTCCAGCAGACAAAGAGGGGCAAGCCACTGTTTCAGAAGATCCATTGTCTTCAAGACCCCCAGCAAGGAAAGGGGGGTTAGTCCATCATCTTCTTCTTCAAGCCCGGCTTCTGATGATCTTGATGCCACTTGGAAGCCACCAGCTCAGTCTGAGAGTGATGCATGCCACAAGACAAGGCTAGTGAAAAGGAAGGTTCCAGAAAGCCTTAGAGTTATGGAGGTAGATGTACAAGAGGGGGATGATGATGATGACGAGACAATCATCACAGACATCACTCCCGGCCCAAAGGATATGGAGACCAACATTATTACCCTATCCCAAATGGCTGCAAGGGATGTAGCACGGATACCACCAACACAGGTAACACCACCACGACCTACAGCTTCCATATTTTCATTTGCAAAGGAAAGGCAGGGACCTACATCCAGCTCAACCACCACCTCAGTATGTAGTGGTATAAGTCACAGTGTAGATGCACAGAGTCACATTCCAAGCACACTTTCCAGTTCATCTGGTATTGAAAGTGGCACATCCAGCAGCACCAGAAAGTTCTCCTCCCCAGTTTGGGACTTCTTTTCGGTTAGCAGTAAGGAGGAGAACATTGCTATATGCTCAATTTGTTGACAGGCTGTTAGGCAGGGTAAGCTTGGTACAAACTATGGTACCGGAGGCCAAACAAGTCATCTCAAAATACACCATACTATTGTGTGGGAGGCTCACCTACTTCGCTTAGAACAAAGTAAAACTCAACCCATTGTTGTTGGGCATGAAGAATCAGGGGTCGATATTATCGCGGTGGAAGGTGAACAAGAGGGAGACATTTCTAGCCCTGTCCCCAGTAGTGTAGTAGTACCGCCCACATCCTCCTCAGCAACATCTCAGTGGCACCACAGTAAGAGTCAGAGTCAGGCTGAGACACCAAGGCGACCGAGTAGTACTGCAATGAAACAAAGTGCGTTGTTGAGCCTAACTGGGTTAAAGAAAACAACTGCACCACAAAGGAAAATAATCCAACCTACCATTGACAGCATGCTTAGGTTGGAGGGGCAGTACCAACGCAACCACCCAACGGCACGGTTGTACAATGCGAAGCAGGCTAAAATGTTAGTGCTGGACCTTCTCCCTTTTTCATTTGTGGAAGGGTGGGTTTCCTTGAATTTGTGTCAACCATCTGCCCTAAATGGAAGGTTCCCAGCCGGTCCTATTTCGCAAGAGTTGCTGTTCCATCACTACATCATGATGTGCTGGAATTGGTTGGACAAGCTTTGCAGCAGAGTGCTGTTCACAATATCCACCTAACAACAGACATGTGGACCAGTTGCTGCCAAGCCACTGATTACATGTGCATCACTGCACACTGGGTCTCATTTGTGGGGGTTAGAGATAAGCTATCTGAAGTATGTGCTGTTGACACAGCTGAGAATTTAAAGCTACTCGGAAACCGGCAACTGTATTCATGTTCACCATGGAGAAATCTCATACTGCTGTAAACATATTGGAAGAGTTTCACAGCAAGGTTTTTGAATGGCTGCACCCAAGAGGGCTTAAGATTAGTTTTGTTTCCACAGATAATGGCAGTAATGTACTTAAGGCCATGGAGCTTGGTTCCTATTTCAGGGTTCCGTGTTTGGCACACTGCATTAACATTATTGTTCAAGACTTTCTGAAAAAAGAAGCCATAGTCAGCAACTTACTGACCACCTGCCAAAGAATATGCACTCATTTCAGCCATTCTTTTAAAGCTCGGAAGCAGCTGAGGATCATTCAACGTGACTATAGAATGCCAGTCAAAGCACTCGTCCAAGAGGTGGCAACACGTTGGAACTCAACTTATTACATGCTTGACCGTCTGTTTAAGCAGTACAGGCCAATCAATGAATATGTCATGCGGAGAGGGGATGGTACTGTGAAAGGCATGACCCTTCAGATGGTCCAACGGTGCCTAGTTAAATCCCTAACTGAGATGCTTCTTCCTTCCGAGGTCTTCACACTTGAAGTCAGCAAGGAGGACTGTACTATGGGCCAAGCTATCCCATTGTTGCAAATGCTAGAGCATCAGCTGAAGGAGGTGTCTGAAGCATACAAAGATGTAGAGGAAAAAAAAGAACCATATGAGTTGGTGGAGAGCTTAGCCCGTCGCTTAGCTGACAATACAAGGGTGCAAAATAAGATTTTGTCACAAAAACATTACATTTGTGCCACAATTCTGGATCCACGGACATAATGGGCACTGAAGACAATAATTCCTTTTTCAGAAATGGATGTTGCCCAGTACAAAACTTGGATAACTGAGTCAGCGAGTAAGTTGGAAAATGAACGGCTGTTAATTAAAAACCCACTTGGGGACAACACTCGCACATACCTGGGCAGTACGTGGACCTGCTGGACGGCGTTTGGATCGCCATTGCCTTTGCCTCTGACCTCACGCCTCGCGGAACCCGCTCCGCGGGTCCCGCTTCGCCAAGGGGCGCCTGGAACTTGGGAGCTGCCGTTGTTGGGACAGACCAGGGCTAAGGGCTGTGAGGGCTGCGAGCAGGAGGGGCTGGACTCAGTTTCCCAAGAGTCACAGCTCAGCTCCGCCCGCAACACCTGGGCCGCTCTCCCTCATCGCCCCGCCCTTACCCCTTACCCAATTATATCCTAGGCCATAAGTAAGAGCACGAACACCGCTGCGCGGGAGCGTGCGGGAGAAGCCCGGGAGAAGCCCGGGACAAGGGCGGGACCGTCTTTGGCCGTCAGTGGCCGAAGGAGGCTGGGCTGGGCCCACTCTCTTGATCCCCCTGTGTGTTACAATTAAGGCAATGCCTTCGCCCCCACCACGGGAAACCCCCTCAAGGGATGGCGCCTCCAGCTCTGGGACTTTGGATAATTACTTTAAACCCACTAAAGGAGAAGCGGACAAGGAAAGCTCGCTTGAGAACCGTAGGGTGGAGCGCAGGCGCTCAATTGAATCTATGAAAACCAGGCCCTTGACCGATATCATTCCTTATCCCACCACTCAAGAGGAAGGAACTCCACCCAGCAGTCTGATTAAATCGACACTCGAGGACTTCCCCGTCTTACTAAGGGAAATTCCTACTACTCCAGGGATAGCGCTTGGAAAAAACACAGAGCCAGCCCCTCTCGAGTTCTCCCATACCCCTATTAACCTGGTAACTCAAACCCCACCTACGCAATTGGTTAATAAGAGCAAGTCCAAATTAAATGTAGTGGCGGAGTTACATAGGCCCCCACCCAGTAAACGTGCTCGGAAAACAGTGGGGGGGGCGGGGGAAATCCAAAATATCACATCTTGACTTTGGCAAGAAACGCACTAACACCGCTCTATCGGGGAAGCCTACGGAGATAGTGCCTACCATTCCACCGCCCACGCCCCCAAACCCCAGTATAACGGCCACCACTAAAGAACCAGAGGTAATTTCTTCAAACTTAAACCTCCCACCCTCTGCCAAAGGGAGCATTGAATTCCTACTCCGCTCCCTTTTGCAGCCCATTACCGACAGCTTAAAAAAAGTCGAGATCAGGCTCACCCTACTAGAAACTTCTCTTACCACTTTGAACACTCTAGTAAGTAAGCAGACAAAGCTAGTGGGAACTTATTCCTTTGCTGGGGATCCTTCCAAAGCAGAAGCTGCAACTAATGCCAATAAAGCCCCCCCCCAGAAACCCACCGCCTGCCCCCCCTCTGCAACCCCTTATGGCCATCCAACTCCAGGCACGGCACAATAATCAAAGCAACAGACCTACCCACCCCGTGGACTTAGCCTCCCATAGCTCTCAAATAGAGTCCTCTGGAATACATCAAGATCAGGTTAACGCCCCCCCACCCACGCCCATTTGCCCAACTCCCAGACCACGAAGGCCAGACCTCCCGCCTGAAGCTAATAGATTAATGGTGGTCTTAGCTGGTGCCCCCCACTTAAGATCATGGGAAAATGAGGACTACCAATCCCTTAAGAAAAAGGTAATCAAATGGCTTAACTGGAACCGACCCTTGCCATCCCATTTTAATAACGAAATCATCATGGTGAGAAGGGTTCCATGGCTAGGGAAGACCAGGAAAACCATAGTGGGGGACTGTATTATGGTAACCTTTAAGGATCCGGGAACGGTACGACACATTTGTGGAGGAATGAACCGATCCCTTGATTCCACCATACAGACCCTCCCAGTATCTTTTTTCTTCCCCCCGATTCCCAGGCACCAGGTCCCAACACATGATGACTGGACAAGGGTGGAACACAGACGTAAACACAAAGGCTTTCGACAACGCCCGTACTTCCAACCGCCTGAAACACCTTTTTGCGATTTTAATCGCTTTAACTGCCTGAACGGTTTGGATGGGGTCGACTGACTTACCGTCTGTAAGACAGTGCCAGGGGTCTCGCGCTCCCCCGCTGTGTCCTCCGGTTCAATTTCTGGCCCCCTGAATGATCCAGCTGCTTCAGACCATGGCAGAACCGAATCTTTTCACCAAGCCACTGATGGGGTAGTTGTTGCTGAGGGGATAACTACGGTTCCTTTCCTTGTGGGCAATGGTGCGCCAAGACCACCGGTGCCACATGCATCTTCTGCTGCCCCTACTATAGGTCCCGCATTTGAAGTGGGGCATGGACTCACCTCCTCCAACCCTCATGGTATGGCATCTGCCACCTCCGAACATTTGAAGATAATTTCCTGGAACATCGCGGGTTTAGCTAACAAACTGGAAGACCCGGCTTGGGCAAAGTACATAGAAACTGGTGACATATGCATGTTCCAGGAAACCTGGGCCAGAGAGGACTATGGACATCAAGGCTATTCGTCATTTTTCATCCCAGCAAGGTGGGAAGGCAAAGGCCGCCCATCAGGGGGCCTTACGACGTGGGTTGCTGCGCACCTGGGCTGTGTGGCCACACGGCTCCCATTCAACTCTGATGACATCCTTGCGGTCTTATTAACTTGGCCAAACAAAGCTAACCTCCTGCTGGTCAACATCTATTCCAGGCCGATGGGTATGGCAAAAGAATCATCGACCTTTGATGAACTCTCGAACTTCTTATCTGAACTGTCGATTGATTCATATTATGTGGTGGGTGGGGACTTTAACTCTCACTTTGAGCCACTCCCCGGCCTCCAGGAAGGGTTCTTATCAGAAGAAGAAGTTAGGTGGGCAGTACCATGGGTTGATGTGCCATCTCCGAAAGCTTGGACCCCATTGGCACTGCAAATCACTGCCCTTACGTTAAGGTTTGGACTCAGAGCGTGTAATGGGCGAATTAAATCCGATATACCAGGCAAAAATACTTACAATCGGCGGGGAAGAGAGTCTCATTTGGACTATGTCCTGGTCCAATTGGCGAGATGGTCAACAATACAGGACTTCAGGGTAATAGACAGGTTGGACAGTGACCACAATGCCCTCGAGTTAGACCTTGCTCATCCAGCACCTCAGGCCCCAGTGACCCATGAGGAAGGGAATCGCCCCACGCTCCTCATAGACAACAGTAGGAGAAGAATTAGGTGGGAGCATATGGTCACAAGCAAGGATAAACTCCCACTGCTTTATGCAGAGATTACTCCCATCCTGGAAACTGTTGGGGATCTTGACAGTGTGGCAAATAAAATAGATATAAGGAGCAAACTGTTTGTTGCCCATGAGGAACTTATAAAAGTTGCGGCACCCCACTTTACTCGTAACATACGAAAGCCAAGGGAGAGGTGCCAAGGTAAAACACAATGGTATAATGTAGCCTGTAGACGGGCCAAAACAGAACTCCTTGGAGCAATTAAGGAGGGCACAGGAGGGGAATGCCTTAAGCAACGCAGGCAAGCTTACAAGAAGCTTCTTGCTCAGGCCAAAATAGAATGGGAGGAAAATCTGTGGGAAGAACTTACAAAGGCCCTAGCAATTCAAGATCAACGCCTGTTCTGGAGAATTGTGAATGGGGGATCAGGGAGTCTACACTCGGCAGTGGAGCCTAACATAGCTCCTGGAGTGTGGCAGGCCCACTTCCAGTCCCTATATAGCGCTGAGTCCGGAGAACTCCCTGCGCCAATCGAACCGGAGAGGCTGGGCCCTCAGGCGGATCCAATAACACTGAGTGAGGTCACTGCTGCTATTTCAGGCCTGGCTTCGGGGAAGGCGCCTGGACTGGATGGGCTACCGGGAGACCTGTTCAAGCAGGAGCCCACCGTCTGGGCGCCTTACCTCGCTGCTCTTTTTAACGGTATCCTCGGTGGGATGGAAATCCCTAGTACTTGGCTGGGGGCTGAGGTGGTCCCGATTTTCAAAAAGGGATCCCCCCTCCTCCCAGCCAACTACAGACCGATTAGTCTGATAGACGTAGCGCAGAAGCTGTTCGGCAGGGTTCTCCTGAATAGGCTCCAGGACTGGATAGAGGAGGTGGGCGCCCTCAGTCCCTATCAGGCAGGATTTAGGAAAGGGGTATCGACTGTGGACCAGGTTTTTAGACTGAATCTGGTCTATTGGAGGACAGTGAGGTTCGAGGGCGGTAGTTTGTACACGATTTTCGTGGACCTACGGGCCGCCTTCGACCTCGTGCCCAGGGGAAAACTTTGGATTATCTTGGCAGGGATGGGCGTACCACCAGATATTTTATTGACCTTGCAGAGGTTGCATCATAACAATTATGCCCAGGTGAGGTGTGGGAGGTCGGGGGAACTGACTGACAGATTCCCCGTTGGCAGAGGGGTAAGACAGGGCTGTGTGCTGGCGCCGACCCTGTTTTGCCTCTTTGTCAACGGGGTAATCGCCCATCTTAACGCCACCGACTACACAGATGCCCCCAAATTAAACGGCAACAGTGTGCCCGCAATAATGTTCGCGGACGACACATTGTTAATATCTAAAACACCCATGGGCATCCAAAGGATACTCGATGCCTTTGTGGCCTTCTGCCAGGATAGAGGGTTGGAAATCAATGCCACAAAAACCAAATATATGGTATTGAATCCGAGCCCCAAACAGCGCCCGAATCCCCAACTGGGAGCAGTGCGGCTGGAAAGAGTAGCCACGTTTGAATATCTCGGCGTGACGCTCAACGAAAATATGATCTGGGGGACCCATCTGAGCAGGGCTAACCTTAAATTAGTGCAAATTACCGGGGGTATATCCCGGATGATGATTGGTTCGACCTACCGCCCACTGGGGGCCTTAATTCAGATATATAAAGCCCAGGCCAGGGGGGCGATCTTGTACGGGGCTGAATTGTGGGGCCACATTCCATGTCGGAACCTGTCTTCCACGGAAAATAGGTTTATAAGACAAATAACCGCACTTCCCCCTAGCACTCCACTTCTTCCTCTGAGGCTTGATCTAGGGCTACGGCCACTTGCCGACGAGATAAGTCTAAGACCCATTGCCTTCTGGCGCAGGCTATGGAGCAGCGATGATCTCGCCGACTATAGGGTGGAATTGGCCGAACTATTAAAGCACCCCAAGGCGCTCAGTATTCCCTGGGTCAAAAACATCCAGTCAATTTGCACCGATCTGGGGCTCCCTGAATTGTGGACCGAACCAGCGAATGTAGCACCAGGAATCTCTAAGAGATCCCTGGCGAATCTGTATCACGAACACAAAAGGGCAAGGGCCTTAGCTACCCAGACAGAGGGGTCCCTCTCTTCCATATTCCTGCAAACTAAGGATCTCTACAGATTTGAGAAGGCTTTCGATCCCATATATCCCATACTCACCAGAAAGTTATTTCTCCAGTGGAGATACAGTACATTGCCTTTTCGGTCCTTTTCAAGCACCTGGCTACAAGTCCCTTCCACCAAATACTGTCCTCTTTGCGTTGATAAAGAGGAAAATGATTTGCATGTGATCTTTTTCTGCCCAGCCTACAAGGCAGCCAGAAAGCATTGGCTGCTTCCCTTGATTAAGAATTTGGGTGGCAGGGAATATACACCTATGTACAGGATTTTAAAATCCGATGTTTCTGGCCCAACCGTTTTTGCACTTTCCAAATTCTTTACGAATGTTTGGTATACGCGTATTCGTCTTTTAAAAAATGCTGGGTAGATTTTAGAATCACTTCAATTCTTAATAACTGTTTTTATTGTCTTTGTTGATCTTAAAATCATGTATTGATGTTTTAACAAATCTGACAGAATTCATGTGATTTTTTTGTATGTGCATCTTTTATGACCAAATGGTCGAAATAAAGATTGGAAAATGAAAATGAAAAAGCCCACTAGATAAACCCACAACAGGTACTGTAGCAGGGTATCCGGTGTCAAGTTCAACTTCGGAGCCTGAGGGCAGTGCATTTGGCTCAGAACACTCACCAACACTATCGACAACAGCAAGAACTGGATCTTCAGGCCCAGTAAAATCGTTACAGGATTGGTATTTATAGCAAGGCATTGGTAAGTCCAGTGCTGATGCAACGAGAAAAGAGCCCGAAAAAAGTTTACCACCCCTGAACATTGAGCGGATGGTCCATGCCTATCTTGACGACCCAACAGAGGTGTACATTGTTTAAAACTCATTGCGGTATTGGTATGGGAAAAGGGGTCAATGGCCAGTGCTCAGCAGGCTGGCGATAAACTATCTGGCTTGCCCTGTCGCAAGTGTCGACAGGTGTCTCTTTGGAACATGTTTTCAGTGCTGCTGGTTCCATTGTAACAGTGAGAAGGACCAGTCTCTCGCCCAAAAACGTGGAGAGGTCAACAATGATCAAAATGAATCAGCACTTTATACCACCGAATTACACAATACATTAATCAAGGGAGGAAGATGAGGACGGCGGCTCAGGTGACGGAAGTGATGTGTTAGATGATGATTATCTACTTCTGGTTGAACCCCCAGAGTTTGAGGATGAGCTATACTTCCCTGACAATTAGACTTGCACTTCCAGTTCTTACTGTCTTCCTCCCTTACTTTATTTATTTGTGTGTCTGTCTTTCTGGTTAGAAACTTCGAATCACAACAAATCCATCACCACCGTCTTCTAATTGTTTTATTGCCATATACAAGTTTCGGCTGTCTGCATATCACAGTACACTCCTCAGAATCCTGCTCTTCCATCCTCCCTAAATCCATTGCCCTCAAGAAGACAGATGATGATTGGATGATGCAAAATAGAAGAAAAAAGAAAATATTTCCTAGTCCCTCCAAAAGAAGTGGAACATGATTGATGATGACTACTATAGCTATCCTACTTTCTGATCCGAGAGAGACTGCCCATTAACTGAAGATGAGAAGGAACAGATAATGAATGATGCCATGCATTGGACACTGACCGAGTAATTTTGTTGTTGTTTGTTGTGCATGAAGTTACTTTATTGTGTATTTTATGTAATAATCTACACACTAAAAGTAACTCAAGTCCTTTTTCCCTTCTTGTATTTTTTAATAACAAAATTGTACTTCTTCTGCAGGCCGATACATTGCATTTTGAATATAGGAAGGGGACTCACTCGGTACACGCAGACTGAGTTGAACAACACCATCATGATGACCACGGTGACATAGTATCTTCACAGTCACTCAGTACACTGATCGGAGATGATTGATGGAATAAGTCAGGGCATTTCATAAGTGGCATGAAAGGTAAACAAGTAAACAACAACCACAGCAGACCTAAATGTCTGTGTAGCGGTGGAGTCAAGTGTAGCGGTGGTATGACTGCGGTGCATTGATTTAGTCACTTAAATTGTAAAATGCTATGTTGCTGGATATGTGCTTTGTTCAACTCTTTCACAAAATGTACGCTAAATGAAGGATGTGCAAAGTGTGCCGTCACCGTGGGCTTGCTCTGTCCTGTTGGTGTTGTAGGTTAATGCTGGAAACAGACTAGAGTAGAGATGATGCATCCATGCCACCTCGGAAAGTCTTCTTGTTGCACTACACCATAACTTGTGCATTTTTTTCAACTTCTCAATATCCCTTTTGTTTTTGCATCTACAATTACAGGCCGGGCCTTACCCTGTGCTATACTTGGGAAAACAATGCACACTTACCTTACCAATGAATCTACATCTGCCAGGCAGGCAGTGGCATCACCCAAGAATGATGGACGGAGCATCCATGGTAGGGAGGACCAAGAGGAATGCCGAGATTCAACTCCCCATTTGACCAGGATAACACAGTAACAGTATCAACTTTCATCATCTTTTAAATAATTCGATTCATTTTTTTGTCTACAATCATTACAACAGTGTGTTCTTGTTGTTATTACTATTATTATCATTAGGTTTGCTCTCTGTCTATAATTCATCCCTACAGATATTTTAAAATTTTCTTTGCTATCTGTAAAAGTAAGCCCGGTAACACTGAACAGAAACTGTATGTGATCCGGGTCTCCTTATCATCATCATGCATGCATTTCCTTTTTCTCCCTTAACATATTGATATGGATATGGTAGTCTACAAAGATTCTGTCATTTGATGTTTGTCCATGCAAACTGTTTTGCTTTCTCAAACCTTTCCCCAAACCCCCCTTCCCAACCATTCAACAAACCCTAACCCTCTTCCGCCAGGCTGTGTGACTTATTGAGGTATGACTACATTAAATGTACACCAATAATTTATCACACGCATGCTGGGGTGGATGTGGCAAAAGCAACAGTACTTCAATTTCAAGGCAGGGCAGGGATCTTCTTCTGCTTGCCCACCCATGAGCAGTATATTTGTGAGGTAATTTTTTTACCAAAGGAACCTAATACATCAGCATTAATTCCCGGCATGGATTGGATTAATGGATTTCATTTGTTGTCATCCTCCTACACAGCACTAACAGTTACGCTTGTGTCCAGTGTACTGTAGGCCTAGTTAAGTGACTCGACACAACTAGAGTTTATAACTCTGTGTACTACCAGGCTATCCCCACCATCATTATGTTTTGTTGTATTTTCGCATATTATTGTTTGGCAGTAAGTTCTGTACTGTACTTCATTCTACTACTCCTCGAAGAGTCTCTCTCAGGCTACTGACTGTCTCATTTTCTTTATTTGCAAATGCTGCTGCCAGTGTCTACTACTACTACTACCACCACCACAACCATGGCATGTTAGGAAAGAAAACCATCATCACCATGCAGCCATCGCTGTGCATAAGTTAAACATCAAGCAAAGGTAAGAGAAGTTTGGGGGAGGCATAATTAATAATGGACATGATTTCATTAATTCAATTTCACACACCCCTTTGAGTCCAGTTGCAGAGTGCCTAAAGTAGAAGAGACTGGCAGTACTAATAGGACAAGTCACTCAGTGAGTGGTGCTGCATCTATCTGTTTCTGTCTTACAAAGTCATCCAATTATTAAAATCAAACACTGGCTGTGGGCGGCCCTACACCAGCAAGGAAAGAAGGATACAGTGTGACGTAAAACAGTAACCCCACCCAGAAAACATTAACAACATCGTATGTAAAGTAGAAATATATTATTTAATACCCTAACAAAAATAAACTATGTAAAGAAATCCCACAACACCTGACCCACCGTACTCCCTAACCCCAACCAATGTCCGTAAAGAAAATGTCCAATTGTCCAGAAGAGAAAACCCAATGCCCGATTCCCACCCACCCAAAGAATAATTAAAAAAGGGGCAATAAACAGGGTCTAATTTCGGCGGGCATTACTCAGGAGGACACAAACTTGCTCCTCCAGGCGGGCAACAGGGCCCTTCAATGCGCTGCAGTTGGATCCACGGTGGGGGGGCAGCACTGATGGAGGGGCAGCGGTGGGCGGCTGCCAGACGGTGGCGCCGTACCACTGGAGGGGGGTGGCTGGGGCCCGGGGCATTGGAGGAGGCTGCAGCTGCTGCCGCCTCCTCCGCCTCGTCCAGAACCACCAGCCGACGATATTCAGTCTGTATGGCCTCCAGCTTCCGGCGCCGGGCCTTGGCTGCCAACTCCTTCTGGTCAGGTTTTCCCTTGGAAGGAATAGCTATATATGAAGAAGAAAAAACAAGACTATTGTAAAATATACTCTTAGCAAAGCAGTAAGACAAATTATTTCTACACATAGTGTCACGGTAGCACGAGGAACGCACAGTACATAACATTTGTGGTATGTATCTATCCTCCCACTTTCTTGGACTTTAACATTTGTGGGAGTTTCAGGCATTCAACCAACTATGCATCTGATTCTTATCAGCCACCTATGCATGCTGCATGCACCCCACGAATCCTTCTCTGCCAGTCATAAATATTAAATCTCGCCTGTCCTTCTTCCTTCCACTCTTCTTTCCCTTTTCGTTCAACCCATCCATCAACGTCATCTGATCTGACTTTAAGTGTTCTCCATAAATCTTTCACAGCTGAGTTGAAATCAGATAGAAGAGGCCATTGTTTACTCAACACTCCCACCACTAATACTTTTACTAATGCTAAGTAAAGGGTGTCTTCAACTGTTCACAACAATTTCTTACTTAGTAAGTCAACTGTACAGTATTATACAGTACATCCTTGCAGTGAGTGTAATGTCAATAAGTAAGGATTAGGAAACTAACTTACCACTGCCCGCCACTGCTGCTGGCTCACCCCCTACAGCTCCTCCTGCAGCTGCCGCATGCTCTCCTCCGTCAGCAGCCGCGTCGCCTTAGCCGCTGGCCCCGGCACTGGTGGTTGGTAGTGCGCCTTGAATAAACATTACACATTTTTTAGGTGTCATATCCACCTCCCCCTATTTTTCACTAGCAAGATTGAAAAATGAGTTTATAGTAATACATACATATACAACATACATCACTAGTAAAAATCAGGTAGTAGTAGAGTAGACACTAGTAGTTGCATGGTCCCTAGGGTCATTCTAGTCTTTGCTTAGTTAGCCCGAGCCATGCTACCACTTTATCTTTGTGTCTTTTATTTTAGCACACGCGTCGTTACCTCGCAGCTTGTTGTATAAAGAGTGACGCCTTTGAGCCCACATGAGCTCATACTGCTACTGTCTAAGCGCTGCGTACAAGGTCAAACAAAACAAGCCACTTTGTTATGGAGTTCTGGTGTTAGTCCATATTGCTTATCCAAAATGCTACACTTTTTGCCTCCTAACAGACGGAAGATTCCCTTCTACGAACCAGAGCTTTGCAGAGCTTATGATGTAACCAGTACTAGCTTCTTCTAAGGTGAGGGGTCCACAGAATTCGCTCAGAGATCTTCATTTATAAATTTATATAAACTATATTCCTACAAAGGGGATGGTGGTGCTTCCACCACTGTTCAGTTATCATGATTTCGCATTTTTTTTTCTTTGTTCTATGGACTTGTAGTTGTAAGTGTAACTAAGTGTAACAATGTTTATAGTTTTAATCTTATGCATGTTGCTGTTGGTGCTGCATTATAGAACAACGTACAGAGCTTGTCAGTTGCAAATAATATTTTTGAACTTACATAGACTCGGTGGTATTTGGTGTGGATGGACTTACACGAGTGAGCGAGCGAAAGGAAGGGTGTGCAAACTGTGCATGTACATTGCTTCCACGACTGAGAGGTCGGAGTGTTATGTTCTGGGTTGTCTACTCATTGGGTATCTTGGGGGGGTTTGGAGAGCTAATAGTAATGAAAAACTATTATAACTAGTCGGGCAGCGGATTGCGGTGGGTTCTGTTCTGATTGAGGTGTGAGGAAGGTCCAACCTCCCATCACCAACATCCTATTTTCTTGTGCAAAGTTCTGTATGTGGAAAATCCCTACAACAGTAGTAGTCCTATCCTATCAAAATAGTAAAATCTGGTTGGGCATTTTGTTGGTGGGAATTGTCGAAAAACATCAAGATTAATAAAGCCTCAAAGATTAAGAAGAATAGAAGGAGTACAAGAGGACAACCCAAAGGACTGGACTCAATGGCTAGAGCTACTGGTGAATCTGAGTTTTATTTAAAACCTTTTAAATAAAGAGTGGCCAACTGAGCATGCTTAGCGACAGACAGACTAATAGTAGTAGTACAGAGTCATAGCAGAGGCAGTTAGAGGCAGGGATAACAAGAATTTAGAAACAGATAGTCTAGATTGAAGGATAATTGTTGGTAATAAATTGCATTAGGAAACAGAAACAATAGTTCAGGAAAACAAATACGGTGCAGTAAAAGTTAGTAAATAAGAATGATTAATATTAACCCCTTCCACGCGGGGCGGATTCCCCCGCGGTGCTGACCGTTGCTTGCGCGGGCGTGGTCATGACGGAACGGTTCCGTCATGAGCACAGCTCAACCGACGCTCATGACGGAACCGTTCCGTCATGAGCGTCGAAGGGGTTAAAAACAGGAAGACTTAGTGGGGCCAGCAGAAGAGCCCTCGTTCTGGTCCTCCTGTCCGACTGGAACTGCTCCCGCAGACTCTGCCCCCGTCTTCTTGCCCCTGGGTACTGATCATGAAAGATATAAGAAATAAAGAGACAAACATTGATGATTGGTGTGAAGCAAATAAAATATTTTTATAAGACCGTCAAAAAAACATTTGTGTAAACAACAATTGCAATAAAATTGACCTATCTAATCTGGTCGACAAGTAGTATCTGGGGATTCGCGGACCGACTAGTTATTATTTATCTAAACTAATCCAGTGTTCCATTCTGATTCCATAATACTAACTAAGCCTAAGTAGTACGTACCACCTGACCTAGCCCACCTATTCCAGGTGTGCCAATTGTACATTAAGTAAGCATTTCCACTTCTTTTAGTCCTCAAAAATGCATAAATGGAGGACATGTGCCTGCATTTTTGCATACACCAAATTGTTGGTTGATTGATGCAGATGTTCTGCTAGTGCTAAGCCTATTACCACTCACTGAACAAACTACAAAAGGTTCTACTAAGGACTGGGGTAAGCACTAACAGCACTCATCAGCACGTGACGTAACAGAGGGGGCGTCACGCGTCGCAGACCACAAAAAAATTACAAACTTATAATAAGCAACTAAACCTAAGTATCAATCCACCCCTATCTCTTAGTGACAGGACAAAGGAAGGACTAGAGTCACTCTAGCATTACCTAACTTAAGTTTTCTAAAATAAACTCTTACATAATCACGCAAAACGTGCGTAAAAGCAAAGTTGCAAATAACAAGATTAGTAGCGCAGAGCACCTGTGTCATAACATTCACAGAAGACTTTTAAACGTAAATTACCTGTAATGAAAGCAGCAGCATTCTAGCTGGTCGGAAAAAAAATATATTCGTAATATATAACACAGAGCAGAAGAACAGACACAAAGTAGTAATAATTAAATAGCAACTCACCATCACCCGGGCCCTCCACTCCTAGCAGGTCCAGCAGGTCCTGCTCCCGGTCCAGGATATCGGACCACCGGTGCGTCAGCTGGTTCTGGCTGCGCCGGACACCAGAGCAGCAAAACACTGCCCGGCGCACCTTTCCCCACCGCTGCTGACGCTCCCGGAGCCCGTACCCAGACCCAGGCCTGCCACCTGCTGCCAGGGTTAAGGGGAAGTGGCGCTGCACAAAAAAACTAGTGCGGCCAACTCCACCTCCCCAAATAAGGCCCATGCCTGCACCCCTTGTGGGCGCCACCTTCCACAAGGAAGGCGGTCGCGGCTCTGGCTGCGATGCACCCTGTGGCCCTTTGCCATGGTTCTGGGGTAGGCAGGGGTGGAAGAGAAACGGTAAAAATTAAAAAAGTAAGTCAAAGAAATGAAAAAAGCAGTCTAACGAAAAAGAGGGAAAAAGTAGTTAAAGAACACACAAAAAGTAGACAAAAACAAAAAATATAGAATCAGGAAAATAGAGAGAGAGATAATAAATAAAAAAGATCAAAAAAAAGTTTGCAGAAACAAAGGTTTGAAAAGATAGAGGGAGGATTGAAAAGTAGGCCCCAGAACCATAGCATAGAGTGAAAAACAAGATAGCCTCACCCATTGCGACCGCATGGGCAAGTTTGCGAGATATTTTCCCCCCGAATACGCCAAAAGCATCGTGAACACGCAATACGTGTTCCCGAACAGGAAATACCTATCGCGAACGGGCACGAGAATGCATTGCACGACCCGGAACAGGAAATAGCATCGCGAGTGGGCGGGACAAGTGAAAACAAGATGGCTGCGCCCATTAGCGACCGCATGGGCAAGTTGGTGACACATTTCCAACGCGATCATGCAAGAAACATCGCCTACAGGCAGGACAAAAACTTCCGCATCTTCACGATATTTCCGCGTGTTCACGGAGATTTTTAACGTTTTCGCGAAGATTTGCGTAACGCAATTACGCAATGTCCGCCCACCCTTAGTCATATCACAACAACAAGCAGGAGAACTGGAAAACAATGAGCACAAGCATGCCTAACGAGGACACAAACTTCACAATATGGCCCCCGCCACATGGCCCTAGGGAATCTAAGAAAATACATTGCTGGCCTACTTGCAAACACAGTCATCCACTGGCCAGACAAAGGAGGCATTCTTGCTAAACAAGACATCTTTAATGCAACAATGCCAAAAAACAGTCCACAGGGTTAAAAAGGTTTGCAAGTTACAACCACACACATCCAACAAATGCATTTAATTAATTTCACACACATGAAAAAAGTGAAATTCCACAAAAAACATATTTTCTATTTAAATCTAATGCCATCCATGGCCAAAATTATGTTTATATTCAACAGACACCACAGAAACAGTTGTTTCATGCACCCATGAGTAGCTCTGGGTCTATTGGCTGGAAAACCCATTGGCAGACTAGACCACATAGTGAATCAATTCAATTCAATATTGCAAATTTATTAAAAACATGGAGACAAGTTTGTGAACTGTGCTTCATTTTTGCAGAATAAAATAAGGAAGAATTGCTTGCAAAATAACAACCAGCAAGAAGACATATCCACCACAAAGAAGGCATTCTGGCCTATGGCAGAAGCACACTGACTGCCTTCACAAAATGGCCACCAGCCACATGGCCAGGCCACAAGAAGAAGCAATAATAAGCCTACAAAGCAAAGGCAATGCAGGCCTATGGCAAAAACACACCAGCTGCCTACACAAAATGGCCACTAGCGTGGTGGCCGGGTTACCACAAGAAGCAATAAGCCTACAAAAGGAAGACAATGCAGGCCTCTGGCAAAAGCACACTGGCTCCCTTCACAAAATGCCCCCCAGCCACAGGGCCAGGCCACCACATCAAGAAGCAATAAGCCAAGAGGAATAAAGGGAAGACATGCAGGCCTATGGCAAAAAAGCACACTGACGGCCTCCACAAAATGGCCACCAGCCACATGGTCATAACAACAAGCAGGAGGCCTGGAAAACAATGAACACAAGCAGGCCTATGAACACAGTCTTTACAAAATGGTCCCTGGCCTAATGGGGAGCCAAGGCAAATGCTGGGGCTAACTATTACAAACACACTCACACACATTGTCCAGACAAAGGAGGCATGCTGAACAAGAGATCTAAAAAAAAAAAAGTGAAATACTGCACCACAAAAAAACACATTTTGTATAAAAAGCCAATGCCATCGATGCCCTAAATGATGTTTTAATTCAACAGACACCATAGAAACAGTTGTTGTTTCATGCACCTATGAGTAGCTCTGGGTCTACTGGCTGAGAAATGCCTATTCCAGACTACTGGGTTACATAGTGAATTAAATAAATAATGCAAATTGATTTCAAAACATGGAGAGCATATAGTGAACTGTGCAACGTGTTTCCTTTATAAAAGAAGAAAAATGACTTACAAAGAAACAACAAGGACTAGGCCCCTGCAGGAACATACAGGCCATCCACCACAATACATTTAAAAAAATCGATGAAAAGTACACATAAATCTAGGTGAATGGCCCTAATCAACCAAACAACACCAGTTTTCCAACTTACTTGTGAAATCACAAATTCAAAGTTCTCATATCCAATGATATATTTTATGCAACAGACACAAAGAGTGATCCTTCCAGCTCCAAATCCAAATGAAAAGTGACCAGGAGATGGACAAAGCACTGGGAGGAGTCAGCTGGACAGGAACAGGAAGTTGGAGGCTCTGGGGAACTTCCTTCCTCTTAAAAGAAAAAAGTAAAAAACAAAAAGGACTTCTTGCACAATATAGTATAGCCAAATGTCAATTTGAGGAGTTTTTTACTCCAAAGCGTCATTTCAAGAAGGTTTTAATGCTGCTCGGGGTGAGAACCTTCTCCAGATTGCAGTTGCGGTAGATCCCGCGGATTCGGGATCGCATTCTTCACAAAACCTCAGCGGGAAGTCTGCTGGCACACTCAAATGACGTGATGGCGACCGCACTCTGGCGGGACCATGCGGCTGCCTAGCAAATCTTTTGGCGCTGGGGAACAGCTTAGAAAATCGGTGATTGCAGGCACCCCGTAAGTCATTCTCGTGTGCGCAAAATAATTTTTCGGGCACGCCAACACAAAAAAACTCTGCTCTGTTGCGGGGTGTGGTGTTGTTTGGCAACTCTGCGTTCTCCGCGGTGTTGCCAAAACTTCACAAGCTCTGCAAGCCGAGTTTTACACCCAGGTTAGTTAGCAGATGGTGGATTCACCAATTGGGTCATATATTAGAATAATTGAATCCCTGGAAGACAGACTGCTTGCCTCTAATTTTGTGATCTGTTTTTATTGGTTCTAGATCTCTGGGCACTTTATTACTTCTAATCAGTGCTATAGTACATGTAATTTCTCCCTAAAATTGTCTAATAGACCTATCCACAATTGGCATATTTATGTTACTTATCAGTCCCTAGTAAAGTGCACTACATGTGCCCAAGGCCTGTGATTTAAATGCTATATGGGAGTCTGCTTCACTGATTTTGCCACCCACTTCAGTAGCCCTTCAAAACATATCCAGGCCAGCCACTGCAGAGTCTGTGTTTCCAGGTTACACTGCTATGTTGAATTGCCATTTACAACCCATTGCCGCTTCATAACTCCCCTTTTCTTACATATAAGTCACCACTAAGTTAGGCCCTAGGTAGACCATAGGGCAGGGTGCTATGTAATTAAAAGGAACTTTTAAGTTGTACATGTCCTGGTAGTGAAAAACTCCCAAATTCATTTTTCACTACTGTGAGGCCTATCCTTCCCAAAGGGTAACATTGGGGGTTCCTTGTTACATCTAATAAGTGTACATCCCAATTGATAAATCTTCTTTAAAGGTTAAGTAAAATTAATCATTATAATTTTTTAAATGCCACTTTTAGAAAGATCAAAAGACACACAAATGATGGACAGAGTATAGAATAAATCAAACATCCACCCCAGTCAAGAGATGTTGGTTAAATACATTGTCCTTTTGCTCACCATGCCGCCCCAGTTTAGACCCACTCATATACAAATCAGTCTTGACCCTGCCCCTCATGGTAATAGTCTAGCTAGAACTACCAAGCCAGGTCCACCCTGGGCAAGAAACGAGCCTCCTGGGACCAGTTTCTGGATATCACCCCTCATCAGCCAGACTAGCTTGAATCCAGTGGCACAGTGAGCCTGGGATCTACTTCTGGGCATATCCGGCACACTTGGGTGAGAAAGCAAAAGACACACAAATGATGGACAGAATGCAGAACAAATCAAACATTCACCCCCAGTCAAGAGATGTGGGTTAAATCCATCGTATTTTTTCTCACCATGCCACTCCTTCTTAGACCCAGGCATATGCAAATCAGTCATGACCCTGCTCCTCATGGAAACAGTCCAGCCCGAACTGCCAAGCCAGGGCATCCCTGAACCAGAAACAAGCATCCTGGGACTGGTTTCGGGCTATCAACCCACATCAGCAATACTAGCTTGAATTCAGTGGCACAGTGATCCTGGGGCACATGTCTGGGCATACCCGACGCACTTAGGGCGACAAAGCAAAAGACACACAAATGATGGATGGAATGCAGAAGACATCAAACATTTGCCCCCATTTAAGAAATGTGGGTTAAATCCATTGTTCTTTTGCTAACCATGCCACCCCAGTTTAGACCTAGCCATATGCAAATCAGTCTTGACCCTGCTCTTCATGGGAACAGTCCAGCCCAATGTGTCAAGATCTCCTGACTGGGGGTGAATGTTTGATTTGTTTCACATTCCATCTATCATTGATAGTTTGTGCTAATGGTCTGGCTTCATGGTATGTACTAAGCCTAACAGGGGGTTGCAAATGGCCATTTGCCTAATTTTGTGACCTCTTGGAGATGTGCAATTAGCGATGCTTACGTTCAGTACACATTGTTACATCGCAAATTGCATTTCCATCTGCAAGACTGTCTATGTGCAAATTGCACATCCCTGGTTTATTAATGGGAATAGTACATCAGGCCCATAGTTTCTGATAGGACAGGCCAAGTAGGATTGATGATACATTTCTTGCCAGCATTCTACTTAATGGCCCGCACTCTGAAACATCCAGGTCCTGCATATTGGTCACTACATGCTCCAGGACAGTGGAAAAGGTTTATCACTACCATTTCACATCCAACAGTAAGCACCACCTTGTTGTAGAATATAATGATGTGGCATTCAGGAGATAGCTCTGAGTTGTTTTGTTGTAGGAGTCAGAACTTTTTGTAATGACTGGGTTCATAGTAAGTACCCTGCTGGCAAGTTGCAAATGAATTTCTCATCAATCTTTTGGGGTGTGTTTGAGGGGTCCGGTTGTATCCAGCTATACTCCTTTCTTCCAGTTTCTATTTTCTTCAGATTACCCCTCAGTTACGCTATACTGCTAAAACATCACATTGGGGTCTGTACTATCACCCGGGGAGCTGCATTAGAGGCACACCTGTATCAATTTAAGTGGGATACACTTGCTTGAAATTGTGTATATTAAGTAGCGCAAAGATTCCATATGTTGAAATGCTGAGCAAGTGGGTGACCACACTTATTTGTGTTTGTCCCAATGCAAGTTATGTTAAGCCTACTAATGTCATTGTGCCACTTTGAGATAATTGTGCATCCAGGATATTAGCACATCTACAGGATAATAAGAAAACAGGTGTGCATAATGGAAGAAATATGAATACAACGAAAGAGGGACTAAGAGACAATATGAGTTTGACTGAGAAACTAGAGTGATACAAGGTTTCCAAGAGATAGAGACACAGAATCAAGGACTTGAACTCAGGGACATGACTTCAGGATGGACGGAAGCCAGGGCCATACACACATTATGGAAGTGGAACTAGGTCACAGGAAAGGAACAAAGAGATATATCAAGAAAGAAACCTGGAAACAGGGTTACAGATTGCAGGACAAGGAAACAGCGAACAGGATATTGAGTAAAACAAGGTGCCAGAGACAGGAAAAGAAGGCGGGAGAGTGGGAACAAAGAGATTGAGACAGGGAGACAAGTGGGAGAACAAGTGGAAGGAAGACAGAGGAATAGGGACAATAGCACAGAAACAGTAAGGCAGGGTGGACGGGAGACGTCTCAAATTAACCTCCAGTTTTTGTCCAGAGTTACCGATCTGCTCTGCCTTCTTGAAATGTTCCGAAAATATTACATTTTCCAAAATATTGCATTATATAGTTTAGTTATTTCCTATGAGTACTGTTAAGGTTGGACCTTCATTGATAGCTCATTGTCAATGTTGTGCACATGAAAACTAAATCTTGACTCTACCAATGTCCCTCTTATTCAGGAACTGAACATAGCAAACTACCAAACACCATTTAATGCATTTAAACCATGTAAACCATTCGTCCTATGAAGCAGGGCTTCCAAACGAAACAGAAATATCATGAAAGTACTCTAGCACATTTTTAAGAAAGGACTCTTACACAGCATCATTGTTTCAGAAGCTGGAGGACATGATGCCAGAGCCAATTAAATGGACACTTTAGTAATAATGCATGGCCTGACCAGTATTCTAACTGGCACATGCATCAAGCTAGAATTTTGCGAATCCTTAATTGCAAATATTAAGGATTCGCAATGAAGGACTCGCAAAATCCTATGCATGTAGGAATCGCTATAATAATAGCAATTCCTACACATTCCTTATTTGCGGCTCGCATATTGCGAGTCGCAAATAAGGAATAGCTTCCCATTCATTCCTATGGGCCTACAGGCCCATAGGAATGAATGGGAAATTGCAAGTGCAATTTGCGAGTACCAATAGGTACTCGCAAATTGCGCATGCAATTTCAGGGTGCAAGGGTGTCAAAAGGACACCCTGTTGCACCCCTGAAATTGACCTGTGTGCATATGTTGCGCACACACATGCCCTAAGGGCATGTGTGTGCGCAACATGAAACTTTGAAAAATGCACAAAAGTGCTTTTTTCAAAGGTTTTGCAAAATACCATGAACTTCAACTTCATGGTAATTTGTGCACCCTATTAGCGAAACCGCTAATTTGTTTACTTTAATGCAATGCATTTAAGGAATCTCAATTTGGGATTCCTTAAATGCAATCGCAATTTAAGTCATCGCAATTTAGAGATTACTTCAATTGCGATTTTTGCAGTATCCCAAATGCAAAAATACCGGTCGCAAAGGGGCAGATTCTGAGAATCTGCCCGTTTGCGACCGGTTTTTCTTTTGATGCATGTGCCTGTAAATCCTTTGCAGAAATCAGTCCTACCTGTACCCATTTTATGGGTGTGCATTTTGTTTTGCTGACAAAGTTTTGCAGATTTCAATGTTCAACCATCTCAAAGTATGACGTTTCTCAGTTTATCTTTGTATGCTAGTTTGCTTCTGGTTTCGTACAAGTCTGCCATATCAACCAAGGGGCTGCCAGAGGGAAAAGCATTTGTAAATACGCTCCCCCCTCCCCACCGCAAAGCGTCCCAGACATGGAAGATGTTACTTGTGATGTCTAAAGACAAACTACCTCCTTGTTATGTCATTTCTTGAACCAGACATTAACTTTGACAGTACATTATTAATAAATACATTACTTAAGTGACAGTAGGTATTGTAACAACTCGGTGGTCAGCCCTCGATTGGCAGCTGGGCCTCCTAGTGGGCTCCAAAACCAGACTCTAAGCTTTGAATCATTTGCTAAATTAATCTGTTCTTTGATACCAGCTTTGAAATTGCAAACCACCTTCATATGTCAAGTTCATGGGGCTTGTAGGCCACAGCTACAACTCACCATATAAACAGATTAGAGACTCAGTTGTGGTGCACGCTATTATACATCAATTAGGGAGCCTCGAGTCAAAACTAATCTGGTAAAGTCTGTATATGGCATATGCACTTTTAAAAAGTATTCACACCCACTGCAGCCAAAAAGTGTGGTATTTTATACTTATATTTCCTTTTCAAAAAGTAAGGGAATTTATTTTGGCTGAACGTTTTAGAGAGAATACAAGTTGAGGTGCAAAAGTGAAATGCAGATACAATTAGTAGGGTTAAAGGCAAAGAGAATGTGGAAGATGAGGGAAGGTCATTTGAAGATGTGAGGTTTGTATTCAGAAGAGATTTGTTTTTAAAATGCATTATCTTTGCCTCGATGGGCAGAGTTTTGGAACAGAGATTGCGAAGCTGTAGTGTGCAACGACACGTGACAGAAGCAATGTTATGTTTTCCATAGCTGCAAAATATTTTTTGTGCGCATTTTTAATTCACTTTTGGCATTAAAGTCAAGCAGGCAGTCAGTGAAGGCTGCTAAGGCCTTCAACGTTTGGACATTTCAGGCCTGTGTACACTTCCATTGTATCTTTCAAGAAATAATTAATCTCACTGGAGGCAAGCTGCTCAGCACGCTCTCTCCAAAGGGTTCATTTAAAAGTTCCTGCTCCGAGACAGAAGTTTTAGAATCCCATTTGTCATACAGGACAGTGACTGCTGCTTTCATTGATTTTTTACCTCAGGCACTTAATGCAAGTATGACCTATGAAGAGAAAAATCTGCTCCTAGCTTTTCACATCAGTGATTACAACAAACACTTTATTGCATAGTCTTTTTATGCCATTGACCTCGGTGTACACCTGGCATGGTTCACGAGGGAAGATTTGTCAGCATTATAAGCTTGCTGAGGAACTTGTCAGATCTCTAAATAAAGGCCGACGACGGTTGCACCTCGGATTCTGATAAATATACAGCAGGATAGAGAGGTACAATCATCACCGCGGTTACTAGTGCATTCGTGAATTTCAAACTTTTTATGTTCTGTGATAAAATTCCTGCAATATTTTTTATTTAATTACATCATGTGCCCAGCTAAAGCTTAGCAGAAGTAAACCACTCTTAACAGGAAAATTGTTTTTAAAAAATGCATAGAGATGGCACAGATAGTCGGCGTGCATTTGTATATTCCGTGTTTGCTCGCAATACTAAATTAAAGCCGTGGCTATGGTCTTCGCTAAAGCTGACTAAATGCTTTGTGAAATGCGTTTAGTGGTAGCTGTGCATTTGCTCAGGCAGCGTTCTGGTTACAATGTCCCAAGGCTCACTGTTAGACCTGTCAGCTTTAGGATGGTCATCCCCAAACGTTTTGCCTTCTTCCCTCTTGTTTTGCTGAATTTGCTTTGTTGGCTTTAGGACTCTGTGTACTTTACCACTGCTAACAAGTGCTAAAGTGCTTGTACCCACTCCCTAAAACTTGGAAAAATTAGCTTGCACCTTATTGGCATATTTATTTCACTTATAAGTCACTAGTAAAGTGGTATGCCATATACCAAGAGCTGATAAATTAAATGCTACATGTGGGACTGAAGCACTTATTGTTCCAAGGACTTCAGTAACCCCTTAAAATATGGCTGAGGCCTGCCATTGCAGCTTGTGTGTAGTTTTAAATTGCCAATTTGACTCAGAAAAACAACCCCCTTCCCATCCCTAAAACACCCTCATTAATACATATATGTCACCCCCAATGAAGGTCCTAAACAGCCTATAGGGCAGGGTGTAGTGTATTTAAAAAGTTGGATATGCACTTTCAAGTTTTACATGTCATGGTAGTGAAAAACTCACAAATGTATTTTTCAGTACTATGCAGCCTCCCTCTTCCTTAGAATAACATTAAGTTACCTTATTACATTTAATAAGGGATAACTTTTGTTTGGGAGCAGTTAGAAATGTCATGCTTGGTGTCTAAGGAATTGTAGCTTAAAAACTTTTTCAGTGGTAAAGTTGGATTTTAAGTCACAGTTCTGAAAATGCAGAAATTTCCCCGATAATTCTAGGGATTAGAAACGCATCAGCACTTTCATACTCCATGAGGGTGATGAATTCTGCCTAATTGGCATGATAGGGAGATCCAATTTCATACCCCATTATGCTCAGAGCTTAACCCAATGGAATAAAGCACTCAGAAAAAGGAAAAGAAATAGTATTTTCTATGAGTCCTTTGTGAATATTGGGTTGACAAATCTATGGTGTAATACAAATTGATACTTTAGTGAATAAGGTACTTTTTGTCAAAAATTATCAACAGTGATAAGTTGTATTGTTTTTTGAAGAAGTATGAGTTGTATTGTTTTTTGAAGATGTAAGTTGTATTGTTTTTTGAAGATGTACAAACTTAGGGGCCGATTCCGATCCGGGTCGGAAGTGCACCGAACGCGATCCGGCCGGAAAATCTACGAGCCGTACGCATGTATTCCGGCCGACTCGTGCAGCTGTACGAGCGAGCAAGTACGATGCGAGCTACGTGAAATTCACCGACCGAGTCATTTCCGGGTCCGAACCGCTCCGTACGTGTCGGTCGGAAGCTAACCATGGGGTGCAATGGATGTGATTTACGACCGAGCCAGTACGATGCACGCGTCGGACAGCCTGTGCGAGCCGCAGTGTCCGGCTCGCAAAATGTCCGGGTGGTTGCCTTTGGGACCACCTGCAGCCCTACGACTCGGGCACAGGGGGAGACCTATGGGTCTCCCCAACACAGGCATGTACGGTGCGGATGGCACTGATGCGTACCCACTGTAGGGGGCGCACTTGTCCGCGACGTACCCATTCAGTCAATGGGAGCCCATGTACACGTCGTACGATCGGCTCCCATTGACTCCTATGGGAGTTCGACCGAACCAAGTCCGGCAGCATACGGCCGCATCGTACTCGCTCGGTCGGACTGCAGGCCTCTGGCTCGGTTGGAAAACACTCCGGATCCGGATCGGTCGGAGTGCTTTTCGACCCGGATCGGAATCGGCACCTTAATGTAATTGTGAAAACCATCATATGTATCGGTATTTCAGGCAACTCATGATTAATACACAAAAAAGTGTTGTTGAATGTTAAAAGTCTGGCGAAAAGTAGCCAGGACCAACGAAATAGAAATATAGTGGTCCTCACTCTGCTTAAATAAATAGCAGGAAATAAAATAAGGTGGTCAGACTCTCCATTAATATTAGACGTAGCCCCTTTATTTTACAAACTTTTAGAATGGCATTTTCTTGTCCTACCATTTGGTGGCTGCAGCCTATTTCTTGGGTCACATGATTAGGTGTAGTTGGCTGTTGGCCTTGGTGTTTTTCTCCCAGTCAGTCACACAAAATGGGGGGACTATATGTTGGCAGGATGGGACATCCTCACAGTTTGGGAGAGGGAGGGCTGTGTGCATCCCACATACACTTCAAAGACACTGCTTCAGCCCACACACAAAGAACTTCACACTCGCCTTTTGTGCCCCAGACATCCTGGGACCAGGGCAAGGAGGAAGGAAATTCCATCACCAACTGTGGGGGAAACTCTAGATGTTTCTTCCACTTCAAAGCTGATCGCAGGTAGAGAATTAGGGCCCTCAGACCCATTCTTCAGCTCACGCATGGACCTACAGAAGGCTCTCAAAGAACTGTCATGCTGCCTATGACCTCCTGTGTCCTTCAGAGGACTGCCCTGCTGCACCAAGAAAGCTGCCCTCCTGCCTGAAGCCTCCATGGGCACTCACAGGACTACCCTGGTGCTTGAAACCTGCTTTTCCGCTTGAACTCATGATCACCTGAGTGATTCCAAGGGCTAGTTGGCTGGCCTCCTGATCAGAGCCTCAGGGACAGAAAAAGCTCCAACATCTTGACCCCGCACCTAGACCAAGCCTGAGTGAGTCCTAACCCTCCAGGTGATGCCCCTTCAGCCCTAGACCCTTGGAAGTAGTGTTAGAGATGCCCAGACAGCCCATATCCAAAACTTGAGACTTTGAACATTTTCAGCCAAGGTGCATCGCTGGTCAGCCTTCATAGCAGCTCCCGCTGTGTTTTTCCCACGCGGCAAGCAAGCTTAGGCCTTTTTTAAGGCTGTGTGGTCCACTTTGCTAGTTAATAGGCTGGTGTCCTCCAATTTAAGTTTTGTTCAGTCTTTCAGGGCATAGTGCCCGGTCGCTAAGTCAGTCCCACTATGTGTCTCCATAGTCGTACAGTTACTGTGGCATGAGACAGGATGTGTTTAGTCCTGTTCCTTCTTAACTAGATAAAACCAATAACTTTTAGTATGCTTTTGATTGAACATTGTGGCAGAACATATTGTCAGCCATTAAATACCACCATAACCTATGTTAAATCTCTGGTATGAGGGACAATCAGGATAGTATCTGAACTGGTGTCAAAGGAGAAGTGCAACTAATATACCAGTCCTTTGAATTGTGGCATGTTTTATGGTGATTAAGCAAATGACCATCAGTGTTTTAAATATATTTATCCAAAAGGTTTGTGCTCCAGTGAGAGGTTAGAGCCATGCCATTGTTCTGTGTGCACCACATCATCTCAAACACAGTGACATAAGCGTGTAGCCCATGGATGCTGTTTGTGGTCCTCTTATATGATTTGGACTTAGTGGTGATTAAGGGAAGAGAAGTGATTGAAACTGTGTACGGTGCAATTCAATATTATTTCTGGCAATAGTGACAAGAACATTTTAATGATGTTTGTGGACTACATCAATGGGGAGGCTCAAAAATATAAGGCATTTCAACAGTGGAAAGAAGGTATAGTATAGCTAGCCACAAGTAGAAAAACGATAGTGATGGAAGTGTCAATTAAGTAAATTTGGCGATCAGTGTATCAAGCACTGGAGAACTGTTGGCATTAGTTTTAATTAAGTGAAAAAGGAAAACTATTACAGCAGCAGCAATGGAGCAATAAAGAAATACTTTGTAATTAGAAGTCAACTTGAGGCATCTCTTTACTGGACTGATTTAAGGTTCTTAACCAAGAATATTTGGGTGTACAGACTCCCTCTTTGCAAAACATCAGACCAAGTAGCCTTGTTGGAAGGAGCCATATCTTTAAATGTGATTGTCCTCTGATTTACTTTTCTCCAGGTGAAGTTTCAAAAAAGGTCTCACATTCTTACTTCATTTATAAGACAGTTAGGAACATTTTTGTTTGTGAAGATGCTTTTTATCTTGATATCAGTAGCTGTTTCTCAGTGGGTGATGAGAAACTTGATGACAGAGTGTTACATTTCTTTTTTTTACAGAATATGTCAGTGTATGATAATGATGTGCAGGAGCATGATGATGTTTATAAGATGATTTTGGGAAAGTTACAAGTGAGCAAACTTACTGTGAAGGAAGTGAGATGTAGTTTCAAAGCTGGTGCTAAATATAGTTTGTGCCATGTATTTTCTAATGAAGAGATTACAGACAAATGTAAACTGGTACAGTTAGTGGTGTAAAGATTCATGAGTTTTGTAAGGGTTGTCAAAATATTTTGCCATATTTATGAAGGTCTTTTACCGAAATCACAATTTTCACGTACTTTGCAAGAACAAATGAGTTTGAGACATTGTTGACAATAATAAAGAATTTGTAATTGCACTTGCGTCACAGGGTCAGGGTGGCTCCTCCTTTGGAACTCAGATGAAAACTAATTAATTATGCCCTTGAGGGTAATTTAGAAAGGAGAATGACAAAACTGAAAGAGAATTAATGTAGACAAAGAAATTGAGGGTCATGTAAGGAATGTTAAAGATCTGTGCACAACGATCAAGGAAATATGACAAGCAGGGTATCTTTGTCACTTGTAGCGGTACTATGGAAGCCAATGATGAATTTAGGTTTGGGTTCTGAGGCCTTTAGAGAAAATTGTAATCATGAAGAGATATTGGATGAACTTGGTAAATCACACTGCAAAGCAGAAGACTAAAATGTGTAAGGAAAGTTGATACTAAGTGGTAATTGATATTTTGGATGGGAAATTAGTTATAGAGAATATACCATAGACAATTATAAGTGGTGTGTAGTTTGTTTCTGAAAAGATATCTGTGTATATTCAGGACATAGGTTTGTACTCTTAAAGAAGGTACTAGAAATCTTCGAGAAGTGAATGGAATGTGGTAAAGAATGACGTGTGCTAAAATTCTATCAGGTGGTGGCAGTAGATAATGATTCGTCTCTACGGTGTGCTTTTGCAGATATGTTGTGTGTGCTGAAAAACACCCCATATCCGGTAAAATAAGTTTCTCCTTTTGAGCGACTGAGAGGCAGAACAGGGAATTCAAAATGTTTGTCATATGGTTGTCTATTATAGGGAAGTGCCAGGAATTTTGGAGAGAGTTTTGGTATAGGAAAAGGTCCATGATTATCATAAAAAATACAAACAAGATTTGATGATAGAAACTATGTGAGTGTTGTAAAGTGGAGCTGTGAAGATTTCTCTTAAATTTCCAAAGGTTTTCTGAAACATTCAAACCTGTAAAATTTCTTCTAGTTAAGAAAAATATTGTGGTTTAGGAAAATGTAGAAGTGTAGGGTATGCACATAATATGCAAAGCCAGGCCTCTTCTAAGTGGTAGAGGGATGCTGAAGCAATGATTGAAGAGCATCAGACCCTATTGGTGTGGGGCACAGGAAAGAGAGAGGCTACTTAGCCACAGCCTTTATGATTGGGTTTGCTTGCCATTGATGTATTTGTGGTCTCTCCCACTATGGTTCTGCAAACTACATCAAGTACACCTATTTCACACTTGACTCTCAGGATAGCAGCGGTGGGCAGTGTGGGGGCAGAGACTTAAAATCAATTGTCAAACAACAGACACAATCACTTTCATTTTTAGTGAAAAAAAGTACTTTTAATGACACAGCAATAAAGACAACTACATAATCAGGTAGGGGGTTTATTATAAGGTTAACCTATCCTACCTCTAACTAATCTGTCAGCATCTTCTTGGGGTTGCTCAAACATGGCAGAGGCCCCCCTCCTCTGTCAAGGATCACTGCATGTGTCAGCAAAGGAGACTAGACTGGCAAGTGTTCGTCTTCAGAAGCTGAGATCCCCCAGACTTGTGGGTGCTTGTCTGCGGCAGTAAGACCCTCTGGGCTTGCGTAGATCTTCTGCATCAGTGATGACAGCATTTTCAAGGTTATGCCTCAGGTCAGCAACAGCACCTCAAGGTCTTCAGCTGCAAGGGTGATGGGTACCACATTGTTGATTGACTCAAAGTTACTTTCACTCCGTTTACCACAAGAAACAGGATCTAGGAGAGCAGAAGGCCACTCACAACATCGGTCAGTCCTGGGCATGTTCCCACTTGGTAGTAAAATTCTCCTGGATGTTCCATACACTGGAAAGAAGGCTAGGTTTTTCCTACCAGAGATTCTCTCCAACAGCAGGGGGGTACTCACCTACTGTCTGTGATTAGATAGGCAGGCTTGTAAGCACTAAGCAGACCCAAAGCTTTCAGAGCATGTCCCCAAAACTTCAGGTGATTTCCCATCACCCCTGGGGCACTAGATGTGATACAGACACCAGCCCTGGCCTCAAAGTATCTGTGGAGTACTTTCTTCCTTGGCGAAGAAGAACGTAGAACTGGAAAAAAATGAGTGTTCTGAGTCCCATATTTATACTCATTTTCCAGGCAAGTCCATGTGGATCCACTGTTTAAGGGTCTGGAACTGGTCTTGGGTGGTTTTGCTTCAATGCTATTTTCTGTCAGTAGTGGGGACACAGCATTTGTGCAAGGTGACTCTCACAGGATGAGGATGCGGCTCTAAGTAGGAATATTGAAAGATAGGAACAATGAAATGTAAAGACTCTGAACTGGGATTTTATTTTACTAGATTTCGTCTCTCTTTGGTCCACTTTCTGGTTCTTTTTCCACAGCAACGCAGCTGGTCTGATAACCTTGTCATGTGTCCATGTAATAATATGACAAAACAGAGCACTTTGCACTTTGGTATGTTTTGCCCTTTGTATTAGAATGTAACAGCTTCATTTTTGTTCTCATTGTTGAGACTACTCCGTCCATGCACTTATATAGATGGTTTTAATAATTCGCTCTCTTTGCACGCTACAGATATTTGTTGAGTGGTTTTTAGCTTTATTAGAGGAGCTATTTCTATTAGGATGCGGTACGGATAGTAGTGGATAGGAATTATATGTAACCACTATTTTATTATCAGATTATGTTTCGGCATATGTATTTTATGTTGTATGCTCTACAGGATAGTGTCTGTTAAATTGTTTTTGATGCTTTTATTGCTCTGTGGATGGATTCAGTTTTTTTAATGATGTAATGTCTCGTTGTGAGCGCTGCCCCCCAGCTCATCCTGGAAACCAATCGCAGGCGAGCAGCACTAAGGCCTGGACTACGAGGACCGGTTCTGCGAAATTACTGTGTGG
Source organism: Triturus cristatus (assembly GCF_964204655.1). Lineage (NCBI taxonomy): Eukaryota > Metazoa > Chordata > Amphibia > Caudata > Salamandridae > Triturus > Triturus cristatus. The sequence goes on along the minus strand of NC_140593.1, from coordinate 578,183,134 downwards.
AAGGCCTTGACCTGTGCATAGAGGAGGGAAAGGGGCGATGGCCCGGATTTTGAGGCACCAAGGGGCAACTACCTTCATTGACTGAAGGTATATTCACCGCTGAGGTGGGACTTCGATCCGATGGGTGGCTCTCCTGGGGAGTCTGTCAGGGGTCCTTGTCCAGCGTGAGGAGGGCCCAGAAGTAAAAGTGGAGGCCCAGCACAACAATGAAAAAGGGAAAGCAAGCAGAGCCTTTCCCGAGTGTCATCGGAGAGCCCATTTTAAAGTACAGCAGCTCCTAAAGCTCCTGGCTGCCAGTACACACGTGCACTATATACCGGGAGTGAAATATTGGAGGGACATCACGGTTTTGCGGGAGTGTTGCCCCCCAGATGGTCCAGCCATGGAGGACATTCTATAAAATTATAACGCTTCACTGTGCGCTGGTAAAATGGTGAAGCCAAAAGTGCTTTGATCCCTCAAACAAATAAAATGGATAGTTACACAATCCCAAAACACTCCCGGGTGGCGGGAGTCGAAGAGGCGGAGGTGCCATCACTGGGAGCCATAATGGAAGCCATCAGAGACTTGAAGGGCACACTAGAACCCAAAATAGATATGGTGACCCTGGAGGTTAACCTGGTCTGAGCAGATATGTCTAAATTGAGGGAGAAGGTTACAGTGACCGAAACACATAGCACCAAACTCCAAACTACAACAAAACGACTTGGAGATCAGGTGCAGTCATTAACTCAGCGAACTACAATCATGGCGGCTAAGCTTGAAGACCAGGATCAAAGAACGGCCCTTATCATGGTAATACCCAAGGAGGGTAAACCCCGACAAGGTGCAAGTCATGCTGACCAATCCCGCTCCTAAATTACGAAATCAAAGTCTTAGCTAAAGCTCTTTCACTCTGACTCAGTAGGGTTGTGACTTCCCTCATCCACCCATATCAGACAGGGTTTATGCCCCATAGAAGCAACAGGCTCAAATTGAGACGATTGTTTGGGGTCCTCCACATATCGTCAAAACGATCCTCGAACCCGGTGGCCTTATTATTATCGCTAGATGACAGAATGGCTTTCGATAGTGTGAAATGGGAGTACTCATACTCAGTCTTGGGCCGCCTCGGCTTTGGACCTAATATTTTGAGCTGGGTGAAGCTCCTTTATCATAAGCCACTGACGAGAGTGAGGTTAAACTCCTTGACATCTCAACTCTTCCAGCCACAAATGGGGATGAGACAGGGCTGCCCGCTCTCCTCACTCCTGTTCGCTTTGGCTCTTGAGCCATTAGCTGCATGGATATGACAGGACCCCCTGATATGGGGTATCCCAATCGGGGATGAATGGGAGGAAAGTATATTCCTCTATGCTGATGATGCACTCCTGTATGTGGGGAGACCCAGACAGTCAATCAATAGAATCCTTCAGATCTTTCGGATCTTTGGGGACTATTCAGGTTATTGCATAAACTGGGACAAGTCGCTGTTGTTCCCACTGGCAGGGGGAGTGCCTACTCTCACCTCCAGATGCAAACTTCAGGTGGAAACATGCTGTTTTAAATATCTAGGAATATATATAAGTAGAGACCCAAGCGAGTTCTACCAAAAGAATGCAGAGTCCCAGTTGGCAAGATTTGTCATAGACGCCAAACGCTGGTGCTCGCTACCTCTTTCATTATGGGCCATGCAGCATTATTTAAGATGATGACACTTCTCTACACAATTCAAAATATGGAGTGCACTACAGCCTGGTATTTAGTAAAATGACATGAATTACCAGGGGTGGCAGCAGAGCCCTAGTAGACCCCTGTGCATGCGTCTTGGGCTGACGGGGCTGGCCAGAGCACGTTGTTGCTCCGGTAGTAGGCGTCGGGAGGCAACTTGCCTGCGTCCTACCCTTGCTCCGGGACCTGCTCCACCCCTGGTAATTCATGTATTTTCACTAAATACCAGGCGGTAGTGCACTCCTTCACACTCTACCGGTCCTGACGAAGTGCCAATTGACCCGTTAGGGGCAAATTGGGCACGAAACATGTTGACCACTCACATTTAGTTTGACCCTTGAGGAACATTATTTTCCATACAGGGGCACACAAACTGCTTTTAGTTAGGCTACAGCTACCTATTTTATTAAAATTGACCCAATAGGACTGCTCTATACCTATTTTAACTACCTCACTCCCTTGTGCACTACCTAGCCCCCACACCCGCACACACCATACGGCTTCTTCTTCAAAAGAATCCCAGCCAAAGAGCCCCGGTTTCGGGAGCTCGTTAGGCATTGCAGCGCCGGCCTGACGAGGGGCAAACGCCCTATGATGAAGCATGACACATCTTGGGGTGTGTGAGGGCATCACGAAGAAAGACCTGTCTTCCCCACTCATCTTTTTAGGAACTGCACATTCCTTTCTAATTCATAGTTAAAATTTCACCCAGGCCTCCTTTTTTTTTTATCTAAGGCTAGTGTGTCCATTTTGAGAATATACTTTCATGACATAATGGCATTTTAATTCCTGGATAATGCTTTAACCTGTTATTAAGAAACAGTCTTATTCTCTAATCACCCTTACGTATTCATTTGTTTTACTTTGCCCTCATGATAACATAGTGTTGAATTCACAGATTTTTTTATTCATCAACAATGGAGACATGCATATAGGCATTCTGAAAGATGCATTGAAAATACTACCACTTTGTCAATTGTGCAGTTTCTTGCGGTGTATGCCTTTTCAGTTCCCCACTTACAATACAATTCATCTTTGCATTCCTTTTCATATTACTCTTCTTTGAAGGTACAGCTTAACACTGCTGATGCTGATGCAGTCTGTTCAGAATAGTGACCCTACACCCACATTCCAAATTGTCATAGTCCACGATGTTGCTTTATTATGGGATTTTCTTTCTAGAACAGGTGGGGGCAACACAGACTGAGTCATCTAAGTATTACCAACATTTTCCAAGAAAAATGCACAATATATTGGTTTGAAAATGCTTGTTTGTTACTGTGCCTCCTTCTGAAATCTCCAATGAAAACATATGTCAACAATTTCATAAATCCTGATGCTATTGACCTGCACAAGTGTAATGCTTTCTCTTTCTCATAACTGATTACACTTGCATTAATGTAATGTGCTCTAATAGGGAGGCTCTTTATGCCATTAATCCTGCTATTGAGTGATGTATTTATGAGTTCTTGTTTTCCTTCCCAATGCTATACTGTATTAATACATTTAATAGCTGTGCCATTATTGCGTTAGTATGCTGTTAGGGTTTGTATTATAAACCCAATAAAATCTTTTGTTTATAGTGAAACCAAAATGTAAAATAATCGCATTAATGGATATTTTACAGATTTTGTTTTAATATGGGGGCATGAGGAAACAGCACTGAATATTCTCAGAATCTGTTCAACACACAATCAGTACAAACTCCAAGCTGATGACCTAAAACTAAAACAACCATGTTGGATTCAGAATTCCCATGAATATAAAGGTTCTAAATAATCCAATTATCACACATATACGAGTTTTGTATAATTGGCTATGCTGTGGTCACATTAAGATCTAATTATTGCACTTCTGTTGTAAACAAATACCTGTATCATTGCTACCTTCCCATCACTCTCTCTGGTACATGTTGTTTACTTCGTATGATTGTAAGATTTTCACTCATTAGGTTAGCCTCATTTATGTCATTTAGAAATCTTTCCAGTCACAGTGCAATCTTTCCAGGCATAGGGCACTCTTAAATAGTCAACCCATATTATACAAAGTGCCCCGGGGCCGCAACAGAAGTTTGTGCCTGCTTTGCGTGCCCCCGGGGCACTTTGGTATTACAGAAGGGGCCGCAGACGCGTGTGCGACCCCTTCTGTTATACTAAAAGCACTCCCGCACATACAGCACCAGTGCTTTCTCAGGAGGGCATGCCCAAATTTGCCATAATTACGCAAAAGCAAATTATTCAAATTCCACATACAACCAAAAATGGCCAACTGCTAATATCAGACTTAGATCTGTGGAACTTCACTGTGGTACCCAAATCCTTTCAAACACAGACAGCAGCTGATTATTGCCTCATATTCCAGATCTGAGACACAACAGTTAGGTGGTGTCATGCATGTGAGCACAGAAGCATCCTCTATGTACTGTCAGTGGTGACTCACATCCACTCAAGACTATGAAAAGGTGCCACAGTTGTTCAATGAAATAAATGCAACATTTTAGAGAGCACATACCAAGAAACGACTAAGCTCGTCCTGGTGCTGTCACTACACTGTGATTTCGTTTTTACTTTAGACACTGGGCTGTTGCTAGTTTTAAAAATGTACCCTTTTCTGATGTGGCCTTGTCTGAGGGAGGCACAGATGACATATTGAGCAGTAGCCTGGAAGATGAGTCCCAGTGGCCACTGGTCCTTATTGTGGGCTACAATTCCATATTATTTAGCCCATTATATTCTAGTAATTTACTTTCAGAGCTGTTCAGACTTTGATATATCTGAAAGTGAAAGGCCTAAAAGAGTAGGTAGTTGTGCGTGACCAATGTAGTAACAATAGCAATGGCAATATTTGTACCAGGATTACCTATTTGCCATTGAGCGTCATACTTCCCAGAGAACTGGCCTGGCATAATACCAGGGGCCCGATTTAGAGTTTGTTTGACAGGGTACTCTGTCACACATGTGACAGCGTACCCTGCCTGTCAAACCCTTGGTCCACCTGCCTCGTTGAGGGACTGGTGGACCATAGGTGTTTCGTCAGTTGGGTCTGAGAGTGTAGGGGCAGTCAGAGCAAAGGCATTTCACCCTCTGCCCTATTTAAGGTGAATGGTGTAATGCCTTTTTTCCTCTCCCTGGCCACTAGGAAAAAACAGCTGGTGTGTGATGAGAAAAAATGTCCCCAAACATGGAAAAAAATACCCAAATTCAAACCCCTACATTGGAAGTTTTTCTTTTTTTTTAAACCGAAAAACGTTTTGAAATGTTAGACATATGGTCATCATGGTTGATGGTACCATAGGCCAAACCTTTCCTACATGAGGCACAAGGTTTTGGCGCTGCCCCAGGTTTACCTGGTGTTGTAAATCTGGTTGCAGGATCAAATTCTATGGGTGTTGGGTGGAAACACCCACATCAACACCCATTTAATGCCTCATGTTGCAGAGTAAGGCAAGGCAGCGACTTGTGCTGCTTTGCCTTACTCCATATCTACGAGGCCATAAATTGCCACGCAGGGTGGATTTTCATGGCCTTATAGATATGGCTAAGCCCTGTGTGCCACCGGAATGTCACAAAAACTGACGTTACCGCGGCGCACAGTGATTGTAAATTAGCCCCTGAGTTTCTGATAATACTACATCTGTCATTGGAATTATATTCAAGCTCCAGTGGCCCACACCCTGATGCAAGCAGGCCTGGTTGTCCACACTGATGGTGATTGTTTCCAGTCATTAAGTGAAGCGGGTGTGATAAGTGGTTTGAAATCTCCTGAAGTGCACGTGGAAACTGTAATGTACATGTATATGTATGTATGTATGTATGGGTACTCACAACAGTCTCCTGCCCAGACCTCTGGAAGGAACCTGTTGGTAGGAGAGCCGGAGGCAGAGGAGCCAGCAAGGAGGTGCTGGGCAAGTGGGTGCTGGCCTAACCATCGAGGTTTGGGTTCTCATTCAGTCCAGAAAATCCATCACCTGGATGCCCCAGGGAAAGGGCATGGACACCCACTCCAGAAGAAAAGAGGCTGAACCACTGGGTACTTACAAATCAGCACAAAAAACAGTTCAGAAATTCAGCTGCATCAAATCCCCAGGAGATCACTGTCTCACAGCACAGGAGTTACCATAAGCTCCAGTAGCAGAGAGGAGCATTGCCACCACCATCACCACCACCACTACTGCTGTTGGCTCCGGGGGTTTGCAAGAAAAGTGTCAGGTCTTGACAGAAGCCCTGCACCTAATTTTTAACCTGCCATTCTTACTCTCCCAGGTCATAAAGAAGTGACTGGGGAGAGAAATCATTTTTTATAGTGCTTATTGGTCTGGAACTTTTGTCCAGAGACTTTAGAGTGCATTGATTTTGGTTATTAGGGCCTGTGGTGGTTTTGCACTCTAGTATAGACAGTAAATCACTATATATATATTGACTTATGTCAAAGAAGATAGCACTATTTGAAAAGGTTTTGATTATTGATTTAAATTGTGTTTTAGGATATATTTTTCCATTGATTGTCATGGTGACACCCTGAAAAGACAATAGGCCTTACTTTTTAATGCCCCCTTTTATACTGTATTAGGCACAGAATGTGGTATTGCGTTTTTAGGGGTTGGGGCTTGCTGGTGTGCAGACCTTTGGTGATACCACCAGAACAGGGGTCAGAGTATATTTAGGGGATTATCAACATGTATAACCTTTAATTAGTGTACATCTTCTGTTTGGTTGTTTGTCCTTTTGATGGTGTCACCTCAGGCATTTCAATCTGCCATTTTCTAATATTTGTTAACTTGTGAATAGTATTTGGTAGTGTATCTAATAAAATACTTTTCCTTTTCGGTAACTAGACACAATATCGAAAAAATATATAGAATGGACAGAATATCGAATTCAAAATATAGAATGGACATAACATCGAATGGACATAATATAGTGGTTAATAATATCGACATGCAGGTAAGTAATATCAAAATATCAAAGTACATAATATAGGCATTAAAATATATCAAATTTTTAATAATCTCGATTTTTTAAAAGTGTTTTGTATGTTAGTGTATGTGTTAAAAGTGTATATTATTTTTGTAGTGTATGTTTAATTTTTTTTTAACGTTAAGAAATTTATGTCAAATCATTTTTGCGTATTTTACTTCCGTAGCGGGTTGTGGGTTTATAGGGGATTAAGGTGGGAAGTAATTTAATTATAGTAAATTAAATATAAATTTTTAAGGAGTTATTAAATATTTTTAATTTAATTTTGCATTTTAGTTCTGTAGCGGGTTGTGGGTTTATAGGGGAATAGGGTGGGAAGTAATTTAATTGTAATTAAGTAAATTTCTATTTTCATTTATTGGTATTGATAATTAATTTCTTGTTAATTAATTATTAATTGTTAATTTTTATTAATTGGCAATTATTTTGTATTAATTAATTAATTGATCATTATTTTAATTGTATTAATTTATTATTCAGAGCGGGTTATGGGTTTATAGGGGAATATGGTGGGAAGTAATTTAATTGTAATCAAGTAATTATTGAAATTATTTTTGTGTATTGATAATTAATTTATTTTTAATTAATTATTAATTGGTATTTTTTTTTACTTATTACATTTTTGGTACTGAAAATTAATTGGTTGTTAATTAATTATGAATAGGTCATTCATTTTTAATATATCATATTTTTGGGTATTTATAATTAATTAATTATTAAATATTTTGTAATTGGTAATTAATTTTAAATAATGTTTTATTGGTATTGATAAATAATTTATTTGTATTTAAATATTACTTTCCCTACTATTGCACTTACTGGAGTGGGAATAGTAATTTTTACCCCTACGCTATCCAATGCTTTCCCTACTGTTGCACTCACTGGAGTGGGAATAGTAATTTTTACCCCTGCGCTATCCAACGCTTTCCCTACTGTTGCACTCTCTGTAGTGGGAATAGTAATGTTTACCCCCATGCTATCCAACGCTTTCCCTACTTTTGCACTCACTGGAGTGGGAATATTAATTTTTACCCCTACGCTATCCAACGCTTTCCCTAATGTTGCACTCTCTGGAGTGGAAATAGTAATTTTTACCCCTATGCTATCCAATACTTTCCCTACTGTTGCACTCTCTGGAGTGGGAATAGTAATTTTTACCCTCCCGCTATCCAACGCTTTCCCTACTGTTGCACTCTCTGGAGTGGGTATAGTAATTTTTACCCCTACGCTATCCAACGCTTTCCCTACTGTTGCACTCACTGGAGTGGGAATAGTAATTTTTACACCTACGCCATCCAACGCTTTCCCTACTGTTGCACTCTCTGGAGTGGGAATAGTAATTTTTACCCTCCCACTATCCAACGCTTTCCCTACTGTTGCACTCACTGGAGTGGGAATAGTCATTTTTACCCGCCAGCTATCCAAAGCTTTCCCTACTGTTGCACTCACTGGAGTGGGAATGGCAATTTTTACCCTATCCAATGCTTTCCTTACTGTTGCACTCTCTGGAGTGGGAATAGTCATTTTTACCCCCACGCTATCCAACGCTTTCCCTACTGTTGCACTCTCTGGAGTGGGAATAGTCATTTTATCCTCCCGCTATCCAACGCTTTCCCTACTGTTGCACTCTCTGGAGTGGGAATAGTAAATTTTATCCTCCCGCTATATAACAGTGAGGTAATTTTTTTTAAGAGATTACATATTTTATTTATTAATTTATACATTTTAAAATAATTTTAAGTATGTTTTACTTAATTATATTGATTATTTAATTAAGTTAATGTGACTTTTAACATATTATACAAATTCGATATTTTTACATTCTGTATTTTAACCAATGATATTTTGTCTTTGATATTTTTGTACTTACCTGTTTGTAGATAGGGAGACGATATTTTGTACTTCGATATTTTGGCGTTGATATTATGTCCATTCTATATTTTGCTCGTCGATATTATGTCAGTGATCCTTCCTTTTCATAGTAAATATCACTGGCTGGACAGTGAATTATTGATTGTTGTTTAATGTGTTGCTGATTTCTGGGTCTCTCACCCACAGCATCTCTCCTGAGTAAGTCTTGGCCTGCACCACCTTGCTTCCCTGAGATTCAAGTGCTGAAAGAGGTATATGATTCCAAGTTGGGGTGTTGTCAGTACAATGAAGAAAAATCCCAGTTGTTACAATGTATGTGATTTATCACACCTCCAATTTACTATAAAGTTTAGTTCCTTGGGAATTTCCCATTTTAGTTGAAGAGAATAGCAGCAACCATTAACAGATATGGCCCACTGAAGAAGGTTATCTTCACACATACACATTTTCACTGGAAGAAGGTTATAGGTGATTTCCTTTAAAGCTGTCACATCCTCTGATAACTTGCCTGGTTCTCTTGTGAAAAGATCTTAAAGAGGTTACACCATGAGAGAGACAGGGGCTGTTAGAGATAGAATTAGGACATGATTTCCTTGATCATCATAGTAGACACTCGTGATCTATTCCTTTGAGAGCTGCACAGTTTCACTAGGATCACAGCCATAGCAGCAGCAGCTCAGTCATATTGAGCTATATCCTATTGACCTTCACAAGGGGTCTTTTGTTTGCTACATCTAGGATAAGGGATTATAAAACCATTTTTACTGCTTCTTCTTGTTTGGCTTCCTTGGGACACCAGGGCCCTAATTATAGATTGGGTACACTATCCCTCTTTGCATCATTCTGCATCCTTAACTAGGTGCACCCAGCACAAACTGAAACAGGGTACCTGTTTACAAATAATGATTTGGCCCCATTGCAGGCTAGGACATTGCTTCTGTTTCAAGGATGAGCTGGGTCCCCTCTGCAGACGGGTGCAGTGTATGATTGCATCCACCTGCCTGTGGATGCCTTATTGATCCCAGTGACACAGATCACCCTTGCCCTAGTGGTGACTTCAGAGACAATTAGTGAACCTCCTGGCAGCTTTCTTGCCCCTGCATCCACGTATGTAATACAGAATGGGATAGAATTCCTTATTTGTATGGGGCCACACTCCCATGCAAATTAAGGAATGTCCATTTATTATGATGCTAGCAAACATTTTGCACCAGTGTGATCCATATTATATAAGGTGTCGCCAAGCATCTTGGACCTCTTTTGTTATATCAAATGTAGTAATTTGGGTTTTTGATTGATGGAGGTGAAGATCCTTCTAAATCAACAACCATAATCCCTGTCAGGGCGAATCATAAAAGTCACTTAATTAACCTGTGCTTACACCGCTGGTAGCTCAGCATAAAAGCAGTCAGACTTTATTTAGACACGATGTGTAAAGTAGTTTAGCAGTAGTCAAACTATAATATAATAAAGGAAAAACACAGCACAAGAAAACTCGCACACCAATTTAGAAAACTAGAGAAAACGTTAATGATTAAAATGGAACCAAAAGGAATTCATTCTATTCAGTAAAACAACGGTCATGAATTTTTACATTCTTAGGTACAAATAGCGCCTAAAAGGTCAAAACAACAACCCCCAGCATCTGGTCGTGCGAGATTGGGGAAAGTCAAATGTTAAGGCTGACTTCAATGGAGCACTGATCAGCTACATGAGGTGGATTGGGCCAGCTCTCAGTTTCCATTTGGACTTAGAAGAAATTTGAAGAACAATTTGCTTAGAAAGTATAGTTCAGTGGGGCAACGCAGCCGGCGGTGACCAGGAGGAGGCATCATTTTTGGGGAGCAGCTGGACGGAGTCGCAGTGAAGATTTCTACTTTCAGACTTTGTCACGTTTTTGGAATTTTTAAAAATCATCAAGGGGAAAAACTGCAGAATACAGCTGACAAGGGCTCTATGAGGCCAGATACCCTTCCAAAGAGGTCCTGCTGAACAGGATTTGTTGCTGTGAACAAGAACGTAACTGGAGATACAGTGAAGTCAGGCTGACCAGTGATGCACCTTTGTTGGATAGTTGAGCATGGAGGTCCCGGTCTTCTTTCGGTTCTCAGGGCTCTTTCTAGTGTAAATCCTTGTATTTGCCAAGTTTCAGGTTTTTACTATTTTGCCACCTTTAGGACCACTTCCAAGGATCCAGGAGTGGATAAGCACAAGCACTTTTGCAGTGGTTAGCAGTGGTAAATGGCACAGATTCTTAAAAGACAAAAACAATGGGTTCAGAAAACAAGAGAGGCAAAGGCAAAACATTTAGGGATGACCTTGCAGAGAGGCCAAGTCCAACATGACCCCTGTCTGGCCAAAAGTCAGGGTTAACTAACCAATACCTTGATGGGCTTCCCTGCTTAAGCGATTGAATGTGGACAATGGTCCTCTCATGCATTGGCACTTACAAGTTCTATATCCCTCTAAACTCAGTTTGGTCCTTCTGTCACTACACTCCTGAGCCACTGACCTCCCCCATGTGGAACCCTTCTCTTTTCCTGTGAACCTGTTCTGTGAAGCACCTAAACTTAACTTGCTCAGAGATGTATCCCAGTAGGTAGACAGTACCACCATGGTCAACAAGGTGATGTGGCCCGTTCCGCCCCTTGGGTCAGAAATATTTCCCTAACTTCAGGAAAACACTGCCCATCAGGATATCAACCAAAAGAGGCCACTGACAGCTGTCAGTGTCAAGAGCCAGATCCCATGCCCTCCACTCCAACTTGAGGGGCTCCAAGCTGAGGCCTTGGAGAAGCCTCAGTTCCAGCCTTGGGGCTCACAAGGAGTTCCCTAACTGCTCTTGATGGTTTTCTGAGGTCTCCCTCCCAGAAATCCAGGGATGGCATCCTGAGGCTGGCCTTTCAGTCCGGGGTCTATACCCTGAGGCTAAACAGGGGCCAGGTTTGCCAGGACTTCCAGGGGGTATGTTTTCTGCCCCCGTTTCCCCCTCTGGGCCTCCATGTCATCCATTTGAAAGTGGTACCCCAGAAAAATGGACCTTACAGGGTGTCATGGGAAGGTGCTTCTCTCTGCTCATCTAACACTATTGGCAACTAATGTCCCAGAATACAGTCAATGGACATCTGGGGACTAACTATGATCCTTTTCTGGGTCACCTCCCTCTACCTTATTTCAAGTCTCGTCTGTGTCATCTTTGAGCTCCATCTCGCTCTACTAGGGAAATCTGAACCACACTTTTTGGGGCCATTACATTGATGGACATCTGGTGCTGACGCCCTGTGTCTGCCTTCTGCGAATGCTCCCTAGTTGAAGTGAGCTTGCTGTCAGGTCATACAGCCCACTTAACGTACTTTCTTTACTGCCCCCCACCCAACAACTCAGCGCTTGCTGTAGAAGTCAAAGAAATCCACCAAATACTGGTTTGATGACTTCTGGCTGGCCCAGAACCTTATGCAGTATTTCTCTGAGGTGAGCCCAAACTTTGTGAATGGAATGGCCTTCATGGGAGCATACCTCATTTGATTCCCCACATCTAGTCTAAGAAGGGATTCAGCTCCCCCCCAATCATTGTCTGGGGCCCTGTGCATCCTCAGGTCTACTTCATAGGCAGACAACCATGAGTCCATATCGAACCTCATCATACAGCTCGGCACCAGGTCTTGGGGTATGCGGATCCTCACATCTCCATGGGGCACTGAACTGCTGCCACCATTAAAGCTGGACTCTGGTGTTTGTCTCGCTTTAAGGTCCACGTCCAATAGACTCACTTCATGAGCCAAGACCAGTTTCCTTTCAGCCAAGGCCTCCTCAGACTCGGCCTTCTTCTACAAGAGTCAATTTATTTTCCTTGACCGCCCTCTCAGCAGCTGCTTCCTCCTTGGCTACGTCTCTCCTGGCAGCTGCCTTCTCCATCCTAAGTTTGGTCCAGCTGCAACCTGAACTCTCTTTCAGTCTTCCTGTCTGCCAGGTCCTCAGGTGATAGGATTTGAGAGGACAAACTGCTCCCTACCCGGGCAGGGGGCGGTGGAGAGGTTGTTCTCCTCAGGTTGCTGCAGTTCCATCTCCACTGTAAGCCAAGAAAAGGAGGTGTGGTAAACTTAAATTTGGAAAAAGAAAAAATAGCCAAATCAAGAACAAGGGACAATTAAAACAAAATCTAATTTGATGTCAAATGATTTTCTGAATTTTTGTGTTACAGAAAATCACTGAGTCATGCTGCATAAATAGAAGTAGTGTATCCCACCACTGAGCACCACTGTAGGAACTTGGGTTTTTGATTGACGGGGGTAAAGACTCTTGTAAAGCAACAACCACAATCCTGGTTAGGGTGAACCACAAACGCCATTAAAATAACCTGTGTTTAATTATCTGGTAGGCTTAACTTAAAGGTGTTATTCAAAGTATTTTTACAGCACTCAAACAGTATTAAAGTAAAAACACAGCACAAGAAACATACCACACCAATTTAGAAAAAATACTGAACATTTTAATTAAAAAAAATGACAACAAAACAAATGAAACCCATTCAGTAGAACCAGAGTTATATATTCTTACGTTTTTAGGTGAAAAATAGTACCTAAAAGATCAAAGTTACAACCCGGGTATCTGCTCATGCAAGACCATGGCTAAGTCAAATGATTAGGCCGACTGCGATGGAGTGCAGTTCGGCTATATAAAGTGGATTGGTCTTGGCTTACTGGCTTGCCCTTTGACTTAGAAGAAGTTTGAAGAAATAGTTGCTGAGGAGCTAAAGTTCAGCGGAGCAATGAAGCTGACAGTGTCTGTGGAGGAGGTGGTGTCAGGTGGCAGCTGGACGAAGTCACTGTGAAAAATTCTACATTCAGAAATTGTCGAAAATCTCCAGCAGGACAAAGTTGAAGGATTTAGATGACAAGGACTCAGCAAGGCACGATATCCTTCCAAAGAGGTTCAGCCGAACAGTATTTGCTGCTGTAGAGAAGACGTAATTTATATATAAAGAATTTGATTTGCATATGAACTGTTTTGTGTGTTGCTTACAGTAGAATATCGCATATTATCTGAATAACGCTTGACTATGCCTAATGCGTAAAGTAATTCTTTCACCCAACGGAACCACTGTTTACCTTATAACTTACTGCCCAGGTTCTGAGGGATACTGGGTCACCCCATTATTTGTTCAACTATAATTGGTGCAGGTATCCACCTGCGAGGGTTTTACTCTCATTTAATGTTTTTGGATTAATTTTCAATTTGTGTTTATTGTGTGTATTGTTGTAGTATGTCTGAAAGAGAAACCTTGTCATATAGTGAAGACTATATAGCCAAATTGATACATGACCAGGGAGCCTCAGGCTTTCTACTAGGTTCGGACAGAGTGTCAGCTGACACCAGTCTGAATGAAAAATTGGCTAAAATTGAAAGATTAGAGAAGAAGCTAATCAGAGCACGCCTTCACGGGCATGTATTGACAAAATACCTCCAGTCTAACATAATTCCCAAAGGCCTACAAGTACGTAATGAACCTGCTATATTCATAGATATCCCGAAATTCAGAGAAGGATTCAGTTACGTAGCGAATAACTGCTCTAGGCATTGGATGGTCCTTGGGGTGGAAACAGCATTAGAATACGTAAAGAAACTAACACAAGAAATAGCGGACCTTAAGAAGGAACTTATTGATGACACTTCCCTTACTAACGCTAGGGAGGCATTAGAAAGAGCTGAAAAGACACTCTCTGACTTTAATACCATCACTCTGAATAGGAAGCTAGATAAGTTATCTAAGGATATAAGGAACTACGACAAAAATATTACTTATCCATATTTGTCTGACGACTATTACCAGCAAGACAGCCAGGGTTTCTTTAGCAATAGAAGTCGACAGGGCCCGAGAAGATTTTACACCTTCTGAAATTCCTCTGCAGGCAGTGGTTCAGATTCTGACTCTGACAGACCTTCTACTAACCAACAAACCAACCAGGGTTCACGTTTTTTAGGAGAGGGCTACCGCCAAAACAACAGGGGTGGAGGGAGAGATCAGAACTGGGAGAGACCGGGAGGATGGAACAGGGGCAGGAACACTCAGCAAGGCACATCACGAGTTCGGTTCTACCAACCGGAAACACACGGGGAGATCTCTACACGGAGGCAAACTTACAGATGGTAGAGACTCACACATCCTTTGTCCAGTCCCATGACCACTCAGGGACCAGCTTGCAACCCATACCTCATCTACCTGAAACCAACATCATTGAAACAACGAATCAGATTGTCACTAATGTATCTGATCCAATCATCAACCTATCAAGCCACACTATATCTCAGGCAGAAAGGGATGTGCTTTCCAAAGGACTTTCCTTTGTCCCCACAGTCATTCCTGACTCGTTCCAGATTAAAATTGAGCTACAACGCTTCTTTCGCAAAATCAGATTGAAGTACTATTTTAGCAGGAATACCTACAACCCTGTGCCTGCTGCCACAGGTTTTAGACCTATTTCGACGTTCACCCCAGGGGCTCACATGGTGAGTGAGAAAATACTTGCATATGAGAAACTTGTACTCCAAGAAACCATGCAAATTGTGACAGAAAGGAAGTATATAAAATACATCAGCAAAGAAGAAAAGTGTGCCTTACGTTCCTTGAGTGATAACAAAACCATTGTCATCAAATCAGCTGACAAGGGTGGTGCTGTGGTACTACAAAATACAGACGATTATGTGGAGGAGCTTGAACGTCAACTCAGCATGGTGGACAGTTACCAACCAACCCCACGTGACCCTACGCCTCTTCTGAAATCCATGATAGAAAAGGTGACCAAAGGAGGTCTCTCTAAAGGATTCCTGAGCCAGCATGAATATGAATTCCTCAACAGCAAAGAGCCTCGAATACCTACCATCTATACTTTACCTAAAATACACAAACGAATGGAGAAACCACCTGGAAGACCCATTGTTTCGGGATGTGGCTCGATCCTGGAACCACTCAATCAATTCATAGACTATTTCTTACAACCCTTCGTACCAAAAACTAAATCATTTGTAAGGGATACGATGCACGTTATACAAATACTAGAAGGTCAGGCATTTGATCCCCATACTCAACTCTTGGTCACACTAGATGTGTCCTCCTTGTACACTTCAATTCCCCAAGACGCTGCATTGGATGTTATCAGAAGCACATTAGACTCCAGACCAAGACCACATTGGATTCCTACCGAATTTTTGCTCTCTCTACCTGATATTGCTATGAAAAAGAATTATTTCATCTTCAAAAAACAATTCTATTACCAGTGCAAAGGCGTAGCCATGGGTGCTACATATGCCCCAAGTCTAGCAAATCTGTACATGGACCACTACGAAGAGGAACATCTGTACAGTCTGGACAACCCATACTTGAATGCCATTTCCGTATGGAAACGTTATATTGATGACGTGATAATGATCTGGTCTGGGAACAACATCGAACTCAATAATTTCTTTACCTGGCTGAATACGAGATCAACCGACATCTAGTTCACAATGACATATAACAATGAAGCCATTGATTTTCTGGACTTAACATTCCATTCACAAGATAATTTATTATACTGTGATCTGTATCGTAAACCCATGGAAAGAAACTCATTACTTAAATATCAGTCCCATCATCCACGCAGCCTGAGAGACAATCTCCCGTATGGCCAATTCCTCAGACTGAGGAGGAACTGCACAAGAAGGACAGACTACTTCAGGGAATCTGAAATACTAGTGACCAGATTCAGAGAGAGAGGTTACCCTACAGGTCTACTCAAACGGGCAAAGAAACGGGCATGGTATTGCCCCCGGGAACAACTGTTAGAGATTAACCAAAAACAATTGGAGACAGACAAAATAGTCTGTGTGACAACATTCAACACCAAAAGCAATGAAATAAAGAAAGTTGTGAAGAAATATTGGAACTTAGTCGCGAGTGAACTACAGATATCGCAGGACCCCACATTTGCCTTCAAAAGAGGCAAAAACATTAAGGATTCGGTGGTGAATGCATACTTGGACACACCTAAACAACCAGACCTGAGGAATCTCCTGGGGCTTGCACCTGTATCTGGACACCACAAATGTGGGCAATACAAGGCATGCGATTTATGCTATGAAGGAACTACATTCATGTATACTGGTAGAACATACAAACTTTCCCAGTTTACCAATTGCAACAGCATGAATGTTATATATGCCATCCAATGTCCCTGTGGCCTCATATATGTTGGACAAACGACTCAAAAAGCAAAAGTCAGAATTCTACAACACATGAGTAGAATAAGATGCAATGTGCATGGGGCTCCCATGGTGGAACATTACACATCACACCAACACTCTCCCAACAACCTCACTTGGTGGATTCTAGAAAAGATTACTCCCAACACTAGAGGAGGGTCATCTGCAAAGAACTTGAATTATAAGGAATGTAGATGGATACATCTGCTTAATTCAGTCCACCACGGGCTGAACGAGATGGAGGAGATCTCGAAACAAATGGGTTTACTCTAATCTGCCTCTGATGCCCCTTAAGTCCTTACACGTGCACCATGTTGCCTTGCGATTTTCCTACAACCTCCTGCACATGGGTCTCCAACATGTGTGCTTGGTAAATGCTCAAATGTCTAGCCTTATTTTGTAACGGCACATTTTGAGTAATTTAAACTGTTCTGGATGCTTAAATGTTTGGCCCTATTGTGTTATTATTAACGGCTTGAAAAATAGAGCATGCTATTTCAAGTACAATGTTGATTTCAACTTAGCCAGTAATACCTAACATGCATTTTGTCTTGACTATGCTGATCTGTATAATATGTATGTATAACATGTGCTACGTCGAATGAAGCCTTGTTCGCGGATATCTGTAATTCCTCACTCGCATACAGTAATTATACTGTATAAGTCTTGTTCCCTAAAAAGATTTGCATCGCGCGTTTTCCACACGTTGTTAGTGCGATTTGCACCCATTCTTTGCATAGTATCAAATATCTGTGTCAATTAACCTAACACTGACCTTGACAGCAGTGCATGACTCGCACCGCGTCACTCTCCCTGGGGTTGCACCGTTACCATGGCAACACGTGACGGAACCCCGAGCAATCTGTCGTCATGATTACCTGTTGCTAGGTTACCAGCAACGTGCAACGTACACGCGCACGCTGTTTTATCTACCCGCGCTGACTCATTCCTAGTTCTGCTGCCGCATACCACAGACGAGCCCGGACTTCTTGCCTGCCGTCTTAGTGAGGTAATCGCTTGACACTTAATCAGCGTCCTTGATCCTTGATTTATTAATTGAACCTTGCGCGTCAATCTTTTAAATCACGTATGATTCCCCACAGTTTTCGTGGCTCTAGACGAGCAGAGAAAACATTGCCTGCCGCCCGATTGACCAAATTAGCAGCACCGTGAATAGAGACGGCATTCCATAAAAGAGGTGAGCCTGTCCTAGTTTCTATTCAGTTCCAAAGCAGCGATTACTTTTCGCATCTCTTCTAATAGACTGCATTACTTATAGATATCTTTGACAAGCACCGACTGATACCTGACTTGTGGTTCATCGGATATACCTCTGAGGTGAGCACTTTTGCCGCTTCTTCACTTAATTTTATCCATAAGCACCGTAGGTAGATATTAATCTGCCACTTGAATTACTTGTAGGCCCCCTCAACGCAATCTTTCGTTTGAAGTCCTTCCTGATCTTACCGGATCGGCGTCTCCACAAAGGGCCCTTTTTGAATTTCAATCGCTACAATGTGAGTTGCCCGCCACCTAAAGCCCATAGGTCATTTTAGTTTTTTAGCAACACACCTGATTAAGTCTTCTCCCTACCCACAGGCCGTCACTGTTTGCCTTTTGTCCTGATGAAGACCCGTACTGACCTTACATTAGCGCAGCACAAGGGTTGAAACGTCGACTATTATGTGGACCATCACATAGAATCTGCGCCAAAAGGAACTCTTCCATCACGCAGCTTTACTATTGAATCCGCTGGCCATTTTCAAATATTCTCGATTTTAAACTATTGTACATATCACGCACATTGTCACTGAGCACTTACTATTCACTGTGTCACTTTTATTATTACACTTTTGCTTGACGGACTTCCATAAAATATCGATGCGTATATATATATGAATGACGTAATTTATATAGAAAGAATTTGATTTGCATATGAACTGTTTTGTGTGTTGCTTACAGTAGAATATTGCATATTATCTGAATAACGCTTGACTATGCCTAATGCGTAAAGTAAATTCTTTCACCCAACGGAACCACTGTTTACCTTATAACTTACTGCCCAGGTTCTGAGGGATACTGGGTCACTCCATTATTTGTTCAACTGTAGAGAAGAATGTAGCGGGACATACCGCAAAGTCAGTCCAAAAGGTGATGCCCTTCGGGTGGATTGTTGAGCAAGTTGGTCCCAGTCTTCTGTTGGTTCTAAGGCCGCATTTTAGTGAAAATATTTTAGGGCAGGACTCACATCAGAAAGGGTGCAGATGCGGGTTCAAGGTTATTGGAGTGGTAGGTAAGTAAAACAAAAGAGAGGGCCCCACACAACAAGGGTGATGGAGCACTCTTTTAAACAGTAAAATCAAATCTTCACTTGGGACATCTCCATACTACATACATATACTTCACACACTTTTTCAACTACCCTACAGGCTGCAGGCTAATGTCAGTTCATAACCTTTCCAAGTAAAACCAGTACCACAACAATATAAAGAAGCACAAAGCTTTAATGGCATGTTCACAGACACAGTTTTCAACTGCAAATTATTACAATGTGTATATCCACAATAATACAGTGATCATATTACCTTCATACAAATTAAAAACAATTGTTACAGTAAAAGTATAATGGCCTGATTTAGATCTTGGCGGGACTACCATTGTCTCGCCGCAGTTCCAAGTACTCCATCACGCTGATGGCGGTCCACCCGCCGTGTTTGGCTGTTGCTGCAATTGACTGGTACGGTGGTGTTTTTTTTTCTGCTGGCTCCATCTCCATCATGTGGTAGGTTTGCACTGCGCCGATTGAGATGTTCCTGTTGTGCTGGCGGTGTTCTGGCAGCAGAATCCTGAAGGAGTGAGGGCATGGCAATGTGGAGACAGCTAAGCAGTACTTACTCATTATCTTACTATACATATGTGTTGTGAACGTGTCATAAAGTATATGTAGGTAATGTGCAATGCCCTTTTTTACATATAGCACTGCACACCAACAACATACTCAAACTCTTGAATGCACACCTACATGCACCCACAACCACACCACCCAAAAATATTTATTATGTGTCAATATAGGTGTGTTAATTTTACCACAATAATTTCTTAGATGAACGCTTATGCATGACACATAACAAAATTGCATGTGATAGCAATGTTAAAATACAGGAGGCAAGAGCAAATGTTAACACACAAATCATAGTGAGAAAAGTGATATAGAAGCCTACCTTGGATTCCAGTGACAACGGGGTTGCTGAGCTTCGTGGTGAGGTAGCTGCAACACAAGAAGGACCTAGACAATGGGGTTCAAGACAGAAATCGAAGTGGAAAACCAAAAAAAGGTATGTTTGCACCTCTTTTTCATCCATTCTCCCAACTCAAGTTTGGAGGTTTCCACTAGGCCTGGGTGGTAAACTCCGTTCCGTTCGCGGAATTTGCGGAATTTGGGTAATTTCGCGTTCCGCGGAGAATGCGAAATTGCCCAAAAATCTGCGTTCCGCAACTTCGCGAAATTTTTTGCTTGTTCGCGTTCTCAATATGCGTGTTCGCGAGATATTTCACCCCTAGCACGCAAACAGCGATCGCGAACAGGAAAAAAATATCGCGAACAAGCAAATCCGCGTGTTCGCGGAATTTCTGCGTGTTCGCAGAGATTTTTTACCGTTTCGCGGAGATTTGCGTAACGCGATTACGCAAATTCCGCCCACCCCTAGTTTCCACACCACAGTTGCCTCGATGGAAAGGCACATCAGAATTGAGACAGCAGGAATCTTGGCTAGACTCCCTCCAACAGCCGCTTCTACCTCTGATGCAGTTGACGAGAGAGCAAGATTCTGACAGCGGTGGCACGACTCCGACGGTCTTCTCTCCATAAACCCAAAAGTCCTAAATACAGCGGGTGGACCACCAAGCCGGCGGGAGAGAAGAGCTTCGAAAAAAACGGTGGCGGCACCTGATCCGCCAAAGTCTAAATCAGGCCCTAAGTATTGCATTATAAAAAAAAACACAATTTGGGGCCCAAAAATTAAAATTCAAATAAAAAAGGGAGAGACAAATATGATAGCAAACAATTGTCTATTTCAATTATGTCAATCCGTTCAATCATTATACATGATACATGAGGTAATCTAGCAATCACCATCTACTGTATCAAGAGAATAGATAGATTAAGTCAATCAGATTGATGGATTTCACAAGTTGTTGCCACTTTCCCCAGTACAAAACATATATTTTCCCACACACATAAGACAAACTGTATAAAACCTGTAGAGGAAGTGTGATACAAATATTGTTATTATTATTATTATCATTAGTGAGTGCTTGTATAGCGCATAGCTACCCAGCAGGGTTTCCCAGTGATTCGGGTATAGGTATGCTAGTCCTGAAGAGCTAAAAGAGTAGAATCTTTCATTCTTTGCGGAAATAGAGAAGAGAGGCGCAACACCTCAGGGACTCGGGAAGGGAGTTCAATAGTTTAGCCCCAAGGAAGGAAAAGGATCAGCCACCCATTTGGGTGAGTTCAACTCATGGAGCTACAAAAAGAGATTGATTGCTTGAGCGCAAAGTACGAGGAGGATGGTAAGGAGACACCAAGTTTTGCAAATATCGTGGTCCTGAACATGTGCAGATTTTTTACATGTAGCAGAGAGCTTTGAAATGTATTCGCCTATCCACTGGAAGCCAGTGTAGTTGTCGAAGAAGTCCAGATGCTGAGGAATCTAAAGCAAAAGCCTTGTGCTAGAATTCTGGACCACCTGCAAGCGTCTCAATGTTGCCTTGTCAGCCCCTAAGTACAAGATGTTGCCATAATCAAGTCTGAATAATTTCATGGCCTGGATGACTGTGCAGAGAAGAAAAGTATCCACAGAATCTTCCTAAGCCATTTTATGCTGGCAAAGCACATGAAGGCTACTCTGGCCACTTGTGGCTTCATGGATATGGTGGAATTGAGCCAGAAGCCAAGGTGTATCACTTTATTGGTGGGATTAGGTGGCGTTCACAGCGTGGCAGGCCAATGCTGAGGCTCCCAGAGCTGAGGATTCCTCCCTAGTACCATCACCTCAGTCTTGTCACCATTTAATTTCAGGAAGTTGGTATTCATCCAATTGCAGACAAGGCCAAGGCAGGAGTTGAGGTCCTCTGAGTTACCTTCCTGTACCCGACGACAGCAAGAAAATAATCTGGGTGTCGTCTGCATATGAGTACAAAGTTAGCCCACAACCCTCCACCAGGTTCACCAGAGATCCGACATAAATGTTGAAAAGCATAGGGCTCAGGGCGGAGCCCTAAGGAACTCCAGAGCTAAGGGGAGAGATTCAGACACAGTGTTCAACGAGAAGACCTGAGATGTACGATCCGTCAGGAAAGAAGAGAGCCATGCCAGTGCTGTGTCTTGAATATTATAAAACTCAATTATTTTACATAGAAAGCTGAAAGAAATTATACTTAATTTTAACAAAACATCAAACTCCAGTGCATGCCATACCACACTGGTACTGTCTCCAAACAACTATTCTCCAACACCATACTGCATGATGCACTCATTGTTTCTATATCAGTCAGACATAGCATCCATTAACCTTAGCACACTTATTAGGAATTTTATCTCAATTGATCAACTTGCTCCTATCCTCTGTTCTGTCATACTTTTTTCTAATTTCCTCATTCTTCAGTCACTCCTCTATTCATAAAAGGGTAACACACTCACCAATGGATATTAATCGAAGTTCCTTAGTGGGACCTATACATAAATATTAGTGCCCCAGAAGGGCTTCTTATCCTAAAATCCCAAGGCAATCAAAAGCCAGACCATCATCCAAGAACACACTCTAAAGAGAGAGAGCAACAAAATAGTCATGGATCTCTCTCAACACTAGGTTTAGGTTCTATATTGCTCAAAGCAAACTCAATTCCTTACCATTGCATACATAATGCAACTTCAATCTGTGACCAGTCAATGAAGCATTATACAGACTGGAAAGTTTCATAAGGTAAATTAATCCACCTTAAGTTTTTGGAAACCGCTATTCAGTTTATGCGCAAATTGTTAATTAGAAACACATCTCCTGAAAAGTAATACTAATTAAAAAAAAATCTACTTGCATTATTATGAATCTCAACAAATGCCCCCATCCATATGATTGCTCTAGGCAGCTATAAAAGCACATCCCCACTCTCTGTTCCACGATAGGATAGCGAAATAGACCTATTTAACATCCTTGGAGTGGGTAGCCTTCTGATGCATTTTTGTACTCATGTTGATGTACGCCTTTCTTAAGGCAATTATTATGTTCCATCAGCAGTGTTCATAATTTATTTTCCGGCACTGAGGACAATTAGACCGCTAAACCCCTTTCTTTATTAGCCAAAATCCTACTTTCTAAGCAGTGCTGATTTGTAATCAGTTAATGTGGTCACAACCACAAACTAAACTTCCTACACCTATATACTTCAATGTTAGGCAATATGTCCATAGAATAAGTCAAGCCCACGTCCAACTGTGGTCAAAAATTTGATCAATTCATTTATTAAATAATTTTTCTATTTTTTAGAAGACATAAAAATGTCCATTTTGCATTTTGTTTAGACTACATATAATACATATTAAATCACAGTAATAGAACAGAAATGAAACATATTATCAGCACCACACATCATAATGACATTAATAAATAGCAATAAAGCACAATGCAATACAGAAAGCAAAAAGCAAAAAACAATAAGAACAATAATGACAATATTACAACCACAAACTACGCAAGGGAAATAATTACAGAGCAGGCTCCCTTAAGTGCTTCCATCACTTCGTACGCAGGGTGAATCACCAACACCAACACCAACACCAACACCCATGTGTGTTGTGTATGCCCCTGGCTTCTTGACAATAAACAGCTCTAATGTTTCCAAATATTCGCTATGCTGCGTTTAATGTAAAATTGTGCCCATAGCTTCTGGAAAGTAATAATACACAGCTCTAATGATAGTGCTGGTGTCCTTCTCCCTCCAGACGATTCCTTTGAATGCAGCAACAGGTTTATCTCTTTTACTGATGGTTCAGATGCTGCTGAGGATCTGGAAGGAAACTCTAGTTCCCCCTCTTCTGGTAGCAAGGCAAGCAGCATCTCTAATGATTTGATAGATACTATAAAGAGGGTGAAATGTCACAGGAAATCAAAAAACTCAATGGCAAACAGTAAATGAAATGGCGCATTATGTAAGAATATCATTGCCCCAACTCTGAAGTGGGATTATTCAGCAACTCTGCAAGACTATACTGAATCACATAACGATTTGCTGCAAAATGTTGAGGAACCCTCATTAAACTTACTCTATAACTCTATTAAACAGCATCAAGAGGAAAAGCATTCTGATGGTTGTAATGCCAGATTAGCCACAAAGAAACTTCAGGCTGCAGTCAGGAAAGTCTCAAAGGCTTGTAAGAGATCAATGAGAGAATCACTTTGATTGAATCCCGCACTGCAACATTGGAAACGAATCATGCTGAAGTAAAGGAACAAACTTATTCGCAGGCTTCTCAAATCACTGATATTCAATAGAAACTAGAAGCTTTTGAAAATAGAGATGAATTAACCTCCGGATCTTGGGCCTGGAGGAAGATGTCGAGAGCAGTGATCCTAGGCTGTTTATTGTCAAGCTTTTTAAGGGGGCTTTTCTGTGTCTGTTGTCCTAGGATTGGGACCAAGAGGTCCAGAGGGCTCATCATTTCCCCCTTACGCAGAAGCAATATCAAAGTCAAGCTCAGAGCGGAATCTGTTGGGCTAAGTGCCTTTATTATTTATTTTGAAAACTATTTGACCAGGCAAGAGGTATTTGAGAAAGCACACCCTGATTCTAAGAGAAGCTTTGATGGTCATATGTTTTTTCCAAGACCTGGCTTTTGCAATTTTACCGTTAAATGGAGTTGGAGGTTGAGACAGGTAATTAAGTCCTGCCAGGAGAACGGCGGGGAGGCATATTTGATGAACCTAGCCTGCCTCGACGAGGGTTGGCCATTTAATTTCACAGGAATTTTAATAGGTTTCAACAATCCTCATCTGACAAGTATGGCAGATGGGTTGTCGTTGAATGTCAATTTACAGGGAGAATAATCACACTCTGCTCTGTTTATGGTACAAACTCAAATGATCCTGATTGATTTGATTTTTTAAATAATGAATTGGCTTTTTGGCTTACATCAATTATAATGTGCAGGGATCTGAACATCAACTTGCCCGGTGGCTGCTTGATTCAGCTGATAATTGCTTCTCAGGCCGAAAGCATAGAGTCTTTCGGGCACTCCAGCATCCACGAGATAGTTGATGTTTGGTACAAAACGAATGCCCCATGCAAATGAGGGAATCTCTTTGCCTCTGTGCCCGGCCCGTATTATAGAAGCATGTGCAGAGGCAAAGAAGCTGTCAGGAAGTGCACTGACAATGTGCCACCTAAAAGGTGATGCATTGTCAGTGTGCCCCCTGATGGCACAGTCCTCTGGAGGAGGAAAGGGTAATCCTCCCAGACATCTCCTTTCAGGCGGGTGCAGTCACTCACTGCACCCACTTGCAAGGGGATCTCAAATCTCTCTTTAAAGTGCAGATGGGTTGCCGCCTGCACAGAGAAACACGGAGAAGCTTTTAAACAGCTGCTCTGTATTTCTCTTAAATGTTCTGCCCTGGAGGCAGTGTGAGTTCACGGCTTCCCTGAGGGCAGTGCATTCTACATGATAGGGTGCACTTGGCACACCTGATTAAAGGTGCCCCATAGTGCAAACAGGAAAAGTGTGCCCTATCTATAATAGGGACCCAGGTGTACAATTAGCCAAATCTATGAATGTTTGAGTGTTGGCATGCCTAATGATCTGGAAAAACAGGTTGGTAAATGGCAGAGGAAGCTAGACACTTCTGATTGTTGCCTCTATGAATATCTGGAGTTAGGTCATACTTTATTGTTAGCTGCAGGGTTGTAGGCTCACCATTTCAAATTCACTGTCTGATCTATACTATACACTGACAAAGACTGCTAAATGGGGAGGGAATGCAGGTATTCACTGCCACCATTGTCAAAGCCAGGAAGCTGACCTGGTGCACATGTTTAGCTCTGGTTCTGTATTGGATTTACTGAAACAAGAGATAACAAGATTGGCATTATCCTTGGACATAACCATGACTCCCCAATTAATCTTACTTGCCATACATAATAACATGGTCACTAGGTCAGGATGGTTCTTTGTCTTTATAGCTACGGGCATTGTCGGTATCTGCATTGCCTCAGTATAGCGTGATCCTCGATCCCTGATATTTTATCAGTGGTTCGTTTAATTTTTGTCGGTACACAGTCTATAAAATAGGTTATATACGCAAAAAGGCAGAAAAGTTAGGAATAGGGCTGAAGAGATCTGGGTCTCTTTACAAAGGTGGGTTGGGACAGACTCGCTGGGGCACGGGAACGAAATAGGCCTTTTAGGTATATTCCTCTTTAGAAGGTGTTTTTAAGTGTACATTTATGAATTCTCTTGATGCTTTTATATATAGGAAGTTGGGCAGGTACCCAAGCTTTACTCTTTGAGCTTCTCCTGTACCCCTGAGATGTGAATAAAATATGTGGCAAGACTCCCTTTCTGTTCCTGCTATTTGAATTGATGAATTTCTTATCACATATTTATCTTAATATCATGCTAAATTATTGTATTAACGGATCACTTAGATGAATTGTGTATTTTGCACTCCTGTATTCTCAATAAAACTATTTATATTAGGATAAAGGATTCTTGACCAAAAGATATCTGTAAGTGCTCCTCCTAGTAATAAAGAATATAAATAAAGATATATGTATATTATATTGTTGGTATACAGTAAATTTATAAACATATATGTTTTATTACTACCTGGACAAAAGGCTATTTTTTAATATGTAATGCTGTCTGCAAATCTTTAACCAAAATACCCAATCAGAGAGGATAACTGCTCAACCCACAACAAGGAGAGCTATCCAACCTCCTTCAACATATTCCGTTTTCCTAAGTTAAGTGTCCAGTTGTAACAGATACTATTTTATTCAAATGTATTTAAGGGTTTAATCTAATCAAGGATCATTTATGTAGTGACCAATTCCACTATTCTTTATTTTTGAGACCTCATCTTGTTGTGTTAAATTTGGACAAAAACCAATCTTCCCTTAATTTTCTCATCTCATCTATGTTTTCTCCTCTTTTTTTGCCAGTTATGTTCTCCAAAATGAACGACCTTATGTCAGTGCTTACATGACCCTTTACTAAGAAGTGTTTCACAAGTGTGGCATTAGTCATCTGCATCTTTATAGCTGACTTCTGTTCACAAACTCTGAGTCTTAATTCTCTACTCGTCTCACCCACGTATCCCAAACCACTTGGGCTCATCAGAAAATATACTACATTGCTGCTACGGCAGTTGTTCAAGGACTAGGTAGTACATTTAGTGCCTTAATATTCAGTCATTTTAGTTGTAACACATTGGTCACAGATACTACAGTTTCCACACCTGTAGCCTGGGAATGTCAACATCTCCAGGGCCACCTGTGTTTGGGGATTTCCTTCTCTGTAGGTTTGTACTAGAGAGTTTCTCAGTTTTTTTATTTTGCTTAAAAGCAAACAGAGGTTTTGGTAGTTTAACTTCGTCATTGTCATTACGAATATTCCAATTTATTTTTATAACATTTTTAATGCTATTATTCATGCCTGAAAAATGGCTTACAAAGACAATCCTCTCTGAGCTCTTATTTTTCTTGGGTTTATTAAACATGCTGTTCCTATCTTAGAACCAAGCCCTTTTAAATAATCGATTAATTATCTTCTTTGAGAAACCTGTGTCTCAATTTTTTTAAAGGTTCCCAATGTGTTTATAAAAATCCTCAATAGATGAACAGTTTCCCTGTAATCGGAGAAATTGCCCTAAGGGAATGTTATCTTTTTATTCTTTAGGATGATAACTTGAGTAGTGAAGTAAAATATTCCTGTCAGTGGGCTTAGTAAACAGCTCCACCTGAAGATGTCCCAATATTTCCTTAATGGAGATGTCCAAGAAGTCAACCTTCACATTGCTTGCATTGGCTGTGAATTTAAAATTTTCATCACCCAAGTTTAGCCATGTCAGTCATTCATTAGTTGTTGTCTAGGATCTTCCCATACAAAGAAAATATCATTGATGTTCTCATGAAAGAAAGCCAACTGCTTCTAGATGTGCTTATTTTTAAATTCACCTTCAGAGAGGCGTGCTAAGCTTGGTGCACAGTTGGCTCCCATGCTGGTACCTTAAGTTGGAAAAACAAATCGTTTTTAAAAAGAAAACAAATATTTTTGAGCACCTTCGACACACATTTCACTATCAATTCCTGGTTTGCACCCTCTATATCAGAGTTGCATAGGACTTCTCTGATCACCTCTGTTGTATTGTCTTGAGGAATGTTTGCTTATAATGCCTCGATAACGAGTGTAACAGGAAAATTATCTGTCTTTATTCAATTGAATCCCTTGAAGGTGTGAAATCATGTGACGAGTCTTTTATATATGACCTCTGTTTACCGACTAAAGGATTTAGGTAACAATCTGCCTATTTGTAAGAGGTGCTAATAAAGAGTCCAAACATGAGACAATAGGTCTCAGGGCTGGACCTTTTATGTTTTCAGGGACTTTGGGGGATCCATGGAACAGCGGGAGTGATGGGTCATTGTTTTTGAGGAATCTATATTCTTCATCACAAATCCACTCCTCACTTTGTGCCTCTTCTATTAGAGCTTCATCCTCTGTTTTTAATCCTAGCAGTCTGGTATTAGGAACCCTCTGATAATGTTCTTTGGCAGACAAAAGTTTTAAAACCTGCATTTCATAATCAGTGGTGTCAAACACAACCACTCATTCCCCCATGTCCACAGGTTTAATAGTGATTTTAAGGTTCTGCTTCAGGAAATTTATAACTTTATAAGTTCTTTAGATAAACTATTGGTTTGGAAGCATCCCTTCAAGAATCTTGTGTATATTGATCTCAACAACTTTTTGAAATGTATCTACGTTTTTCCCCACCTTAGCTATAGTACAGGTGAAGGTGGATTTGGGCCTCAAACCTGAATTATTAGTTACTTGCCTATCATTGCTGCCCTCAAAGAACCAGTTTAAGTGATTATTTCTCTAAGATCCCTTTCTATTTCAAATTTAATCATCGCTGTAGTGAGGACAAAACTAGTGCCTTTTTCCAGGACTTCCCTCTCTGTTATGCTTAGTGTTCTGCTGAATAGGTTAATTATGGGTGCATTACTAATCTCCAATACTTCTGGCTCCTTGTCTGTATATATTCTTGAGGAGGTTGGTTACTCATGAATTGACCCCTTCCTCTGTTTATGCTTTTTCTCTGCCCTCGTTTTCGTCTCTGCTCTAAAAAAATCCCAAACTCACTGTTGTAGAAAGGTCCTCCAGAACCATCTTGAACTGGACCTCCCTCCTCACTACAAGACCCAGATGATTCTGAAAAGGTTACATGCTTTTTGCCCCCTCTAAATCTGCAGGTTTACCTCTGGATTGTCTTTTCCATGTTTGCTCTTTCCTATCCTGGTCGTAATCATTTTGAAGATAAGGGTAGGTCAGTTTATAACTAAATCTATTAACATCCATTGACCTCTTGATTTAGTTCATCCAATTTCTTTTTTGTTCTTCTAATGCTGTGTTATCCCTAATAGTGGCTTCTAGTTCCTCACTTGCTTGTTTTTCAATAAGGACAACTTCCTGAGCTGCATCACTCATGAGCAGCATCCAGACTCTACTACACAAGTTTGCTATTAATGTTGTTTTTTCAATACATTTTCTATTTTCAATAAAGAGACCTGACTCATTCTTGACTTCCAGTCCTATAACTCCGGACTTCATATTTCATTCAAGAAGTCAGCATGTAACTCTGTCCTAGTGATTTTTTCTTTAGGTTTATGATTTTATTCCATTTACCACTGTCATTTGGAATGATTGTCACTTTACTTCCGTTTTTACCATTCGTACTGATAATTTTGTTAAATGGGTCCTCACTGAACCTGAAGGTTCTTAGGGAATCCATCGCAACCACTCACATGGAGTGTATCTCTCCAGCCCGCAGGTTGTACCAGATCAGTGAAACAAGAGAGAGGGCCCCACACAACAAGGGGAAGGAGCACTGTTTTAAACAGTAAAATCAAATCTCCCCTTGGGAAATCACCATGCCACATGGTCCGCATCACATGACTTCAATGAACCAATGGAGAGGTATTCAAATGGTACGATAGACAGTGGGATTATTTTTCACAAGATGGCATATTGGTGTCCAAGTGGCATGAAAGTCGAAGGTAAGCGGGTCTCGATTTTTCTTCTTCCGGATTGTCCCGCTTAACAATAGAGAATAAGTAAGGGCGATCAGTCAGCGGTAAGTGGGCAGTGCTGGCCTTGGGAGGTGGAAAGGGTTTCGCCCCCGAGACAAAGCTAACTGAACCGATCGCAGCAACTGCAGTAAAGGAGTTGAGTTGGTCCATTCTAAATGTGTCACAGTGAGCGCCATATTTGTCTTTCTTAATTAGAATTATTAGAGCCAATTATTATTATTCTGTAGACGCTATGGGCACAATTTTACATTGAACACAACTTAACGAATATATGATCCACAATTGGAAGCATTAGAGCCGTTTACTGACAAAACACAGCATGCATAAACGTCACATACAGGTGTTGGTGTTTACTCCCACTATGTACAAAATGAGGGAAACATTTAAGGGAGCCTGCCCGGTGAAAATTTCTCTTGCGCAGTTTGTGGTTGCGATCATAATAAATCTTAAAAGGATTGGGGTCTCCATTACAGATTAACAGGGATATTTATGTTTAGGTCCTGTTATCCTCAATGTCGTATGATTACAAACGAGCACTGCTTAGCAAATAGGACTGTGGCTAATAAAGGAAGGGGTTTAGTGGTCTCATTGTCCTCAGTGGCGGAACATAACATATGAAAATTGCTGATAGAACATAACAAATGCCAGTAAGAAAGGTGTACAACAGCATGAGTACAATAATGAATCAGACAGCCCCCCCCCCACCCCAGGGTTGTTAAATAGATCTGTTTCGCTATCCTACTGTAAAGCATAAAGGGCCATATGTAGGTAACATACTATTTACCGATTCATAAATACCGAATTTTACCGATTCGGTATTTATGAATCGGTAAATAGTATGTAGGTAAACAATCGGTAATTATTACCGATTCGGTAAATATCGGTATTTATGAATAGGTATTTACCGAATCGGTAATAATGCATCCCTTCCCATTCATTCCTATGGGCCTGGAGGCCCATAGGAATGAATGGGAAGCCATTTACTATTACCGATTCGGTAAATACCGAATCGGTAATAGGGGAAGCATAATCATGGGTGGCAGGGTGTCACATTGACACCCTGTTGCACCCCTGATTTGTGCATGTGTGCACATGTGGCGCACATACATGCCCTAAGGGCATGTATGTCTGCCACATGGCACTTTTAAAGCAGCCAAATTTAGCTTTTTGAAAGGTATTCGTTATTTAACATCAACCTGTAGTTGGTGTTAAATACCGAATCCTTACTACTGAAATTCACTCACTTGAGTGCTCCCTACATATGATTTAAGGATTCGGTAATTTACCGAATCTGTATTTTACTGATTCAGTATTTTACCGATCCCTTACCGATTCGGTAAATTACCGAATCCTTAAATCATGCCTCCTACATCTCAAATGCCTAAATACCGGTCGGTAACGGGATATTTACCGAATTTCGGCCGTTACCGACCGGTATTTAGCTACCTACATGAGGCCCAAAGTGAGCATTTACTTTTACAACCGCCTAAAACAATACTACGGATGTGGGCATTTGTTGAGATTCCTAATAATGCATATGGAATTTATTTTAATTATTATTATCATTTTGAAGACGATCTGCGTTTAACATTTTTTGCATACATTGAGTGGCGGTTTCCAAAACCTTAAGGTGGATTAATTTACCTTATGAAACTTTCCATCCTGGATAATGCTTCATTGACTGATTGCAGATTGAAGTGACATCATCTGTGCAATGGTGAGCAATTGAGTTTGCTTTAAGCAATATAGAAGCTAAACATAGGTTACGAGATATGCATGCCTATTTTGTTGCTCTCTCTCTTTAGGTGCCTTCTTGGATGATGGTCTTGCTTTGATTACCTCGAGCTTTAAGAAAAAGAAGCCCTTTTGGGACACTAATATTTATGTGTAGGTCCCACTAAGGAACTTCGATTCACATCCATTGATAAGTGTGTTACACATTTATGAATAGTGGAGTGACCAAAGAACGAGGACCTTAGAAAAAAGCATGACAGACCAGAAAATGGGAGCCAGTCGATCAATTGAGATGAAATGCTGAATAAGTATATTAAGGTTATTGGATGCTATGTCTGACAGATATACAAACAATTATGTTGCATGGCATTGCAGAATAGTTGCAGGAGACAGCACCACTGCAGTATGGGATGCACTGAGGTTTGATTTTTTGTTAAAAATAAGTATAATTTCTTTCAGCCTTATGTTTAAAATAATTGTTATTCGAGTTTTATAATATTTGTATCACATTTCCTCTACAGGTTTTATGCAGTTTATATTATGTGTGTGGGAGGATATATGTTTTGTTCGGAGGAAGGTGGCAATAAATCGTGAAACTCACAGAAACTTGCCTACGTATTTGATGAACTGAATCTGCCTAATATCTAGATGGTGACTCCTAGGTTACATCATGTATCATATATAATGATTGTACGGATTGGTATAATTGAAATAGACAATTGTTTGCTGTCTTATTTGTCTCTCCCTCTTTTATTTAAATGTGACATTTTATTTTTGCGCCAAATTCTGTGTTTTTCTAAAAATGCAATACTTACACTTTTGCTTAATTTGTATGAAGTTGATATGATCACTGTATTGAAACAGTGGCTATGAACATGCCATTAAAGCTTTGTGCTTCTTTAGATTTTTGTGTTACTGGTTTTGCTTGGAAAGTTTATGTGGTAGCATTAGCTGGTAGGGTGTTCGAAAAATTATGTGAAGTATATATAGGTGGCATAGTGATTTCCCAAGGGGAGATTTGATTTTACTGCTCAGAACAGGGGGCCAGACAACTAGCCCTTGGAGTCACTCTGGTAGACCTGGGATCAGGCAGTAATGCAGCCTCAAGCAGCAGGGCAGTCATCTGAGGGTACAAGGCAGGCTTCACACAGCAAGGCAGTCCACCGGTAGAAAAAGGACAGCCCTCTGATGTACAGAGCAGGCCTCAGACAGCAGGGCAGTCTCTGATAGTCCCCTACTGAGGATCTTTTGCAGGCCCAGGAGTGAACTGAAGAGTTGGTCTGAGGGTCCAGTATTTATACCTGGTGCTTGCCTTTGAAGTGGGAGACATTTCTAGACTCCCCCCGCATCTGGTTCTGTAAATTTCCTTCCTCCACTGCCAACGCTCCAAAGTGTTTATTGTGACTTGGGCTGGTGTCATGTTCTTTGTCAGTGTCCTGGAGGCAGTCCTTTTAAAATGTAAGTGGGGCAGGAAAGAGCTCTGCCCCTCCTATTCTGCCAATAACTAGCATCCCTTTGTCGCAATCTCTGGGAGAAATACACAAAGACCAACTGCCAATCATTGATAGTCCTGTAACAAAGGACACAGGCTGCAGAACCAAATATTTAGGGCGAGAAAATTTCAACTTTTTATCGTGGCATTTTCAGAATTGTGACATAAAATACAATTTTACATTAAAGAGGACTTTAAAATTAATTTGAGACCAATCATGACTTTCTTACCTGTTCCCAATCAAACCATAGCACTTAATAACTGTAGTGAGGTAACCCAATGTTATCATACAGGACAGGTAAGCTTCATAGTAATGAAAAATGAATTTGGCAGTTTTTCACTACCAGGACATGTAAAACTTAAAAGTACATGTCCAACTTTTAAATACACTACACCCTGCCCTACCGGCTGCACAGGGCATACCTTAGGGGTTACTTAATAAATGAAACATGAAGATTTAGGCTTGATAAAAGGTTTAGTTTGCCGAGTCTAATTGGCAGTTTAGTACTGCACTCAGGCTGCAATGACAGCCTGAGACATGTTTTAAAGTGCTGCTTAAGTGGGTGGCATAATAAGTGCTGCAGGCCCAGTAGGAGCATTTTATTTGCAGGTCCTTAGTACATATAGTACCACTTTACTCTGCGCTAATACATAAATGAAATGTGCTAATTGGGTGTAAGCCAATTGGAATATGTTTAGAAGCACTTTAGCACTAGTTAACAATGGTAAACTCTTAAAAGCCAGCAAAAACTGTTTTAGAAAAAGGAAAGGTGAAGGTAAAAGGTTTGGGGGTCACCTTGCAGAGAGGTCAAATTCAACACCGAAGTGACCTGAGGGCTCAAAACGTTTGTGCAAGTGACCATTGCGCTCCCGGGGCATCTTATTTTCAAGGCCTCAAACCAGGGCCGGACTGGCCGTAGTGGGCACCGGGAGTTGTCCCGCTGGGCTGGAGGGGGAGGCGGGTTTCTGGCCATGGGGTCCGGTTTTGTCTCTGGGGGCCAGTTTTGCAGCAGTGCTGCAGTATCAGCCCCAGGTAACAAAATCGGGAGCGGTGCTTTTTACTAGCACCCCTCCTAAACCCCCCCCCCCTGCTCCCAGGACCAATCAAGCAATCAAGCAGCAATCTGCCAGGGCTGGTTGCTGTTTCCAGTCCAGCCCTGCCTCAATCCATCCTGCTCGAGGGCTGTTGGAAGTTAGGACACAACATCTGTACTCACCATAATTGAACAGAATTCTTCCAAGGTCACAGTCCTAGACAGGGAAAAGCCAAACAAAGATATATGAGACTTGCAAAATACACAGAAATATTATAGACGCAGTGCAGTCTGGTTCGTTCATGGGATCCAGCACTTTTCTGAACTATGGGAATGCTCTTGCATCTTTCTATTTTTCTATCATTCACGTCTTTTATATTCTGTGGTTTGTCTTTCCATGTTTTTACTTTTCAAGGATGGTATTTGACATTATACTGTCCCCTACATTATGACACACTTTAAATGTGCACAATGGAAACAATAGTATGTAGGTGAAGGACAACAAAAGAAAAAAAACTTAACAACTAAAGGCCCAAAATGAGAGAAAAATGCAAAATAAGTATGGTTAATTCATATGGGAGGTTAAGCGGGAGCTTCAAGCAATGCATCATTAAAAGATAAAGTCAACACATGCAGCAGGCAGCAGGACGGCACATACGCATGTTATCAGCCATTACATGGTTGCTAAACATGTTTTATTAAACCTGCTTCTAAAATGCTGTGCTTGTCTCAATTCTCTTCAAATGTATCTCCCCCTTGAAACCAGGGGAGCAATGATATACAATTCACAGTTTCCTACACCGCTGATTGAGTGATTTTCATAGGAGGATGTTAGTTTGTGAAGTAGAAAACTTAAAATTCTTCTTTTTACATTTATCTGAACATGTTGTCGGCGGCTTGCTTTTATATTGCACAATGCAAGCATCATATAATTATAAACGTTGCCATGGAGGTGCTTGTTGCTGCAGTGGCACATCGCTACCATTTAGAGAAAAGCGCAGCGTACTTACCAGTAAATCCCATGTGGTTATCTTCATCAATTTTCCATAGTGCTTTGCATTCCATTTCGTTTTCTTTTCTTATATCTCAAGTTGCTGAAATCGTTGCATCTACACACTTTTCTGAAAATTAGTGGGAAAAAATTGCAGTTGTTTGAGAATAGTAAAGATTGTGATTAGATAGATACTTCTTTTTAATAAATGTTGAATATTGGGACAGGAGTGTCCCCAGCCTGGCATAGATGCAGATCTGTGACTGGGGTGAGTGTCTGACAAGTTTCAGCGCTCTGTCCATCATCTCCTTGTGTTAGCTTTGATAGATGCTTGTTTGCCTGCTCTGAGTGTCCAACTTTGTGTATTTGGTGTACTGACTTGATTTTGAGCCCTGGCGTCATGCTACTCTAGTGTGTGTGCAGAGGTATGGATTATTCATAAGATCTAGACTTGTCCCAGGACCTGGAGGCTTGCTGATTGCATTTGGAGAGAGTGGACAACTGTCCCTGTCATGGCTTTGGTACATATAGAGGTGGTGACTGCATTCCAAGTTTTAAGAATTAATGGTGTGATCAGACCGTTTGATCTGAGTCACTAAAGTGGGGGCCTACTGTCCCACACATGTAGAGTTCCACTTCTATGCTCTTGCCTAGTCCTTTGTGCTAGCATCACAAATGCATTTTAAAAGTGTTAATTTGTGTAGGATGTGTGTTCTATGTCTGGTGTGCATGAATGAACCAGAGTAATGGAGGCCAGTTTGATCCATTTATTTTTTATATCCATGGCCCGGCTTTGAGCAAGATGAAGTTGGGAAGGAGGCTTCCAGAAAGTGGGGATTTATTGCTCACATTTTTGTAGCTGTAGAAAGGAGACCTACACATTGAATTGAGGAGAGAAAAGACACAGCACCTAACTAACATTCTTTTCTCATGCCTTTTGTTAGCAAGGATTGGCTGAATAGTTTGACTGAACACTGCCATTTGGTGGATTGTAGAGGTGGGGAGAGGGACTGCAGACTCTGCACCGAAAGGTTACAATGTTTTTTTTACACGAATCCTACTAATCTAGTAGGACTGCATATTTAGAACAACAAAATGCTATAATACAGAGACTGATTCTTCCTATATAATTAGTAAATGTTTGTCTGTTTGGCTAGCTCACATTACTGCAAATAAATTCCTTAACTTAAAGAGTTATAGATGTTGTCAGGAAACAAGAACGTGTCTGTCAGAATCAGAAGTAACTCAAGGAAACAGATCTAACCCTTGCGTTTGTCACAATGATAAGTGTTCATAAAGAAAAGATACAATATCACATTTTCAAATGTTTATTGAAAACCTCTCAACTTTTTAAATAAAACAGGAACTGAAACTGTAAAAAAGATGAGACACATTATTGTAAGAAGCATTATTAGAATAGGGAAAAAACAAAGGATTGAATCATGTTAATTTTTCATAATGTGGCTAGGGTCACTCCTATTTATTACTAGCTGCTATTCTAAAGAGAGCATAGCGGTAGTACTCATTTGCATGGCCTGTTGGAATTACCTAACCCCATACTCAGTGCTGTATGTCAGGAAGCCAAGCTCAGTCCATCCACAGATGCACCTCCAAGTGTACAGCTATCTTTCTTCTCAGGATGAAGTTCGGGGACTGCTGATTGCATCTTACAACGGCGTTCCGTGATGACTCCTGCGGAAGTGCACCTCTCACCGACTTCAGCACAGACACAATTCAATTAACAAAATAGCAAGCTAATCAAACTATGTCAAAGGTCCAGGACAGCATTTTAATTAGACTGAAGCACAAAAGAGTTGTCTACTTTCATGCACAGAAAATAAAACAATAGCTCATGTTCTGAATTTGTGTAACCCTGGAACTAAATGTGTAGACTTCAGGGCTACAATGCTTATCAGGAATAAGTGCGTGCGAGGGCCATTCTCACAATAGAGAAACATGTGAAAATCTCCATTAAAAAATTTGCTTAAGTTATAAGAAATACTAAAATGGAAGCTAAATGCAAGATGCATAACACCCTTCCCTTGGTAGAAAAAGGGACGTCTCATACAGAAGCAATCAATAATATGTAAAATAAATAAAAGCATTGTGTTACATATTTAAAAAGCCTTGCGTTTTACATAAAAACGTCAACACAACAAGCAGGTGCTAAAAGCTGTAAAAAAGGGCAATTAAAAACCACACAGGCTAAAACAAAAATGCAAAAAAGAATGTCATTAAAAGAAAAAGCCAATCAAAAAGTCTAGGATGCATCCAAACCAAAATACAACATCTCCAACAAGTCAAGGACACCCAGATCAAGAATGTTGTTACGGCCCTGGATGGAACCCGCGTCTGCAGAGACCGGTTGAACAAGATCCTAGTGGCAAAGAGAGTCATCTCCAGCCCAGTCAACAGAAGTCAAGGGTAGCTGCGGTAGGGGTGCAGCCTCCACAGAGGATCCAGAAGTCGATGGAGAATCCATCATATGCTCATAATTAACATTTTGCAGCAAAGGGAGCAGAATCACAGGACAACACAACATGTGTAACCGCAAAGAATGCACAAGCCGATTCATGTCCGGAAACTGAGACAACTGCATGCCAAGGCATAAGTTAAAAGCATACTCCAAAGCACCAGAGGCCGTGAAACACAGGCTGCACTCTCTGAAACCACACAGGCTGGAAGCACAGAAACCAGTTCTAGTTCAGTTCCAACAACAACGATTCTCCAAAATACTGTATCATGCGTTCACGACACAGAAGGACGTGTGGTAGCTCCATTACCATCAGGTTTTGATGTGGGATTGTCGATCAACAAAAATCGCACCTAAAGAGCGACCAGAAGAATCAGCACAATTGGAATGCCTCCAAAAACGCTTGAAAACAATGACTGAATAAAAGATGAACTAACTCCAAGCACAGTCGCAAATGTATCAACAAATCCAGACCCAGTCACTTTAATAAAGTGTGCCAATCCAGCGGTGTTAGAAGCATTACAAATATGGTATGTCAATTCACTGGAATGCTGGGGCAATTGAGTGTGCAGCAGTGATTGTACTTCAGTTGAGGAGCAGTCATCTTGCAGATCAAACGTTTCTCGGGCAGATGTTAATGCCGCATCTTTTTGAAACAATAAGGCTTTCAGTCTGCTCAATTTATCAAAGTTTATAAAATTGGCCTCAAAGTTATTTCCCCATGAGAATGTGTGGGAGGAAAAAAGACATTCAAGTCACACCCTTGGAAACAGTGACTACATAAGGGACAACTGGTTTCATCCTGCAGCTGATCTGAACATTGGAAAGTAACAAAAATTCAGACTTTATCTCCGGCATGGTAAAACCCTTCCAATAACACCAAAGGTTCCATTGAAGCACTACAGACACCAAAGAACTGCTATCTCCCTGCAAATGTAGAAGTATCCTAAAGAGGTTCCACAGTCATGTAACTAACAAAAACGTATTTTTTGGTGTGCATACATTTGTACTGAAAGGGCAAAAACCTAGCTTCATGTAAATAATGTGTGCCAATTTTCTTTGTATCTCCCCATGTGAAAGTGTTTTAGACATGATGTGTAATGAAACGTTAATACAGGTGAAGAAATGAATCGGTGAATTAGCCACATGGTTTCTAACCTTTCTATATTAAGCATATGTAAGCAGATTCATTTTTTGCTATGATTTTCTTTATGCAAGTCAAATTATAAGGCAAAAACAATTCAGTTGCATTTAAATATTTTCATGGCACTCGATTTGATTCCAAAACCTGCAATGTCCAACTTAACTGTAAAATTGATCTCATCTCACTTTGACCATGTTGAAGCATAGACATGTCATTCTGTACAGTATCAAATGCAGATGAAACAACATTATTCAGTAAATAGGTGTGTGTGGACCATGTAATAATCCCATTACTGACAACTGCTAATTCATTTTCAACAATTTCCTTATCAATTTGTCTAAACCATTCAACAGCTTTTTGTTGGCAGTTTTTCCAAATTATAGTGTATGTGTAATAAATAGAACATGTAGGACTAGGGGCTCAGGGACCTAATAAAAAATCTTGTTAATCCATATTACCAGAGAGCAGTGATAAGTGGTCTTTAACTGCAGACAGGGTGGAATGTTCTAACCATTTTCCCACCCTATAGGTAGTAATAACAACAGAGTGTTGCGACTGAACATGTCAGGGGTCTGGCTTACTTGCTGAAAACCCCTTGGAAGAGTTTAAAAAAAACGGGATTCCAGTCCTTAGTGTCAACATGCCATAATAACCACCAACCTGAACTAGAAAGGGATTAATTGTATGTTCTATTTTGCACCATCTCACTGAGCTGTGTTTCTGTGAAATTAATACATTGTTGCTAATCATCAAATTGTGCAGCAGAGAGAATGCTTGGAGCATTTAAATTTTGTAGCATTAGCCAAACATAGACATATTCTGTTGTACTGTTTTTTTTAGAAATATAATTTGACAAGGAATCTGACCATCGCAACATAAGGCATCAGCGCCCTGGACCTGTCAGTCTCATGTTCCCCAAATAGATATAAGCTCACCATTGGCCTTCCAACATTCATAACTACGTATGGCTAGTTGCCAAATAAATACTTTGAAATAAATCAATTTTGTTTGTGTGAGCATATTTTTCTTTTCAGGCGCAGGTGTAAGTTTATAATATTAAGAAACAGGATCTGTAGGGATATGATCAGAAAAATAAGGGAACTTTTTCAAATAGGTTTGAGGACCACACACAGGTGGTTTATAGTTAAAAACAGCATGTGGAGTACTTGCTCTGTGTAAATAGTGATGTACATAATGATGGCAACACAACATTTCATCATAATTTGCAGAATTCAAATACAAAACCTCATTCTCAAATACAGTGTATGATTTTCAATCAGATAGCATATAAGAAACATTCATAACATCCCATTTATTGGAAACAAGACCTGGGGAGAGAAAGCCACCCATAGCAACTTTAAAAACATATGAAAGTTTCGGTTGGACCATAAAGGTCAGCCGAAAGTTTATCCCACACATTACCATCATGGACAGAAATTGCAGGAATGTTCACAAGGGAAAAGTCTCTTTGGACCTTATGTGAAAAAGAATGAGGCATAAGCGCACCCCAGCTACAAGCTCTGGTGAAGTACGATCTGGCAAATAGTGTCCATTCAAAAGTAGAAAGAAAACTGTGATAAATCCAATCCAGTGAAAAAGAAAAAGTCATGAAAGACAAATCCAACAGTAGAACCATGGAGGAATCAGATAAGTCTGTTTCAGCCAACAGAGAAATGCACATTTACCAGATATACGTGGAGGTATGTGAAGAGTCAGAAGAGAAATCATCAATGTCAATAAAATAACCAGAGGCATTCTGAGAAAAAACAGAAACCTCAGTGGGCAAAGGAGAGCAGGGAGGAAACACCAGAGGTAGTTGATAGTATATAAGGAGTGCTACAAAAAGGAACTATCCATCTAGCACAGAAGCATACAAAAAGCCAAAGCAAAGCACTTTGTTGATGAAATTGCTAGATCTAATAATAAACTTAAGGAGGTTTTTAAAATCACATCTCTAATGTATCAATCCTACTGCTATTTCTCAGCCCCTGAAAAACATCTCTGAAACTATGCTCTCAACTCTCAGATTTTTTTGAGACAAAGATTCTGGGCATTGTGGAGTCCTTAAAGACAGCGGGCAACAATAGCAGCACTGAATCCTTTGGGTTAGTTAGCCCAAGTACATCTACTACCATTGATAGCTGTGTGACTTTTTGGTCTGGTGATCAGACCCTGTCAGTGCTTTTTTCATCTTCCCGTCCCTTGACCGAGTTCTCTCCTAATTCATTGGAGGATTCCAAGCTGGTTCTTAGAGCTTGCAATTCTGGCTCCACTGATGACCCTTGCCCTCCCCAGTTCCTGGGTGCTAACGCAGAGGCTACAAATCCCACTTTGAATGTGGTGCTAAATAACTCGCTGTGCCTTGCCACTGTTCCCAGCTGCTGGAAGAACGCCATGTAAATTACACTGCTTAAAAAACCTTCAGCAGATAGCTCCACCCGAGCCAATATCAGGGCAATTTCTTTGTTCCCGACCTTTTCTAAGGTCCTTAAGAAAATAATCAACACACAGCTTTCTAGCTGTCTCGACACCAACCAGTTGTTACATCCCTCTCAATCAGGCTTTCGACCCGGTTGCAGCACTGACTCTTCTCTGGTCGAGGTCTCAGATACTATTAAAATGACAGTAGAAAACAGGAAGAAGGTAGCTTTGCCACTTTTAGATTTTTTGGCAGTGTTTGATACAGTTTGCCATCCTATCCTGATGTACTGTCTTTGGGACATCGGGTTAGGTACAACCACCTGGGCCTGACTGTGTTATTTTCTATCAAAAAGATCTCAATGGGTGTTGATGCCGCCATTTGCATCTGATTCTAAGCCCATTGAGTTTGGGGATCCCGGGGTTCTGCTTTGATTCCAACATTGTTCAATATCTATATGTCTCCTCTAGCAACCCTGGTGGAATCCTTTGGAGTGCAGGTCTACTCTTATGCTGACAACATACAGATTTTATTTTCACTTGGGATGGGAACATGACTAGCGGCCAATGTAGATTTGATCTTTATATGTCAGCTGTGTTTCAGTGGATGTGTCAGTGCAACCTTCAGTGTAACACAAGCAAGACAGAGATACTGGTCTTTGGATCTTCTCCCCCTCTGACGGGTGGTGAGATTTGGCCAAGTTCTGCTCCATTTCCTCCAACCCCTACTATGGTAGTGAAGTTCCTCAGAATGAAGTTTGACAGTAATTGTTCCTTCAAACCACAATTGGAGAGCACAGTGGGGACTTGCTTTGGCCTCCTGCATTTCCTGAGGAAGTTTCTGTTCCTTCTA
Source organism: Triturus cristatus (assembly GCF_964204655.1). Taxonomy (NCBI): domain Eukaryota; kingdom Metazoa; phylum Chordata; class Amphibia; order Caudata; family Salamandridae; genus Triturus; species Triturus cristatus. Next base: position 578,140,837 of record NC_140593.1, on the reverse strand, counting down.
CCTGCCTTCTGTCGGAGGATGACATTCCATGCCCTTATAACATCTTGGCTGGGCTATGCCAATGCAATCTGCTGGGGCCTCCCTCTTTACCTACTTAAGAGACTCTAGTTGGTGCAGAAAACTGATGCTAGGCTCTTGCTGAATATCCTGAGGAACTTTTCTCTTCATGCCCATCTCAAGGAGCTATATTGGCTGCCCATTCGAGTGAGAGTGAAATTAAGGGAATGGTACTTGCCTATCAATCTTTTTATGGATAGATCCTAAACATCTATCCAAGTGACACTTTCACTATCTGCTCCCCAGAATCCTATACTTGGCTGATGCACTGCTGGCTGAGGTGCCTAAGAGAAGGAGGAAGAAATGGGGAAAATCCTCCTTTCCTGTGCCAGCCGCTGCTAGCTGGAATGCTTCAACTCGGCACCTGCGGCCTATTAAGGATGCGGGCTCTTTTAAATGCAGCCTGTAAACCTGGCTTTTCAATGAAGAGTTTTAGTCTGTGTCCCCTCACATACACATAAACATTATGATTAGTCATCTACACACCTGCATTACCGGGACACTAATTGGAATATCTGAGTGCTTTATAAGTTTCACTTTGATTTTATTTGATATAACTTAAGTGCAAGGAGTAGCAATGGAAAACATTAGAAACACACACTGTGTTATCATCATTAACTGGTACGATGGAAAGTTCAGCATCTTTAGACCTTAACTGGGGTGTAGAAAGATTTGGACTGCTTAATGTATGTAAATGTATTTCATGCAGGGTAGGGAGAGATGTGAAGGATCTAACCATAAAGGCCCATGGACTTGTGTATAGGACTGGCCATATGGTGTAGGTTGATAAAATCAATTGAAACAAGTCTGTTGTATTTACAACAATCTAGCAGTGGCAAAATCACAGTTCGAGTACCTTGAACAGAAAAGATAGTCACCGGTGCACGGCACGAAGGGCTAAACTCATTTTATTTGCATTCTTCTTTTAGACTGGATCCCCATATTTAGGAATCCAGCCAGAAACCACTGGTTGCTCCTTCACTTCGTCAGTGGCAGAACATTTAAAATTCAAATTGGAGTGCTTGTCTCAGAAGTCTTGTAATTCCTATAAGACAGCAAAATGTTCATTGATGTCAAAGGGCATCTGCAGCCACTGTGCAAGAGTTGTCAAGATCTAGTAACATACATCTAAACCCCAAAGAGTATCCTGTAGGAAGTCCGGTCACCCAAAGACCTTCTCTGCAGATTATTTAATGATCTCTAGCCTCCATACAGGTGATGTATCCAGCTATGACCTGAACCTAATACTCTAGCTGTTAAGGACTGCTTTAAGTCACGGTTCTTCAGTTCCACTATTGAATTTCCCTGAGGGTAATAGGGGACGGAATAATGCACAGCAACTCCAAGGCTGCCCATAGTATCCCAGTAAATCTTAGAGGCGAAAGTCGGTCCCTGGTTCAATTGGAATGCTGCTACTGCATATGAACCGGCAAAGACTTGCAAATCTTGAATAACGGTTAGAGCGTCAGATTATTGCTGGGTCAAACCCATGGAAATCGAAAACAAGAATCAACAGCCACTAAGATATCACCATCAAAATGGAGTGGTCCACAAATATCTATATAGACACGTTGTAAGGTACTTGTTGGAAACTAAAAGTGATGTCTGAGGTGCGGCAGTGGAAGTTTTAATTTGTTGTCAAATTTGACAACTAAGGACATCATTTTTGGCTGTTGGTAAAGATACTGCCACCAGTAGCGTTTCTATAGTAAAGAAACTGTAGCCGCCACATCTGCATGGGCAGACGCAAATTCCTCATGAGCAGGTATTATTAACTTTAACTTGTGGTATCACTCAATCACCCATCCCACGAATGCGGGCTAAGGGGAACATTTTGAGGACTCATTGATATGAGTATTTTGCTGACTAGCCTTTAGGCAAGAGATCGTCACTAGTCGAAGCAGTGACCACTGCCAGGATGTCAACATCAATGCTTATTCGGGAAACAGTAATCACAGCTACTAAAACTGTCTAAACAGCAACCGTGACAGCTTCATCAGCCAATGAATTCCCTTCAGTTTGTCTAACAACATGAGGATTCAATGCGTAAATAACATGATTCCATGGCAAAGCATCCTTAAGTGCCGTCACCTTGCCCCAAAACAACTTATGCTTGATAGCCTTTCCTTTATAATCAGCGAATCCATTCAAGCGCTAATAAGGTAATTTATCATGAAAGGCCTGGACACAGTAACAGGATTCACACACTATAAGTGTTGGGAATTCAGGATCTGTATTCAACAGTGCAAGAATCAAAGCTTTCAATGTAGCCAGCTGAGCAGTACAGTGACTTTAAGTTTTTGTATCTGGTATTTGTGCCCGAAATGCACCATCGTTCATGACACCCTTTACTGCGTGCACATGCTGCTGAATATTTGTACTTAGTGCCAACCACAGGCTGGGCTGAACCATCAGTATAGATAATAAAATCAGGCCTGGGTTGAGTTCTTGGACTTGCACTACATGGAACTTCACGATGTCAAAAAAAGATCTTACCACACTACGTGGAGTTCCACTAGCGGGCAAGATTTGCCAGTTCGCCCGTTTGCATTACAATGGGAATGTGGAGTGTGTCCTCGCATTCCAAATTGCATGTGAAGGGCACCACATGGTTCTCAACTGCATTCTCACAATCTAAATCTCATGCGAAAGGCACCACGCAGTTCGCATGGGTGTGGACATCTTGTTTTTCTGCTCTCTGTTATGGTGCTGGGCATAATTCTTAATCCATATTTAATCTCTATCTATCCCTCATTTTTATTTTTTGTATTAGTGTGTGTCTTTGTGTTTGTATATTTTGTTTTTGAGAGTGTTTTTTTCTTGACTTTTAGTTTTTTTCCCCTAACTTCCTTTTCTTTCTTCTTTCCTTTCCTTTCCGTTTCTTTTTATTTTCCTGAACCCACCCAGCGCAATGGCAGAGGCAGGGAGGCTACGTAGCAGTTGGTGCCGCCGCCTTGGTATGCAGCCCCAGGTGATATTTGGTGAGGAGGAGGTGGCAGCGCAACTTCCCGTCCATGTTGGCAGCAGGCGGAAGATCTGGTAGCAGATACCCCGCGGGAGCATCAGTGGCGCTGGAAGACAGTGCACAGGTATGTGCAGTGCACCAGCCAGGTTCAGCGAACCGCCTAGCAGCTGATGCACCACTCAGCAGACATCCTGAATGGTAACAGTCCCTGCTGGACGTGCTAGGCGTCGAGATTCCTGGGCTCATTGAGTATTAATTATTATTTGTGTTTGTTTTGTACAGTGCTTACATTTTTTTTGAGTAGCATGCTGCTCACACTCAGAGGTATGTTACGCTTACTTTACACTGGTTTTATTATTGTGTGACCCAGTTTCCAGTTTCTCCTATGCAGGTGCTCAGTGCTACCTAATCGTAATCATCATTGGCACTCGCTTGGGCTGATCAATTAAGAAGCCATTGCAGACTGTTCATCTGTCACTATAGTGAATCAGTGAATAGCGCGTTTTCTCTGTGACTTTGTTTACGTAGCCCGTGTAATTTGAAGTTATTTATTTCACAGCAATGTGTAGAATGCAGCTATGCATTGCAAAAAAGGGAGACTGAGTTCATCCATCAAGGGGGTTGAGAACTGGGAATAGATTCAAAGATCATTCACTGCAATACATTAGTTTCAAATATTGTTTTTGGTAAGGAAATTTTGAATAGGCAAGATGGCCGCTGACTGACCTCTGCGAGAGCTGTTGCAGAGACTCTCGCCTTGAGGTTCTACAGGATTTCTGAAAATGTGCTGATATGCCACTGATATACCACCCCACGCTTAACTTATTTGACCAGCTGTTTTGGTGGGTGCTGCACCACGGTCTGCATCGGAGATCCATGAGGCTGGCCACGCTGATTGAGGCACTGCATCGGGAGATTGGGATAGATGCTGGGACACTGCAGAGGAGTTCGATTCGTTCTGGCTGCTGCATTGGGATGGGCCTGAAGTCGAACAGATCCGTGAAGGATGTACAGCGGGATCGCTTGAAGGAGGCCGCGGCCACTGCTGGTGTTGGTGCCGGCTTCATGGCGCTGCGAGGATCAGGTCAATCTCGGCGTGGCCCCCTCAATTAAAAAAACTGAGGAGACGGGTGGCAAGGCAAAGGAAGGCGGTAGCAAGCTTCGTGTGGCCGGGACGGCCTTTCTGTCGGTATCTGCTTCAGCGGCTGCGAGCGGAGCAGAGAACGTCATCAGCTCAGCTGAGGCCGGAGGGAGCGGCTGAGCCTGGCTTGGCTCCACCTGTCGATGATGAAACATTGTTGCAGCAACATCTCAGACCGTAGCTGGTGCAGCAGGGGGCGGAGGCCGTGGACCCTGCTACTCTTTCAGGACAACAGGCTCTATCGGTGCTGCAGGATTCATCCGATAGCATGATAGACACCGATAGGGGTAAAGCTGATCCTCTCAGCCTGATCTTAGAGTCTGATTCCACGGTGAAAGGTAATGGCAGTACTTTGCATAATCGGCTCTACTTTTGGGAAATGTAAAGGGACAAAATACAAAAGAGCTAAGGCCTTAAGCCACCTTAGGATCCCCAGAGGGGGAAAAGTTATTTTCGCTCAATGATGATACAGATTTCTCGCTTTCAAGTGATGGTAATACATCGGAAGTGTTGGACTCAGTGGACTTCTTTGCTACACAAAAAGAGCAGCGTAACAAGTCTATTGTTAAAAAACGCAGGTCTAAGTTAAGAACCGGCACTCATGAGGAAGAAGTGACCACAGCCAGTAAACTTAAATGGGATTATTCAGCCACCAGTCAGGTTTATGAGGATAATGGACTGGCAAGTGAACAAGGAGAGCCACATGGAGAGCCTGCAGGCGCAATAGACCCTGCTGCCCCCACATCGCTAGATCTGGTGTATGCCACCCTAAAACAGATGCAGGGAGAGGCCAGATTGGAGAGTCGCAGGGCGCACCACGCCACTAAAAGCTGCAGGGGTCTCTGCGAAAGGTAAATAAGATCTGCACTGATATGGTAGAGAGGGTTTCTCTTGTGGAGGAAAGAACTGCTGCACTAGAGGAGGAAGTTGGAAAGTTACAGGTATATAAGGAATCACAGGAGAAGCTCTCAGAGGATATGATTTGGAAGCTAGAAGACTTTGAGATTCGGCAACGCAGAAATAACGTGGGGTTGCTGGGTCCTGCCGAGACCATTGAAGGAGAAAACATCTTGTCATTTGTAGTAACACTTCTAAAAGGAGCATTCCCTGATCTTGCCCAATTGAACTGGGAAACGAAGGTTCAGAGGGCACATCGCTTCCCAATGACACAAAGGAAATGCAACACTTCAGAGCACAGGGAGCATCCCAGGGCAATCTTAATCTACATTGGCAACTTTCTCCTCCGGCAGGCTATCATGGATAGAGCACGGCCAGACGCAAAACTGACTTTTGAGGGCCATATTTATTTGCGAGGCCAGACCTTTGCCACGCCACTGTCGAGAGGAGAAGGAGACTCCGGCAGATGATAACCCCCTTTCAGGGGATTGGTTGTGAAGCTTATTTACTGTTTCCTGCGCGGCTCAAGGTTATCCTAAATGGGAGGGTGCAAATTTTCTTTTCTGAAATTAAGGAACAAGAGTACTTGGCCGAGTGGAAAGAGGCAAAGGGGAGGGCTGGGGCAATGAGACTGTCTCAGGGGGATCCTACAGTTGGCTGAGAAATCCTTATTAGCTAAAGGGTATAGTTTAGTTTAGCAGAATCTCCCTGAATGTCTAACGGGTTAATTTCCCCGAGCTCTTTTTTTTCCTCTGTTTTATTTATGTTAAAGGCTAAATTCATGTGAAACACAGTGGTGTATTTTGAGGTTGGGGAGGGAGAATCCGCAGCAGTTTGAGATGTGAGCTCAACGGCCTCTCATAGGTCATGGCTGACCTATGTGGCTGTGAGGTGGTTGGGGTGTGGGGGAGGGGGTCTGGATGGGAAGGCTGGGGGGTCTGGGGTGGCAGGGAGGTTGAGGGAACAGCACAGCACAGTACTTGAGGTCTAAACTTATAAAGGAGTATGGAAAAGGAAATGGAAAAACAACAGTGTGTCAAAGAACCTATTCAGGAGGGCAAAGAAGTCCAAAGAGCCATAATCAGGTTGGGAAATCTACTAATTTGAGCTAATGAGTCTGCGAGAGGGGTCAAGAAATATTTGTGGTTTGAACAATCAGGCCAACAGGCAAAGAGCTGCAATTGTCCCGAAAGCACTACGTATAGACATATTATGCGTCCAAGAGACTCATATAGTGGGCACTAAATGTAGCATCATGGAGAAACTTGGGTTCAAACTTATTGTTAACACTACACAAGGTCTGGAATCTAAAATGTTGGCGTATGCAGATGATGTTGCTGTGGTCATGTCCAATGCTCAAACTGTCTTAGCTGCAATAGAAAGTGAAGCGCAAGCTTTTGGTCTGATCTCTGGGTACTTATTAATTAGTCAAAAGACGCAGATAGTTAAGAATACAGTGGCTGTATTGGATGACCCTCAGGTGACGGAATCAGCCGTGTATCTTGGTATAGATATCACACCAGATCTGGGGAAGCTGGTAGAGAAAAATATTGAGCCAATACTTATGAAGACCAAAAAAGCTTTTGATAGATTCCATAATCTTAATGTGTCACTGGCTGGTCGGTGCAATGTGGCCAAAATGGTTTTTTTGCCTAAATTACTTTACCTCTTTATGTCAATTCTTCTGGAATTTGAGAGACGTTGGTTTATAGCACTTGAACATTTAGTGAATAGATTTATTTGAGCACACGGTAAAACTAGGAGGGCTCTGAGGTACATGTCATTGCCAAGGGAAAGAGGGGGCTGGGCAGCCCCAGACTTCAAAATGTACTATTGGGCTGCGGCCTTCCAATATATGAGTGGGCTATTGTCTCAGATCCCTGGTCTAGTATAGGTCTACCAGATACATATAAATTACTGCTAGGAGAGGATGCTGTGAACTGTTTTATGAAGTTTAGCGAACCTAGTTATTTAAAAAAAACAAGATTTAAACTTTGGCGGCTGCATTTAAGATCTGGTCAGCGTTTAAAAAAAAGACTGGTCTCGGTAGGATACGTTTTTATACCCAGATGTACAGAAACCCCACGTTTCCTGGAATTTTCGCAGATGTAACAATGTTAGCTTGGGAGGGGTGCGGGCTTCGAAAAATAGGGGATCTTTTAGGTCAGGATGGAATTCGTTCATTTTGTGAGATTCAGGATAAATTTGGTATTGAAAGGAGACATTTTTTTAAATACCTACAGATACGTAGTTTTCTTACTGGGAAAAAGGGCGGGTTGAACGGCTTTCGGGATGTTAAAATTATTGATATTATAAGAGATAATAAGAATTGTAGATTAAGAGAATATATGCAGAACTATCGCTACTTAAAAACTGGATGACCTGGATAAACATGGGACGAAATGGGCAGATAAATTGGGACTAGATGAAAATAAATTTCTTGACTCCCTAGAATTGGGACAGACTATTCTGTATTCTTCGGGGCTCCTAGCGCAGATGCCCCCGGTTTGATAGCTTGGATGCTGATATAACCCATATGTTTTCAACCTGCCCTTGATTAGATACCTTGAGGTGAGCACTTGAAGAATTCTTGGACCAAACGCTTAATACGAAAATTTTGCTTACCCCTGAACTAATGCTCTTAGGGATAGATGGTAATGAAACACAAGATTCATGTTATTACTTCCTCTTTCTAGCTATGACCGCGCTGCAGATTTGTATAGCCTCTGCCTGGCTGGATCAAGCAGCACCAACGTTCCAGCAATGGCTTGCCAGGCTTTTAGCTTCCTATAATCTTGAAAAGGGGATTTATGAAAGAAAGGGTAAAAAAGGGAGAATGCTGGGTAGGTGAATATGGGCTCCTATTTATAAATGGAAATAGGATATGGCTGTCAGGTGATTTTCAGATCTATAGCAAATTGATAGTTCCGTAATTTTTCTTTTATGTGATGCTAGATTTGAAAATAATAATTAATTTTCCTTTCAGTGAAGGATTGTTTTGTAACTGTCTTAAATGATTTGATGATTCTTGGGCATATTGCAATTGATTAATTTTTTCCTCAAGTATTAATTGTATGTAATTAAGTTGCTGTTTAATAAAACATTTTTATTTAAGAAAAGGAAATTGAGAAGACAGACAGTGTTACCTTGCCAATTTATGAAAACATTGTCTATGTATTGTATCCATTTTTTGATGTAGAGTTGATATGGATTTTCAATACTGAAAATACATTTTGATTCAAAATAAAAAATTTAAAAAAGGAAATTTGGAATAGAGATTTCAGGATTAGTTTGGGCAATGCAACAATAGTCGATAGACTTGAGTCAAAACTAGTAGTACTAAAGGAGATCTGCTTTAGAGAAGTACAATGTGACTGCATTTGCTTGTCATAAAAAAATTGTGGAGATTATTAAGTTAATCACTAATCTAATTGTGTGTCTTCCTAATTTTCTACATCAGCACTCAAGGGCAAGAAGAGGGACATTGTCGAGAGACCAGGAGAAGCTGGTCAGCTGGACCCGATCACCAGCACCACTGCCAAGGGCTCTGCTGACCCCAGTAAATCCTATTTGTTTATTATAATTATTTCCCTAAATTTGGATTTTATGATTGTTGTGGATGTCTAGGGTAGAGTCTTAGGGTATTGGAATGTCTTTTGTGAAGATTCAGATTGCAGGCCCAAGTAAGCTAGTATTATAAATAAAATTCACCATGTATGTTTGTTGAGAAGGCTTTCTTTTTTCTGCTCATGCTCTAGCACAGTTGAGTTCACAAGAAAGTGGCCATGGTCATCATAGACCCCACCCCAATGTAGTGTGCTGCTGTCTCATTTGTTTATAGTTACAGTATACTAGCAGTTTCCCATGACACTGGAATAAAAGTATGAGGTCCCACTCCCATTGATTTTGCCAACCAACACCACATGTCTTTCATTGACCGTTATTCCACCCCTGGCCTGTCTAACTTTGTGAACCAATCAAATGCCAACAGTGATATTTAGAAGATACTGCAGTCCTAACTGAACTGTAGTGCTGTATTGAAGTTGTATTTGGGGTGACATTTCTGGCATCTAAAATATGTATAATGTTTTGTTCTAGCCACACAGAACACCAATGATGCCGGCTCCAGTGCATCTGCAGGAGGTGACGGGTCATATGGAGGGGGAGAAGCAGCAGCAGGGACGGGCACTGGTAATTCACATACTCTCTTGCAATTACTATACTCACTAGCTAGTAGCAGGGTGTCGTCATCAATATATGACCGTGAAATGAACCCCCCCAGCTTTACCAGCTGCAGCAGTGGTTGAGTTAATATGGCCTCTTCTATCTGCAACTCAGCAAAAGCTCACATAATCAGCGTTGATGACTTGAGGGAAACATTAAAGAATGGAAGGTTAAAAGAAAGGAAATGGTATATGAGTGAAAGGGTGGGTTGGTGAAAGGGTGCGTGGGTGGATAAAGGGATGGCTGGGTAAAAGGATGGTTTGAAGAAAGGGTGGCTATTGAATGGATGGACAACGGATTAGAAATTTTGGTGTAAGACTGGATGAGTGAAAGTAACTCTTAATCAGGGTGGCTATGGGTGAATTAGAATGAAAGGATGAATGAATATTTGGATTGTTTGGATAAATAAGAAAGGCAGCTCTTCTCATGAGGAGGATGCTGATCACCTACTTTGGTTATTTGGTTTATGTAGGATTATCATTCACAGCTACGGTTCGAAGTGGGGGGTATTATTTATTCTTTGTTCTACTCCCTTGACTTGCTGTATTTATTAAATGAGCCATATGTATCCGACCCATCCTTCACCCTCCCCTCCCCATCCAGGCGACCTATGACCTAAGTGCAGTATGGGTCAATTTGTGACTGCAGTGTTGGCTGTGCAATGTGTGTCTGCTTCAGTTAATGCAGCATTTACAATGTTTTGAATGCATAACAAACAGATCACACAAGGTGTGTTGCTTCACTCCACCTACCCAGTAACCTCTTACATAACATGTGTATTTGTAAAGCACACATTCAGCCAAGGGCATCTTGGCACTAAATACCAGATGTTTATGTCTTAGTACTTCATTCCTTTATTTTTTCCTGTCCCAGCCTACCAAACTGAAAAATCCATTCTTGGCATGTGCCACATTTAATTTTATAACCATGTGAAGTGAAGTGATTCCCGAATATATTTCATGGTTACCCATAGCAGATTTATTTTAGACTTGTTCAGATTTTTCTCTTTTGAAATGTACAGTGACTGAATAAAGATGATATATTCATGATCAGTGTAGTGGCCCCTCTGTTATATATCAAAAAAGCCCTACCCTACCTGGCTAATTCCTATACCATACCCTGCAGTAGAATAAGTCTAGTTTCCTTTTCTTGCTTACTGACCAGTGAGTGAATTTGTTGGAAAAAATATGTGGTGGTGGGTGAGTATAGTGAGAGTCAATGCATGATTTGATGTCAAGTTTGGCGTCTGGGATACACAGTGACAAATACAATCTATATAGCCCGTTCCCTTCCCTGTAGTGCAGTACATTCGATTAATTTTCCCCTAAATCTACTTATGGCAGACACGATAATATTAATATCCGCATTTCATATGTGAGGTGTGTTAGAATAGAAAGAGAAATGCATTTGGAGAAGAGAAGGGCCATTGGAGTTAAAAATAGATAATTGTCAACTACAGCTGTCCCAGCTGCAGATAGTAGGAAACTACCCAAAGCGCTGGGCAGCAATGAGCCTGGCTTCATTATTTTAGCACAACACATAACTTGCACTCCATATAGTGCATAATGGCGTACTCATTACTAAGAGGTAATTTCTTTTTCAACTCAAAGGTGCCGATTCCGATCCGGTAAAACCCGGGTACGAATGGTCGTACGGAGCGTTTCTTCCGTTCGACTCGTACCCGGGAAAAACACCTTACAAACTTGCAAGTACGATTCGCACAGAAATACCATTTCCGTACGAGTCGTAAAAAACGCCGACCGGCAAAAAAATACATACAAATCTGATTTTGGACGGCGCATACGCGACGTCCGGACGGAGTCAGGCAGTGTTCTACGGACCAGCAAGTACGATTCGTGCCGACGTCACTCCGCACGCAGCATTTTTTACGGGAGCCAAAAACTGCCGGGAAATTGAGGACGATGCGAACAAGGAGCACCGGTACGCGACTGACAGCGATGGACCCCAACCTACGCGTCATCGCGGCCCTCATAGCCTACAACCTCATGTTCAGAAACCGCCGCAGACGCCGCAGAAGGTCAGAACAACCCCCAGGGGCCAAGGGGGGAGTGCAAGGGGCAGGAAACATAACCCACTCCCCACAAAATACTAATACATCCTGCACATTAATTACCTCCATTGTCTGGTCACTTCGGGGCGTGTCCCCCAATCCCACGTCCCGCCACAACGGAAGTGGACGTGGACGCGTACCCGTCACAACCACAATGGTGGTACGGGACGTACCCATGCCCCCCAGAGTGTGGGTACGGCCCGTACCACCATTGTAGTGGTGATGTAGGGGTACGTGTGTACGGACCGTACCCACGCCCCCAGAGCGTGGGTACGGGCCGTACCACGCATACCCCTACATCACCGCCACAATGGTGGTACGGCCCGTACCCACGCTCTCCAGAGCGTGGGTACGGGCCGTACCACCATTGCAGTGGTGATGTAGGGGTACGCATGTACGGACCATACCCACGCCCCCAGAGAGTGGGTACAGTCCGTACACACGTACCCCTACATCACCACTACAATGGTGGTACGGCCCGTACCCACGCTCTCCAGAGCGTGGGTACGGGCCGTACCACCATTGCAGTGGTGATGAAGGGGTACGCGTGTACGGCCCGTACCCACGCCCCCAGAGCATGGGTATAGGCCGTACCACGCGTACCCCTACGTCACCGCCACAATGGTGGTATGGCCCGTACCCACGCTCTCCAGAGCGTGGGTACGGGCCGTACCACCATTGCTGTGGTGATGTAGGAGTACGCATGTATGGACCGTACCCACGCCCCCAGAGCATGAGTACGGTCCGTACACGCGTACCCCTACATCACCACTACAATGGCGGTACGGCCCGTACCCACGCTCTCCATGTACGGACCGTACCCACGCCCCCAGAGCGTGGGTACGGTCCGTACACGCGTACCCCTACATCACCACTACAATGGTGGTACGGCCCATACCCACGCTCCCCAGAGCGTGGGTACGGGCCGTACCACGCGTACCCCTACGTCACCGCCACTATGGTGGTACGGACTGTAGCCACGCCCCCAAAGCATGGGTATGGGCCGTACCACCATTGCAGTGGTGATGGAGGGGTACGCGTGTACGGACCGTACCCACGCCCCCAGAGCGTGGGTACGGTCCGTACACGCGTACCCCCACATCACCACTACAATGGTGGTACGGCCCGTACCCACGCTCTCCAGAGAGTGGGTATGGGCTGTACCACCATTGCAGTGGTGATGTAGGGGTACGAGTGTACGGACCGTACCCACGACCCCAGAGTGTGGGTACGGTCCGTACACGTGTACCCCTACGTCACCACTACAATGGTGGTACGGCCCGTACCCACGCTCCCCAGAGCGTGGGTATGGGCCGTACCACGCGTACCCCTACGTCACCACCACTATGGTGGTACGGCCCGTAGCCACGCCCCCAGAGCATGGGTACGGGCCGTACCACTATTGCAGTGGTGATGTAGGGGTACATGCGTACGGACCGTACCCACGCCCCCAGAGCGTGGGTACGGTCCATACACGCGTACCCCTACAGCCCCAATACATGATGGATACAAGACGTACACACGCCACGGATGTAGGTGTACGGCTTGGTGCAGCACATCAGCTGTAAATTGGGGGTGGTGTATGCCCAGGACAGCAGTGTACCACAGCAAGGGTGCAGGTGGGTGGGTGGGTGCAGAGGACCCCCAGCAGTGCCCAGACATATGATGGGTGGGTGCCTATCACTCCCAGCAGTGCCCAGACATATGAGGGGTGGGTGCCTATCACTCCCAGCAGTGCCCAGACAAATGAGGGTTGGGTGCAAAAGACTCCCAGCAGTGCCCAGACATATGAGGGGTGGGTGCAGAGGACTCCCAGCAGTGGACAGAGACATGGGGGGGTGTACATCATTATCAGATGACCACAGCTCCATGGGTGAAAGTACGTATCCCTAACTTAGGACAATGATGATAGTGCCATAACAACACATCACTGACAGCAGTGTCCCACTCCCAGGAGGAAGGAGGTCTTACCCCCACTGCATGACACACCACATGTGGGTGTGAGGACAAATAACACATGCATACCCACCCCTGGCACATGCAGCACAATACACACACTGAGATCATGCCACAAGACTGTATAGTCATGTCACTGCCTAACAAACTAAGAGAGCCAAAGAGAACACACACTGTCACGCACATCCCAGGACTGATAGGAATGTTCAGGTGCTGGGCTAGCCACCAAGATGTTGTCTGTCATGGAAGGAATAGTGTGGAGTTCCCACAGATACAATGCCCTCAATTGTGAGTCAGGTGTTCAAATACCCAGCAGAACAAGTACCATATGTGTAATAGGCTGGGATTACACACATGCATTGTGCGGAAAAGGGACCATTTATGCATGAAGGCATGGCAAAATACTCTATACACAAGTACAGTGAGTACCAAGGATGGCACAGACGATGCAGCCGGACACATTGCTGAGCAGGCATGGCCAGAGTTGAAGGGATCCATCAACAACAAAGGACATGTAGACACAGGGCAACACAACAATTGTGCAACTCTCTGCAGGGGAGATGTCAGGTGCCACAGAGGAAGGAACACCCCTTGGGACAATGTCTCCAAACACAAAGAGCATACACGACAAAGAATCTTTGCAGAGATCGCGTGATGGACGCAGGTGATGCTGCTAGTGGTGTGAAACGCGCCTCAAAGTACTGTATGAACTGCACCTTTTGCACATGATTCTTTTAATCACTTTTAACTGGTTTTAATGCTGGTTTTAACACTGTGATTACAGTAAAACTCTTACTTGCTAATTGTTGGAGCTGCCCTGCACCCCGGTCCGTTGCGGCAAGTGCCGATCACACGGAGGGTGGACCTTGGGCTCAACTCCTCCCCCTCCCCCCACCACTTCCGGGGCACTGGGGTTAAAAGCAATGTTTTGGCGAGCGCGCAGCGGACGCAGGTGATGCTGCTAGCGGTGTGAAACGCGCCTCAAAGTACTGTATGAACTGCCCCTTTTGCACATGATTCTTTTAATCACTTTTAACTGGTTTTAATGCTGGTTTTAACACTGTGATTACTGTAAAACTCTTACTTGCTAATTGTTGGAGCTGCCCTGCACCCCGGTCCGTTGCGGCAAGTGCCGATCACACGGAGGGTGGCCCTTGGGCTCAACTCCTCCCCCTCCCCCCACCACTTCCAGGGCACTGGGGTTAAAAGCAATGTTTTGGCGAGCGCGCAGCGGACGCAGGTGATGCTGCTAGCGGTGTGAAACGCTCCTCAAAGTACTGTATGAACTGCACCTTTTGCACATGATTCTTTTAATCACTTTTAACTGGTTTTAATGCTGGTTTTAACACTGTGATTACTGTAAAACTCTTACTTGCTAATTGTTGGAGCTGCCCTGCACCCCGGTCCGTTGCGGCAAGTGCCGATCACACGGAGGGTGGACCTTGGGCTCAACTCCTCCCCCTCCCCCCACCACTTCCGGGGCACTGGGGTTAAAAGCAATGTTTTGGCGAGCGCGCAGCGGACGCAGGTGATGCTGCTAGCGGTGTGAAACGCGCCTCAAAGTACTGTATGAACTGCACCTTTTGCACATGATTCTTTTAATCACTTTTAACTGGTTTTAATGCTGGTTTTAACACTGTGATTACTGTAAAACTCTTACTTGCTAATTGTTGGAGCTGCCCTGCACCCCGGTCCGTTGCGGCAAGTGCCGATCACACGTAGGGTGGACCTTGGGCTCAACTCCTCCCCCTCCCCCCACCACTTCCGGGGCACTGGGGTTAAAAGCAATGTTTTGGCGAGCGCGCAGCGGACGCAGGTGATGCTGCTAGCGGTGTGAAACGCGCCTCAAAGTACTGTATGAACTGCACCTTTTGCACATGATTCTTTTAATCACTTTTAACTGGTTTTAATGCTGGTTTTAACACTGTGATTACTGTAAAACTCTTACTTGCTAATTGTTGGAGCTGCCCTGCACCCCGGTCCGTTGCGGCAAGTGCCGATCACACGGAGGGTGGACCTTGGGCTCAACTCCTCCCCCTCCCTCCACCACTTCCGGGGCACTGGGGTTAAAAGCAATGTTTTGGCAAGCGCGCAGCGGACGCAGGTGATGCTGCTAGCGGTGTGAAACGCGCCTCAAAGTACTGTATGAACTGCACCTTTTGCACATGATTCTTTTAATCACTTTTAACTGGTTTTAATGCTGGTTTTAACACTGTGATTACTGTAAAACTCTTACTTGCTAATTGTTGGAGCTGCCCTGCACCCCGGTCCGTTGCGGCAAGCGCCGATCACACGGAGGGTGGACCTTGGGCTCAACTCCTCCCCCTCCCCCCACCACTTCCGGGGCACTGGGGTTAAAAGCAATGTTTTGGCGAGCGTGCAGCGGACGCGCGCAGCGGGCGCGCCAGCGGCGCGCTGATGGCGCGCCAAAGGCAAGCCCGTCTGCGCCCGTCCGCGACCGGCCGGGACCAGGGGCCATGCCCCCTACAGGAGTTAAACAAACTTCTTCCCAATTTATCCACTACTCAAGACAGGACTTACTGGCACTTGCAGACAAAGGGGGCAATGCTAGTGAGTCCTGCTGCAGAGTAGAACCAGGCCTAGCACATGGGCCCTTTTCCTGCCTTGCCTGCCATTGGTCGAGCTTGGGTATCTCTCAACTGAGTAACCACCCAAACCACGCTGAGAGCAACATGACGCTAAACTGCCTATATCTCAACGCCAGATCCTTACCCAAACATGCTCAGACATTTGGGACCTGCTTACTTCAAAAACCCCAGATCTACTCTTTATTACGGAAACATGGCTGTCCGACCATAATGCCCCGGACTTAGCTAATGCTCTCCCCGTCAATTACAAAATCATAACAAAAGACAGATCTGGGAAAAAAGGAGGAGGAGTGGCTGTGATATTTAAAGAGCAGCTAACATGTTTAGTGGAACCAATTATCCCTTATTGCGAACATCAGACCTTATCCTTCAGAATCCTCCATGAGGGCCTTAACATACTGGCTGGAGCTGTAATATACAATCCCCCAGGTCAACAAACTAACCTTGGAGCCAAGCTACTCAATCAACTCCTACCCCTTTGCCTGAAATTTCAGAACTACATCATAGTGGGAGATTTTAACACCCACTATGAAATAGCAGAGGCCTCGGGCACCTCACAATTAAAACAGGACATGGAGACACTTAATTTGAAGCAATGGATCACAGGCCCCACTCATATTGCTGGTCATACACTGGACTTACTATTCACAAATATTACATTCACTTATGTAAAGGAAATCCAGCCATTATCCTGGTCGGACCACTTTCTCATATCTTTCTCACTTAATGTCCCCTGCAAACCCCAGAAACCCAAAAACGATCAAACAATTGCTAAACGAGCTTGGAGATTAGTCGAGGATTTAAACTTCAACACATATTTCCAGGTGGCTGACCTCGAATTATCCACCAACGCTTCCGCATGTAAGGACGTTGCATCCCTCGATGCCGCCATTCTGCAAACCTTAGATAAAATAGCCCCCATACGGATAATTAAGGAAAAGGCTCCCACAGAAAAATGGTATACACCCGATCTCAAAAATCTAAAAAGAGAATGCCAAAAGCTCGAACATCTATGGAGGCAATCCAAGGACAAAATAGCTAAACCCAAACTCAAACTTAATTACACCAACAATCGTAAAAAGTATACCCTAGCCATCAAGCAGGCTAAGAAAAACTACCTCACTCAGCGTATTGAGGAGAATAGTAACTCCACGAAAGAGCTATACAAAATAGTGAAAGAACTGAGTAAACCTGCTACCATTTCCCAAACACTTAAACCCTCGACTGAGGCTTGTAACCGCATCAGCACCTTCTTTTCAGAAAAAATTAAGAAAATCTATTCTGATTTCTCTCCCCAAACCGATGATACAAACGCTACAAAATCCAATGGATCCGACTCACTTTCTTCAGATGTCCCTTGTCTAATGGATTTTGAACCCCTATTAGTAGCCAATGTTCTAACAGCAATGCAATCAGTTAAATCAGGCTCCCCCTTGGACCCTTGCCCCCATTTCGTGTTCTCCATGAATGCACCTACACTCTGCTCTTTAGTCACTCAAATCTTCAATAAATCGCTTAAAACTGCCACATTCCCTAATGCCTGGAAACACGCAGCTGTCATTCCTCTCCTAAAGAAGGCAGGCTCCGATATTGCTAATCCTGAGAATTACAGACCTATTTCTCAACTCCCATACCTCTCCAAAGTTCTGGAAAAACTGGTCAATGTCCAACTGACCAAATATCTGGAAACCAACTCCCTTTTGGACCCTACCCAGACAGGCTTCAGAGCCAATAATAGCACTGAGGCCACGCTGCTGGCAGTCTCGGACAGTATTAGGTCTCACACCGACCAAGGAGGATCGGTGGCACTAATACTGCTCGACCTGTCAGCGGCATTTGACACGGTCTCCCATCAATGCCTGTTGAATATACTTCAACAGAAAGGAATACAGTCCAATGCCTTAAACTGGTTACACTCCTTCCTGAGTGCCCGCTCCCAGACTGTACACATGGGCCAATTTCAGTCTAACATCACCTCCATCGACTGCGGGGTCCCCCAGGGCGCATCGCTGAGCCCCACACTTTTCAATGTTTATATGTCCTCTCTGGCTGACATTGGAAGGAAATGGGGCATGTGCTCGTATGCGGATGACACGCAGCTAGTAGTGACCTTAAATGAAAAACCAACAATCACCAAAGCCAAACTACAAGGCTGTTTGGCTGAAATGGCTCAATGGATGCATGCCCACTGCCTGAAGCTGAATGCTGGAAAATCGGAGATCCTGCTATTTGGGGGAGCCAAACAAATCTGGGATGCCTCATGGTGGCCTTCAGCTCTGGGTCAGGCTCCCACCCCTAAACAACATGCCAGAAACCTGGGAATCACTATGGATGATGAGTTATCCATGAAAGACCATGTACAATCTCTTTGTGGCAAAGGCTTCGCCATCTTGAAGCTCCTAGCGAGACTATTCCCATGGATACCACTGAACTGTAGACGCTCAGTTACCCAAGCCCTATTGGTCAGCCGTCTTGACTACGGGAATGCATTATTTGTGGGAATGAACGAACACCTTTTCTCCCGCCTACAAGTACTGCAAAATGCAGCCGCCAAATTGATTTGTGATAAGGGCAAATTAGACTCGGCATCGGAATGCATGAGAACCCTTCATTGGCTCCCTATGCGCCAAAGGGCTGCCTTCAAGCTGCTCTGTCACGCCCACAGAGCCCTGTATAGGACGGGTCCAATCATACTCCAGGATAGAATGGAATTCTATGTTCCTACCAGGAACCTACGCTCCACTAATTCAGCACTGGCAAGGACTAAACGCATATATAAAGTAAGAGCGGGCGGCCGCTCTTTCTCTTATCTAGCGGCCAAGAGATGGAACGAGCTGCCCAATGATCTTAGACATACAACCAACTACCTGTTGTTTCGAAAAAAGCTTAAGACTTACCTGTTTCCTTTCCATCACTAAATAAAACCCTTTCTAACCGTTCGCTGTTTTCATCTGGTCCTAGCGCCGTGATATCCCTTGGGATGAGTGTTGCGCTTTACAAATACCATAAATAAATAAAATAAATGGCACGCAGATACCAGGTTCCACCCCATGAGCAGCAGACCACAACATTTCCCTGAAACATAACACATGCCCACAACCCCAACTCCTGTAGCATCAGCATCAACATCAATACCTGAAATGCAAGACTTTTCCAAAGAAAAAGAAAATGCTTTATTCAGCATGAAAATAATAATGTGTAAACGAGACTATTCACAAAGGCCAATGGCCAGTCCATTTCATCAGTCCTTGGGGGGGACACATGGCCATGCGTCTCCCCTAGCTTGCCTGCACATCACAAGAGTGTTTTGTCGACTGGGGGGGGCATAATGTGGGGAAGGACCAGGCACCGCAGGGACAGGAGGGGGAAGGGTAGGTGTTGTGGGTGCAGGGACGGACGACTCCACCACAGGGGGTGGGGCAGCGCCAAAGGTGGAGGCGAGCTCAGCACTGCACACTTCTGCCAGTTCTTCAAGCGTCTCCCCTGCACCCGGAGAAACAACAGGCCCCAAGGTGGGGGGGGGTCGGAGGGATGGGTTGCAGCACTACTGGGGGAGGTGGTGGATGGGCTGGGGGACTTAACTCCCCTACCCGTGGAGTGCTGTGACCATTTGCATCCAGGTGAACTAGTGGGGCTGAGGCCCAGCCCAGCAAAGTAGGCCTCCTTCTCCGAATCTGGGGCAGGGGAGCCAAGGGGAGTGATATCGGAGGGACTGGGGAGTGAGTCATGTGGATGAGGACTGTGGCTGCGTGCCTGCCTGTGTGCCCCAGACCCAGTGGGTGTGCCTGCTACCCCCTGAGTGTGCGTGTCAGGAGGTGTGTGCTTGCCCTTACGTGGTGGTGTGCTGCTTGTGTCTGGTGGGGTGCGTGTGTGTGGATGTCTTGGTGTGCTTGGGACAGGCATGGGTGTTGGACTTGTGTATGGGACAGGGGTAGGGGGGGAGGCAGCGCTGCAGGTGACTCGCTACTGCCGTCAGTGACGAGTCCAGGGACCTCAGCAACATCCGTTGGTCAGACATCGCTGATGACATGCCCTCCATGTACGACACCATCTGGGTCAGCAGTCTGGTGTGGCCATGGAGGACAGTCAGGATCGATGTCGGCCCAACTTGCAACTGCCGCTGAATGTCCACAGACTCGGCAGTGAGGGCAGCAGGGGGGAAAGGGCCGGGGGTGCAGTGCCTGGCACGAAGGAGACACGGTGTGGCCTAGCACTGACAGAAGGGACCCGAGCAAGTGGGAGGGCGGTGATGGGAATGGAGGGGGCGGTGAGAGATGTACTGCTGCTCTCAGCTCTGGGAGCAGCCTCCGCCCCCTCTGGGAGCTCAGCCTCAGACCCGTCTGCCTCGTTGTCTGTGTTGGTATTGGGCAGGTCCTCTGCCTCACTCCCCTCGCCCTCCGTGCCACTAGATTCCACCGACTCCACAGCAGTGGTGGCACCACTGCCCGATCCCTCCTCCACGTCCGTGCCGGTGTCTCCCTCGGTGTCCTCCGATGATGCTGTGGGCAAGGTGAAGAGACAGGAACAAATCAGTCACCTGTATACATCTGACGCATGAGTCCAAACAAAATAGGCAACAGTGCATATCAGGAAAGGCATCAGGAGTGACATTTAGGATACTCCCCACATATGTAAGCTCTGCACTCCCCAGTTGGTTGACGCACCATGCCACTTGCAAACAATGAAAATTAGGACACAACAGCAAATAACTTGAAATCACAAGATCATGAGAAGCTAGTGTCTGGGATCAGTTGAGCACAGCAAGACTATGAAGGCATGCCACCTCTTGTTCACTGGGAAACAAACAGTTTTGTCGCACCCAAGGCCAAATACCACATGCCAATGCAGAAGGTGTCCCCACACTCAGAGACCTGTGAGTACTTTTGACACCCCAAATAAATACATTGTGACTCCTGGAGAATCACAACCCTTTACAAAATGGACATGTCTAGCATGTGTGAATGTGGCACTCTGTGAACACAACACACATGTGTCTGTATAGCAGAAGTCACACAAGGAGGTGCACACCAAACTACATGTACACAGTCATTGTCTGAGCTGCCAGACTCATTCAAATCAGCCACTGTTAGGCAGAAATGGTGTAGCAGTAAGTACATATACATGGCACCAGGGTGGCTGGATGACTTGACACTCGTAAGTTGGTATCAGCAACAACCAAGGACTAACCCAAATGCTAGCACACTGTGGGAACATGTATATGTATGAACTCCAAACAAGTGTTGTCCAAACTGTGCCTTACTTTAAAATGTGCCAGCGTGTCCCTGGAAAGTGTAAAGGTGGTGTCTTGTGCACTTCCTTGGGAGACATCTGTCATGCAGGCACATCATTGTCTTTCACAACCAAACAACAAGGTCAAGCATATGAAACATTGAGACATGTTGACAGGTGTAGTGAGTGCCAATGGACATTTTCCCAGAGTAACAACTTGAATAATGTCATTTGTCACATGGCTATCCGTCACCTGATCACACAGTTGGCTACACATATGACCTACTGACTGTCATCTGGAGTGGCACGCATGTCCACACCCAGGACAATACATAAGCTAATGGGCCTGCAATTGTTTAGAAAAAAAGCCTAGCTGTACTGTGGGTTCCCCCTCATGGCAATCCAGAATGTACCCACAGATGTCAGCACACAAAGTCACAACTGTGTAGCATCTGAACCACACACAGGTGCCAAAAATGTCCAAGCAGGATACATGATTGCCAAGAACTGACACAGGCAATGAAGCACCAACAGCAAGCACTGGCCAACATAACGGGGGCACTGCACGATGACTTTCTGTACTGCGAATCATCACACACAAGTCAGAACTGGCAATGAAACATCAGGGTTGAACATGTACGCCCCTCCCGCGCACACCCACCCATCCCTGAGTCAATGTGACTGATACCAATCAAGAAGTGAAAGCTCTTATTCAGGGTTACAATTAACCCTGGGCGTAGTTCGCGAAGTAGCACTTCGCGAAGCTACGCAAAGTGCAGTTCGCACTACGAGAGCTACGCGTAGCACTTCGCGAACTGCGTAGTACCTTGTTCGCACTGTGCTAGATGTCGTTTTCAATTATTGCACAGTGCGGACAAGCAACCGGCACTGTGCAATCATTGAAAATGGCATCTTGCACAGTGCGAGCTGTAGTTTTCTGCTGCTCGAGTAGATTTGTACTCAAGCGGCAGCTTTCTCAACGCGAACTGGTAGTTTCTCATCGCGAGCGGTCGCGAGCATATGTGACCACTCGCAATGAGAAACCTGACCTCCTCGCGTTGGGAATCTCGCCGGGAGGTTTATTTTCCATGCTCGCGATCGCCAACTTGATGTTGCTGATCGCGAACAAGGAAAAAGTCTTGCCGGGATGTCATTTTGCTTGCTCGCGGTCGCCAACTTGACGTTGAGGACCGCGAGCAAGCAAAAAATGACCGCAGCACTACGCAACACTACGCTACGCGTGTTCGCACTGTGCTACGTGCAATTCGTGGAGTGCGAAGTAGCGCAAACTTCGCAAACTACGCAAGCGTAGCGTAGTGCTTTGCCCAGGCTTAGTTACAATAACTGTGCTTGAAAACTAGCTTCATTAACACGACATCACCTTGTAGGTCTGGCAAAACATATTGGTCACAAACAAACATCAACAGATTGTTGTGAATAGCCACACAGGCACTGCCCAGTGTGAGTATGCACAAGCAAACTGCTGTATCCCTGTCCAGTGGGCAAATGTATCACACATGTGAAAACTACTACCTAGGCCAGGGAACAATGCCACAGAGGCAGAGCCATTATGAACCCACAGTGAATGTGCACAGTGTTGGATGACACACATGAGTAGGAGGGCAGGCTGTGACAGGGGACTGTAGTGTGCACACTGCTCCATGGTCCTGGAATGAGCTGACTGTTACAGGAGCAACCGTCCCGGCACTATGCATATATCCCACTCATGCACATCATGTCTGAGGCCACAACATTGGTAATGCAAGTCTGTTCATTTGAAACCTCACACTCCTATGTTGGGACTCAGCATCAGTGTCAACAAATATGCACCCCTAATGACTGTACAGGACAGGGCACAGGCAGACCACCCCCACACATGATGCTGAAAGCAGTGTGCACCTTGATAAACTGGCAGCCTAGATGACCATGTGCAATAGTGATCACACACAGACCAGGTAACACATGTCAAGGAGGGGAAGGGAGGAAGAACAGCACAGGTTGACTGTGGGGGAACAAGATATGCACTGCACATATATACCCTGGCAGTGACTCCAGGTGACTGAGCAGCAACAAAAGCTGGCGACACACAACAAACACACATGTACCTACCCCCTTCCTGCTGCTGTAACTCCTGTATCCGCCTATCCAGGTCAGGGAAGACCACCGCCAGGACACGCCGCATCTGGTGGGTCAGGTGCCAGTGCCCGCCATGCTTGCGAGGAGCGTCCTCCTTCAGCATGACCCGGGCGATCCTCCGGGTCCAGCATCGGATGTCCTGCCATCTCTTCCTCACTTGTGGCAGGCGCCGACTGTGACCCTCCGCCGATTGCACGGCCTTGACGGCGTCCTTCCAGATGTTCCCCTTGTGGTAGGGGGATACCTGTGTGGATGACAAAGTGGGACAACATCACTACACCTGCACCATGTCACAGAGACACACAGTTGAACATCTTAGATTTGTAGAACAGGGCATAGTATGCTGGCAAGTAATAGCACCTTAGTCATAGGGACTTTTTCCAATGGGGACGCAGCAATGCACTACATGGCATAGTAAGTACACAGGTGGCATGAGGGGTGCGAACCAATCCCTGATCATGGCACACACTGTGCATCCCAAGCAACACAAGGCTGATGGACAGCACCGCAAAGCAGTCACTTGCCCCAGGCCACTGACGAAACCTCAGCAGAGTACACAGACACATACAGGCACACATCAATCACCTGCCATTGGCAACAGCGGATCCAAACCTCACTCTGCACATGTGCCACTTGCCAGGGGGGGGTCACAGGTGTGGGGCTAGCTCAGCAAGTCAGACACACAGCACGGCTTACTTCACACATCAGATGGATTGAGCAGTTGCCTCCTCCATGCAGCTGTGGTGCAACACTCCACATAGACACTCATCCACATGACAAGAAACATTCACAAATATCAATGTCCAGGGGGCGTACACATCATTTGGACACTCTCACCACTCTCACCACAGCTCCACTCAACTCTCACACACATCTGTGGGTGCAGTCACCTGTCACACTGGGGTGACCACTGAATCCCCGCAGGAAAATAGAACAAGAATGCCCAAGTGGATTTGACTGGCTGAATGTGCCATGCACTATGCAGTGAATGTCACAGTAAGCACAATGCAAGTGAGGAGTGCACACATGAACTACATCGAGCCCTGCATGAGAGACATAAGCCACCCACCCCCCCTGGGACCCACTCCACCCAACATTGCATGTCTGTCACACCTGGCCACAAAGCCAGAAGTGACAGACACAATAAAGGTGCACAGGCAAAGGTACTGGAGTCAGCACTCACCTGCTCCCCTGGTCGACCATACAGCATGGGGTACTGTGGGAGGATCACATCCAGCAGGGCCTCGTTCTCCTCCTGGGTGAAAGGCTGGGCCCTCTCCACAGTCCTTGACATGGTGCCAGAGGGAGACAATACAGCAGCAGTGGTATCGACTGACATGTTGTGCAGGCAAGTGCCCTCTCATGGGTTCTTCCTGCCTTATATCTGCCTTGCTGGCCTATTTCATTCACAGGAGTACATGGTCAGACTCATTTGCATCCTACGTTTCCTCCAATCGCTTTAAACATACACCAGTGACAGCCTTTGCATCTTTCGATTTTGCAGCATCATGTCAAGTCAACAACCACTTTGCAACAATGTTAAATGTGGCCAACTGATTTTTCCAGATCACATGATGTAAAATTTTGAACTTGAAACTCGGTATCCATGACAACCAGCATGCATTTAGGCCCTAATACTTGTCCCTCATGTGTCCCCATTGTAATTCTTAAATCCCCACACAGGTACGGCGCTTTTCACACGTACCCCTAGGGCACCATCACTACAGTGATACGGGCCGTACTCACGCGTGTACGGGCTGTACACGCGTGAGTACGTGCCTATCACTAGGCCCTACGGTACCCCCAACGATAGAAATAGGCACGTACTCACGCGTGTACAGCCCGTACACGCGTGAGTACGTGCTGTATCACTAGGCCCTACGGTACCCCCAACGATAGTGATAGGCACGTACTCACGCGTGTACAGGCCGTACACGCGTGAGTACGTGCCGTATCACTAGGCCCTACGGTACCCCCAACGATAGTGATAGGCACGTACTCACGCATGTACGGCCCGTACAAGTGTGAGTACGGGCCCTACACATGCCCTCAGAGCATGTGTACTGCGTTTCACTGCTTACACTGGTGATAGGAGGCGCACACGTAAGGAATGGAGGTGTCAGACTCGCACAAGGCTGTACATCAAGTCATTGTCAGTGCAGTCCTTCATGTGCAGGGCCTAGGTGTGTCAGGCAGTGATGTGGCACATGTCTCCTCATGTTGTGGCACAATCGATGTGTGATGAGCTGTTTACACATGTCATGTGTGATGGGGCACTACGTGGCACACTTCCCCTTCACACTTTGCACATGTGTGCATGTGCGACACAAGTGTCAAGCACTGCATCACTGGTATGGCACAGTCAGCAACACCCGCAACTGTCCCCTGATGGCAGGCACACGGATAATTACACCTCACATGTGACTCCCAGTGTGCCACGATGTGACTGTGTCATGTGTACCCATGAGCTTTCCGTTGGTGTTCCGTCAACTCCATCTGCTGTCGCAGCATCCAACATGTGTATGTGTGCATATGTGCATGACACACATATACGCACACCATGCCACATGTGGACTCACACGTTACATGTGTCATGATGGTTCGAAGATGACTTCCTGACATGAGGCAATATCGGCGTTGTCTCAATGTCTGTGACATCAGTTTTTGACATGGACCCCTTAATGGAAATGTGTGTCATCTGTCCATTTCCAGATAACATGTGACCTGTGCGTCTAGACTCCCGCCAGCTGTCTGTATGAGATGACATCCTTCTAATGCTGATATGTGGATGTCTGTCACTCATGTAATGTGTCTGGCTTGTCACTTACACTGGCCAACAGCTATTTCATGGCATGTCACGTCAACATTGCCATGCAACTATTGTGGCTGGGTCTTCGTAGGAGTATCACCTGGCTGGCCCACGTGTCCTGGATGTATTGCACAGCACAGACTCTGTATTAAGCAGATGTGTATTAGCTGTTGAACATGTGCTCACCTCAGTGACATTGGTGTGGTAATGTACTCACTCTTCGTTATTCCTTCCAAATCTCCGCAGGGCACCGCCTCTCCCCAGACGAATGCCAGACCTGGATGCCATGTATGAACATGACTGCATACGCCGATACCGATTCTCGCAAGAGTTGATAGAGGACTTGACCCGCCGGCTTGCACCACACCTCCAACCACAACACAGGTATCCTACAGCTCTGACCCCCAAGGTGAAGGTGATGGCAGCCCTACATTTTTTTGCCACCGGCACGTTTCAATTGACCATAGCTGATGTCGGTGACATGTCCCAGACAATGTTCAGCCGTGTCCTGCATGATATTATAAAAGCCATGTTGGTGCACCTGGATGAATTCATCCATTTTCCCACTCGTGAGCAGTTGACAGGTGTCAAGGGTGAGTCCTATGCCCTGGGAGGGATGCCTCATGTAATTGGGGCCATTGATGGGACACATGTGGCTTTGGTACCACCACAGGCACAGGAGGTAGCTTATGGAAACAGGAAACATTACCACTCCATTAATGCCCTTGTGGTGTGTCATGCTGATTTCCCATGTCTGTGCACGTTTTCCAGGGTCCGCACACGATGCATACATCATGAGGCGTAGCAGGGTGTCAGAAATGATGCTGCAGCTGCACGCAGAACGAGCATGTCTTGTTGGTGGGTATACTCTCTTAGTCCTGTGTTCAGCGCTATCTTTGCATCTTACGGCATCTCCTGACCCACTTCTTCAAATGATGTTTCCATGTAGGGGACTCTGGCTATCCCAACATGCCATGGCTGATGACGCCTCTCCGCAACCCAAGAACAGCTGCAGAACTCCGTTACAACGACACCCATGGGCAGACGAGGCGTGTGATTGAGAGGACGTTTGGACTCCTGAAGAGCAGATTCCGGTGCCTCCACAAGACCGGCGGCGCCCTCCCATATGCCCCCAGTGAAGGTCTGCAAATTCTTCATTGTGTGCTGCATGCTGCACAACATGGCAGTGGAGAAGGCCGTGCCACTCATCCTTGATCCGGATGAGCAGGATCATCCACCCGTGGAGGATGAAGGGCTCGGGCACGGGGCAAGTGAGGATGAGGATGAGGATGAGGATGAGGACATCCGGAGTCAGCTTATCCACAACTTCTTCTCATAATGGTGAGTCCCTGTGTCTGAGTGTGCACGCTTTGAGCCTTGTGTGGCATGTGTTGCAATGTGTGTGTCGAGCTGACTGTGTGCTAAGTGACTTGGAGGTGTGTTCTGATGTGTCATTCAAGTCATGATGTCATTCCACACATATTAGCTGGGACACTAAATTTGTTAAGGGCATGGTGAAAAACATCATTCCTGTAGAGTACATGTGCATGTCTGCGGATTACTAGCTCTTCGCTGAATTGTTGTGTGTCTGTCCTCCCCAGGTTCTTGCGGCTGTCGTCTGCTCATGTCATCATTGCCCTCCTGCTATTCCTCATGAGTATTGCAACGTGTGCTGGATCAGAGTTACATGCACAGACATGGTGAAAAGTCATTTGTGGTAAGGAGTGCAGCAAGGCATTTTGTGGGTGGTACGTGTTTGTGATATGTGGGGACTGCTCCTGTGCATGTTGTGTTACCATGCATACATGTCGACTCACCATGAGCCACATGACGTGTTGCATGGCTCCCATGAATTGATGGTCACCCTTCCTGACAGTCATCTGTAATGGTGTGTGGATTCTGATGAAGGCATCAATGTGTGTATAACGTCTCCAAGGAACATACGGGATGCTAATGGTGGACATAGTTTGGGACATGCCCATATGAGGCTGAATGGGGAATTGTAGACTCTCCGTGTGCTGTAAGGGGTGTTAGGCTCAACACCTTCACTTGTGTGCCAGCTCAGTAGGATTTACACATCTGTGTGTTGAAGGGGGTGTCCAGTGTAGGTCACACATGGTCAGCCAAATGACCTGTGAGTCTGTTCCAATTGATGCATTTCCCTTAGTGTGAGGCTGAGTAATAAAGGTGTTTGTCACACTCCAAGGTGCCTCATCTCTGTCAATGCAGGTCTCTTGCCACTTTGCATGCGGCATATCTGTAAGGGTGGGCGTAGTGGGCGTAGTGGGGCTACGTGAAGCAGCACGTAGTGTGCCCGAATCTACGCACACTACGCGCTTCGCGTAGCCCCACTACGCGCCACCCGCCACCCACCCACCCTAGTTTTAAAAGATAAAATTAATTTGTAATAAAGCAAATTAAAGGCACTTACCTGACGCGCGGCGTCTCCCGGGGCTCCCTCTTCCTGGTTTTCAATTTTCCTGACAAATGCGCATGCGCGGACGCCCGCGCATGCGCATTGGTCAGGGAAATTGAAAACCAGGAAGAGGGAGCCCCGGGAGACGCCGCGCGTCAGGTAAGTGCCTTTAATTTGCTTTATTACAAATTTATTTTAGCTTTTAAAAGTAGGGCGGGCGGGGGGCGGGTGGTGGGCGGCAGGCAGCTACGCTTTGCCCTCGCGTGTGCGTAGGCGCTGCCTGCTTCGCCTACTTCGAAAACTGCGAAGCAGGCAGCGCTACGTACACTACGTGGGCGAAGCGTAGTGTCGCGCCCAGGGTTACATATCTGGCATAGTTGTGGAAGATTATGCATAGGAGTCCATGCGTAGTTTAGCAACATGCATACAGTTGCTCATGAGTTAGGCTCCCTATTGGGCATGAAGTACATGGTTGTGTATGTTTTTTGGCATGTTGGTCCACACAATGGGCCACCAACAGCTGCTGAGGGTGTGTCTCCTGTGCGCAGGTCGGCCTTCAATTTCCTGATCCGGTGTCATGCTTCTCTGGTGATTGTGCATGCATTGTCTCTGGGTGTGCCATGTGACACTGGACACTCCATACTTTACACACGCGCCTGTTGCAGTTGTCCTTCTGACATCCTAGTCTATGTGTGCAAATTCTGTCATTTTGCAGGGAGATGCCGCCTGCTGCTGCGGCCCCTGCAGCAAGGGCCAACAGAGTATCCAGATTTGGCAACACACACGCCTCCAGGATGCTCCTCACTTCCTCCCTCCACCCATTCATTTTGCTGTCCTCAGCTTGTCTATGCCACTGTTGCCGCCACGCAGTGCCAAAGGCTGGACCATCAGCACATGCAAGGAGCACATTGCACCACCATCCTGTCCTTGCATTACCCACATCACACTACAGTCTGATATATCAGCCACACTCCGAGCTATGTCCATCCGCACATCTAACACCTGCTGTCAGACATACCCAGGGCACACAACACCTTTGCATGCTGAGTGTGCAACTCCAACTGCCTACACTGCGCTGCCCCACCTTCCAGGCCCTGTCACACCAACCAGGTCACGTCCCTGATACTCCCAACAGGCTTTGTAGCCCAGCAAGGGCATGGGAGTGGGACTCAAGGCTTCAGCATGTAGTATGGTGTCATCGTCTGGGACATGGCACAGGTATCATCTCTCAGCATGTCAATCTACAGAGTGTCCAGGGCCCCCCTCTCCACCATCACATGCGCACAGCACCTCATCATCAGCTCGTATGCCATTGACAGCCAGGTGCTCCTCACCCTCAACAAAGACAAAGACATTGGCAGTTCCATCATTCAAGTATGCATGAGATCTATTGATAAATGGCTGCACACAAGCCACCTGAGGCTGGACTTGTACAGGACTGAGGTGAACATCTGAGGATTGTCCCCTTCCAGCTGGGTCAAGTGCCTGTGTCCCACCCGCAAGAGCCCTGCACAAGCACCCAGTGGCCACACACACAAGATGGTGTGCATCATGTTTGGCTCGCTCACATATGCCATGCTAGTCCACAGCATCTGTACCTCATGCTGCAACTCCCTCTGCATTATGCACATGATCCACAGATAGATCCACTCCAAGAAAAGACAGACCATCCCCCAGGTCCATGACAACATCCATGTCAAATACTGCCCTGCCCTCTACGGAGCAAGTACATCCAAGCTCCCAGGAAACTGGTCCACTTCCAGGTTGCATCTGCAAACCTCAGATTCAACACCCTGCGCCCCAGCCACCTCACCGTCCACCATGGATAGCTGCAATGGATCACTGTCTGCTGCAGGGTGACCTCCACACTCCCCACCCACACTCAGGAGGCAGTCCACAACCCCGACCCCAAACAACCTTGTACGTCTGTCATCCTAGATCCCGTTGGGCCATCTCCGTGCATCCAACCTTGCCCTGGCCACCGTTCTTCACATCCACCGTACTCCAGCATACAGGACATTGTTCTCCCACCTGGCCACACATACCTGGGACTCCCTCCCCGGGAACCTCCACATGAGCCATGACCTCTACGCCTTGATGATGATCTCCCAAATATGTCTCTCCACACAGTTTAGTAAGCCCCCCCTCAGCAGCCAGAGGCCATCACAGGTGAGTGTTGTGCTCCATGCCTATATTGAATTATACCTTGTGACCCATGTGTGTCTTGTACCAGACTCTGATCCCAGGGTATGGATGGCTGGAGTTGGTTCAACACTCAGCCATAGTTTGACATTTCCACACACATATGTCGTTGAATGATGCAAAATGACAGGAACGTCTCATGTCCAAAGTGAAATATTTATTTACGGTGGGGTAAGTGGTTTGGTAGATGCAATTGGGTGCTGTACCGGGGGAATAGAATCCAAAGTTCACAGGGGAAGATGGTGTCCTTGGCATTGGAAGTCATCAGAGTCCAGACCACAGTGTTGGTCATCATTGGTCAGACTGTGACCAGCAAGTCCATGTGGCAGAGAATGTCATTGGATGAGGTGCTGCTGTTGCGCCAGAGGGCCAGATGCCAGGCCAGGTGACCTGGGAGATGGGGATGGTCCGCAGACTCTCACGGTCTTTTCCGTGGATGACCCACCTTCCTCCGGGGACCCTCAGATGCAGGCCTTGATGATGCTGGGGACGCTCCGTCAGATGAATCCTCCTCCTCCTCCCACCCTGTGTCTGGTGCTGGTCTACGCCTGGTGGCACAGGGAGGGTTTGCCAGGCTTTGGGCGATCTGACGGAGTGATTGGCTCACGTCCCTGTGCACCGCCAGGAGCTCAGCCAGTCTTGCCTCCATCCGTCCTTGGTGTTGTTGATGACTGGCATGATGCTCGACCTGCAGGTTCTTAATGTCATCGAGGGTCCCCTGCATCTCGGAGAGTCTGGACACGACCTGGTTGATGCCTCTGGTGTCACGCTGGTATGAGTCCAGGATGTTGCGTATGTGTGACATACCGGTGTCCTGAGCTGGCTGGTCAGGTTCGCGCCTCCACCTGCCTCCACTCCCACCACCCTTGCCCACTTGAGACTGGCCTGCCCTTGTGGGCACATCGGGTCTACGGGACCCCTGAGGGATGGCATTTGCAGGGTTGCCTGCCTCCTCCTGGGTGCCCGGAGAACCTTGTCCCTCCTGGTCAGACTAGCTCTGTTGTTCAGTGTGAGCAGGGCTCCTGGGTGTGTCCTGGGATGCGGCAGGAATGGGGGTGGTGGTTGGCACAGATGTACCTGACGCAGGTGCTGCAGGGGCTTGGGCACCAGAGGGTCCAGGTTGGTCGGGGTCATCCACGGAGTGGTGAGAGTCGTCGCTGCCGGTGGGATCATCTTCACGCGGTGCCTGGGTCTGTGATTCTTCCCCCCCCCAGTGTTAGGGGGAGATCGACGACGTTGCCCTGTGTGTGAGAGAGAGACAATGTTAATGGTGTTTCATGCGACATCTATGTTTCATACATATTCAAGTTGACACATTTCCTCCAGGTAGTTGGATGTGCCTAGCATTCCTCTCAATGTCCACTTGGGATGGGTATGTTGCGGGGGACAGATTGGGATGTTCCCCTGAGTGTTTGACCTGTAGATTGTTTGCTCTGATGCATATTTGGCTCTGGTTCGGTCTTGTTGTGTCACATGTCCATTGTGGGAGTGTGTAAATCCGTTGCCTGCCCCGGGTGTGTGTGCTTGTGTTAGGGGGGGGGGTTGTGACCGGGCCTGCTATTGTGTGTAGTGTGAGTTGTCATTGGGTCTCCCAGGTGATGTGTCTATCCCCTCATGGTGCATGCTGGCATGACAGTGAGTGTGAGTTCCTGTGCTAGATACCTGTGCTTGTGGAGTTGGTGTTTGAGTGTACAGTGGTCCCAGGAGGGCCTTGTGCTGCATACAGCAGGGCCAAGTGTCATCTACCTTGTCAGTACTTTGCCAGTCCCTGTGCATTGTGCATGGTTATGTACCTATGCCATATGGGCTGAGGGCATTGGTGTCTGAGTCTCATTTTCACAATGTGTTGTGTGGGGCCCACACTTCCAGCCTCCCGGACATCCAGTCTTGTGTTTGTGGTTGTTGTAGGCTTGGACATGGCCTTGCCTTGATTTGTGAAGGGTGCATGGTGACGTTAGTGGCATGAGCGTGGTTTTTGAGTGTGGTTGTTTGCGGTGAGTGTTTGAGGGACGTTGGGTGCATTTGGTGTATATGTGGTGTGGACTAGGGGTGGGCGGAATTTGCGGAATTGCGTTACGCAAATCTCCGCGAAACGGTAAAAAATCTCCGCGAACACGCAGAAATTCTGCGAACACGCGGAATTGCTTGTTCGCGATGCTTTTTTCCTGTTCACAATTGCTGTTTGCGTGCTCGGGGAGAAATATCTCGCGAACACGCATTTTGAGATCGCGAACAAGCAAAAATTTCGCGAAATCGCGGAAAGCAGACTTTTTAGCAATTTCGCGTTCTCCACGGAACGCGAAATTACGCAAATTCTGCAAATTCCGCGAGCGGAACGGAATTTACCGCCCAGGCCTAGTGTGGACCCCATTGCCCCCATGTTACGTAAGTTGTTTGTGTACTCACCAGGCTCGGCGACTCCTTCGACTCGTGTACTCCCACTGGCGGTAGCAGGGCCATCACCTTCTCCTCCCAGGGATGGTAGTGTACGGGTCTGCGGGGCGGCCCACCTCCAGTGATGTTAGTCTGGGCATATTCTTCATTCATTTTCCTCTTGACCGCCCTGCGCAGATCGTACCACCTGGCTTGGCACTCATGCCTGGTCCTTCGGATGGGCGCAACAGCATTCACCTTGTCGACAATCCTCTGCCACATGGCAGATTTTTCAGCTATGCTGGTCTGTCTGACCAGTGTTCCAAACAGCTGTGGCTCGACTCTGATGACTTCATTGACAAGGAGGTCCAGCTCCGCCGTTGTGAACTTTGGATTCTTGTCTGTGGGCATGGTGTGGGTTGTAGGTGTGGGTGTGGATGGTTGTGGGTGTGTGGGTGTGAATGTGACGGTGTATGTGTGAATGTGAAGAGGGGGATGTTTGTGGAGGAGGTTGTGTGAAGGTGTGTGAGTGAAGGTGTAGTGGAGGCATGAGTGATGTGGAGTAGTTTCTATGTGGAGATGTTTCTCAGTGGGGTCTGGCAGCAGTGGGTCTGTCGCAAAGGCTTATGGGTTGTGTGTGTGGGCCCTTTTTATTGGTCCATTTTTGGGTGTGGCTGTGTTTGAATTTTGGTGGGTGTGTTATAAGTGGTGGTTGTTATTTGGGGCCTCTGTTTGCCTGTTTGGATGTGCCAGGTCAGTCATTGAGATGTGTTTTGTCATGTAGACGTGTTTTGTGGTGCTGTGCGAGTCAAATTGACCCTCCTTGTGCTGTTTTACAGTGTCCTGGTTCGGTAAGAGTCATTTATAGAGTTATAGTTCTCTAACGATCTTGACCATTAAAGGGAAAGCTGCCATGATGACCTATATTGTCTACACCAAACAGGACCCAAACATTGCACATCAATAATCATCTCAAGATATTTCCAGTATGACAGTTCAACACA
Organism: Triturus cristatus; assembly: GCF_964204655.1. Classification (NCBI taxonomy): domain Eukaryota; kingdom Metazoa; phylum Chordata; class Amphibia; order Caudata; family Salamandridae; genus Triturus; species Triturus cristatus. The sequence continues at coordinate 578,106,748 of NC_140593.1, read as the reverse complement.
CCCTCCCTCACTGTCAGCCTCCATGTCAATCATTACTCACATTCACTCGATAATGCGATCACTTATTAGTGCAATGGTTACCCATTCCAATCCAAGCACGGTGGGTGGTACACTATCTCTTCTTTAATGCAGACAACAGATTGGAATTTGGTAGGCTTTTAAATCAAACAATTGGCTGGGGCAGCCATCCTAGATGATGGAAAAACAGAATGATCTTAGGAGTGGGCCACATAGGTTAATTAATTTTCACGAAGTAAGTTTTTGAAGGTCAATCACCTCCCAGGAAAAAATGATAGCCCATCATTTAGGACCCAAATATTGCAAATCAATCATCTCAGGCAAGTTCACACATTACAGTTCAACACCCGCCTTCACTGTCTGTGACCACATGAATCATTAATCATCATCACTCACACAATCAGTCACTCACCATTGCAATAGCTATAGTTACCTCTTCCAATCCAAGCATGTGCAGTTTAGAAATTAGGTATTCATCTTGATGCAGGCAACACATTGGAATTTGTTATTGGCAGGCAGTCTTGTAGATCATAAATGATCTTCTGGCAAAGATATTCTAGTGCTAAGTAATGCAAAATGGGATAGCCAATAGGCATATGAGAGGGGTAAGCATTGTCTCCAAAGTCATGAAGGAATTGTAGAGCCTTCTTCAATGCACACTGGTCCAACTGCTATTCAGCAATATATATGTGACTAAAAACAAGTGGGGGCAGCGTAAATCTGACACAAATATAATAATCTCCCACTAGCCAATTTGTTTGCAAAGATAGAATTAAGTTGAAGAAAAATATTTAAAAAGTTCTATAGGGGCCCTGGCATACCTAGTCTGGGAAGTAGAGTTCATCATCAAACTCAGGTGGTTCAACCAGAAGTTGGTCAGCTTACACATTTGATTACATTTCGGACCAATCACCCTCCTCCTCCTCCTGTGCTGCTGTTTCAGGAACAGTGTGATTGTGTGGTATAAAATATTGGTTTATCTTGATCAAAGTCAATCTTTCCACATTTTGACATGAAAGACTGGTCATTCTCACTGTAAAATCAGCACCAGCTGCACTGAACACATGCTCAGCAGACACACTGGTGACATCATAAGCTAGATATTTTATTGACAGCCTGCTTAGCTCTGGCCATTGGCACATCTTCCTATACCAACACGTCAATGGATTTTGATCAACATAGACCTCTTTTCGTTCATCCAGTTCATCCTGGAGCATCCTGTGGATGGTCATTGATGCGGCCACTTGCTCAACCTGTTTTGCCATCACCTCTGTAATGGACTTGAGCCCTGCCAAATGAAACCAATATAATGCAGAGGTTGGGTCCAGAACTTCTGTTGCTGATATTGCCAGTGTTCTGTTTGATTGTGTTGTTGGCTGCTGTGAGACTGCCCTCCCTGGGAGTTGAAGGCAGCATCCCAGAACTATGGGGAGGGACTTGAAGTTCCAGCCATTCATCTTCAAGTCTTCGGCTTGCTCTACAAACCACCGCTTGTATTTTAAATCATCCCCTTCATAAAAAGGAATGAAAGTGGGTAGAATTATTTTGTACTGTGGATCAAGTAGTATGGCACAGAGGTACTCTTTGAAAGTGATGATGTCATGTTGCAGCCTGGTATTACAAGCCAAGCGAGGGATTAAGGTCTCAGCGAAGGCATGCGCTTCCGTGTTTTCATTCACTCCTGTGGGGGCAAACCTTCAGACACCTTCTTTACCTGGTCCTGTAGGAAATGCAACAATGGGATAGCTTAGTCCATCGTACTGTCCTCCTTGCTAACTTCTGGTATGAAAACCTCAAAAGGGAGTAGCATCTGTGTCAGGCATTTGACTAGGCCCCATTTGTCCTCATCCATGGTCATAGCTTTTCCAACTGCATCCCATCCTCTTTGAATGACATATTCATTGATCTGTTTCTACTGCTCAAACAGACGTTGCAACATGTAAAAGGTTGAGTTTCAATGTGTTGGCACCTCCTGTATCAGAGCTCCAACTGGTGCTCTAATATTAGGCTGAATAATCCGCCACTGCTTCTGGGCTTTAAAAGAAAAGCTGAAATGAGTGCCTATTCTTCTGCAGATGGTCAGTATGTTGCTGACTATGTCTTCTTTTTTGATGAAGACTTGCACCGCCAGGTTGATGCAATAGGCCAAACACAGGACCCTGAAATAGCCTCGGTCTGACATGACCTTGACTATTTTCCTGCCATTGTCTGTGGCAACAAATCCAATTCAGAGATCTCTGGGTCGCAGACATTCATACACCTTGCTGTTAAATTCCTCCAATATGTTTACAGATTTATGTGAGTTCTCCATGGCGAACATGGCCACTGTTGCCTGCCGCTGAACGCTCTTAAAACCTTCTTCAGGGCCAAGACCTGCAAATATCTTTTGCTTTTGTTTTATCCCTGCAAAATAGATCCAGTGTGCAGTGATGCACATGAAATCAGTCGCCTGACAACTGGTCCACATGTCAGTTATCAGGTGGATGGTGTGAACAACACTTTGCTGCAAAGCTTGTCCAACCAACTGCAGCACATCATGATGCAGTGCTGGAACAGCAACTCTGGCAACATAGGTCCTACTTTGTTCCTTTCATTTTGGGCAGAACGCTGCCACAAATTCTAGGAATCCCACTCCTTCCACAAGGTAGGAGGTCCAGTGTTATGGGCACTATGTCTCACTTGCACACTCCTTGTGTTGCCAGATTACAGAAAACATGTTACTTGCACAACCTTTATTCTCTCAGTACATCATCAAGGGTATTTCCATTGTAAAGCAGTATTTCATGCATGTGGACTTACTGTTTATTTTATTATTACTATTTTTGTTATCACCAATAATTCTCCTTTTTGTGGCAATATGTAAATGACCCTAGTGATCACAGTAGAGATTGAACACGTGTTTGTTTTGACATTGTTGGTACATGTTTTGATTATTCACTGCAACAACATGTGTGCACATGCAAAAGGCTCACATACACTCTGAATGCATGAGTCCACCCCTGAACACTGCTCGTGGATGCAACTTGCAAACGGCCCAACACCAGAACGTGTCTCAACAGTTAGACCGTGGGCACATGTCTTCGCACGCTGCTGGGTGTATTTAAGCCATGTACACAGAGGCTCCGTGCTTAGCCTTGGAGATACTACAGAGTCACTTACCTGTCTCCTCTACGACATTCCTGTGCAACGGTCTTCATTCCTCCATGGCAGTTTCACATCATCCGACAGCTTCCTGGATCCTGGTCTTCCTCCCCCCCCTGTGATATTTCTACTGCAGATCCTGTAAAGAAAGCACAGGTGAATTAGAGCATACACATTTCGAATCTGGTTGCCAAGCGCTCAAAGGAAGACATGCAACAGCGCTTCCCTAAGGTAAAAACGAACCATTTGTAGTGCCCTAGAGCACTTTGTGTTATTATTCTACGGGGTTATTTTGGAACAAACAAAGACTCTCCTACCCTACCTATATTTCCAACATGATACAGGAATTACCATATTACTTGTTGTAGCAGCACATGCACAAGTGACTACAGAGAGTAGCAGCGTGTTTGAAACTGCATTGTGTTGTGGTATTGGACACATCAGATTCTAGCACAGTGACTGTATAGGCATAGTTATTAAATATGTTTGTTTATTGGGCAGAACTTTTGTATTTGTAGAACCTTTTGCATTTGTTTTCACTGATTTTCCAGGTAAAGGAATAATCGCAAGAACAGCTAAATACTCAGTACCCTATATAACCATTGAACATAACATTTGTACATTTGCTCTCCTAGAAGGGTCTAATATGTAGAAGTAATAATTTTGTTTAAATACTTTGCTTTTATTTCAGCATGTTCCTTTGACAACATTATGTGGCGTCCAGTTGTTTGGTACTGCAATATTCCTTCATGACATCATGATCGCCCACAGACTTCAATGCTTCCTGCATGCTTGTTAGGATGCCATATTACTAGTAAAGATTTGTTTTTAGATAGGGTGCTATTTGTTATTTAACCCATATCGTTTGTTGCAGTGCAAGAATGGAGTTTAATCGGAAACAACCCTGAGCATCCATCCATCACTCTTGCACCAATATCAGAATCCAGACCCACTCCTCCTGATTCCAGCAACACTGTGCAGAGAATTGAATCCCTGATGCCCTGGTATTTTCTTCTCTTCTTTCTCATCACATTCTCACTTTCCCCTCAGCTCTCATTGGGACCTGGGAACTATCATCATCCCAGTGGAACCACCTGTAGTTCAGGTGATTGGCTTACCATTGACATCAAGCACTAACATTTTTGCCAGCTTCCCATTGTGCAAACGTGCGATTGAGCGGTTCTGCTCATAGGGCCCCTCCTGCCTAAACATGCCTGTAATAGTAGCTTGTATTTTTTCCTTTTCTAGGGCCACTGACACTGGCATCTTTCGAGAGGTAGACTCAATGTGCATCATGGTGTGCAGTCACTGAATGCTGTTGTGTCTGCATCTCACGCCAAATCTTGCGCCATTGTGAAGTCATAGAGGTGGGTGAATCTGCTGGTGCACTGCTGGGGACCGAGCTGTTTTGTGTGAAGATGTCACCCTCTTCCTCATCATCACCTTCCACCTTGATTGGACCTGTACTTGCAGCTGATATTCCCTGGCTCACCTCACCACCACATTCAGCATTTTTTTAAGGTGCTCCTCCCACTTGACTGTGTGGTGTTTTTTCATATGTGTCGTTTGGCCTCCAGTACCAAATGTGTACCAGGCTTACCTCAACCAACATCTGTGTGGCAAATGGTATATAAATGATGTCAGTGTCTGTCTCACTGACAGATATGGTCCTGGGGTTAGGTGTGGGTGCGGGGGAAATCTGCTTCTTCTCCTTCCCACTGGTCACTTTCTTGGCAGCGCCTTTCTTTGGGGCCATCTTGAAGCTGTCAGTTGGCAGTGTCATGCATCACATCATGCACAGGCCTTCTGTCTGGCAGTACTGTGGGTGATGGTTCTTCTAAAGCAAACATCAGTGAAATTTGGCATTGTAGCAGTTCAATTAATGGCATAACCAAACAATATCATTTAGTATGGTTATTTCAGTTATTATAAATAATAGGCAAAACAGTGTATCTCTCCATTGGTAAAACCACACCAACATAAACTTTCATGGTGTACACTCAGGAAGGCTAAGAGCAACAATAACAACATACAGATGTAACTGTTTGATTTATGTGCATCACAGTTGGATGTGGCACTCAGGGAGGTGCAGTTGACAATGGAATAATCCTTAGACAATTAATGCTGTTGTGCACCTTTAGCAGACATGGGGTTGATGCCAGATGTTAGGAAAATGGGGAAATAAAAATTCAATAAACAATACACAAAAAAAGTAAGATTAACAACATAAACAAATTAAAATTAAAAAAGAATAACTAAAAAGAATTAACATTGAAAAAACCTCAAATTAAAAAAAAATGTTTTTTATAAATAAGTGAAATTGTCCTCAAGCACATTATTTACAAAACTGTTAGCTAAACCACACATGCAAGCCTATGGCAAAGGGCTGCTAGCCAGCGTCACATGGTCAATAACAACAACACAGAGCAAGACGGCATGGGGAACAAAGAGAAGACATGTAGGCCTATAGCAAAACACACTGGCTGCAGTGCCTACACAAAATGGCTGCCAGACACATTGGTCTCAAGTTAACAACAACAAGCAAGAAGGCATGGGGAACAAAGAAGATATGCAGGCCTATGGTAAACGTACACTGGCTGCCTACACAAAATGACTCTCGACCACATGGTCAAACGGCAAGCTAGGAGGCATGGCCACAACAAAGAACACATGCAGGCCTATGGCAAAAGCACACTGGCTGACTACAGAAAATGGCCCCCAGCCACATGGTCGCAACAAGCAACAAGGCATGGGGAATAAAGAAAGCATGCAGGCCTATGGCAAAAGAACACTGGCTGCCTACACAAATGTATTGCCAGCCACATGGTTACAACAGAAAGCAAGGAGGCATGAAAAGCATTGGCCACAAACAACAAACATATGCAGGCCTGTGGTAAAATTACACTGGCTGGCTGAATACAACAGCCGCTAGCCAAATGGTCACAGCAACAAGCAAAGAACACATGCAGGCCTCTAGCAAAAGCACACTGGCTGCCTACACAAAATGGCCACCAGCCATATAGTCACAACAACAAGCAAGGAGGCATGGGATACAAGAAGACATGCAGGCCTATGGCAAAAGCACACTGACTGCCTACCCAAAATGGCCACCGACCACATGGTCAAACAGCAAGCAAGAAGGCATGGCTACTAACAAAGAACACATGCAGACCAATAGCAAAAGCAAACTGGCTGCCTACACAAAATGACGACCAGCCACATGATCACAACAACAAGTAAGAAGTCATGGGGAACAAAGAAGACATGCAGACCGATGGCAAAAGCACACTGGCTGCCCACACAAAATAACCACTGATTACATTGTCAAACAGCAAGCTAGAAACTTTTGGCAACTCTTGGCTAAAATAAAATATAGCTAGCTGTACTTTAGAAATGGCACCTACTTCAAACCTCGTACTGCACTTAGTTTAGGTACACTGGGGTAGAACAATTTAGAAGCATCAGATGAGTATCACATTTTAGCTTATGTTAATTATGTATGTATTTTCATTAATATATGTCATAGCTACAAACCATGCTATTGCAGTATGATTTTATCTTACTGCTAACCTCTTACATATTGTACTTTGCAGTCTGTCTTACGATTGTAGCAATTCATATCTCTTGCATGAGAAATAAGATTGTTCAATAAACCCTTTTATTGAAATGCCCGTCTCTCTATTTCTGTGCAACTCTGTAGAAACGAAGCATGCACGATTGACTGAGTGAAACTGTTATCTATTGTTTCCACGATTCTGAGACTGTTCCGATTCTAAAAGGAAACAAAGTTGTCATGTTTATGCGGTTGTCAGAGACTAATCCCTTCTTGTATATTCGAGAAGTTTCTAGTGACCTCTGAGTTAGCTGGCACACACAAGTAATTAAGTTTAATATACTCAATAGAGACATACTGACCTTAGTCCTATGTCAAATCTATAGTGTATGTTATTCCAATGCACAGAGCCTATCAGGGATATAGGAACTACACTACAAAACAGTTGTTTCAAAAATCCATGACTAGTACTGAGCCTACTAGGGAAGAGAATGTGGCTTAATGGCTAGGGCTGTCGACCTCAGAGCTGGGGAATCGGGTTTGAGTCTTGGCAAGGAAGCTCAACATTCTGTGATTCTGGGCAAATCACTTAATCTCCCTGTGTCTTATATAAATTAATGTGTCCATCTGTAACGTAACTGGTGTTCATTTAAAGCACTCTGACACCTTCGGGTCTAATTTGCGCTATATAAAACTCGACAAAAACATGGAACAGCAAATTTACTGAACTGTGCAACATTTTTCCTTTACAAAAGATGATAAATTACATGCAAAAAAATAATTAGGCCCCTACAAAAACAGCTGGCCACCCACCAAAATAAAGCAGATAATAGTACAAATAAGTCAAGGTGCATGCCTCCAATCAAACAAACACAACCCTTATACATCCGTTTTTCAACTTACTTGTAAAATCTTAAATACAAAGTCCTTAAAGCCAATGGTATATATGCAGCAGACAAGGAGAGTGATCCTTCCAGCTCTAAATCCCAATGAAAAGTGACCAGAAGAGATACAAAGCACTGGGATGAGCCTGCTGGAAAGGAACAGAAAGTTGGAGTCTCTGGGACACTTCTTTCCAGTTTGAAAAAAACAGTTTTAAAAAAGCCTTCTCGCACAAAAAAACAGCTCCAATGGACAGTTTGAGAAGAAAATCCACTCCAAAAGCCTCACAACTGCATCTCCAGCAGAAAAGCAACTTGACCGCTCTGTTTACAATCAACACTAGATTGGCACCGTCGCAGCTGGTAGCCGTGCGAGTGAGCGCAAAGTCTCGTAGAAGCCTGCCAGCAGTGCAAGAAGTCTCATCTATGCTTCCAAGCCACCTGAAACTCCTGTTGGCCTCAGTCAAGTGCCAAAACAAAACTCCAGGGTGCAAACGGAAAATTCCTCTACTTCATGGCCAAAAGAGAGCAGAGTGCCCGAATTCCGCAAACTCCACGAGCAGAGCAGAATTTTACTGCTCGGCCCTATCTCAAATAATAATAATCTAGAGGCAAAATGTCACTAGTCACAGTCATTCTTCCTCATACTGGAGGTATTGCTGTGTTTGTAAGGTAGAATCAAAATGCTTCTGAATCAATTTCTTGTAGAATAGATGTTACTCGGGCAGCAAACAGACCTGGACTGTTCTTCTGCCCCTGTGAGAGCCAACAGAGTCTTTTCTGGGCCCCAAGCACTCTGAAGATGGTTAAGTCATGGTTTTCAGATGGTATATTATGCTAAAAAAAACTATGGAAATGTCCAATGTAGTTTTGTATTTCTTACATTTTTTTTTTTTCCTGTGCTATGTGCATTTCGCACTGCGAAAGTGTGTGTGTGTGACTGTTTAATTGTTTGTAGTCCAAACCTATTCCATAGAAATAGTCCGGTTTAAGCAGGAAACAGTGGATTATTCATGGTGGAGACACAAGGATCAATCACACCTTGATATTCTATTCTGGGATAGAATTCCCCTAACACGGCCTTTACCCTGATTTTTAATAGGGTATTGTGATTCGTACTTGCGGACTGGACCTTATAGGTGTAATATAATAAGGGGAATCCATAACCCATCCTGCCTGTTTGCTATATAATGCTGGGGCTTAAGCAATAGCCCATTCTGTAGCATATGCTGTTTTAACATCTTCAGGAACAACCATTACTGAGAGGACCCAGTCTGACATTGTGTACTGTGCTTCATTGTATATGTGAAATGTTTGTGTAATGGCATGAACTGCAAGAAAAGCAACCTAGGAATAGAAAAAAGCACATCTATTTTCTTTGTATGTCTCAATCATGAATGCAAATTCTACCCCAGTATTGGGGAGCCCAGGTGTAGTTAAGTGTGTAGATAGTACTATTTGCTTGCAATGTACTGGTTGCACTCTATTTAATGAAATGAAAATCAAAGAAAGGAAAAATACTATCTGTGGAATCCTTTTAAATAATCAAGCTTGATTAACATACAGACATAAAGTGCTTCCTATTAAGCTGAAGAAGGATAAAACCCTTATCACTGCAAACGTCTCAATAAGGAAGATGTAAAGAAGCTTTGGGCACATGCAAGAAAACTACTCAGGAGACCCATTAAATAGGTACCGTACCTAGAACGTTGGTGGCACCATGTTATACTGTTCCTACTAATCTAGTAGGACTGTGTATTTAGAACAACAAAAGTCAAAATACAGAGAGTCTGTCTTCTTACATGATCTGTAAATGTTGGTCTGTTTGGCTGAGTCACAGTTCTGCATCTAAGCTTCCCTACAGAGCTCTAGATGTTGACGGAAACCTAGAACACTACTCTCAGATACCCAAGGAAATTGTGGAAACAGATCTAACCCTTTCGCTTGTCACTCATGTATACCCGAAGTGTTAACAAAGAAGAGATGCAATATCGCATTTTCAAATGTTTATTAAAAAGCTCTAATCTTTATAAATAACACATGAACTGTGATTGTAAGAAAGATGAGACACATAATTTTAATAAGCATTATTAGAATAATGAAAAATATGAACAATTTATTCAAGGTAATTGTTCATAGTGTTGCTAATGGTACTTCTATATATTACTAGCCTCAATGCAAAAGAAAGCATATTGGGGTACCCATCTGCCCGGCCTGTTGGAATGACCTATTCCCATTCCTTGGTGCTGTATTTCAGGAAGCCATGCCCAGAGCATCCACAGTTGCACCTCCAAGTGCATAGCTTTCTTTCTGCTCAGGATTTAGGTCGAGTACAGTGGGACAGTATCTGACAGTAGCGTTCTGTGATGATTTCAGTGGACGTGCACCTCTCACTGACTTCAGCATGGATGGGATTTAAATAACAAAACGGCAACCTAAGCAAGCTGTGTTAAAGGTACAGGACAGTGTTTTAATTAGACTGAAGCAAAAGAGTTGTCTCCTTGAGAGTACAGAAAATAAAACAATGCCTCATGCTCTGAATTTGTGGTACCCTGTACTAAATGTGCAGACTACAGGGTGACAATGCCAATCAGGAATAACTGTGTGCCAGGGTCATTCTAATACTAAAGAAACATATGCAAACTACCATTAGAAATGAGAACTAAAATGAAAGTTAAAGGCAAGTGGGATAACAGCTAGCTGCAAAACACCTTAAGGCGAGGTGTTAGACCTGGCATCCTTTACGTGGTTTTCCCCTAACATTTTGCCTTCAGACCTCCTGTTTTTTCTGACTTCGTTTTAGCTAACCATAAGACTCTGCACACTTTACCACTGCTGACCCTTGCTAAAGTATTTGTGCTCTTTTCCTAAAACATTGTAACATTGGCTTACACCCAATTGGATTATTTAATTTGCTTGCAAGTCCCTAGTAATTTGGCACTACCTGTGCCCAAGGCCTGTAAATTAAATTCTACTTGTGGGCCTGCCATTCTGAGTGTGCCATCCGCTCAATTAGCCCTATAAAAATGTCTCAGGTCTGTCATTGCATAGCCTGTGTGTGCAGTTTTAAACTGCCATGCCGACCTGGAAAATTACACCTTTTGCCAAACATTCCTTTTTAATACATATGTAACCCTTAGGTTAGGCCCTCGACATCCCAAAGGGCAGGGTGCGAAGTATTTAAAAAGTTGGACATGTACTTTTAAGTTTTACATGTCCTGGTAATTAAAAACTCATGAATTTGTTTTTCATTACTGCACGGTCTACCTCTCCCATAGGATATGATTGGATTAACCTTATTACATTTTATACGTGTAATTTTCTATTTGGAACAGGAAACCCTTCATTTTTGGTTTCTCTGGAATCACAATTTAAAATCCTAACTTGAGTGATTCAGAAAGTTGGCATTTTGTTGCCTTAGCTATTTGGTGCCTGCAGCCTGTCGTTGAGCCTCATGACTGTGTGTAGTTAGCATTGGGCTTTATGTAGCAGCCTAGCCAGTCAGACAGCCACCAGGTTTCAGAATTGTATGAGCCATATAGCAAACTGGATGTCAGACAACTGCCTAAAGCTAAATTCAGCCAAGACTGATATGCTGTTGCTGGGGAAAAACCCAATATTTTGGACAGATAGTTGATGGCCAGCCCAACTTGGCGCCTTACCCAAACCTGTGCTCGAAGCCAAAAACCTTGGAGTAATCTTTGACACCAAGCTGTCCTTTGAGGCACAAATTAACTCGGCCACCTCAGCTTGCTTCTTCATCCTGAAAATGCTAAGGAAAATCCTCCCAGCAATTCCTATGGACCTAAGGAAGGCGGAAGTCACAGCATTGATATCCTCAAGACTGGACTACTGTAATGCCCTTTTCACCAGCACCTCAAGGCGCAGCATTAATAGACTACAGATGGTTCTGAATGCTGCAGCAAGAGTGTTACTGGGCATTTCTAAATTTGATTCAGTCTCCATGTCCTTGGTCCGACTCCACTGGCTACCTGTAGCCAAAAGGATTCAATTAAAATCTCTTTACATCGCGTTTAAATCCCTCAGCAACGGGGGGCCAACCCATCTGGCAACATTTGTAAACTTTATACACCTGCCAGAGTCCTTAGATCTACCAATCAAGGAAATCTACTTGTTCCTAGAGGAAACAGGGCCAGATGGGGAGGAAAGAGCTTCACGGCTACAATGACTAGCCTATGAAATTCTCTACCCATCATGTTAAAAAAAGTCCAGCCTCCTCAAAGTCAGGAAGGGCCTGCAAATGTGGCTTTTCTCAGCTTAATTGTACCACTGTGTCCACTCCTTTTCATCTATACCAAAGGCAGCGCCTAGACACCACAGGGTATTTGTTGCGCTTTATAAATTCCTCCTCATCATCATCATCATGCATTCCTCCTAGACATCCACATACAGTGGGGAGATTAGGTGTGACTGGATGGCCCATCATTCACAGGATGGGAGGGAGGGGCTGGGCCCAGCCCCACTTATTCTTGAATAGGTTGTGTCCTGTCTCCACACAAAGGACTGCATACCCCTGTAGTAAGTCTGGAGCCAGGGCAAGTAAGGCATGACATCTCTACAATTTAAACACATGTCTCTATAAGCTTCCCCCTACTTCAAATGCACAACTGTGTATAAAAAAAGACCTCATATATCAACTTAACAGTACACTTCTATACCTGTGGATACTCTGCCAGGAAGAAGGACAGCTGTGCTGCTACAAGGACTGTCACTCTGCTGGACTGCTACTCTGAAGGAGCTACTGTCCTGGTATGCTGACCTGCTGCCTGCGGCCTGCTGCCTTCTTGCCTGGGGAAAAAGAACAGGACCTGAAACTGCAGCTTGAACCCAGGACCCCACAGTGACTCCAAGGGCTAGTCAGCTTGCCTCCTTATCTGAAACTCATGGACATAAAAGTCTCTCCAACCAGCTCCTGAACCCAGTTGCTGGGTGTTCCTGACCGCCAAGTGGTGCACCTTAGGACTTGGACCCTTGGTGTGGCTCAGCAAGCTTAGACCAAACTTTAAGGCTCTTCGTGACCGGACCCGTTAGCACTGAGACTGCACTGCTTGCACTGAAAATCAGCGTACTGTAGCATTGACAGCTCCAGGGGACTATCAAAGTGAAGCTCCTGCCTGCCAATCCACGATGCCTGGCCTGCTCTTCATGCAAAGCTACATCCTCCTGTGATTCTCTCCTTGTTCCACGTGGCACTCTCCAATGGGACTAACCTAGGGCTGTTTCTGATCAGCGCTCCATTACGGTTGGCCTGAACTCTTGACTTTAACTCGGTTCCATGTGACCAGATGGCTGCGGTTAGCGTTTTATGCTTTTAGGCGCTATTTTAGACTTTAATCTTTAAAAATTAATTACTCTGGATCTAGTTATTGAAATGTTATTGTTTTGGTCTTATTTTATTTATTACATTTTGCTCTATTGGTCTAACTAAATGTGGGACCCTGTTTCTGTGGTGTTTTCACTGTTTTACTTTTTGATGTTTTCAGTGGCATAGCTAGACCTTTTTCCGCCCATGGAGGCCCCTGCGTTTGCCTCCCCGCGATGGCTACAAGTAAAGGGGGGGGGTGATCCCTGCATTTGCTGCGACAGCCGCAGGTAAGAGGGAGGGGACTCCTTGATAGACCACTGTCTGCAGGCTCATAAGGCTCAGACTGACATATACTGATGTTATTCTATCAGACCTAAAAATGTTAAATATTTTACCACATGAATTGATTATGTGTGCGTTCTCGCGAGAGAGTGCAGCATCTTCCACCAGACCACAGTACACAAACTGCTTACATATGAACTTAGTGCCTTATGCCCCAAGGGCAATAGCATCAGTGCACATGACACACTGAGATGAATCCGATAGGATTTGTAGTGTACTTCTTAGTCCATATATAAACTTTAGGTATTTTAATATTAACCTCAGGCCACAATGATGATAAATCGTGTTAACACATGCCGGAACAGACCACTAACTGGGGTAGAGTCAACAATACTAATTTGAGTATCCCCACACCCTATTTTTTTATCCAAAACGGCACCATTGGCCAGAATACTCAAATTAATTTCTTTATTCTTGTTGCTTTTCAGTATCTATAAAACAATCAATATACACAATAAACAAATACAATCATAATTAATGTCAAGGCTTATAAGGTCTGCTTCCCTCAGACTCATTGTTCCACACACAAAACTCTTTCATCCGGGAAATATCCACTGTAACTTAATCCCCAATTAAATCTGGTGACTACCTCTTTGGTCTGGTTCCTAGCACCACATGTTTGTCTGACGTTCAGCTCCAGGTATTGTCATCCTGCCGCTACACCTTGGATTGCTTGTTCACAGATTCTGGCCCTCTGATCAAAATTTCAGTCATTGCAAGCACTGTGATAGGCTATGAAAGTGCCCTTAACCAGTGCAAGATGTGCCTACTCTCAGAAATCCTGATGATGTCACATGAGCATCTGGTGAGATCTCATGGGACGTCAATAAGAGCTTGAGATCCCATAGGAGCAAGTGGACAACTTGGGTGTAGCACTATTTGGACCATATCCAGGCTATCACCAGCTACTAGGTTTATTGACCGCCATGGGAAGAGAAAATTCCAACTGAAGCTCCTGTTGCCATGTCTTGTTTTTGGCCTCAGGTTCTGACATATGTCTGAATGCATCTCTCTGAACTCTAAAGACTTAGTCCTAGTCCCTTTCTGTGAATATCTTGTATGTAGCCAACTGGATTACTCCATCTAAAGCCAAATATTAGTGCACTAATAACGAAGCAAAATGTGCATGCAATTGAAGACAAGACTATGGGGACTTTCATGGTATTGCTGTAATTAAGCCTGGAAAGAATGGCAAGGAGTTATTATCGATGAGTTTATTGACTAGTTTTAAGGAAGTAGCCTTTTGCACCTGGAACACTAAGTTGTGGATTTAACAACAGTTTCTCGTGGGCGCTCACAATGTTATGGATGCTGGTGATAAGGAAAACAGAACGCTATTACTACTCTTCTTGTCTTGGGTTAATCAGTAACCTGACATGTTATTGTGTGCTCATCAACACTGTATATTGTATTGTAATGTACTATACTCTTGACTTAGTGAGTGCTATCCTTTTCAGGAGGCTCATGAGTAGCCACATACCAGTCCGATAATCACATCACAGACATTCTGAGCATCTGGATTCATGTGCAGAGTAGAAGACATTGAACATTATCTTTCTCTCTTCCCATTGCCATTTCAGTTCTGGTTGCATCCATATCCGCCCGGCACCAGTGGTACAAGGGACTAGTGGGCTCTACATCATCTCAGAATCAGATCAGTGGCCTAGACAATTCTAAGACTAGTCATTATTAACAGTATTTCCACACGTGAAAAGAGGAGAGGTTATCTTTTACTTCAAGAAGTTAGATTCCTGCAAGATCAACACTACTATAATCCATGGTAATGATGTGCCCTTGTGACAAAGGTTCTCAATGATTGGCAGAAGTAGACAGTAGCCTCTTCCTATCAGGTTTCTACCCTTTCCCTCTCTGACCCTCGCCTAAGTACAGAGCCCTCCCGTCTTCAGGGTTTGCGCCGGCAGCCCGTCGCAGCCTCAGAGACGATCCACTCCATCCCGCCTAGTGTCCCCCTCACCCTCTGCTCACTTGGTTTGCGTCTGATTATTTTTATTAATTTCCTTTTATTTGGTTCTCCTGATTATCTTATTTAATTCTTTTTTGGGTAATTTAATTTTTATTCAGCCTTTTTCTGCCACTGCTGCCCCTGTGGCCCCTCCCCCGACACAGCCCCCGCTCCCACCTTCCTACCTCTAGTCCCGCCCCCTCCCCTACTTAATGGCGGCCGCTGTGCGGTCGGGCCGCTGGTGCGCAAAAGTGCACGGCTAAGGCAAGCCCATCTGCGCCCATCCGTGACCCGACTGCGACCAGCGCCAGGAATCCTGGATCCACGACCTTCCACTGCTACGACTCCGCCGCCCTCATCACACTCAACCCCGGAAAACACAGAGACTACCAACAGTCCTCACTGACCTCGACCCATGGCCAGATCACCTGCCTCCACTGCCGCCAGACCTTCACCACAACCTCGACTTTCGGCACCACCGACAACTGCGCCGACTACACCCTAAGATGCATCCTCCTCAACGTACGCTCCGTACACACACAACATAGAAATCTGGAACCTACTCGACACTGCAATGCCTCCTCCACCCCCGACATCAACACTGCCATCCCGGATGGATACAAGATCCAGAGGAAGGACTGCCTCAACCACCCAGGAGGGGGCCTCGCCATCGTACACAAGAGCACCCTCCGCCTCATCACCTCCAGCAAAAACTTCCCCTCCACCAAGCACCTGCACTTCCAGATCCAGACCAGCCCTAAATTCACACTCCAAGGAACCCTTGTCCACAGATCCCCTGGCCCTCGGACACCCTTCGCCAACACCATCACAGACTTCATCGCACCACACACCATCACATCAATTAACTACATACTCATCGGAGACCTTAACTTCCACCTAGACAACCCCAGCAACCCCAGCTCCACCATCCTACGGGAAATCCTAGCCAACATCGGACTCAACCAACTTATCACCACACCCACTCACAGAGCAGAACACACCCTCGACCCCATCTTCGCTGCAGGCAACAGCGTTTGCTTCAGCCACACAATGCAACCACCATGGACCGACCACCACTGCGTTCACTTCACCGTCGGAAAACCCAAGGTACCAACACAACCCCCCACCCACCATGTAGGAACTGGTGCACGGTCACCAATGAGCAACTGAACACCGCCCTTTCCCTAGACAACCCCACCTGGACACCCGACGCAAACACCGCAGCCATAGGACTCCACACCTCGATCTCCAACTGTGCGGACAAGCTCGCCCCGCTATGCAACCCCATGAAACAGCACCCCAAGAAAGCCGCCTGGTTCACCACCGATCTCCAAGAAACCAGGCGCACCTGCAGATGTCTGGAGAAAAACTGGAGAAACACCAAGACCACTGATAGCTACGCCACATACAAAGACGCCATGACGCACTACCACAACGAAATCAGAACAACCAAAAGGAACATCATCCACAACAAAATCCTCGCCAACTCTATGAACTCCAAGGAACTCTTCAGTGTCATACAGGACTTCACCAAACCCCGCAGCAAAGCCACGGACTTCACCCTGGCCCAAGACCTCTACGACAAGCATGGAACTTACTTCCACCTCAAGATCAGGACACTCTACGACAACTTTTCCGACCACACACAAGACCCCACAGCTGGCCCCCCAGAGACACCAGCCGGCCCACCATCTCCAACTGGACACCAATCATGACCGAGGACACTACTGTGACTATGAAAAGCATCCACTCGGGGTCCCTACCGACCCCTGCCCCCCCACACATCTACCACAGGGCCACGGACATCATTGCACCCGAACTGCAATGAACAATCAATACCACCTTCCCATCAGGCACCTTCCCAGACGACTGGAAGCGCGCAGAAGTCAGACCCCTGCTCAAGAAGCCCACGGCCGACCCCTCCGACCTCAAGAACTACCGGCCCATCTCGCTCTTCCCCTTCGCAGCCAAGGTGGCAGAGAAAGCAGTCAACAGGGAACTGACACAATTCATCGAAGAGAACACCGTCCTCGACCGGTCCCAATCCAGATTCCGAAGCAACCACAGCATCGAGACCGCCCTACTCACCGCCAGAGATGACATCCGCACCCTTATGGACCAAGGCCACTCCGCAGACCTTATCCTACTCGACCTATCAGCGGCCTTTGACACCGTCTCTCACCGCACACTAGCCGACAGACTACACGATGCCGGCATACAAGGAACTGCCCTGGAATGGATCTGATCATTCCTCACCGGAAGAAGCCAAAGAATGAGACTACCACCCTTCCTCTCCGCCCCCACGGAAATCACCTGTGGAGTCCCACAGGGGTCATCACTAAGCCCGACCCTCTTCAACATCTACATGGCTCCCCTCGCAGCCATCGTCCGACAACACCGCCTTAACATCGTATCCTATGCTGACAACACCCAGCTCATCCTCTCCCTCACGAACGACACCACTACTGCAAAACTAAACTTCCAGAGAGGAATGCAAGATGTCGCAGTCTGGATGACCAACAGCTGTCTAAAACTCAATGCGGAAAAGACAGAAGTACTCGCCCTTGGAACCACTCCTTCAGCATAGGACAACACCTGGTGGCCCGCCACCCTCGGAAGCCCACCTACCCTCTCAGACCATGCCAAAAACCTCGACATCATACAAGATTCATCACTCCGTCACCTCCAGCTGCTTCAACACCCTCCACATCCTTCGGAAGACTTTCAAATGGATCCCCCCTGAGTCAAGGAAGACAGTCACCCATGCACTCATCACTTGCAAACTGGACTACAGAAACACTCTCTATGCCGGCATCAGCAAGGCCCCACTCCGCAAACTCCAGACAATACAGAACACCGTGGCCAGACTCATCCTCGGCATTCCTTGGCATGAACACATCAGCCAACACCTGCGGAAACTCCACAGGCTCCCTGTGGAGAAGAGAGTCACCTTCAAGATCCTTACCCACGCCTACAAATGCCTTCACAACAGCAGACTCAAATACCTCAACGACAGAAGAAACTTCCACGTATCCAAAAGAAACCTCTGATCTGCCAACCTCACACTAGCCGAAACCCCGCGCATCCACAGAGGCAGAGCAGGTGGAAGATCATTCTCCCACATTGCAGCCAAAACCTGGAATGAGCTACCAACAGACATCAGACGAGCCCCCTCCCTGAACACCTTCAGGAAGACCCTCAAGACCTAACTCTTCAGCTGAATCGTATCTGCGTACCCCCATCCATCAGTGCCTTGAGACCCTCACAGGTGTGTAGCGCGCTTACAATTCCCTGATAGTTTGTTTGATTGACCCAGTTTCATGGCCAATTGGGGGATCCAACTAGGTGCTTGCCAATGCAAATCGAGCCGTTGAATTGTCAGACAAATAATGTCTTCAAGCTATGAACAGGGTTTTGAGGATCTTCACTTTTTCTTCTACGCTATTTGCAAGGAAGTTTGTGATTACGAAACACATACACAAGGGCTTGTAATTAGTTATTAAATACACAGTAAGTATTTAGTTAACAAAAAAATGTACCATTAGATTTTTATTCACTATGGCTTGACTTTTCAGTAGCACAAGCTCTGCACAACTAAACTAAGGGGGATATTCACAGGAAAGTGTGATAACTACCACAAGAGTAGCTTAACGCAGCTTTCAATATCGCAGCCCATCGCGGGAAAATAACCCCATGTCAACGTGGAATTCACAACAAGGCGGTACCATGCAATAGACATCAAATAACGCGTCAAATGTCAGCGTCAAAATCGACACCACGCCACAAAACATGCGAAACGCAAAAAATCATGCGATGAGGACAATCGCAGTACACAAATCAGCGAAGACCAGCCACAGGCCTGCAAATCCCACGAGCCTGGTGGGAAAAAGCAACATAAAAGCAAGGACAAAAAAGCCAAAAAGACATTTCAAACTGCGTAGCAACATGGATGCACCCGGACCGAGTGCAGAGGACAAGCCCGACACCACAAGCCCCACGGAGGACCAGCCAGGAACCCCACGTTCGTGGAAGGGCAAGGAGAAGAGGAAGAGGAAGAGGAAGACGGAAGACGGGGTTCAGTGCCCAGGAAGACCGGATCATCGTCACGGAGGTGACCGAACACCATCAACAACTGTTCGGCACCTCCACTGCAGCACTGGCAACCCAAACCGAAATATGGCAGGCCATCGTAACCAACGTCAATGTAGTCGGAGTGTCAAGGAGGTAAATGGAGGAGGTCAAGAGGCACTGGCATGATCTGAAAAGGCAGTCCAAACATAAGCTCGCTGACAACAGGGAGGCAGCAACGGCGACCGGAGGTGGGCCTCCTGTGACACAGGAGGAGCTGGATGAGCTGTAGCAAATGGTGGCCACAGTCAGCAGTGAGGAGACGGTGGCAGGATTGGTGTGCCTGGACACACAGCAACAGGGTGAGTAATGACCAGGGACGGGGTGGACAGGGGTAGATGGGCACAATGGCACACATGCACAAGTATGTGTAGCACACTGCACACCCTCAGTGACCGTGGAACATGTCCCTGATTGCCTTGGCACACTGCAGCACACATAGAACTGCCAAGTAGGCCCCCATCCACAATGTGCACAGAGGGGCCCCCCCTATCACCAATACCACCACCGACCCATGCACATGTGCCGAATCCAGCAAAGCAGCGGCTCTGTGTCCCACACTGACTATGCAAGTAACATTGCATGTCCGATAGCATGGCAGCAGCCCAAAAAAATGACATGGCCCACGAATCGACATGGAGGTAGCCCAGTGCGGATCACATCTGTAAAGGAACAGGTCACACTCTGACATATCCACGTGCACCCACAACCCATGCCTTACAATACACGCAGCAGACAAACAATGCACCACAGAGAGCACATATGTTCCAAGTCAAAAGCAAATCAGGCCCCAAAAAGCACACAATTCAAAGGCACTCCGCCTCAAAGGGAGAAGGCCACATGAAATCATTGCTGCAGTGGCAACTCCCCCACAATGTAGCACACACACATAGCAATCACAGAACATCAGCAATGATGGCAATGTGGTACAAAAGTGCAACACCAACACCACAGGACAGGGCTCACAACAGGTTTTGCACATGCGTAGTAACTGTCCACTCACTTCTGGCATTGCCTGACACTGTGATAATAATGAGCGGGTACCACCACACATCTGTCATGTTTTAGGAAAACACACTGACTGCCATGACTGCCATCGAATATCCAGCTCCCCCAAAACATTCGTAATGTACATTGGCATGCAGTCTGAATGTAAACATATGCAAATCAACATGTGAAACCCTGTTAACCTGCATCTCCCCTTAACCTCTTCTATGCCCATGACGAGATAGTCTCGTCATGGAGCGTGGTTGCGCTGTGCCCATGACGAGACTATCTCGTCATGGACCCCGCCCGCTAATACAATGCCCAGCACAGGAGGGGGAAATGGCGGGGCACTGAAGGGGTTAACATTGCAGAGGGACAATCAACACTTACTGCAGAGCAGAACACAAAGTCCATCATTGATGATGTAGAGGACAACCAGCACATATGTCAAGATACCCTCCAACAGATACTGGACAGTCTCTGCATCCCACCCCCAGGAGCAGGGCAGGCCAGCTGCCTCGAGGTGACCCCACCACCTGCACAAACCACACAGCAGGAAATATACACCAACACGGCTGTCTCCCAGGACCCCCGAACAATACATGGAGCACATACAACATGTGTGGTCTTCCCAGGTGGAGTTGGCGGAACAGCTGCGGGTGGGTTTCAAGCTCATGGCAGCCAAACTCGATGCCATACGTGGGTGTCTGAATCCCATCATGGACCACGTACAGTCCCTATCGGACACCCCTTGTCCGCACCATGCTCCACCACAGACCTTGGCTGACCTCGCTGGTGCCATGAATCTGACACAAGAACTGTGTGGGCAGACAGGCACCGGCCATGACAGCACAGAGTTGGGACAGATGCAGAGGTCAATGGAGACCATGTAGCGGATGCAGGCTGGAAGGATGTCTGACATAGATGGACACCCGCGAGTAGTAGCTGGGGACTTCAATGCCCTGCAGTATTTCATCTTTTGTTGCCACTGAGCGGTTCCCAGATGACTGCAGCGGGAATATCGACACACACAGATACGACCCCTGATGTGTCCGTGGCACACAGTGATGCTGCCCCATCACCTTCGCAGTCTGATGTGTGAGTGGCACACAGTGATGCAGCCATCACCCCACCACACACACCAGACATCCGGACACAGAACCCGTATCAGGGGAGTAAGAAGGGGATGTGAACTACTGTGTGGAGAAGGAGGCAGTGGCAGCCATCACCACCATATGGCCTGTCCCTGCCTGGTCATGACCTATGCGTCATGGCCTGGGAAACACCTCATAGTGACGCCCGGAACACTCTGCAACTTTCACCCGGACCCCTACACGGACTGCCATTTCTTCACCGCTGGCCAATTACACAGCTATCCTGCTGCGGACTGCACTCTCCCTCTTCCGAATCACTGTGCAATTCCCAAAGGACTCTGGTTGGCACGCCACTGGGCTTCCATGTGATGTGCGTTTGGATGGCCATGTACAGCTCCAGCTCCCGCATTCACCTGAATGTGAATAAAACATTCTAAATCACACAGATGTGTCACCACTATGTTCACTCACGTGTGGAGGTATGGCTGGATGTAGGTACAATGATTGCACATGAAGGTACACCCTGGTAACTGACATCAATGCGCATGTGTATCCCTGAGACACATGGCCAATTGGATGACTGTGAAGGTGAGTACTAGCTGTGTCCCCATTGCACATCAACAGCAATCTCACAACCCCAAACGTAGGCACACGTCCATGTATTGAATAGGTCTGTGTGTAGGACTGACCCAAACGAAAGCAGGCCAGGAGTGGTGTGCTACAGCACATGTGACACCAGAAGTTCACGTCACTTACCTACTCACACACATCTGTGTGGACACATTCTGTTGTGATATATGACATAGCTCCACATGGTCAGGGGTTGGACACCATACTCACATTGCTGAAGTCACGAAAGTGCACATGGCGTCCAGCACCTATCCAATAACAACATCTGGCTCACAGAGGAGGAGCTTGCCAAAGGGACACCCCCCATTGCACATGCGTCAGTCAGTTCCTCCCTGTGTAGGGACGATGCTCATTCTGGCGCAAGAGTGGGCAATCCAAACAACACACCTCACAGTTAGACACCAGTGGAGTTGCATAGACTTTATTGGCATGTGCGTGTCATTACGGGCGAGGCAAGGGCCACAACAGGCAAGAACATGCTTAAGACACTTACACGCAGCATGGGTACATGTCGAAGTTCAGAAAATGTTGGGGCTAAAATGGACAACATTCACCACAAATGGCAATGCCCTCAGCCCACCTTGCCTTTCTGGATGCGTCATGTGTTGTTTGGCGTCTGCCCATTTCCCCATGTGAGGGGGCACGACTCACTGCCCATGGGATCTGCATAGTGCTCTGTCTCCGGAGTGCGCCGATTGTCTGCTCTGCTGAAAGTGATCAGGTGTTAGGGTCCGACAGGTTCACATGTCGTGCTACATTGACATGTGTGTGCTCTCCCCCAGCAGTGGGTCCTGATTGGCAAAGTTGTCAAACGACGCTGTGTTGCACCAGGCATGGACCTGCATCACTTTGAACAGGTGTGTGTACACACACGTTGTTCCACGCACATGCATCCAGAGCCCGGATGAAGGCAGATGTATCCTCCGTTGTGGTGGGATGTGTGAGCTATCCCCACGATGCGACAAGTTGTTGGGACATGTGCAGTGGGTGCCAATCGGATGTGGCTGCAGGAACATAGTTACTCGTCCATGAATACCTGTGCAACTTCATGTGCAATGTGTTCCAGTAGTACGTCATTGTCGTGTTCAAGGAACCCCAGGGTGAGCCAATCCATTTAGTGGTCCTGGTAGGTGTGCTCAGCCCATGCCGTTTCACAAATCCGCAACAAAGCCCAATAGGGGAGAGCCTCGATGTGGTCACTGCACACGAGGAATTGTGCAATCTCCCATGCACAACTACCAATAGATATGGCTGTCTCGGTTACACTCCAGTTCGTGATCCAACAGGGGGCGCAGACAAAAGTCATAGTCCAATTCACCAACAGTTGTGTTGGATAGGCAGACATCCATGGGACACTCAAATGTTCATGTTCGGCAGTGGAGCCAGGGCTGGACGCATGTGATGTAGGCAATGCGGAAGCTGAGCTGGTAACTGATCTGTAGCACTGCCAGTGGCACTGCGCCCAGTAAATGCAGCATACGTGTACGGTACTGTTCCACATGACAGTGGTTGTGCATGTGCCCGGTATGGCCTGCTATTTGCCACAGCTCTGAGCAATGATTCGGTTGTGTGCAAAGTTGGGGAGAGTGGGTTTCTGTTTCCGTGAGTGTCAAGGGCATGCCATGCGGCGTTACCACAGGCAGGGGCTTCTGTGTGTGAGGTGTGGATGAGTCAGATAGTTCATTTGGGGAAAGCGTGATGTGGGAGTCGTCTCCGTCTGCCATGGCATCTCTCTCAGGGTGTTCCAGCCACGTTCTGGACCAAGGTCAGAGGTGCAGGTGTCCTCCCTCCTTCTGCATTGGAACAATGGAGCATTCATCTCTGATGTTTATCTGACTACTACTTGCGTTTTCGGAATGTGATGTGGCTTTGGCACTAAGATTGGGACAGGGCCTTGGGCTCATGGTGTATGGATGGAGATACACACACACATGTTGGCATGTGGCGGCAGATGCCCGAGGGGCCTTGCGCTGCTTGTGCAATCTCACACTGTCTCTCTCCCTCGATCTCTCCCTCTCTTTCCTTTGTTGGGCGCATGGCACACCTTCTTCTCTTAGATTTGGTCTTCCGGGCTGTGTGCCACGGATTGTCCAGTGAGGAGCCGCTAGGACTCATTTGTTTGCATGGTGTTTTGTGTTGGTGATTGCATTGCTGTTTGACTGAGTCTCCATTTCCTGGCCACGCATGTCTGTTGATTTTCCTGCTTGTGCGACATCAGGCAAAATGATTGTATTGGGATTCGTGGTGTTGGTGTGCAGTTTCTTGGTCCGGGGTTGGGGGTGGTCCCGGGGGGGTGTTGCGGGCCTGGGTGTGGTGTTGGGGGGTGTTGTGGCCCTCTTGAGTGTCCGGGCCTCATGATGGGTCGTTCCATGGCTTCTGTTGCCCTTCGTGTGTGGCCCTGGGCTGGTCTCCCTTTTGTGGTGCAGGCTGCTGTCCGACTTTACACCAGGTCAGAGCAGGTGTAGATTTCCTGGTGCTAACACACCTTATCACCTGTTTTGTGTTTTTAGCACCGATGTGGCTGGTCATTAAGAACGTTGTGGTGTGAAAAATTATGTGTAATAAAGATTATTTTTCATAACCACACAGTCTACAGCAAGATGTTGCCCATTGCTGATTCAACCTTGGTATACCAACCTTGGTGACATATCTGCCAAGTCGCAACCATAGGAACTTCATCTTCATGTGAGCAGGGAACTGGGCACTCAAGTAAGACTGGGCCTCAACTTTTTAATAACTATTAACAGTAGTCCAAGCATTATTTTTCCCTGTGAGGATCTCTTCGTCTGCCTCAAAAGATAGTTGCATCGTTGCTTGGTTTAGAAAGATTATTAAACTCGTTCTGTTGGTTGTTTTAAATGCAGATAGATGATAGCTAAAGGTATGAAGACACTCAGAAAGATAGGATCTCCAAACATTTGTGTGCTGGGAATTATTAAGTTCCTGTCAACATAGTTTTACCAGCATATCAGGTGCAGATGGCAATAACACATGAAGACGTTGGAAAAGACAGCTTATCTCACTAGGATTTGATACTGTGACCTAAACTTCAGAGGGGTTTCAGCATGATCCATGTTCTTGGTATATTAACAACAGATTTGAAGACCTTTATTTGTAACTTATTCAATGATGGAGCATATCGACCATGAAAGATGACTGATTAGTGCAGGGATCAGTTTTACCTCCATGACATTGATCAAACGATCGTAATTTGGACACAGTAGCTTTTTTTTATCTGGGTCTTAAAGCATAAACAGAGTTGCATCTTTAAATGATACTCTATCATCGAAAATGATACTGAGATATTTGTATGAACTCAGAGGCTCTATAGACTTTCCACTGACAAGCCAAACATGTGGTTTCACTTTTGAATGTTCTATTGTGATAAGTTTAGTTTCTTTAATATTCAACTCCAAGCCGTTGACTGATACATATTTGTCAAAGGACCCTATTATCCGCTGTAAGCCTATTGGTGTATTGCAGAGTAATTTAGAGTCAGCAGCATTTTGTAGGTACTTTATGTTATGACCTGCAAAGGAGGGAGCATGGGCATTCACAGTTTCAAAATGTGGTTGAAGATCGGCCATAAAAAGATTAAATAAACACAGGGCAAGGACACAGCCTTGCATTAGCCGCAGAAGGTGTTAAATTTCCGAGTCAACCTAGTTCAGTCTGTCAGCTTCACATGAGCACATGTGTTAGTATATAGTAGGATTATTAAAACAAGAGCCTGGGGCACAACCAAAGCTGCAAGTTTTGGCCATAACTGGTCCCATGGAACAGAGTCAAAGGCGGCCTTCATGATCACAAAATAAATATATAATTTCTGCTTTTTATATATTACCCTTTCTGCCATTAGAGTAAGAAATAATGGCACTCATCCAATTTGGAGCAGATTGCGGATTTGTAGGACCAAAAGAATCAAAGTTTCTTATCAAAGAACTGCCCCGGACCCCGGTTTTATATTTACTTCCAAAAATTCATAAGGATGACAAACATCCGCCGGGTCGTCCAATTGTTTCGGGTTGCGATTCGGTTCTAGAACCGGTTGCAAAATATGTTTACTACTTTCTGATACCCTTTTTGGAGCAAGATCCATTATATCTTAGAGACACGATGCATTTTTTAAGTATGATTGAAGATGTTAATTTTTCAGAGACATCACGGATATTAGTGGCATTTGATGTGGTGTCCCTATACACCGAAATTCCCCAGCAGGATGGACTGGAAGCATTGGAATCATATTTGAATTTAAGACCAAAGCCTAAACAAGTGCCTACTAGCTTCATTGTGAATTTGGCTAAAATTTGCCGAAAAAGAAACTATTTTAAATTTGGTGAAGATTGTTTTTGCCAAGTAAAAGATACTGTGATGGGTTGTCCCTTCGCTCCTGAATTTGCTGCACTCTATATGGCCAAATATGAAGAATTTTTTTTATTCAACAATAACCCATTTATCCAACATATTTCAAGGTGGGTCTGTTATATTGATGACAAATTCTTTCTCTGGACTGGTGCCAAAGATCTCTTATTTACGTTTTACAATTGGCTGAACGACCGCACACCAGATATTAAATTCAGCATCCACCAAGATAATAAATGTATCACATTTTTGGATGTGAAAGTTTACACATCAGGAGGCAAACTTAAGACCACACTGTTGGTAAAACCGACAGACAGAAACAAGGCCTTGCATTTTCAAAGTCACCATCCTCGGAGCTTAAGGGAAAATCTCCCATATGGCCAGTTTTTAAGGATTCTACGAAATTGTATGGACACGGAGGAATTTCTAGAACATGCAGAAAATCTGTTCTGCAAACTAAAAGATCATGGATATCCTAAAAGACTTGATGAAAAGAGCATGGTGGACACCATGTGAAGAGTTACTAAAGAAAAAGAGTAAAACACAATTGGATAAATTAGTCTGTGTCTCCACCTTCTGCACAAAATCCAACGAATTCAAGAAAATTATCAATCAGAATTGGCATTTAATTAAAAATTGGGATAATTCCTTAAACATTTATTTGCTTTTAAAGAAGAAAGCAGCCTATAAAATCAATTGGTTAGAGCCTCCCTTCAAAACCAACCATCAGGAATGGATATGCAGGGCTTCCTGAGACTACCATCCATCCAAGGCCATCGCAAATGTGGAACTTGCGTATGCTGCACTCAAACAATAGAAGGAAATCTATTTTCTCATGGATCAATCAACTGGAAACATGACACTTTCACAAATTGTAAAACTAAAAATGTTGTATACGGCATAATCTGCCCTTGTGAAAAACTTTATATCGGGAAGACAAATCAGGAGATACGACAAAGAATTTGTCAACATAAATCACAAATACGAAAACATATAGTGACAGCACTGTTGGTTACTCACTGGCTAGAACATAACCATCTTGAAACAGATTTGAGATGGATAGTGATGTCCTCAATAGAAGCTGGTGAAAGAGGAGGCTATTTAGTACAAAAACTGAACCAGCGGGAGGCATTCCTAATAGTTAAATTCAACACAGCCCAAAATGGGCAAAATGAACAATCAGAAGTACAGAACTGGTAAGCACCATGCAAACTCCTGCACATAGGCCGACTTCAAAAAACATCTGTGCGTCTTGATGAACATCTTTCTTATATCTCTGACCTTTTAACTTTCAAATTACTCCTTGCCCGTGCGAACATAGTGATGCAGCGGTAATTTCACGGTAATTTCTCAATGCTAAACCTCATTTACCTCTAATTTACCGCTGTAAAGGTACTGGACCCTTGCCACTGTATATTACCTTCAGGAGACTTTACATAAACATGAAAAATCAAAAATGCATTTAATATTTAAGCCAATAAAGAGAGCTGTGAGTATTTTAAAGGGTTTTATTTTCTTAGTTAAAAGTTACGTTTTTCTGACCCTTTATTCATTCGTCAAATATCAATAAGGTTACAGAATTTGGAAATTTGGAAAAATAGCAGTAATATAGAACATATTACAGTCTGCATATAAGCATCACATGTAGAAAAGAAAATGTGGCGCAAAATGTCAGTCAAAACTCTTAAAGAGTTTCTAAGAAAAGAGTGAGTCTTGCAAGGCTAATCAATAATTAATAAATGGCAAAAATCTCCCATAAAGAGAAATAAATGCATAAGACAAATAAATCTTTTCAAAACTAATTAATTAGTCAAAGCATAAACTTAAAGTTTTAGCATTCTAAATCTACCTTCTGCACTGGACTGTTCATCTCTGCGACTCTGAGCTACACAACCCTGTTGTTCTGCTTCTAAAACATTTTCTTGAGCCTCTTTTAATTCACCTGTGAAGATTCCATTGAATGTATATGCTAACAGAACACAATTGTGTGCAACTCAATTAGCATTTCTCTCTCCCATGACAACAGTGACTCCCATTTGAGCAGCTATACTGCATGTTATGGTAAGGGCAATCAATTTTGAATTTTGGGCTGAGGTAACTACTGAAAGCCATGAAGCTTTGACAACACAATGTATAAGAAGCACAGCATGTGCTGCTCTTAATGTGTCATTGTTACCTTTCAAATATGGACCATCTACGAAATGGTTGGGCTGAATCAGAAGTTCATCCTTCAAGTCTGATATTCATATTCAGTTTCATTGATGTTGGGGTCAAAGGTCATTGAAAAATACATCACAGACCCTTGAGCACATTCATGTTTTTGAACAGGCACTGAGAGAGCGCAGCCCTCCCTCTCACTGCAAATTGGAGTATTTTCTTTCAAATGAGCTCTCATTCCTAGTGCTGGGGCGCAACATTTTTTCTCTTTCAACTCCAGGAATGCTTTTGTGCAGTTGTTGTCCAATGGAAGCAGATCAGACACATCCTTGTGTGTCAGCCTCAGTAAAGGCTTAGCCACTAGGGAAAGGTTTAGTAACCACTCTCTACAGCAGCCAACCATTACCAACAATTTCCTGACTTCTTTCTGAATTTGAGGTGGATTTATCTTGGGAATTATTTCCACCCTCTCTGGTGACACCTTTCTACCTCCTTTTCCAATGATGTGTCCCAGGTATTCATCTTCTTTTTGACAGTACTCCTGACTATTCTCATGACATGGCACTGTGACATGAACTTGACAAAAATCAATAACAATAAGCCATTCTGCAGCACATGGAATGTGAAAAAATATATTGGCTGAATTTGGTACCACAGGACAACATAGAAAAATTATGCTTTTAATCTCCTGCACTAATCTGTTCTTTTTATTTAGTTTCTGTGATCCTGTGATCAGAAAGTTACATAATTCTACCAAAAATCTTTTACTCAGTTTATCTCTAATTATTAGTAACATTTCTGCAACTGATGGTGTTCTTGAATACATGTCATCTGGTCCTAATTTTAATAAGACATGTTCTGC
The DNA here is from genome assembly GCF_964204655.1 of Triturus cristatus. Lineage (NCBI taxonomy): Eukaryota > Metazoa > Chordata > Amphibia > Caudata > Salamandridae > Triturus > Triturus cristatus. The sequence continues at coordinate 578,077,304 of NC_140593.1, read as the reverse complement.
ACATTTTATTAATCTGGCATCCTTCTCTGTGAACTCTCTTATTTTGGTGTTTATTATTTCTTTCAAATCAGAAGATAATTTTTCAACTATCTTTTCTGAAAGCAATGCTACAGCTGTCTCGTTGGGCCATTTTAAAATGTACAACCTCATCAGGAATCTGAAAATTAACATTATCTGGTGTACAGTAATCTGTGCTGTTTAATTTGCAAAACAATTGTTTTCCTGCGAGACCTGAGTCACAAACAACAAATTGGTGACTTTCCTCAATTGGGCCTATTTTTGGTGCAAATTCTTCTAAAACTGGGTTTGTAATTTCTTTGTTTAAAATTCCTACAACTAAGTCTCGACCTTCCACTGCTTTCACAATGGACTTGGTAAATTCAGAATTGTTAGGGTTATAACTCTAATTTTCAAATACAAGAACCTGTTGAACTGGGTTCTTATTTTGTTTCTGGAAATAATCCACATTTGCTCTGGACAACTTATTTAAATACATTTTAGCATTTTCCATACTTTGTGGGACCATTTGGGCATGAAAATCTCCTGCCATTGGTACCTGCTTCTGAACTGGCATTTGCATTTGCTTGGCTGACACATCTTGCACCTGCATTTCTCTCTGTTTTTGCACATTTCCAACTGCTGCATCATGTTTACATTTAAATTTCTTCTTCCAATGCTCAAATCTGTTATAAAGATGGCAAAAGAATACCTTTTCCAGCAGTGCAACATCCATACCTGAATTTGCACAAAGCAAAACACCTTTACTTCCATCCTGTGTACTTGTAATCTGTACCCAATCAACATCCTTTGCTGGCACTCTACCCTTTAGGAAAGTAATCACTGCTACGTATTTCTCCATACCAACAGAAAATGATGGTGCATTCATGCAAACCCTTTTTATTGTCTCCTCACCTGGCCTTTTGCACAATAACTTTAGATTCAAACCACACTTCAGTCTGCATGGCAATGTCAAAGAACATTTACAAATTAATGCATAACTCCTTTAAAATTTCAACAAACCCATCAATGTGTGGGTACCACAACATACGTTTGTCTCTCAATTGTGGGAATGTGTTCAGAAAGGCTGCAAGTTCACCTTTGTTCCGTGGCAAATGAACATGCACTTCTCCCACCTTTTCTCTCAATGAGTAAGCAAAAGCTTCTCCCTCATCCTGTTTATTATTTTCCTCAACTAGATATGGTGGTTTCTTTTTCTTATCCAGTTTCCTTGCTAGGTCTGGTGGTTACTTTTTTTCTCATGTTTTCTTGCCCACTTGTCACCTAATTTCTCAAACCCATTGCATTAAAAATATATTTCATTTCTGCAATGTGCAATTGCATTCCTGAAGGACACATTGTCTCATTTGCCTCATCATTCATATGTACCCTAAAACGTTTCTGAAATGGAAGCTTCCTGAAACATCAATGTCATATCTTTGAGCCAAATCAGTCAGTATATCATGTGTAGCTTCTGCACATGTAGCTGTTTCCTTACTCAGGGAAATTAATTATTTCTCCTGACACTGGTTCACATTTTCATGATTTAAACAGCAGGGACTGTTAATTTCTTTATGTTCAAATGTTGAATTTAAAACACTAAGCTGTCTCTCTTTTCCAGGGTCTGGGTTAATTTGTTCCCTCATGCTCTCTATCTTTTTAATCACTGCTGCTTCCTCAAAGCAGGTTTGAAAAATCTCATTTTCAAATATACTCATTTTATCCTGGGCTGCAGATGTTGTAAAGACCATTTTCCACCCACCTTCCAGTGCTTGGACTATCTGGGGTAATTTCTGTTCAATAATCTGTGAATTCTGAGATTCTGAAAAAAACCCTGACAAAATTACTCCTTCTGCAGCTCTTTTAACCTTTTGAATAGGGCCCATATTAATTGGGACAGTCATAATTTTTCTAGGTATTGCCTGTGCATCTGCGGTTTGTGGTATTTGGACTGAATCAGTCATATTTGAAGTAGTAACACCTGGAGGTACTGTCAGTGCTGAATCAACAGGTAGTGTGTCAATCTGAAATGTCTGCACATTTCTCTCAATCTGTGTTTCTCTCTGTTTAACAGAAGTAGCCACTGTAGTACTTACTGGTACACTATTTTCAGTATTTTCAATGGGAACCACATAAAGTGGCAGACACTCAGTTAACAATGCATCCATTATTTCATCCCTTGAATCATTATTTATTTGAAGCTTTTTATCATCATTAATTCCCTTCTGCGTCTGGTGCTTTACCTTTTTATCCTCACTTGCTTTGTCTCTTGCTGTCTTTTCCCACATGCTTAAAGCCTCAAATTGTGCAGCTCTAGATGGTGTCTTTATTTCACATAACACTTCCCTTAATTTGTCAATAATTTGCAATTCAAAAGTACCATCTTTTGGAAACCTCAAAGGACCCACTTTTTCAGTAATTTTGCACCATTGGGGAACCCACATACATGAATTTTGTCCCAAATTGGTAGACATAAAATGCACAGGTGTTCCTTCAGGAGAATCACTAATTAAAAACACATTTTTCACTTTACCTCCCAACAGTTTCTTTAAACCTTCAAACATTTTTATTTCTGTAATAGTTCAATGCAATTTCTTTTCTCCAATGCTGTCAGTTTCAATTTCAGTCAGTTTAACTCCTACTACTGACCCTTCACAAAATCTTACAGAAATATTCTTCTGAGATTTTTAAATCAAAATTCTGTTAATAACAACATAAAAACATTCGCTACTCTGTCTGTTCCACTAAACAAAGGATAGATTTATTTTCACTGCAAGTAACACATTCGGCTTACTCTTCACAAAGTAAGAACTTCTGTTTACTCTTCAAACAGTAAATCCCTTCCGCTTACCCTTCACTCAAGCTCCAGATAAGACCTGTTACTTGGATACCCCTTTTGGGAAATAGAGCCAGTGACTTCGTAGGTAAAATCCTTATGCTACCATTCACACTCACTTTTATACGATATATGGTCCCTGTTGTAACACTGCCAGGCCTATGTAGCTTCTCAGTATTACTTCCAACAGACGAGTAACCTCCTGCAGTGTGGCTTCCAGTTACTACCCGCCATTCCTTTGCGGGATTCCACAGGTGTACATACCTGTTTTTCCAGACAACATAGAACAAGACACTAACTTACTTAAAATGAAGAGTTAAAACATGTAATCAATAACCAATCAATCTTGTTCTATGAAATTACCAATATAATAAATAAAACCAATTCAAAAATGAGCAAAATTTTCACCAACAGTCAAAACCCTTACTATCTTCAACACTTCAAAATACATCCTAGCACAATAACAACATTTCACAACCCTATTGATACTCACACCACTCCAGCAATCGCCTTCTTGCATCACCTTCCAGTACTGCTTTGCTAGTCTTCAGGTTCTGAGCATTGGAATCAGGAATCAGGACTTTCTTTAGAGAATCTGGACATTTATCTAACTTAGGCAATTATTTTACTTCCCTCCTAAGGTCAATGATCCATTAGTTGAATAGCTGCTGGTGATATCAATAATCCTTAATCACCAAACTAATCAATAATGACCATCCTCTTGCTACCAGAAACTGATGGAGCAGTAATTTCACGGTAATTTCTCAATGCTAAACCTCATTTACCTCTAATTTACCGCTGTAAAGGTACTGGAACCATGCCACTGTATATTACCTTCAGGAGACTTTACATAAACATGAAAAGTCAAAAATGCATTTAATATGTAAGCCCATAAAGAGAGCTGTGAGTATTTTAAAGGGTTTTATTTTCTTAGTTAAAAGTGAAGTTTTTCTGACCCATTATTCATTAGTCAAATATCAATCAGGTTACAGAATTTGGAAATTAGGAAAAATAGCATTAATACAGAATGTATTACAGTCTGCATATAAGCATCACATGTAGAAAAGAAAATGTGGTGCAAAATGTCAGTCAAAACTCTTAAAGAGTTTCTAAGAAAAGAGTAAGTCTTTCAAGGCTAATCAATAATTAATAAATGGCGGAAATCTCTCATAAAGAGAAATAAATGCATAAGACAAATAAATCTTTTCAAAACTAATTAATTAGTCAAAGCATAAACTTAAAGTTTTAGAATTCTAAATCTACCTTCTGTTCTGGTCTGTTCATCTCTGCCACTCTGAGCTACACAAGGAGCAAGACAGCCCCTCCTTCACAGACCACAGAGGAATGTGATCTGCCTTGCCCAACAAATGAGGTGCAAGGTCTCTCTGAAAAAATATGAGCAAAAGGCCCCCACCTCCCTCTGTCTCTCCTCGGACGCAATCTCCACCCAGGCTACACCCGCGACGTTTCACGTACCTAACCCATATGAATGCCTGGCCTCATCATTATTTATACTCTAATTCTTGGCAGACTACACTTATAATGTTTCAGATTCAGAGAAACTCGCACTGTGATTGGTTACCATAGATGACATGAGGGTCTCACCATCCTGTTCTCATCGCAAATCCGGTTTTAACAAAATAAGCGTTAATGATAAATATAATCATATATTTGAGCAACATTTAATTGGGAAAAAAATTCTGTCCAGTTTCCTCCTTCCTGTGACATCGCACGCAGGATAAGCACATTCCACAAACACTGGTACATTGGCAGGACTACTAGAATTTAAAGTTTACGGTGTCCTTGAACTAGGTCTTCACTCGAGGCACTTGGCAGTATGTAGCTGTTTTCTGCGCATGATCTATAATTCACAGCCTTGCTGTATTCACAGACAGTCATTTTATCTTAGGCCCAAAAATAAAACAAACACAAAAATATTATTAATTTATGAAATAGAATCCATTCTGTTTACCTCCCCCATACTAATACCTTGTTTCATTTATTTACTTAGCAAAAGCTATTAGTTTAAAGCAGCTTTTCTATTATTTGTGCACAACATGCAAAAATGTGCAATGTACAACATAGCATAAAACATGCACCGGTGCAAATTTTCAAAGCACAAGCAGTTAATACATACTAATAGCAACATGCTATAATGTTTTAGATAGCTTTTCATGCAAAATGCTTTAGCCCCACGTGTAGTGATGGTACATGGTTAATTTAATACACATTATAAGGAGATGTGTTATGAGCTGAATATGCATTGTTTTAATATGCAACAAAGCCAAAGTCTCTTAAGACAGGAATAGGGAGTGTAGATTACAAGGAAAATGAGCTGGGAAGAGTGAACACATTCAATGATTATCGTCAAAGCTAAAATAGCCACTAAAATCACGAGTTTTCTCTACACTGCAAAAACACATGTTAATTCAGCACAAGCATTTCAGACTGAAAGCATTTACCAGGCCTCATTTCATGTCTTTCATTTTGAATGCAGCAAAGTGCACCTGTTAAAAAAAACCATTTGACTAGGCCTCATTTCATAATTTCATGTGCCATGTGTTTTCCACTGGCACCAAAATCTATGTATTGTATTGTATTGTATAGATTCTTGTAAAGCGCGAGTCTGCCACCCAACGGGTATCCTGGCGCTGTAAGACACAACAGCATGAGACAACACAGAAACGACTGGCCAGTGGTTAGGGTTGATGCCATTTTATTCCAGACGGAAGAGCCAGGTCTTTAGATCTTTCCTGAAGCCTAGCAACGTTTTGGCCTGTTGCAGCTCTAGGGGCATCTGATTCCACAGACGGGCTGCCGCCGTGCTGAAAGCCCTACCTCCCATTCTGACACGCTTTACTCTGGTGACAACTGCCAGGCTCTGGCTAGAGGAGCGGAGGAGTCTTTCTGGTTGATACCAAGAAAATCTTTCTCGCAAAGGCAACGGGCCGGAGTTATGTAGGGCCTTGTAAACCATAACCAGTGACTTGAACTCAATCCTCCTCTTAACCGGAAGCCAATGGAGGTCCTTTAGTGCCAGCGTGGCAGATGAATCACGCTGCCTTCTGATGGCCAGTTTTGCTGCCATCGACTGAACTCTCTGCAATCCCTGTACAATAGAGAGGGGAGCACCCAAGTACAGTGAATTACAGTAGTCCAGTCTACTCAGGATCACGCTCTGGACCACCAGAGACCTTGTCTCATCAGGGAGGAGCGCGAGAATTTGACGAAGAGCTCTCAGCAAAGCAATACATGAGCCAGTAGTTTTATTGGCCTGGGATTGCAGCTGGAGGTCTTCGTCCATCATGACCCCCAGGTTACGGACTGTTTTTACTGCGGTTAAGGGGGGATCCTCTGGCCATAGTCGAAACTCGGCCAAAGGAAGTTTGGAAATTTTGGGTGCACCGCAGTATAAGAGCTCCGTTTTCCCGGCATTCAACTGGAGTGAATTGGTCTTTAGCCATTCAGAGACCTTCCTCATACAAGCCTGGAACGAGTTTAAAGATACTGCGTGCTCTCCTTCCAGGGAGAACGTCAGTTGTATATCGTCCGCATAATTGACTACCTCGATCCCGTAAGCTTTTATTAGGGGGATCAGAGGTCCCAAGTATGCATTGAAGAGGATTGGGCTGATGGCTGAGCCCTGAGGTACTCCATGGCGAACCGGGAACCAAGGGGAGATGAATGGCGTCAGAGTCACTGCCTGTTGACGGTTAGTCAGATAGGACTTCAGCCACTCCAAGGCCCGGCCCGTAATCCCCAAACCTTCCAGTCTTGCCAGTAACACCGAGTGGCTAACCGTATCGAAAGCGGCCGACATGTCCAGCAGCACCAAGACTGAGGAGCTGCCGCCGTCGGCTCGCATTCGAAGTGTGTCCAAAACGGTTGCCAACGCGGTCTCCGTTCCATGCCCTGGTCTAAAGCCGAATTGGTCTCTATCCAGGAGCTGATGTTCTTCCAGGAAATTAGACAGGGATTTACTGACCAGTTTCTCCAGGATTTTGACTGGAAAAGGTAAAAGGGATATGGGGCGGAAGTTGGCTGGCAGTGAGGGATCTAGGGAAGGTTTCTTTAATAGTGGGGTAACTATCGCCTGCTTCCAGTCACTAGGTACATTCCCCTCATTCAAGGATTGGCAGCAAATGTGCCACAGATCCGGTCGTAGGTTGTGGCCAGTTTCCTTCCAGATCTTATGGGGAAGGGGATCGAGAGGTGACCCGGAAGAAATCTCCCGTGCAATGTTATTGAAGGATTCCTCCGTAGGGAGTTGGAAGTAGTTCAAGGAGGGATCCTTCCTGGTGACTCCCAACATCGGGGGGGTCTCAGGACCAACTTGATCAAACCCACCTACGATGTTATTGACTTTGTCAATGAAAAAAGTGGCAATTTCATTGCACAAATTTTGTGAAGGTTGGACAGTACTGGCCAGGCAGCCCGGATTACTAAGGTGTCTGACGATGTTAAATAGAGCCTTAGTTCCGTTAGATGCCTGCAGGATGGAATTGGCGAAGAATTGGGATTTGGCCTCCCTGATGGCTATCTTATATTGAAGTTGTATTGTTTTTAAAGCTTTTTTATCTGTGTCTAAATACCGTCGGCGCCAGCTTCTTTCTGCCTGACGACGCGCTAACCGTAGAGCCTTAAGCTCCTCACTGAACCATGGGGCTGATGGAGTGTTGCGCATTCTAAGCTTTTTTTTAGGTATGAGTTCCTCCAGTGTTAGAAGAATGGTGTTACTGTAACTATTATAGGTCTCTCCAGGCGTCTTTCCTGGGTCAAACCGATTCCATTTGGAGAGGAGATGGCCATTGTCCTTCTCCGAAAGCTTGGCCCAGTCCCTACCCCACCTAAAATTGGCTACTTTGTTTACTACTGGGTTTCCTCCACGCAGAGACAGCCTAAATTGTATTAGGAAGTGGTCCATCCAATTTAGAGGAGAGATGCTAAGTACCTCTGTCTCCGATGGATTTGCAAACACCAGGTCAAGCATGTGGCCTCCGTCATGTGTAGATTGTTGGATAAGTTGATGAAGGCCGCAATTCTCGCAGGTGTGATTTAGGGTTTGCAAATAGCTCCTAAGACTTCCCGTTTCCCACAGATTGAAGTCCCCCAGGATCAGCAGTCTAGAATGTGTGGCTGCCAAGGCGACAATGGTATCCAGTAGTGCCTGATGTTTAGCATCCAAGCCTGGGGGTCTATAACAGACCATCCCTGTCAGCATTCTCCCCTTGGCCTCCTGTAGGGTAAAGCCCATAATTTCATAGCCCGTTATGTCATTGATTGAGAGTAGGGCACAATCCCACTTCTGCTTGAAAATAAGTCCTACCCCGCCTCCTCTCCCCGTTGCGCGAGGTTTATGAAGGATCTTATAGCCCGCAGGGCAAGCCATTCCCAATTCCACAGCGGAATTCGGTTTTAGCCAGGTTTCATTTATAGACAGCAAGTCCAGGTTGAGGTCTTCCAGCAGGTTACAGATATCTTGATGGTGCTTCACAAGAGATCTGCTATTAATTAAACCGCAGGTCAGAACATGCTGGAAGTCCTTCATTTGCCTGCTGCCCAATTTAAGGAGGGTGTCTCTAGAGTAACAACGCCTACCTGTTACATTTAGGGCAGCGTTAGTGGCACTGAGCACGGCCGGGGCGCGGACGGGTGCAGATGGGCTTGCCTCTGGCGCTTGTGTTCCTCTCATTTAAATAGAGTGGGCCGCTAGAGCGCTAACAAAGATGGCGCCCGGGTATGTCCCTACTGTGGTGTGGTATCGCCAAGGGCGAAGTGAAGGAGTATTTTAAAATGTCATTTTAAATGCAGTCTGTCTGAATCTCAGAAATAAAGCAATGCCCGACTCCAGATGAAATCTGAGCTCGACCTTTTAACTTTCAAATTACTCCTTGCCCGTGCGAACATAGTCATGCCTAAAAAATGTATAAGCCGGAATAAAGACATCACTTTGTGATGAATTTCTCATTTCTTTTAATTTCAGCATTGTATTGCCAGAACCACAAACTGGTATTAAATACGTGAATCACTTGCCACATGCCCCCCATGGGCACTTGCATTGTTTCTGTTCACAGATATCCAGTTTCCTTGGTTTTTATGTAAGGTAAACAAGAAACGTCATCTTTTGTCAGTAAAGTTTGACTGTTCATTTCAACTTCGCACAAATGCGACCTCGGAAAGAACATCCCGTCTAATGCCCCGGAAGTGATTCCATGGCGGAAGGCGCTGATTCATTCGGTACGCCCAAGACTTGGTAGAATGAACAAACAAGTAAGTTGAAATGCTAATACATCACTTTGAGATAAAACTACAGAGATTACTGAAAAGAGTGACTAGAGTAAGCAAGTATACCGCTTTGTACGGTAACGCGGAAAGAATATTTCATCAGATTAATGGGGCGTTTGTATTAACACGGTCATAGCGATTCCAACTTGTGGAATTATTCAAGTTGGTCCAAAAAGCTTTTTTCAAGTGCGTTTTACAAATTGACACTGATGCACATTAGGACACTAAATCACTTGAGTTTCGCAGGGCCTTTTTAAAGCATGTGAGAACGGGTTATTTTCTTGTAAAGACATTTTGGAGATTAATTATTGCTTAGATAAACGTGTATGGTTTAGAGTCAGTAGATTGATAAACATCAATGTCATCAACAGATAATTTGAAAAACAGCACCCGAGACAAATACGTGCGTGCAAGAAGGCGCATTATCTTCAAGTCATACAAGTAAGCATAAACAGTATTGGAATTGACCAATAACTGATAAAGATTCACTGGAAAGGCTTCCGATAATAATAGATCTTTGAACATGTTGCTTTTTTTAAAAAGTTACTCTTGATGACTTATATCACCGGCGGGTGAATAAGGAGATTGGCGTCCTTGTAAGACAAAAATTGAGGTAAAGATAGCGGAATTACTTTTTGAGTATAAGAAGTATGAATTGAAATGTGTGAATGTTTCTGACAGCTGAATTTTTGTTTTTTTGTGTTTTAGCTTGAAGTTCAACATCCTGAGGAGAACCCGACATTCATGTCCTAAGGGTTCGAAGCGCGTCGACTGTTTGTATTTGACTGTTTGTTTCAACCAAATAGGTGCCCACTAGATGGGTAGACCACATAATGCTCACCAGTGACTAGGTGGATATATATGTGAAAATAATAAGTGAGCGAAGTTGGTCCACCTTTTGGATCTGGTCTCTCAATTACAAAACAAAAATGTTAAGTCTGTAATCAAAAAGAATCAAAGGTATTGGTCATCTAAGTATGTGAAAGTCAAAATTTGTATAGAACAAGAGCTGTTTATATGATTGGTGTATTGTATTAAGATTCATATTATATTTGGATTACATTTATTCGTTTTTTGTGTAAAGTGTTTTTGTGTCTTCAGTGTATGTCTATGAATGTATCTTATTTGTATTGTTGAAATCTTTGAAAAAATAATTGTTTTTCAATACAAAGATAACAAAAAAAGAAAGAAAAATCCTAAAATAAAGAAAAATAAAATTCAACTTTTTCCCAACCAGAGTATTTAGGTCGTTTGGTTGCCGGTACAATTGTGAAGTATGAATGGACATCAGTATTGGCAGTTGTTTGTTGGTTATTAGAGTAAGAGTCAGCAGGTTGATAATTGTTGACTGACCTTTCCCAAAGCATGTTTGATAAATGGAGATTATGTTTTGCAATGCGACCCACTCTTCGAGCACTTTAAGTAGGCAGGACACAAATACCTTTGCTTCAACATCTGTTAAGGCAATGAGCCGATAATTCACTGGATTGTCTGCTGGTCCACTCTTATAAATCAGTTGTAATATACTCCCCAGCCATTATTCTGGATTATACCTTGTTATTGGTATCTTGTTTAATAGGGGAGTTAGAATCTCAGACCACAACTTGGGGTTAGCTTTAGAAATAGCTCTAGGGAGGCCATTTGGGTCCGGCGCTCCATTTGATCTGAACCTTTTGAGCAGATTAATAACCTGAGCCTTGTGTTTTTAACTCTTTTAAACTTGGGAATTCAATCTTGGCAGAGTAGATTGATCCTCCGTGTCAGTGACCTTTCCCTGGTCAACATTTATCATAGAATATGATCATATCATTTAACTATACCCCTTGAGAATCAGCTCCAGCACCGTACAGATCAGATATGAAGTTGTCCCAAGCAGACTCAGAAATATTGACACTATTTGCTCAACAGCCATTGCTTTGTAGATCATTAGCAATGCCCCAGAATGCCTTAGTGTTATTTGTTTAACTTGCATGGAATAGTTTGTGCCACAAATTCTCATGCTAATCTTTTTTTCACTTTTCATATTTTTTGTTTGTATCACCTTCTTAGAGACTTAAGTGATTGCCTGTGGACGGAGAGCATTTGGAGATTTGGATGTCGAAAAACTGCTCTGGTAGCCTTATTAAGGGCCTTTATATATTGATAAAGATCTGATGAATTCCATCTACTGTTGGTAGTAATGATGGGGTTGCCACTGCACTTACCTTTGCCAGAAAGTTCTCAATTAACACTCTACATACTTTGATCAAGTCTCCATCATTGTTGCTTCTGAATGCGCAATGGGAGTCAGCGATGCGACGAGTGCAAGGTAAGTGGTTTTCTTTTTTTATTTAAGTTTATCTTGTCGTCTGTTGACTTCCCCTCCGCCCCCTGCCTCACCGCTCTTAACAGCATGGGCCACGCCTGGTGGAAACTACCAATACTGCCCCCCCCCCCTTACTAATAGATAAAACTTTCTCTTGAATGAAAACTTGGAGCCACTCCTGGTGAGTTGCCCTGCTGCCACGCCTCACCTTATTGTTAGGGGGCCCAAATGCAGGGCCTCAGAGTGTCCTCCCTGCCCGCTTTTGACCAGCAGCAAGGCAGCCCCTGCTCCTTTGCTCGCTCCTGCTCCTGTTCCTTCTCACTCCTGCTTCCGGTCCTGCTTCTGCTCCTTGCCCATCAGTGGAACACAGGGGACATGGAGCAGATTTACATAGCAAGCAGGTAAAGTGGGGTACAGAAAGCATAAAAAATGCGGAAAGCAGTCTCCTTCAGGGTTCTCAGGGGCTCTCAGACAAAGAGCTGCCCGCTCTTGAGTTTGGGGGCACACAGCAATGAGCCCCTCCCCTCCAAGATCTTGGTCAGGCCCTCTGAGTCTTAGTTGGGGATATTGGGGATGTGCTCAGGTACACCGGCAAACCAGGGCGCTGGAACGCAGAGACCCTGAGCTCCTCGATCATCGACAAGCTCCTCCTGTGAAGAACCAGAACCTTATGGGCCTGGCGGCGCAGGATACGCCTTAATCTCCGGGGTTCACCTGCTCAGCTACACAGAGACACGGGACACTCTGTTAGGTGTTAAAAGATCGGATTTATTAGCTGCAGCTAGTACAGTTATCCCAGAAGCACACGAGGTAGGTTCTCAGGAGACTGCCACTTCACTCCGTGGTGCACAATCTTATATAGTACATATGTGAAATATACATTAACCAAAAAACACACCCAAAACATACAAGAAAGAGCCAATAAGAAAGGTTGGAAAACATAACAGAACCAATAGGAAAGGTTTGAAAATAAAGTATCAAGTAACTCGAAGAAGCCTCTCCTTTAACTGTGTTTGTCACCCCTCCCACGAACTAATTCATTAACAGGTTTGTAACCGATTCGCAGGTGGCGAGATATACGTTTGTGTGTTTTGGAGGACAGTTGTGAAACAAGAGAATACTAGCAGAGGAAGCGAAGGCCAGATGATAAGATAAAGTCAGAAGAGAATAGTGTGAACCAACAGATAGTTGAGACGGGGATTAGGAAAACCAGACGGGTATTAGTGTACTCGGCCAGTCCTAACATCAGCTTTGTAAATAGAGGCAAAAGGACTTATTTCGACACGATGCTGTAGGAAAAGCAGAAAAGACTTTGTTTGCCGTGCTGCCTGAGTGAGGGCAACACAAAATGGCGGCGGAGCACAAAATGGCTGGTCGAATTTTCTCAGACCCTCCTTTTGCCAGAACTCAGGCAAGATACATAGACTCATGTTAATCTGAGTCAGTGTTGATGGCCATGAGGTCATTGAGCTGTTGCTGTAGCATCATTCTAATATTCTCTGTTCTTTGTGATTTGGGTTTAGGGATACACATAGTAACACAAAGGTCGCAGATGGCGGGACCACAGTGTATACAAAGGCAACAAGAGAAAATGATGGTCAAAACTACTCCAAGGAATGTCAATGCCTTCCAACCCCATTTGGACAGTAGTCCCCAAAACCACTCCAATAATGACCAATCTCCTTCGTCCTGATGAATCGACTCAGAGATTATATGTAACTTAGAGATAGCTTGGTATACTGTTGGAGTGTCATCGGGTATGAAAATACAGCAACTTGACCCGAACAATTTGCACACTCCACCACGATCCGCAAGAACAAAATCTAAAGCAACTCGGTTTTGTAAGGTCATAAGACGATCCGCCTGTAGTTCTGCCGTGATATTACTTAAGGCTCCTACAGTGATGTCTATAGTGGTTTCTACGACACGAACCAGTTGCCTTATATTTCTGCTGTTGGCCATTGGACCCCAAAAAGGAAGAAATCCTTTGAGGAAATCTCCTCCCTCTTGTCCTGCTGTGTCTTTAGAATCAATAATCCCTCTGCCATATCTGTTTCGATGATAGTTTGCAGAAGCGGTGTATGTAGGGGGAAGAAGGAAAGCTATATAACAGGTACCAGAAAAACCAGTTGGCAACCACGTGTAAGCCCTATCATGGCAGATAAAATACATGCCTTGAGATGGTACTAGAGGCGGCGAGTTCTGAGAGGAGTAGACGTATGTGTGGGAACAGTTGTTTCTTTGTATGGTGTCAGAAGACTGACCATTTATTTGCAGACAGAAATTTCCCTGATGAGGAATAGTCCAAATCGGTGGAGATTTTCCTTGTTTAACCTTATCACTAAGGCTAGTGACATAATGGGTGACGTTCCAGTTTGTGTACGCTTTTCTTTCGTCAATGGAAATCTTACTATTTTCCATGATTTTAGCCATAGCTACCATACCCTTTATCAATGAACTATGACTAAAATCCGGACCACCAATATGTGAACTAACGGATCGTCTGAATTTGCTTTGATAGGCATTGGAGAAGATAACAAAATAAGCCCAAGCAGAACCCTCATAAGAAAACGGAAGAACTAAATACGGCATTCCTTTTTCTGTGGTATGTGGCATAAGTCCACACACCCAACAGTCAGTTGTATTGATCACTAATTGGTGTTGATGAAATAACTGGACAAAGGAATTGTTGTAATATTCGGTTCTTCTAATGAGTTCATGTTGAGGAAGGGTATGAAATAGATGTGACAGACAGTAGAAGAAGACGAAGAGGTAGAAGGAGAGACAACTTTTTTCTGCAGAGCATAAATAATCCAACTTATAAACGCCAAAAGGATACACAATAATATAATAATACATAAGGTTATACTAAAACGACTGTACATTAATCTACAGGATTCTTTTTTCATTTGATCCTTTCTCTCTCTTTTGCCTAATGTAGTTTCCATCTTTTTAAATGGATGCTCATGGCAATCTTCCTCAATCACTTAATTATGATTATCTGCCATCCTATGACACTGCAAGTCCTGCAGGCCTATTGCCACTACTCAGGTCACAACCAAGACTCCTACCGTGACCCTGCAACCGGGATAGAATACTACATAGGAGAGAGAAAATCTTAAGTGTTCTTTAGTCTAGGTCTTAGGTTCTAATGTTCTTTATCAGGTGCAGTTTGGTCTCGGAACAATGTTCGCGGATTTGTCGTATTCAAGCGATGATGTGGTGTTATCGCTTCCTGAAGATTGCCGTCGTCCTCTTTCTCTGACAATGTTCCATTCAGGCGTGCATCGCTAAAAGGTACAAATCGTGGAACCTTCTCACTCTCAGAGTCACCAATGCCCCTACGCACCCATTGATCGAAGGGTAGAGGCAAAGGCTCTTTCTTACAATGCACGCCGTGAATCCAATTTTTCTTTCCTTCGACTCTTACTGCTGTTCTCGTGACCAGGAGAACCAACCGAGGCTTCCTCCACCGGAGCTCCAAGTTTTTCGTCCTTTGGAAATTCTTTATGCAAACCCAGTCACCTGGTCGGATAGAATGACCTGGGTCTGTGGAAGCCTCCGGAAAAGCACTTTGAACCTGTTGATGGAGAACACGCAATTTAGTTGTAAGTTCATGCAAGTAATCAATCAACATTGGATATGGCAAGTCTGAGTATTTCTTAGGGCGAGGGACTCCCCATATATTAGCTGGGCGCCCAAAAGCCACCTCGTAAGGGCTAAGTCCCAAACGAGAGTGTACAGCAGTTCTGGTGGACAGAAGAGCCAGTGATTAAGTCCAGTACTAGCCTGCACTTTCGCTAGTTTGAGTTTTAAAGTTCCGTTGTAGCATTCCACTAAACCCGCTGACTGCGGATGGTTTGCCGCGTGGAACTTTTGCTTGATACCAAGACCCGCACAAACTTTTTGCATGACTTGGCCCACAAATTCGCTCCCATTGTCACTCCAGACAATGCGCGGCAAACCAAACCTGAGGAAAAATTCTTTTAGTAGAACTTTGGCTGTGGATAAGGCTGTATTATCTTTTAGAGGGTATTCTTCTATCCACCTACAAAAGGTGCATACTACCACCAGAACATATTTGAGATTGTTGCATCGTTCCATGTGAATGTAATCGATCTGCAACACCTCAAATGGGTATGTCGGAGGAGCAAAGTGACCTGCTGGAGTTGGGGTTCCCTTTCCTGGATTGTACATCAAACAAACAATACAATGTTTCACTACATTGTCTGCACACTTTGGGATTCCTTCAGTTTGCCACACTGGAGCCAGAAGCTTGCATATACCTTTCGCACTTAAGTGGGCTGGACCATGCGCCATAGTAACTACTGGGAGTACGTAGGCATCTGGTAACAGCCAACGTTGGTGTTCAGATAATTCCACCCAACATCCCATCTCATCTAACATTCCCGTACTTTCTTTCCACTTACTCAATCCTTTCTCTGTAGCCTCTTTCTGAATCGACCTTACACTTTCTACTGTATCCTCATACATTCCTCTTTCTCGGACCCAATTTGCAGGGCCCGCAACATACATTCGACTTGTAGCGTCTTTCGCTGTCTTTTTCGCTACTTCATCTGCAAATGCATTTCCTCGACCAACATCATCTGTAATCTTTTTGTGTGCACTACACTTCACAATTGCTATTTGGGTGGGCAAAGCAAGTGACTCAAGAAGATCAGTCACCAACTGACCATGTTGTATTTTAGTGCCATGTGAAGTAAGGAATCCCCTTTCTTTCCAAAGACGCCCAAAATTGAACGCTACACCAAAAGCGTATTGACTGTCGGTGTACACGTTCACTCTTTTTCCTTTTGACAGCACACATGCTCTCGTTAAGGCTATCAGTTCTGCTGCTTGAGCTGAATTGTGTCTGATACGTGCTGTTTCCACAACTGTATGTAAAGTAGTAACAGCATAGGCTGAAACTGTACCTCCATTAGGGAGCTTGAAGCAAGAACCCTCCACCCATAGAATTCCATCCGGATTCTCTAGTAGCGTATCTTTCAAGTCAATTCTTCCTTTTGTCTCTTCCTCAGTACGGAGGAAACAATCATGTTGCTTCTGAACACCTTTCTCCTCTGGAAGGGGCAACAGAGTAGCTGGATTTAAGGTATTACATCGTTTGATATGTACGTGACTAGCCAAAAGCGTCAGCTCATATCCAGTTAAACGAGCACTCGTAAGATGCTGCGTTTTCGTTCTGTTTAGCAAAGTATCCACTGCATGTGGCACCATGACAATGAGAGTATTATCTAGCACCACTCCAGCAGACTGTTGACTAGAAATTGCTGCTGCTGCTGTTGCTTTGAGACAACTAGGCAATGCTTTAGCTACTGGATCTAACGTAGCCGAAAAATAGGCACATGGCCGCTGTTTGTCTCCAAATCGCTGTGTTAAAACTGACAACGCACAACCCTCTCTCTCATGGACATAGAGCATAAAAGGCTTACTGTAATCAGGAATACCTAGTACAGGAGCAGTACACAGAGCAGCACGTAAATCAGTAAAACTCCTCTGACACTCGTCAGTCCAAGGAAGGGGCTGAGGTGTATCTTTCAAAGTGAGTGCCAACAGAGGTTTAGCTAACAAAGAGAAGTTCGGAATCCACTGCCTACAATAAGAAGTAATACCCAGAAAGGCACGTACCTCCCTTTGTGTGGATGGCACAGACATTTGCGCAATCGCCTGAATTAATTCTGGGGTTAATCGTCGTCCCTCCTTTGATAGGAGATGACCCAAATAGGTAACCTCTCGACGAACATATTGTAGTTTGGAAGGTGAAACCTTATGATTCAGATTAAACAAATGGCGTAACAATGCAACAGTCACATTTTTGCAAATATCTTCTGAATCAGCAGCGATTAACAAGTCGTCCATGTACTGAATAAGAGCAGCACCAGACTGCAAATGAAAAGTGTCAAGAT
The DNA here is from genome assembly GCF_964204655.1 of Triturus cristatus. Taxonomy (NCBI): domain Eukaryota; kingdom Metazoa; phylum Chordata; class Amphibia; order Caudata; family Salamandridae; genus Triturus; species Triturus cristatus. The sequence goes on along the minus strand of NC_140593.1, from coordinate 578,059,954 downwards.
GACATTTTAAAGCTTGGCTGTAAATAGAGGGACTTTCACAGTAGCCCTGAGGTGCGCGTTTGAACCGGAAGCTTCGGCCTCCAAGAGAGAAGCCAAAAATATCCTTACTCTCTTCTTCAATGGGAATACTAAAGAAGGCATTCTTTAGATCGATAACAGAAAACCAAGTCGCTGTGGAAGGTATCATTGTCAACAGAGCAGTGATATCTGGGACAACAGGAAATTGTGGTACAACAATTTTGTTTACCTCCCGAAGATCAATTCCAAAACGATATACAGGTGGCTGAGAAGGATCAGTGCGTTTAAGAACAGGAAGAATAGGGCTATTGCATATGTTTCCTCTCGTTTCTTCAACCACACCCTTCTGAATCAAATCATGAATGATTTCCAAAAGCGCTTTTTCACCTTCAGTGGAAATTCTATACTGCGGAATACATGGCAATTCAACATTAGGCTTGAGAGTGACAACATAAGGTGGAATCTCGAGACAGCCCATATCGTTTGGACCTGTGGCCCAAAGCGTTGCCGGAAGAGAAAGCAGTTCAGGTGGAAACTGATCTTTGGACAAATACATTGGAGAAGTCAGTTTCTGTCCTAAAGTAAGATGTACACCAGAAGGAGAACAATATATCGTAGCATGCATTCTTTTCAATAAGTCCAAACCGAACAGATTCTCACCGCAACCATTCGTCAAAAGAAGCGGAGCTTCCAAATCATAAGGGCCATTTGAAATAGGCAAAGGGCAAGAAACCGGATTCCGAACAGGGGCACCAGAAAATCCTACAGATACATTCGTTAAGCCAGACAAAGGTGCCCCTGGAGTTTAGAATGAATGATAGAACTTCTCATCGCCCCAGTATCTAGAAGAAATGGCTCTGAAACACCCATTGTAGTGACATTAACATAAGGTCCATTCTGATCTACTGGAACCGACACAACTCCCTTACTTTGTTCAAGGCTGTCCTAGTTAGCATGAAGACTTTCATTCTCGCCTTGAATATAATGGTCTTCATTGTAGTACTGTGTAGACCTAACATTTTGCTGATCAAAGTAATTCACGGAATTATGCGGAGGAAGTGCACGCTGTTCTTGAGTCAACACACCTCGACCTCTACCTCTATTTGCTGACTGGAGGCCACCACGACCTCGTGGAGCAGATAATGCTCCACTACGCTGCAATAAAACCGGACAATTATTCTTGAAATGACCTTCCTCTCTACAATAGGCACATTGATTAGGTCCTAACAAAGGTCGCGGAATATATGGCTCAGGTTTTTGATACAACCTTTGAAACTGCGGAGGCTGTTGAAACTGAGGCTGAACATAGCGAGGAGGATAAGCTTGTTGCAAGAGAACCTTCGTTTTTTTCTCTTGCTTTTCTTTTTCTTCTTTATCTCTGTTCTCATAATATTGTGCAGTAGCCAATATCTGGGCAGAAGAAGAAACAGCCCATGAACTTTCAGAATCTTTCAATTTGTGTGACAGCTCGGGAAGCAAATTAAATACAAATTTGTCCACAAATAATCGCTGTCCACCCTCTGTAGCCATATCTTGACCACTGTGATCAATAAATGTCTCCTCGAAACGAGTAAAGAAATCAGAGACACTTTCATCTTTCTTTTGTTTGCATGCCGCTAATTTATCCCAATTAACTCTCAAGGCAGGCATCATCGTTTTCATTAATGTAATAATTCTACCAGGGAGTTCTGAAATCAAAGCATCAGACTTCGCACCACCCACTTGGTCTCTATCTGCGGCAATTATAGTATTCCAATCAGCACCTAATTCCTGTGCGTGATTCTCCTTACGAATCTTAGCCCATAATGTTTGTGGGACTACATTTCCCATCAACATATCGATATCGGCTAGATTCATGATGCAAGCATCAACCGTCTGTGATAATTCTTTATAATAACCAGCAGGGTTTTTACCAGGATCCGGTAGAGTCTGTTTAAGGGCTAAAACTTCAGATCTCTTCCAGGGGACATGTACCCATAAACGTTGAAAATGAGCGGGAATAACTGGATTATTACCTTGAGCTGCAACCTCTTCCTTCCATACTGGAGGAACCTCTCTCATGGGATAATTTTTCAGTGTCAGTCTAACTGACGGATCGGAATCAAGGAAAGTCTGAGAGGACAATAAGTTTCTAAAGGAAATAAGTGTCCTTACAGCGTTTTCAACCTTGGAACCCACAATAAGTCCTTTATCAAAGTCAGCCTGAACATCTAACAGACCCTGTGGAACCGAATTCAAATTCACATCCTCCCATTCTTTAATGAGAGTATCACACATTACATTGAAAACATATCTTTGCGTAGGTGCATTCCATTGTTAGAAGGTAGGCATAATATCGGGCACACTGTACTGGGGCCACTTTCGATCCATTTACGTGCGAGAGAGTTCAAATTTTCTCGTTCTTCGGCAGCTGGGAATTGACTACGAGACTGTCTTCGAGCAAAAGCCGGAGATACATTTAAAGCTTCAAAGAAAGGAGATAGAATACCAGAGACAGTGTCCGTGAGTCGCCTACGCATAGACGGAGAATTGGACATGAGGATAGGGGACAAGGTATTAGGCGAACTAACAGAAGGAGAACCGGTAATTGCAGGAGGAGCAGAAGGCAAAGGAGGTCGAAGATCAGGAGATGAGGGCAAAGAAGTCGAAGTTAATGGCAAAACTGGTAGAGGCGGTAATACTGGAAGAGGCAAATGCGGAAGAGCCGGAACAGGCGGAGGTACTGCTGGCGGCTGAACAGGCTGTAACAACTGGGGTGCATTGGCACCTTGTGCATAGGGCGGAGGCAATCTCAATAAATGAGACATTAGGGGATCTTCTTCTAAATCTTTCTTGTTATCGGAAGGGGAAACAGGCAACACCAGATAGCATTTATCTATCGCCATACGATGCTGTCTTTCTGAAATTTCCATTGCATTATCAATTTCATCGTCTTTAAATTGTTGGGCAGCCTGTATAATTGACATACCCTGTGCTTTCCTATCTCGTTTTGTTTGCTTAATTTCTTTCTGTTTGGCTTCCTTACGCCAAAGGCGGAAAGAGTCAAACATTGCCGGCCCGGCTTTTCTTTTGAATAAAACTGCTTCTAAATTATCTAGCACATCAGACTCAAAACTACCATTTTCTGGCCATTTTAAAACACCATCTTTCTTCGTGTATTGGGTCTATGCCTCGTTAAAGGCAATGGGGCCAATACCATGTTTTGAATAGAGCTCATATGTGGGAGTTCCAACCGAAGGAATCGGACAAGAGTCCTCAAGCCGGGAATCCCTATTACAACCAAAGCAACAAAGTTTTCCAAACTTAGTCAGACCAGGCATCTCGTGATTTCACCGGACTGTTCACAAACTTCAAGGGGGTAAAACTCAGTTTACGCAGCACAAATGCACTTACCCCTTGGCTTCGGCTATTGCAATAGTCGAATCTAAGGACCAAAGAAACAAAGGAACAAAGAAACAAAGGACCAAAATTGTGGGAGCGACCCACCAAATACTTAACTAAGGATGTCTTCTCACGCCAACAGAGGCCCGTCTATCGTCTCGCCTTACCATACATCACCAAAGGAAGGGCCAAGGCAGGGCGGCAGTCAGGGCAGCAGTCGTCAGTAGCCGTCAGGAAGGAGTAACCACGCTGAAAAAGACCTTCGGACCACTTTCGACATACAGGGGTTGCTTAACGTGGCTCGCGAATCCTCCAGAATTTTCTTGAGGGGTTCCTCATGACCTTCAGTCAGAACCACTACCATTGAAGCTGCCCCACATTGGGCGCCAGTTGAAGAACCAGAACCTTATGGGCCTGGCAGCGCAGGGTACGCCTTAATCTCCAGGGTTCACCTGCTCAGCTACACAGAGACACGGGACACTCTGTTAGGCGTTAAAAGATCGGATTTATTAGCTGCAGCTAGTGCAGTTATCCCAGAAGTACATGAGGTAGGTTCTCAGGAGACTGCCACTTCACTCCGTGGCGCACAATCTTTTATAGTACATATGTGAAATATACATTAACCAAAAAACACACCCAAAACATACAAGAAAGAACCAATAAGAAAGGTTGGAAAACAGAACAGAACCAATAGGAAAGGTTTGAAAATAAAGTATCAAGTAACTCGAAGAAGCCTCTCCTTTAACTGTGTTTGTCACCCCTCCCACGAACTAATTCATTAACAGGTTTGTAACCGACTCGCAGGTGGCGAGATACGTTTGTGTGTTTTGGAGGACAGTTGTGAAACGAGAGAATACTAGCAGAGGACAGCGAAGGCCAGACGATAAGATAAAGTCAGAAGAGAATAGTGTGAACCAACAGATAGTTGAGACAGGGATTAGGAAAACCAGATGGGGATTAGTGTACTCGGCCAGTCCTAACATCAGCTTTGTAAATAGAGGCAAAAGGGCTTATTTCGACACGATGCTGCAGGAAAAGCAGAAAAGACTTTGTTCGCCGTGCTGCCTGAGTGAGGGCAACACAAAATGGCGGCGGAGCACAAAATGGCGGGTCGATTCGATCACGATCGAAAATCAAATTTTCTCACCTGCTCTTCCTCAATGTGCGTAAATGCCCTATGTCACACCAGAGCTATTGAGAAGCCTCTCTGTGTTGGGGTGCAGAATAGTGCCCAGAGATACTGATTTTGTTTCAGCTGCTAATCGTGTTTTGTGTTGAGTATTATTATGTATAAAGTATAAAGTACTTTCTTGAAGGATAAGCAGAAGGCTGCACATTCACTTTATTGGGGTGATGAGTGATTGTTGAGTTCAGAGACACTGAATTTGTTTCAGCTTCCAGAAGTGCCTAGTATTGCGTATTATTGTATCGTGTAATTAAGTACTTTCTTGAAAGGATAATCACAGGGCTGCACACACACTTTATTGAACTCATCATGAATGAATGTTGAGTTGAACGACCCCACCCTATCCCCCTTAGAAGTCTGTGACTGCTCGCTCTTACCATTCTTCGAGTCAAGTTCGGAAAAGGCTTGTATGTACTTGGTCCACTTTAGAGATGCATTGCAATGTGGTCGCAATGACATTAGAAGCAACCTCACCATTGTGGCCCAATAGCTGTGCTTGCCAAGTGGCCCCCCCAATGGGGTTTGACATTTAGCAATTCATAGTTTTGTCATACAAAAGGACCCCGGAAAATGAAGTTGAATAAGGAGCAATACATTTGAATTAACAGGCGCACCACCAAATACCTGCAATTAAGGAAAAATATAAATAGTGCAGAGAATTTTCTTTTTATTCTACGCAAATAATAAATGTTCTTTTGACATAAAAACAAGAGGGGATATTAACCATAAAGTACGTTATAGATTTAAGGAAGAAGTACAAAACATTAACTAGGAATAAAGTAAAAACACTTATTTTTCTGACAACAGGCTTTTTTTCCGATGTATGAGAAACCTAAAGGGGAAAGATAAAAAAATTTCAAAAAAGAAACCGCATGGATGATCATTTCATGAAATAAATAGGTCCGAAATGGTTTTATACATTGATTTTTGTTCCCTGGTAACATATCTGTATAAGTGCAGCTCTATCTCATATAAAATAGGTATATTTTTTACTTTTCAGTAATGACATTTTTCCTTTAACGATTAAAGGTCAACTGCCATCAGAATAACTACATTTAACTGTGAACAAATCAACCTATGCTTGAGATTAGACATGCTCTAATGGACATCAGTATGTCATCTGGGAAAGTCTGTTTATTATCAGTCAGCAGATTTGACATCTGGGAATAGTCCTGCATCGCTTTGAAAACTCATGAGTTGGATTTTGGTTCTAAACACAAAATGTGACTTTATCTGCCATTTCAACATACCTTTAAAGAACAGTGAAACAGCCACATGTAGGCATTGCATTTGAGCGACCTTTTGAATGTGTTGGCGTGCCATTTTTGAGAAATAGTCAATGCTGTACATATATTATTTATAGGCTTTAAGGGCCATCATGTCACTCACATAATGATAGTAAACTGTTCACGTACTAAAACAAAATTAGGCGCAGTTTTTATCCTTGACTCAAAGATAATCATCAGCCTGGCTGTTTTTCGACTTGCAGATTGCTTTGAGACAATACATTGAAGAAGCAGAAGCTATTTTGTCAGATTTTACATTTTGTTCTGGACTGCCAGGCAGGCGCATAGCTAATAAGTATGCAAATCAATGGCAACAACCACTTGAAAATCCCCTTGCTAAAATAATCAAGCTTAGAAGATATCACACGAAAATGTCAAACCAGAGAAGGGGCTATTCTGCATGTTAAGGCCAAAGGTTGATAAATGAAAATAAAGGTTGGAAATCGGAGAAAACGCAAGTAGACATTGATACTATAAATGCATATAATAAATTATTTTCAATAAACATTGGAAAACCGCTTGCAAATAACCTATTAGCACAGGAATAAAGGGGATGGCACAGTGACAGAATAAAGAATATCACAGACACAACAGCAAGTCTATAAAGAGAGCATTTCATTAAAAAAAGAACCACCACACTCATGACAAGTGCACTAGAAATAGATTACAAAGGCGGACAGCATTGATGTGATACCCACTAAAATGTTGGGGTCTCTGTGTCATATAGTCCTAGAACCGGGATCTGCAACTCATCCCAGCCCATTATGCCTTTCAGATGATCAGGACCAGAGCTATGCTCCTGACCCTATGACTGACGATGAGCCAAAACAACAACAGAGACACGTCCATACATACATAATTGTGTACAAATAGATACTGCTGGCCTTGACCCGCACTGCATTGTCATCCCTCAAACATTTTGCCTTCACCCCTCATTTAATCTGAATTAGTGTCTGCTTGTGCTCTCTCCATAAAACATAACAAAATTGGCGTCCACTCTATTGGTACATTTAATTTACTTGTAAGTCCTTAGTAACGTGGTATTACATGTACAAAAGGCCTATTAATGAAAAGCTGCTAGTGCGGCCTGCATACGAAACAAAAAGGGGAACACCAAAATAATGGTGCCCTAGGCACAGGATATATACATAGTATAAGGGGTTTGCATATGGAGCTTTTCTAAGATTCAACAATTGGGGAGTTGCTCACTACTGGGAAAGTTAATGATTCTGTAAAGCAACTTAATTTTCCTTTATTTTGTCAGTAACTGTGTTCACGGAAAGCTTTATTCGATTGCTAATATACCAATCATAAAAGCACATACAATGAAAACAAATAATTTCATAACTGTATTGCCCCATTCCTACTCATATAGTCTGTTTGTAACATCTCCACAAATAAACATCTGTACAATCAACTAGGCATGGGCGAAAATTTTGTTCCGTTCGCGGAAATTGCGATAATTTGACATTTTCGCGTTCCACGGAGAGTGCGAAAATGTCAAAAATTCCGGTTTCCGCAGCTTGGCGATAATTTGTTTCTTGCTCGCGCTATAAAATAATACATTCTCGCGCGCGCGCGATCGCCTTACCTGAATCCCTGCGTTCGCCGACAAGTTTTCTTGATCCGGTCGTGTTCTCCATGAGATGTTGTATTGTTTTTAGACATTTGCGCTGTCTCGCGACAGTTCGCGCCCGCAGTGACGTCATGCGTCGCGCGATCACGTCTTTCTTCTCGCGATCATGCACCACGAGAAAACTCAAAACAAGATGGCCGCGCCCGCAAGCAACCACATGGGTAAGTTGGCGACCCGCAACCATGCAGAAAATCTCGCGAACATGCCGGAAAAAAACTTCCGCATCTTCGCGATATTTCCGCTTGTTTGCGATAATTTTAAACATTTTCGCGATAATTTGCGAAAGTTAATTTCGGAAATTCCGCCCACCCCTACAATTAACACAACATGTAGGCAGTTACATATAGCAAAACAGTTCTTGTAGATAATTTGTTGAGGTGTCTCTAAATTATTTGTAGAAACTAAGCCCGGGCGTAGTTTTGCCTACTCCGCATTCCGTTGTGAACACGGAATTCAGGCAAAACTACCCCCCAAATAATTAAAAATAATATTAAGGCACTTACCTGCTCCGTGACGGCCTCCTCCTCGACATGGCTGCTCTCCTGCCTCCTCCTTGCTTTATTGATAACCCCTACATTGTACGTTTTGCGAGTGCGCATGCGCAAGATGTACAATGTAGGGGTTATTAGTGAAGAAGGACGGCGAGGAGGAGGCAGGAGAGCGGCGATGTCGAGGAGGAGGCAGCCACGGAGCAGATAAGTGCCTTTTAATGACCTTTTATTATTTTGGGAGGGGGGAGGGCGTGAGGCAAAGTTCCATGAAGTTGCTTTCCAACTCCGTGGAACTTTGTGTAGAGGCACTACGCCTGCTCTGCCCAGGGTTAGTAGAAACTGAGTCCATCTAGTGATAGCTCCTCCTCTTTTTCAGTCTCGATCCATTTGGGAAACACAGTCTGGCCCCCAAGGTTTATGGTCGCACACTATCCAAGAGTACACATTTCATCAATCAATGGAGACACTTCAAGTAGTCGACACATTTCAGCCCCTCTCTTTGGTCCTCCTCAGTGCGTTACGACAAGGAAACCAAAAGTATATACCTTAAAATATGTATGTACATTGTTACTGTCAATGGTGGATCATTCTATCTACGAGCCACAACAATTAAAACAAGGTACCTTTGAACCAAGGCATGCTAACATGTAATATAACTTTCCATGCTCATAACCACCAAGTGGCCACATGCGGTGTAAAAATGGAGAGTGACAGATCAAGATACTGTTCAGGTGCTCACACGACAACTGAATGAATAAGAACATATATCAAACTAGGGGCTACACCATCACTAAAAAGCACCATAAAAGCTCCCGTCTGATGGGCCAACTGAGTGAATTTCTAAAGGTTGCATATCATCCTATAATTATGGAAATACGTAGTGGGGCCTGAAGCACTCATTGTCCCACCCACTAAATAGCTTTTTTTAAACATGTTCCAATTCAACCTAACAAAATATACCTTTTGCAGGGCCTAAACCTTTCTTTTAAAAATATATATCACCCTTAACATAGGCCATAAACAGCTCATAAGTAAGGGTGCATTGCATTTCAAAAGTAAGACATGTTTTTAAATATTACATTTCCTGGTAGTGGAAAGCCCTCACATTTGTTTTTCACTACTGTAAGGCCTATCTTCCCATAAGATAACATTGGGTTACCTTATTACATTTAATAAGTGCTAGTTTTTGATTGGGAAAAGATGGGGATGTCAAGTCCGGACAAAAAATAATTGTAATATCAAATCTTCTTTGATGGTAAAGTCGCATTTTAAGTCACAATTTGGAAAATGCCACTTTTAGAAAGTTTGTATTTTCTTGTCCTAACTATTTGACGCCTGCTGCCTTTGTCCAGGGTCACATTACTGTGAATAGCTTGGCAGTTTGCCTTTATGTATTTGTTCCACACAATGAGACAAAAGTGGAGTAGAATAGTAGGAGAGGCCATCGTTTTCCCAGGATGGTAAGGACACAGCTGTCCCTTGTCCCACTTGCATTTCAAAGGGCTACCTTCAGCACACACACAAAGGGACCTAACACTCATCTTTTGTGACCCCAGACTACTTAATGTTTTTGCAGGGGAAGGGGAGAACTTTTCAAAAGCAAATGTGGAGGTTGCAATAAAGTCACACACCCTTGAAGGGCTGGGCCTGTGGACATTACAGAAGAAGGCCTGACTTATTCCTCCAAGGACTGTCCTGCTGCTACCAGAGGACTGTCCTGCTGCTCGAGGTCCGCCTTGTTCTCCAAATGACTGCCCTGTTGCATGAGGCCGGCCTTGTGTCCCAGAGGACTGCCCTGCTGCTTGAGGCCTGACTTGCTTTGTGAGCAGGAAGCTTGGACCTGCTCCCTTTACACCAGGCTAACCTGAGTGACTCCAGTGGTAAGATGGCTGACCTCTGGTTCTGAACTACAGTGACAAAACAGGCTCCAGAATCGTCCCTCCAACTGCCCCCTTGACCTCCTTCACTGAACCTGCCGGACCAACAACTGGACCTGCCTAAATCCTGCTGCCTCTTCTGGAGTGGGTTACTGATCTGCAAGAGGTGTTTCCCCAGGTCCTGGAACTTTCCTGGCATCAGAAAGAACTCCTCTTGGCTTAACTGAAGATTCCAGCAAATCTGGCACTGGGAGATGGATGTACTTGGTGTGCAGGAAGGATGTTTTGCATACAAAAAATATGTAAAGGAGAAAATAGTAAACCTGGGTCAAATTTGCTTCATGCTGATGTAATCTTGTATAATTTCTGTCATTTACCCTTATGTCACATTGCATGAATGAGATTTCTTCAAATAAAATATTGTATCGTAAAAATCACAAGAACAATCTCAAGTAACCAAGTGTCAACTGGTGTCGTTTCATCTTGAAAATTCGTTTGAGCTGAATTTATAACCAAGCACCACACTCAGATAACATTTTGGGTGAATATGCATATTTTATTGAAATATTATACCTTTTTTTAACAGGGGAAGTCAACCAGAGAATAAGTCTAATTGCATAAAATACCAACTTCCTCTTCCTGTCCTGAAAGATACTCCTTGTTCTTTGCTGAGCATTTGGTAAATATGGATTTAGGTTCAGGAGGTAAAATATTGCTTATCTTTTCTCTGCAATCTCTGCTGCATTTTCAAAGCTTTAAATTTTCATTGGGAAAATCAAGTAAGTTCAGTGCTATAAAACGTTTGAAGTTTGAGTGAGGGAAGACATTACTATTTTTGGGGAATTATTATTTTTTTATTTGTTTGTGGTTTATTTCTATGTTTAAACTAGTAGGAGCAAAGCAGAGTCATATGGGATTAAGGGATAAGAGTGCTAGGTCAATTTTGGAATGGTCGTGCTTTTTTCTCAGACTTGTGATTACTTTAGTGTGTTACTGTTTCAGACTTAGGGCCTGATTTAGTTCTTGGTGGAGGGGTTACGCCATCACAAAGGTGACAGATTGTAGTACTGTGTTTCATTTGTGATTCATTACTGTTTCTTTAAGTGACATGATTCTAGATTAGAACGAGTATAGGTCATACATGTTAGATTCGGTTTAAGGCAGTTAGCGATTGGCTTCCACCTGTGTATGTCGTTCTTGTGATTACTCCTACTACCAGCATACTATTTAATGTATTTTTAAATTATTAAATTAACTTGGATTGTAAACCACGTTTACCGGAGTTCTTGTGGAAACTAAACTACTACACAGATATCCTGTCTGCTGAAATATAAATCCCATAGGATATAATGGGATTGATATTGTGGTGGACGGGATATCCGCTAATGCTGTGACAGAGTAACCCATCCACCAAGTACAAAATCAGGCCCTTAGTCTGCCATAGGCTATTGTTTTTAATGCATTTTTCACATTCTTGCTACTGCTGTGCTGAAACTATTTTAGGGGTTTGTTGATAACCTCATATTACTGGCAAAATTAAGACTATTGTGTCTGAAAATGTCTGTTTGTGCTGTTGATACTGGGGTGGGGTGGATTCAGGAGTTCCAGGTCCATGTATCCAGATCTTACCCTTGGCAATGTTCATTCTAGTGTGCTTGCCCACCAATGTGTATATTTGTGCAATAGTTAATTAAGGTGAATTTTTTAAACTTTCAAATGATTTTGGCTTGAATAATTGTTGCCTAGAGCTGTGTGTGCTTGGGTCGGGGAACAACCTTTACAACGCAACTTTTACAACGCACTACCATTACAACAAAACTGTTACAACGCGAGCGCATTGACAACGCAGGACATTACAACGCAAGTCTTTACATCGACTTGCACTAGATGGCGTGCTAACATTAAAAATAGTGTAGTTTACTATCCCAACACCTTCCCTACTGTTACGTGGAGTGGAGTTGGAATAGTAAATTACACTTTTTTAATGTTAGCACGCCCTCTAGTGAAGTCGATGTAAAGACTTGCGTTGTAATGTCCTGCGTTGTCAATGCACTCGCGTTGTAAAACTTTCGTTGTAACAGCTTGCGTTGTAACAGCATGCGTTGTAACGTCATACATCCGCTTGGGTCATATTTACATTCTCATTGCTGCTTTACTAATGGAGTGTAGGTCAATGTATGGGTCCAGAATCAATATGGGTGGAAATGTGTGCAATCCTTCATCTGCAATACTGCATATATTTGCTGAGCTGGCAGCCATGTTCTCTTTGTGTTCTATACCTCCTCTTTCATTGCTAAGTAGTTGTCCACGATATATGAAACCACTGCCTAATATGTGGCCATTTTCCCTTTGTCCTCCATGTGTCTCCCTGCCTTTCCATGTGCTCATCCACCATTTTGTGAAAACAGAGGGCCTGATTCACAAATGTAAAGTTACACTTTTGTGGGTGTTGGGGAACATGGCGGCTGCATGTTGAAGGAGGGTGTTCACGGTAGCTGGGGAATGGAAGCCATGGACAGTGTAAGCTCCTGATTGTGCTCCTAATCAAGCTTACTGTTAAAGAGGCAATTCTCAGCTGGGCCTTAAAGACGGACCATACACAGTTAAAGGATTCTCTGTAACAATAAGATCAGACAGCTGCAAGCTGTGGAACAGAGGCAATGGGAGCTAGGCAACAGGATGGAGGAACTACGGAAGTTGAGGGCCAAAGTCCAATTCAAATTTCCTGCAATGCTTTATATAATGTGGGATAACCAAATGTATAATTATCGCACTGTTGAGGATGTCGATGTACTAATAGATACAATAAATAAGAAAAAGGAACTAGGTAAATGATAAACAGTTGACTATGGTCCGGTTCAGTATGGAGACTGGTTAACGAAACGTGGATCGGATGAAATGCAGCAATTTGCTTACTGTTGTCTTCACTTACTGAATATTCCCCCAATAGGCAGCCTATCAGGCATTTTTATGCTTATCAAGATAGGGAGGGTTCCCCAGGGCTGGGTTGATAGGGAAGGTGGGGTGGAGGGGTGGTAATGGTACATGGATGGGGAGCACAGGGGTTAAAATTGAAAACAAGTCCTCATTATCATTTAGTCAGGAATGTCTTTGTGAGTTGAACATGGAGCAGAAGGTGGGAATTAGAGAGGGGGGATGACGACCAAACTATGTAAAGCTATAGATATCCTCACCTGGAATGTGAATGGTCTCAGGTAACGACCCAGGCAGCGGGTGGTGCTGTGGTATTTGGAAGAGAGTCAGGCGCATATTATGGACTTGCAGGAGACGCATCTGGTGGAAAGTGAGAGTAAGGAACTATTTTCTAGGTATGGCTGGGTCCAGAATTTTTCGTTTCTGACTAGGAGCAATACTGTAAGGAGGCAGGAATGCTAATAAGAAGGGGTACTGGAATTGAGGTTAAGTACTTTAGAACAGACAGCTCCGGTAGATGGGTTTTAGTTGGAATGCAACATGCAGATTTTGAGTTTATCTGTGTTGGGTCTTACAATCCAATGAGGATGATCCACAGCACATTGTGGATTTGGAATTAAAGCTAGGAGAGGCAACGGTCCCGTTGATTTTGAGTGGGGATTTTAATATTCTTTTGGATCCCATTCTGGATAGCTCCACACGAAGGAATAGTGCCCCAGTGCCTAAAACAAGACGTGCCCTTAAAAATATGATGCAAGATTTAGGGCTAGAAGATGTTTGGAGACAGGCGAGAGGGTACACTTACCATAGTAAAAAAAATGAACATTATTCCAATTTGGACTATTTTTTGGAAAGCGGCATAGCGGTCAATATAAAAAAGAGCATACATCACCCTGCTCATATCGCAGCCAACTCAGCTGTTACCATGACACTACAGGTCCCAGGTGTTAAGCCCAATTTAAGGTGGACATTAAAACGTGCTCTCCTCTTAGATGAGGGGGTGGTACCTGTTTTGAAAAAGCCCACATTTGAGTACCTCCTAATTAATACAGGTACTGCTTCCCCAGGAGTAGAGTGGGATGCTTTTAAATCATGCATCTGAGGGATATTAGAAAGTCTTGGTTGTTCTAAGGGCGGAGAGGAGAGGGGAGAACTAGTAGGAATGGAAAAAGAATTGGGTATTTTTGGGGGCATGGTACAAAACTCAAGTGGTGAGGTAGATACGGAGATGCTGTTAAAAAGACTTGAAGAGGTGCTGTTAAATTATAAAATCAAATTGGACTCCAAGTGTAAGGCAAGGTGGCAGGCTGGAAGTATGAGACAGTTTCAGTACGGGTAGAAACCTGGGGCACTACTGGCTTGGAAAGCCAGGGTAGGAAGAACCAGGAACACGATTAAAGAACTGGTAAGCCCCCTGGGTGAGGTGTTAGATAACTGGGAAGACATGCAAAATCATGTGGTCTTCCTTTTCTCTTTACTTATAAGGAATATATCTTTCCAGAATCCGAAAGGCTTAAAGATTTGTTGGGGAATATCGGTCTCCCTCTATTGATTAGAGAAGGGAAGGAGTGTATGGAAGCCTCGATTACTCAGTGTTAGAACTGGGGGTCTCTAGTTGGCAGAGGTAGGTACCTTTGACCAAATAGGGACCCTTGCTTCTATTCAGGGTAAGGGGGTACACTCCTAAAATAATCCCTGCTCACCCCCTTGGTAGCTTGGCACGAGCAGACAGGCTTATCTCAGAGGCAGTGTGTAAAGCATTTGTGAACACATACAGTAACCCAGTGACAACACTACAGATGGACACCACACAAGTTGTAGTATAAAAATAAGTATTTTTATATGGACTTAACACAAGACCACAAACAACAAAAATCCACAATACTGTACTCTAAAAATGGTAGAAATAGATTAGTTCTCTTAAGATGGTCAATGCGACACTTTGAATTCAATGTACCTTAGGATGCATAACGCTATACACCGAAAGTGTTGCAGGGAAGGTGATGCGTCGGTTCCTTACACGCAAGAACGGTGATGCGTGGGGTCCCTACTGATGCGCAGAGGATGCGTCGATTCTTCTCTGCGAGGGGAGGTGATGCGTCGGTTTCTTACTGCGCATTCTTGGTGATGCGACCTGCAATGCCGTGATGTGATGAAGATCTGGTGAAACGCGACAAAGATGGCATCTTCTTCTTGATGCAACAAGATGCGTGCATGCCCGACGGCCGTGCGGGACTCAAAGATTCTTCTGAGCCACGACAGGCCCTGCGACGCGCTTCCTGGTGATGTGACCGCTTCTGATGTGACGGCGACACTCTTCTCCGGCCATGCGAGGTGCTTTGGCGATGATGCGACAGCTGCAGCGGCAGCGACATGCTTCTCCGTTGATGAGGCGGTGCCTGATGCGACGTCAATCCTCTTCTCTGGCGATGCGACAACAGCGGCGGCGACACGCTTCTTCTTTGTGAGTCGCGCTTCCAGCTCCTTGCAACATGCAGTCCCTCAGAAAGCCCAGCACAGCAGCAGGCACTTCCACAAGACTCTTGGGGAGCTGGTTGGTGAAATCTGTTGTCCCTGAGACTTCAGCAGGAGGCAAGCTCTTTCTCAAGCCCTTGTAGATCCTTCACCAGTTGATGCAAGTACATACAAAGTTCCTCTCTTCTTTCTTTGGCAGTCAGGCAACCACTGCAGGCCAATCCCCCAAGCAGCACTTCAGCTTAGGGATAGTCTCTCCTCAGTCTCTCTGGTTCCTCTCCTCAGCAAAGGTTTCCTCTTGTTTTCAAAAAGTGATCTAAAGTTCTGGGGTCTGGGTCCCCCCTTTTATACTCATTTTCTCTTTGTTCTCTGAAGGCAGAGAGGCCTTTGCCTAGTCCAAACAAGATATGGTCAGTCCTGGAGCACTTTGTTGACAAGCCTCCTTCTTTCCTTTCACAGTGCAGGCCAGGGACATCAGACACACCACAAGAGGTGGAGCAAGCATTGTAGAGAGAAGGCACAGCCCTATTCAGGTCCCAGGTGCAACTCCCCCCACCCATCTACATGCAGATCTCTCTATTCAGCCCTGTGCTGACTCACCCTGTCTTTTGGAATGCCCCTGCCCCAGCCCCTGTCACTCAAACTCCAGACACAACCTAGCAGAGGCAAGCTTGGATGCTTAGAAAAGAAAACACCTACTTTCTAAAAGTGGTATTTTCAAACACACAATGTTAAAACCAACTTCACTAAAAGATGGATTTTGTCATTCTGAGTTCAGGCATACTAAACTCGAATTTTTACCTAGTTCCCTGAGTCAGTTAGGATTATAAGATGTAATAATCAAACTGCCCATTCTGGCCTATGGGGAACAGGTAGCCTTGCAATAGTGAAAAACGAAAATGGCTGTAATTCACTATTAGGACATGCGGCACACACTAGGACATGTCCTACCTTATACTTACAATGCACCCTGCCCTTGGGCCTACTATAGGGGTGTCTGATATGAAGAAATGGGAAGGTTTAGGGACTGGCAAGTGGGTGCACTTGCCCAGTCAGCATGACAGTACCACACTGCACACAGGCCCTGCAATGGCAGACCTGAGACACAATTTTAGAGGCTGCTTCTGTGGGTGGCGCAACCAGTGCTGCAAGCCCACCAGCAGCATTTGGTTTACAAGCCCTGGGCACACTCAGTGAACTGTACTAGGGTCTGACAAGTAAACCAAACAAACCAATCATGGAATCACTAATCCATACATCAATTTACCATGGGGAACACTTGCACTGTGGCACTGAATAGCAGTGGCACAGTGTCCAAAGCATCTAACAACAGCAAAAACACATGAGCCAACAGCAAAAAATGGAAGGGAGACCAACACCAAGGTGCCAGGTCTAACACTCAGGAAGAGATCAGACGAGCCATGATTAGAGCTAAGCTTAGCAACTTTCCAAACAAAACTAGATCAGGAATAGTACCTGATCATCAGCGATCTCATCTCAGTGTCCATCAAGAGTACTGAGTTGGACTCCTGGCATACTGGAAGAGAGAGTCAAGGGGTACCGAGGTTCATCCTTAACTGACACTACTTTTCAATCACCTGCGCATCAACTGACTCCTCCCACCACACTACTCTCCAGGTAGCTGACTTAGGTCCAAGAGTCCACTGATCAATACTGGAGGTCCAACATGCTGGCGACGAAGACCACTAGAACAAGGAGGTGTGTGGCCTAATGACCCTGCCTGCCTTGGACCATTCCTGTGCTTTGCAGCACTACTACGCTGCACCATTCATGTTCAACTGCGCATACAACTCTAACGGGACCCTGTATACCCTGGCCTGGACCTCATTGAATATGTGGAATAACATCCTGTGTGATCCTTCCGTTGCCAGATCAGCATAACCCGGGTCCTTCTTCTGTGACTCTGGGGCGGCTGCTTGGCTTCCCGATGAGTTTAATAGCTTGAATTTCTGGGTTGACACAGCCCGTCCCCTGCTGTGGGGCTTCATATTTTGGGATTGAGTGATGTCAGGTCATAGCCGACCCATAATCCTGCAGAAGCCATCGACCACCAAAGTTTAGAAAGCGGTTAGCGGCGGGGCCAAAAATCACTGAACTTAGTCTTATCTGCAGCCCTACAACCCTCCCCCTACCAATATCCAATGACATTATGCACAGCACTACTGCGATGCATCGCATACTTTCCACCGGGCTGAGCACAGTATTCACCAGACTCTCGCTCCCAACTGAGCACCTCCAGCAAGGTCCTTACCGATCCTGTATTCCAACAAAAAGACCCAATCTACTTGGTACAGATATACTTTCCACACTGTGTAAAAAAGGAATTGAGAAGTATCAACTTAACTTCTTCTGACCCACTCTCCACCATATAGATTTGTAAGAGGGGTCCCTAATTCACCAGAATCTGTACTGATATAAAATCTGCAAGAACCTTAACCAAATATAGCTGTCACCATGTTCAAAAATCAATTTGTGAAAAGAACCCTGTATAATCAGAGAGGTAAATTACCCACACCATAAGTGTCAGTGAAAAAATGTGTGCAAAACAAGGTAGAACCTCACGTGCGCAACACCACAGCGGGCTGACACTGGTTAGATTATCACCAGTACTGCCACGTTTCTCATCATAGGTTACTACCTTGGGCAAAAAAAATCTGGACAAATGTACCAGAAAAATTTAATCAACAAAGGTGAACATCACACACCATAGTCCCGAGTTAAAATTGATAAAGAGCCATGGCCACCATAATTTTATTCTTAGCTCATGGGTCAGTTCAAAAATAAAACGTGCTGTATCTTAACAGACAGAAAGCCATTAAGCCTTACCGATCCTGCCCTGCACCATCCTTTGCTTGTAATCTGCATAATCCAGGTCCTGATACTCAGACTCCGGGCGTTTTCTGGCTATCTAGGATGCAGGCTCAGATGGGCATCATGAAGGTACCTCTCATCTAGGTTGACAACGATTTTTTCAATTTATTTTTCCCCTATTGGAATCTAATTTTTCTCTGTGTTATGAGGATGGCCCGTCTAATTTTTACATATTGGTTGAAAACGTAATAAACGTAATAAAAACGTAAGAATGCTATAGAATTTCCTCCCTTTTAACCCCCTGCACCGAGCTGGTGTGATTCCTGCCTGTTCCTCAGTACACTGCCCAGGTATAGGCCCAGGCTATACTCTCTTACATGAAGGAGCTATAGAAAGTAAAAGAAGACTTCTTCTTCCCTAGGTAAGACCTCTTATTTCAGGAAAACATATTATCAACACTAAATCTAGGCCTTGGTAAAAATGCTACAGAAACTAAGGAAGGGCTTTCAGCTTTCTGCACAAGTTCTATTGAAACTTTAGATTTCCTACTCATGGCATCCTTCTTGAGATTGCTAATTTCATCTGGTGTTTCTCAGAGTACCAGCTATGAACATGATCTCGTGCTCCTGCCTTGTCTGTGTTTGGCGCCCGACTCCCCCCTTCCCTTTGCCTTGTTTATTGTTTTGTTTTGCTTTATGCACCCCAGGTTTCTTCGAGGGAAGCATAAATAGAGAGATAGGACTTGTTCTTATTACCAAACAGAAAAACGAGATGGGAATGCAACAATGGGAGCATGGAAACTAAGATAGAAGTTTATTCCCATTACCAAGCTTGAAAAGTGAGAAAGGACTACTGTCCAGTTATCAGCAGCAATAGGAGTATGAGAAGAGAGACAGGAATTTCTAGACACTTACAACCTTGAAAAGTGTAAAAGGACACCAGAATGTTAACCAAATGAACTCACAGGCAATGAAACAGAAATAGCTTTTGCATCAGTCCTTCAGGGAACCTACCTGCCCCAGCAATCTTAAACAACAGTAAGGTCTAAAGCACACCAGAAGCTCAACAACATTATATACCAACACTGATATAGAAATAAGGATGTGCTCCACTCCCCAAGAGACTTCCAGTTTCCCTCCAGCAACATTAAGTATAGCACAAACTCCAAACCATATCCCACAAACCTGAAACTTCTAGCAACCTCTTAGTAACATCTAAAGACTTAGGGGCACATGCATCAAGCCTGCATTTTGCGATTTATAAATAGCAAATGTTACCGCTTCGCTATTTAGAAATCACAAAATGCAATGCATGTAGGATTCTAAAAAAAAATGTGATTCCTTAAAATTCCTTAATTGAGATTCGCAAATTGAGAGTCGCAATTAAGGAATTGATTCCCATTCATTCCTATGGGCCTAGTGGCCCTTAGGAATCAATGGGAATTGCATGCGCAATTTGCGAGTACTCCATAGGTACTCGCAAATTGCACATGCAATTTCAAGGGAGCAAGGGTTCAAAACAGATACCCTGCTGAACCCCTGAAATTCCCCTTTTTCCACAAGTTGCGCACACACATGCCCCAAGGGCATGTGTGTGTGTGAGATGTGACTTTGAAAAATGCACTTTAGTGCATTTTTTAAAGCAATCGCAAATTACCATCAACTTCAGTTTGATGGTAATTTGCAATTCCTAATAGCGAAATCGCAATCGTTTTTTGCTTAGTGCATTGCATTTAAGGAATCGCAATTTGTGATTCCTTAAATGCAATCGCAATTTAAGTAATCACAATTTTAGCGATTCCTTAAGTTGTGATTTTTGCATTTGGGATGATGCATCCCAAATGCAAAAATACCGATCGCAAAGTGGCAGATTCTGCGAATCTGCCCGTTTGCAACCGGTTTTCGGTTTCATGCATGTGGCCCTTAGATCCTACTCCAAATATAACCTGGAAAGCATATTGAAATCACATAGGAATCCCCAGACACAATCTACCATCCAGATAGCGAACCACTGCCTGCTCTTACTCTGCCTGCCCAGGTTCTCTATGTCCCAGGACACTGATTCTTAACCTGGGCACTGGCCTATAATACACAGTAATATACAATTCAACATTTCCTCTCTGCAGGGGCTCGACTATAAAAAACAGCCACAATGACATTCTCCTACCCTAAACCCCACGACACTGCACTTGAGAGATACGACCCTAACTCCTGGAGGAGACAATATCCCAAAAACCTCTCAAATAATGCAATGAAACAGTTCAAACAAAACCTTCTCAAACAACTTCCAGAGAAACTAGTAGATGATACCTACAACAACGCGAACAATGGCAACACGAAACTGACTTCATTTTCTACTCAAAATGCCATGCAAAATGGATAAATATCTTCCTTCTTCACCTACATGTTAAAAAAGAACAATCAAAGTTCCCTATGGAACTAAACTCACCACGGCCCCCTTCCAAAACTTTAGAGAGGAGATCTTCATATTTATCTTCAGAATGGGGAACATACTAATTTAAGTGACTGATCATCACCTTACCATCTTTGACCGACACTTCTCATCCCTTTTTGCCTTATTTTCAAAAGATGTTCCTGCTTCCCACTCACCACTCCTCCCCTCTACTCCTGACCATCAGCCTAGAACCTATTCACCTCCAGGACTCCACTGCCACACAATGCAATATTGCCCCCCCCCCCCCCCAATGACACACAGTAAGAAAAGCACCAGCTCAATCACCCTAGCTAATGGCCACACCAAAACACAGCCTCTTGATGTACACATTGATCACAATATCACCCGTTCTAACCCAAGATTGCCCACCACTGAGCCCCCCTCAAACACATCCCTGATTTCAAATGTGGAACACACCCAGCAAGACCGAACCCTCACCACTCCCAACCTCGATGACACCGCCCTCCAATCTATTGAAAATCACAAGCCTTCTATAGACACGAGGTCCGCTGCATGTCCATCGGCATACAGAGATTCTCAGCTGTATAGAACAACAACTTCACTCTCTAGGGAAAGACATTTTTCATGTAACAAAACAACCTCTTGATCCAGGCCAAGTTAACATGCAATCCCCCTCCGAAAATGGTGAAATGGATTCCTCATAAAGGATCTCCAAGCTACAGCCGGCACACCGCCCGGTCATCCATTCCCATGTGCCGCCTGTCCCACAGACCCTACCAAGCCATAAACCCCTTATCCACAACTGAAGTGAAAGCACTCAACAAATCATACATAAAAAAACTCATCAAGTGGTTCCCAAGCAACCATCCAGAATCCCCGTAATCATGGGCACAACCAAAATCCCTTAAGCTAACATATCGCCCAGACGACCTGCTCAATACACCACTATCCAGACACATGGTGCAAGGGTGTCAGCATTGGCATTAGTCACCACACAGTGCAACACCAGTAGGAAACCACAGAACATTGACATTTCTTAATAGATATGGCAATTTTGTGCTGTTTCCCTTTGACCTAACACGGCAGCAACTTTGATAGCGGCCCTGCGTTGCATCCAATGTTTCTAAATATGGCCCTCACCAAACATACTCTAACCATGTTCAACAGATGTAAAGCTATCATGACATTAGTGCTGCATTTAGCTAAATCTGTGGCTTCACATTTCTATAACACTGTGTATCACTCAGATAGGAAGGATGAATAAATCATCCTACTATTGAGGAATAAGCTTTGACACTGAAAGTCTACACAGTTTCCTCAACATGATTTACACATACCTTTAAAAATGTATTAACATGTCCTACGATTGGCATTCTTCACAACCCAATAAACTATAATGATGGCTGATTACTAATGCAATATATACTACATTTGTGAAACATATGGCACATCAAATGTTTGTGCACTTCAGAACAGGAAACAGCCTAGATGATCATAATGTGTTTGGTAAATATGATCAGATACAACATTGTACACAGCTTACAGAGTGGTTGTACATAACAATACAGAAAGTAAAGTCCTTAAAATATTTAGCTTTGAAGTAGACAGAGAGGACATGAGGCAACCATTATCATTTGTGAAAATGGCATGCCATTATAAGCCTAGCCCTGTGAACCTGTATGTTTGTTATTTGCAACACCGCCATACTTGCACCACGGTTGAACTGTGAGGTCTTTATTGTTAGTGTATATTCTCAATCACTATTGACGACACACAGACACATATGTGAAAGAATAGTATAATCACCTCTGTATATCTGTAATACATGAGGCTGAAGTGATGCTGGACATACACAAAGGAGGCTTGGGTGCTGGCACCCTTGCACTATGAACAAAGGGTGGGAGCTCTGGGTCTAGGTTGCACACAGTGCACCAAACGTTGGATGATGTAGGGATATTGAGGATACCTTAGTAAAATGTAAATATTCGAAAAATATTAATCTCAAGATAGGCACCACAACAAGGTAGGTTGAAATTGTGCAGCACATGACAGTTTACTATATATAGGCTGTTTTGTGTGAAGCCAGCATTTTAGCCTTCACATGGGATCTGGTAGTATGTAAATATGTTAGTAAAACACATACACATGTGCCCTTTTATGTTAAGATGTGTAGATGACTTGGCGGCTACATCTACTAGCACCGAAATGTCACGAGACACCTGGTGGGCGGACATGTTAGACAGCCCTACACCTGTGCAATGGAAATATTGCTGCATGCAAACCGAAAAACTCCTCCCTAATTACAGACTCAGGCAAATACACTTCAAGTTCCATCATAGAATGTACCGCACCCCAATTGCGCTGCGCAAAATGGGCCTTTTCACAGATGCACGCTGCTAGCGTTGAAAAGCGCTCGACGCCTCGTTTATGCACTTGGTGTAGGTCTGTCTTAGGGTGGAAGCCTACTGGTTGGAAGTGTGTCCGTCACACCTAATCCCCTTCTTTGCTTGCTTGGCTACGTCCAGGAGTTGCCTGATGCCAGTAGATGTCTTGTGGCAATGCTTCTGGTTCTGGCCAGGCGCAGAGTGGCAATACACTGGGGCGCAGACCGGTGCTGACGCTCAAATTCTGGCTTGCTGATGCAGCATTTTGTCAGACACAATTGACAGAAATCTGGAATCTTATGCCATGCGCTAGTAGGCTGCATGATATCTGGGGACCCCTTGTGACGCACCTACATAGCCTAGTAGACGACACCTCGGACCACGATGCCCCCTTAAATAAATCGGAGCCCACTCCGGTGCGGATGACAGATGCCTAGAGCGGAGGACATGGGGGAAACCCACATGTATGTGTATAATGATGATACTATTTGCATCCCAATAATCATTGCCTCTACCATGTGTCTCATCTCACTCCGTTGCATATCCTAACATCATTTCTACCCTGCCAACTTGCCAATGTACTATGAGTATGCCTTAACCAGTTTGTAACGGATTGACGACAATGCTGAAATGTATGTATACTTATGCTTTGTTGAAGCCTCAAAAAAAATTAAATAAAAATAAAAAACTTTTTAAAAAAAGATGTATAGATGACTAACATTGACATATTTGTGCATCAACTGTTTCAAGAAGACATGTGTATAAAACTATAGGAGATACTTTGATATTTGAGTATATTACATTCATTCAAAGAGCTTTATTCGAGAATTTCTCATAAAAGCAATACACACAATAATTATTATTATCATACATCATAAAAACAATCAATTTAAAAAAGGATAAGCATAGTTACAATAAATTTGCACAATCCCAGTATCACATTCATCTAGACGGTTAACTCCTAGGCAATGGTGCACTGTCTAATGGACCATGCCCATCCCAAGAATTTGGCGGTTGCAACAGTCATTTGGAGACAGGAACTAGTGGAGATGATTCTCATAGCTACAGTACCATTGGAAATGTTTAAATTTCTGCAAGCCGGTGCTAACCAAATACGCCGAGGGGCAGTATAGGCCTTGCAGGAAAACAATAAATGCCCAATGGACTCCTTTGTTGTTCCACAAGCGGGACAGGTAATATCAGTAGACCCCCTCCATCTCCCGGTTAAAGACCTTAAGGGGAGGGCGTCTATCCTCAGTTGGAAAAAAAGTTTCCTGTCCCTTGGGTTAGTTATAATGTCCCAAAATGATTCTAGTATAGGGAGGGACTTAACCTCCAAAAAACGACCAGACATAGAACCTGCATCAGATTTTCTCCATATTACACAATAACTCTACACATCCACAGATCTTTACTCATGATGTTGATAGTGCAGTTAGTTAAAGCAACTTCTGCAGTACATGGAAAATATCAGTATATTGGGGCACTTTAACGTAACTATCACGCAATGCAGGCTAGCAAGCAAAGTTGTTGTGCTGTGTTGCGTCAAAGTGAGCGAGCAGAACTGCTAAGTATTTCTAAAAATAAGGAGCCTTTTTGTTGTCTCCTTGTGCTAGCACACTGTGTGCTGCCTAGCGCTAATGCAGACACCCTACCAGCATAGGTAAAACAAGTCTGTGAGAGCACTTTTTTTAAACGTAGATTATGCCACCTAGTGTAAATCCCATTCCACGGTGGAAAATAACTGCGAAATGTTGAGGGAGTGTTGGAGGAAGGGTTGCTCCATATGAAAAAGAATACTTTATGCAGATTCAAAATAATGTGTATTTGCACAGGGGCTTCTATGCCCTCGTGTGGATTACTTTGCCTAGGAGAACACTGTCCAGGGGGAATTCAATCCTGAGTTTAGATCACATGATTTTCTATGGTATCCACATGGAAACGTCTGCCAGGTGCAGTTTTCCATGCAGATTCCAATTCGATTTTGTGAATTCCTCAAAATAGGAACACTATACTCAGGTGCAGAGGTAAGACTTTTTTGTGAATAGGCCCCACATGTTTCATCCTGGTGTCCTGTTATCCTGCCTCAACTGAGCGCCATAAACCTTGCTATTCTATGACACCAGGTAAAGTATGACATGCTTCTGTAATGAAACTCGCCTGCTCCTACAAAAAAAAAAATAACAAAAGTTTGCATAGAGTGACTAGATCAAAAAAATTGTTTTAGTTCCATTTAACGCAAAGTTGGGGCAGATGTGAGTATACAGTAGCACTGCAACTGTGCAGTGTTACTTATTTGGGCCAGTTGTTTAGTGTAACAGCCTTGATTAGGGATTACCCACATTTGCTTAGTACACCTTTTTTTCTTATTATTCTCCACTTAATAGCGACGCATACAATGGAGAAATGTAAACCAGTGGGCTTAGTGGTATAAAAATGTCTTCCACACAAGCACGGTTGTCTAACCCTGACTGGTGTAAAGCATGACTACCTTCTTAGAAAAAGACAAAGATAGAAGTTTGTCTCTCATTGATTGGACTCTTACTTCCTCATCAGCAGGACTGCCAGAATATTTGCTCATGCACACCGTTCTGAAGTAACCAAACAGCAACGTGCAGCACTATGTACAATGGGGTGAACTATAAATAAATATATGTGGGATAAAATTAACTACACGTTACATTTTTTTAAAATTGTTTTTATTACCATTTGTAAATGCAAATATTACACCTGGATGTATAAGCCTTGCTTACAATTGGCGCTCACATATTAACAACATCTTGACTCACACAACTCTTCATATCATGTTACAAAGAAAACAACGTCATATTGAGATAACTCCCCAACCTCCTTACCCTCCCCCCATTCCCCCTCCAGCTTCTGTCACATGGTAGCAAAAAAGAAGATACCACAATGGAGAACTTCTGATACTGTGTAAACCCGAGAATCAATGCTGCATTGCTGTTAGAAAAAATCTCTTCTGCAGCATGTTATCCTTTTGCAAAATAGTCTTCATAGACGTTCATATCTGATTATTTCTACAAAAAATATTTAAATGGCCTTCATGTAAGATTTAAGGCCAGCAGGGATGTTTCAAAGATGGGAATGTAAGAAATCAGGTTATTAGTTGAGATGGTTGAGAGCTCCACTCAATTAACATAAACAATACCTGTCAAGATGAACCACAAATGTCACTAAATAAATCTGTGCTTATTCCTCTGGTAGCGTGGCACAAAAGCTGTCAGGTTTAACTCATAATGTGTAAAGTATTTCTAGAGTACTCAAATAATAATACATTAAAAACACAACACAAGAAAAATTGACAAACCTATTTAGAGAAATAGAGTACATTTTAATAGATAAAACGGACACCAATATTACAAAAAGCCAATAAATAGAACTAGAGTTATGAATTTTTAAAGTTTAATGTAACAATAACACCATGAAACACAAAGCACCAGTTGCAGTTATCTGGCAGTGTTGGACCAGAATAAAATCAAAAGTTCAGTCTGACCATGATGGTGCATGAGTGAGATGCACGACCAGGTTCGTTCATGTGGAAAGCTTAGCTTCTGACTCAGTCCAGTTTCATGCGAGGAGCTTCAGCCGGAGCTTTGCATTGGTGGGCGCCGCAAGGAGTATGTTGTATAGGAGAAGAACAAGTTACTGCCTCGACAGGTGACACACAGGCTCTTTGCTAACATGAAGAGCCCAGAATTCCTGGAGTTTCACCTGGAGTCCAGTTCTTGCAGCTTGCAGGATGGAGGAATACTCTCTGATACCATCCAAGGGTCCGGGGCCTGTGGTGGCACCTTTTGGGAGTCAGGACTTACTCCAGCAGAGGCCAGTAGCAGGCTCCAGACAGGCCAAGTTGGTTCTGGTCAGCTGTGCAGTTTCAGAGAAGGTCTCTGGAAGCTTGTTGTGTCCTTGTAGCTCCAACAAAAAGTCAGCCAACTGACCCTTGGATCACTAGGTTCAAGACAAGCAGGTCTAGTCTTGTTTCTTCAGACAGTAGGGAAATCCTTCTTCTGAATCCTCACAGGTCTCGGAATGTTCCTTTGAGAGGTTCTGAAGGTGCCACTTTTATACCCAGTGCCAACCTGTGTGTGGGGGGTCACTCTCTTTTCTCACCGTAAACTGGTCAGTTCTTCCCTTTACCCGGGCTTGGCTCCAGTCTGTCTAGGGAAACAAAGGGCAGGCAGGCCCAGATGTGATCTGCATTTGCCAGTGACAGACCTGATAGATTCAGAAGTCTAGAAGGCCCTGTAAACAGCTCTCCCACTACTCTTTGAAGCTCAGGAAGGGCTGAGTACCACTCCTCAGTCATGGACGTCATTTGGGGATAGTCAGGGGTCACAGCTGTGACCTCTAACTTGCTCCCTGCTATTTCTGGCACTTGCTTTGTCACCCCCAGCTTGAGAGGAGGTAGAGGTTTTGCCTCTGAGGATGGTAACCAACGGTTACTTAGGGCATTACAGGCACTGTTCACATTTGCTATCAGGTTGGAACAGAAACCGGTATACCAAATAATGACTATTGACAAGTCCAAGTGTATTTCCGTGGCAACATACAGGGAAAGACTGTGGGGATACTTTGATTGTAGTTTGATGCAGAGGATAGAAAACTAATTTCTGCAGAAAATGTTGGCAGTACCATAGAGCTACTCAGTTTTTGTATGCCAGGCGGAGTTGGGGGCCCCATTTGAGGAGGATTTGATAAAGGCTTACAGCCCTATTTATCAAGGGGTTGCATTGCTTTTGCAACATGCAACATTGTGCATGTGTGATGCAATCCCAAAATGCAATTTATAAAGCCACGCAAGGCCGTTATGCATGACCCTGAGTGGCTTGATAATTCCAGAGTAACGTTACGCAACACAGCGTAAATCGCAGAGAGGGGTTTCATTGATGTTGAGTGGGTGCTCCCACACAATACCCATGGATTTTGATGCATTACCAGATTTACCATTACTGGTAGACCTGGGAATAAGCCAAAATGCTACGCCTTCCCAGGTGAGGTGTAAAGAGGAGAAATATCTTTATTTCTTTACGTTACTTCCTCTTTCTATGCATGCCATTCTCTGCAAAACACATAGAAACTGAAAAATGCTTTAGGGTATTGTTTTTTCGAAGGGAGGTGCCCCTTCCTGCACAAAGACAATCCTGCATGCAACGCAGGCACCCTTGCACTATGATGCAAGGGTGCCTGTGTTGGCGCTGGGCAGCCCAATGTCCTTTTCCCAGTACTAATTGTCTTCTTGCAGTTGGCTGGCTTCTGTCACCATCTGTTGAGCTGCAGATTGGCTTCTGTGGGTTGTGAAGAGGTGGTCCTTTGCAGGACCACCTGCAGGAAGAAGAGTTTTTACATTTTTCCCCTTCGATGGGCAATGGAGTGCTTGCCTCCAGGGCGTGGTCACCCTTCATGATATAATGAATGGGATGATGAAGTGACTAGAGGAAAATGTATTTTTCTAACACTCCAGGAGGTTTCTATTTTGGAGTCTAATTAGATAAACAATTTGTTTTTGCAGTCTGTATTTTCACTTGCTACCAAAATCAGCATAACAAAGATTAAATATCAATATAATAAATAAGGACTCTCAGTACTTGTAGAGAAAATTAACAGTGTAGCCTATTTTAAATGTTTGACAAACAATTGCTACCCAGCAATTTAATTAAAGAGTTCCATTTTTCTACTCACTTCTCCGTCTGCTTTCTGTGAGGTCTTTTCAACAGACGTTTCAATTACACAGAAATTGGCAATGATTGTCTCCTGTGCAGAGAAATATGGGGGCATATAATCAAGGGCTGAAGATATAATTATCGCCGCTTTAGCGCCCATTTTTGGGCAACAAGTGGCGATAATTATATCGCATTATTTGCAAGGACACGCTAGCGCGTGTTTCCTTGATTCAGCTCCCGTTTTGTTCACGCCTCACAGGAGGCGTGCCTGACAAAACACCATGGGAAAAAATCGCTACCCCAGCTTCGTGATATCATCAACGAGGGGTAGCGATATTTTAAATCCCGTTAACTATGCCGTAACGCAGGAATTTAACGTCTGTTAAATTCCTGACTAAGGCATAGCTAACATGGGAGGTGGATTATGATGATACGACCACAGGGTCGTATCACCAAGGCTATCTCCGTTTTGGGTGCAACATCGCTGGTTTTCCAGCGATGTTGGCCCATTTCCCTGGAATATTATCGCCCTGGAGTAACGCGTTGTTAATAACGCGTTACCAGGGAGATAAATTCCAGCAATAGACGGCGATAAATAAACAAGCGCTAAGCACGGTTTGCGTTTATTTATCGCCGTCCTAGTAAATATGCCCCATGGATACTAACTTCAAGCAAAGTCTGCTTGGTTTCTATGAATTATTTCCGTAGTATATGAATTAAAAGACTAAAGCCAAGAAGCACCCAACAGAAAAAAGTCACATGATACCTGAAAAGCATCTTAAACTAAACTACAGCTATCTAGATTGAGAGTCATCCAAAATGCACTTAAAGATCTGTTTCTGAAATTCTAGCAGCACAGCTGTCAGGCATGTTGGTTTTGCTCTGAAACAAAATCAATATTATTCTTAAATTAAAGTTTTAAAGATGTATTCGGTGGATGTATTACAATAGGACTGACGCTAATGGAGTCTGCAATGTGAGCCTCGTATTTAAAGTGATATGCAACATAATTATCCATAAAGGACTTCCACTAGACTAGAAACTTGCCAGTTAATGTCAGCACGATTGCTTATGTGAAAGTGCATTAGGGGCAAGTACCTTAGTTTAGACATCAATACAGATCTGCATGCATCTCTTTAGTCATTTTTTCAAATTGTGACTAACAATCTGTGGTTTTATTATAATCCGTTGCACTAGAATTACGTACCAAAATATGGGGTTCAAATAAGAGACAGTAAAATAGTGTTAAAAACTAAGCATTGCAGAATACCACAAATGTCTGTCGGAGATCATTTGTGAATCTGATTTCAGAAACCAATGTATGTTAAAACATCTCTAAGCATTGCTTTGCGGTTTTCTATGCTGCAAATTCTAATTTGGTCGTTACATCGCATATTAATTAATAGTTTGCATATAAAATACAGCACACAGGCCTCAGTCGTGAGCAGCATATGCTAGTGTGTAGAGGTCTGCCTTTCATCTCCATGTCGTCAGAAAAGCAAAGTCCTGTTAGCTACTGTCAACATACAGGTACGTACACCACAAACGAACTCAAATGTATGGGGCTCATTTATGAGCCCCTGCGTCACTTTTGCGCCACCGGTGCGTCACTTTTTGTGACGCACCAGTGGCGTAAAACATGCGCCATGTTGCGCCATATTTATGAAGTGACGCATCTAGGTAGATGCGTCACTTCGTAAACCCCTGCCCTACATTATACCTGCGCCAGGTATAATGTATGCAGGGTGGGCGTACCCCCGCAAGAAAGGGTCATAGGAGTGGCGCAGCAAAATCTATGAGATTTCGCTGCGCCACTTCTAGGACGCCAATGCGTCAAAACCTTACGCCTGCCTCATGGCAGGCGTAAGGGTGACGCAGGCCCTTTCACATGGGGCTTGCCCCATGTGAGAGGAACATTGCTGGAGTTGCGTCAGGCTTCCGACACAACTCCAGCAATGCGCCACTTTTTGCGCCGACAGATACGTCAGTTATACTGACATATCTGTCCTTCCTTGCGAGGCGCACTGAGAAGTGACGCATCACGGCGTTCACGCAGCGATGCGTCACTTCTCATAAATGAGGCCCTATGTGTTTAAGAACAAAAACACAAATACAAATACAATTGACAAACTACAAAATCAATTTTTTCCTCTCAGTTTCCATATATTACCATGTTTACAAATGAGAGGAAAGCAATCCATGCCTATCACATGTAACTGGCGGCCGTAAAATTAAAACACAATAGAAAAGTAAAAGATTTTGTGGCAGATTTTTGCAAAGGTTCACAAGGAAGGAAAAAAAGTTAAATCTAAATGACATTCCATATTAATTATAGTAGAAGGAATAATTGCTCCAACGAAAACGTAAAAAACTCAAACTCAACTTATCCCAAATAAAACTTATAGTTTAGAACTATTTTTCTATAAAAACATACATTATGGGATGTCTCCTGAAGTGATATTCGTAGCCTCGAGGTGAGGGAAGATTTTACTTTCAATACAATGTATCTATAGAGCAAAAGAGAAGCACATTCCCGAATGCACACTGGAAACGTGTAAATTACTACAGTGGAAATGGATGAGTTGAGAAGTCAAACCAGAGATAGAGTAGATAGGACCAATGACCACAACCATTCTAATACATGGTCACATCATTTCCATTCCCACAAACGATGTAAATCCATGGTGCACAGATCTTTTATATAAGATATAGCATGTTTGCAAACATGAAGAATAAAAATGGAATCATAGAATCTGTAGTGCAAAGGTGAACAAATGCTGTTAGATAATTGTTGCAAAAATGTTTAGAATCAGTTTAATACAAGTCACTTAAAGAAACACAAAGTATAAACATTCAGAAAGATTCTAACTTTTCTATAGTTACCTTACGAGTCTAAATAAAAAACATTTTCAATAAATCTCCCTGTTCAGATTGTCATTGTGCAACAAGAAAAATATTGCATAAGAAAAAAAGAAACATTTTGTTGTTTTAAACAGCTGTTTTGATTATGCCTTGTGACCTGACCTGCCTCTCACCTTGCCTGCTGGCAGCACACATTTTGACACCAGAACTTGACTGTAATAAGTTATTACAGATTACTTCTGACGTGATTTCTTTATAATGGGTGACTGGGAGAAACACAGGTTGTTTTTATAAACTTGCAGTCTAATAAAAGCTAAAACGGCCATTTTCTGTAATGAATTATGCTTTGAAAAATGTGAATGACAAAATCAAAATGGTTGCTGTCAGCATAGGATGATGGTTGCACTTTTGTCTCCCTTGAATTCAGGTATTCTGCCACAGTGATGATTGCTAACCTTTTAAAGCTACAGTGGTCCCTCGACATATTTCCCCAATTAATTAATGGATATCACCTCGTGAAGTGATGTACTTGCAGATTTCTCACTTGTGCTGTAGATCTGATTTTGGGGTGTGAGGAAAGGAGCAAGTGTGAAAAAGTGCCAGGTTCAGTGGGTGGTTCAGTGCTTAGATGTGACAGAAAGATTTAGAAATGGTCAAAAACATTCTTTCCTGGGGAGATTTTTGCACAAGGCTTGGAAACTGCTGAGTGTAGACACCATAATTGTTTGTTTACTTTAACTGACAGAGGTGATAGTGCTGCTTCTAAAGCTATGGGAACAAGAGTGGATTGCCTGATTCTACTATGTCCCTTGTCAGCTGTGTCCTAGGGGATTTCAATAAGGGAGCAGCAAACAGGGATCAAATCTTAATTTTATGGCTCTTTGGATTCTTGCTCCTGGAATGCTCCACTGAAGATATGTACCCTAATCTTCAAATGGCACCCCACCATCACCAGCAGAACCCCCACCCAAGCCCCCATCTCCAGCAAGCTGAACTACAGCAATATACTCTATGCTAGATTTAATGCTCAACAGGCCAGCAGACTAGAGACCTTAAAAAAAATCAGTGAACAGACTGAGCCTCAACCTCCAAAATCTCACTCACATCAGCCTCCAGCACCTCAGAGAGCTCCAATGGCTCCCAATCCAGAAGCAGCACTTTTTCAAATTCCTCACAACCATACATACAAATCCTTACACAACATTGGTCCTATGTACCTCAACAACTACATGAACTTCCACAAACCTACTAGACACCTCCATCAGCTGGACTCCTACTAAACCCCCATAGACAGACCCAGTTAGAGTGGTCATGCCTTCCTCTATTTGCTCCAAAATCCTGGAATTACCTCACCTGAGCTGGCTTGTCAGTGATAGAATTTCAAAGGAACTTGAAGATCTTACTCTTCACTTAGCTGCAGCCCTTGCTCGACCCATGCAACTCCGGCTTCAATGGCAGGATACCCTCACAGGTGAGTTGTGCACTATACTACTACATATAGCATAGCATAACATACCATTCCCAATCCAGGAACACACAAGGGATTTGCCCTTGTCTTAAAAGTGAGACCACATAGATTTTAGGAATGGCCACAAACTTTTAACGATAACTCTTAATTAATCAGGCCTGTTATCCAGAACAGACCTTTCAGCAATCTAGAGTTTTAGAATTTGAGTTCTGACTACTTGAAAAAAAAATATCCTAAAATACCTGTTTTTACATCATTTTGATACGTTATGGAGAAATGTTTTAGATACTATAAGGAGCTGATCAAGATGAGGAAATTAACATCTATCTACCTGAGGGGTGCCTAATATGTAGAAAAGGGAAAGGTTTGGGCCTGGCAAGTGGCTGCTCTTGCCAGGTCGACATGGCAGTTTAAACCTGCACTCACAGGCACTGCAGTGGCAGGCCTTGGACATGTTTGCAGTGCTACTCATGTGGGAGGCACAATCAGTGCTCCAAACCCACCAGTAGCATTTGAATTACAGACCCTGGGCACACACAGTGCACTTTACTAGGGTCTTACCAATAAATCAAATATACCAATCATGGATAACCAATCACAATCATAATTTACACAGGGAGCACTGTTCAGCAGTGGTAAAGTGGCGAGAGTTCTAAAACAAGCAAAAACAAAATGCAGCACACAGTCAAAAACAGGAGGCCAGAAGCACAAAAGACAGGGGAAAACATGCCAAATATGCCAGGTCTAACAGTTATATGAGCAGTGCTGCTGTCCCCACAAGAACGTGCCTCTCCACTTCTGGAGGAGATCTCATTGTCCTTGATCCCTCCATCTCTAGCCCAAGATCTTGACTAATCTCTCATACTGGAGGAAATCAGCAAGGCCTTATCAGATCCAACCCCGGGTAAGACACCATAGGCAAGACGGCTACCCAATTGCATTTCTTAAGCGCTACCATTCCCTCTTGTTCCCACATCTCCTGGCGTTCTGTGAGGAGACAGTGGATCTTGGTTCATTTCCTCCAGAACTGAACACTACCACCATTGTGGTGTTGCCCACAACTGGTCTACATGTGGACCGGTGTACCTCCTACAGGCCTATCTCCTTGATAAATGCAGATATTAAGGTATTTGCGAAGGCCCTGGTGGACCGACTGACTCAGACTCTCCCCACCTGATACACCCAGGTCAATTCGGATTCATGCCAAATAGGAGCACTCGCCACTGCATCCATACATTGCTTCTGGCCCTGTCCCAGGTACATCATATTGCCAGCCTCATGGCGTTACGAATAATAGATTTTGAGAAGGCATTTGATGACAATTGCATGGCCTTTCTGGCAGCAGTTCTGCGATGGGCAGGCTTTGGGCCTTACATTTGCAAATTAATAGGCCTCTTATATGCCACTTGTGCTGCCCAGGTGCAGGTGAACGGAATGCTATTTCCACCTTTTCCCATTCGCAGAGGCACCCGGCAGGGTTGTCCACGTTCTCCACTCCTATTCGCCTTGGCCATTGACCCCTGGCACGGCTTATTAGATGTGACGCTCGAGTAAGACAGTGGCCCTGGGGGAATGGAGCAGAAGAGCGCATTGCACTTTATGTGGAGGATCTGCTGCTATTTCTTGGTGGAACCGAGGTCTTCATGCCCTGGGTGCCTAGAGATTCTTCGCTTATCCAGGGAGGCATTGGGTGTTAATGAGGGCAAGTCCACACTGTTGCCTGTTGGGGAAGATGCAGAGGGCTGCTCATAGTGTACGGAGATTCTGATACGTATGCTCTCCTTTAAATTCCTGGGAATCTGTATCTCCTACCTTCCAGAGTTGGTGTGGAGCCTAAACATTGGACTCCTCGTTGCCAGACTGAAGAGGGATCTCCGGTGCTGGGAGCACTTTCCTTTGAACCCTCGAGGAAGGGTGGCGTTATTTAAAAGGTTTTCTGTACGTCCTCACCAACTTTCCCCACCTGATCCCTAAGAGGTGGTTCAAGACAACAAAATCAAAGCGTGTGGCCATTTTATGGGCCGGTGGTTGCCATCGGGTGGCCTATATTAACACCATGTACTCTCCCTATGATAGGGGAATGGGAATGGCAGACCTCTAAAGCTATTATCTAGCTGCACAAATTGTGATTATAAATGAGTAGCTTAATGGTGGTTGGGATGATTCTGCGTATCGCATGGAACTATACTTGCCGGGACTGGATGGCCTCCTGGGTTTTCTATATGGGAACCTGATCCCTCGCTCCCTTACCTACAGCACCCAAGTGACCCTGTTCTGCTGGAGAGATGCCCTTGACCTCACCAAATGGAATTGTAGGCTTACAGGGATGACCTCAATATGACAGGGGACCTGGCTATGATATGTGGTGGGTTCACAGGGCTTTACTCGATGGGATAGGATAGGGATCACACATCTGGAAGATATCTGGTGGACAAACACCCTGAAGACGTTTCAAGACCTGCAGGAACTTTACAGACTCTCACCCACACCGTTCTATCACTACCTTTAGCTGTGTCACACACTATCAGAACACATTCCCCCAGATATACAAATACTTGACTTTGACCCTCTTGAGTCCAAGATTTTACTTGGGAGACTGGGTAAGGGTCACTAATGACCCTGTCAGCGATGAGAGTCCTCAGAGGGAGACCTTGACAAAGATGATTGGTGCAAGGCCTGGATGGCCCCCAGGGAATTTGCTGTTTCTGCCCACCTGAGAATGGTTCAACTTAATTTGTTGCACATAGCCTACTTGACCCCCCAGCGCCTACTTCGAGCCGGAAAGACACCTCAAGTTTAATGTGCTAAATGCTCACTACCAGAGGCAGATTTTTTTCCACATGATTTGGGCTTGCCATACGCTCACCCCTTTTGGAAGGGCATAGGAAAGGAGCTATCTGTGGTACTGGGACACATAGTGGTACTCATTACGAGGATGGCATAGCTGGGCTTACTGAAAGAAGTAGGGAGACAATGTATGGAAAAAACATTTGTGGAGGTGACCACTCTGGTGACCAATAGATATATTGTTCCTAAGTGGAGATCACTGGGTCCCCCTCAGCTGACTGAATGTAGGGAAGGGGTGGATTGGTGTGGACATTTCGAGCGACTGATCTATGAAGCAAGGAGATGTTCACTGAAACATGACAAGATCTGGGGCAAGTGGTGGGAATAGCATGGGCTGGGTGTGGAATCATAACATTAGCTGCTTATTGTTTTATAAGAAATTGACTGTGAGCTGTCGCTGTTGAAAATCAATAAAGTTTGGTTATTAAAAAATGAGCTACACCTTGTA
Organism: Triturus cristatus; assembly: GCF_964204655.1. Classification (NCBI taxonomy): domain Eukaryota; kingdom Metazoa; phylum Chordata; class Amphibia; order Caudata; family Salamandridae; genus Triturus; species Triturus cristatus. Next base: position 578,023,733 of record NC_140593.1, on the reverse strand, counting down.
TAGGAGAAACTGCTCCATACAGACAATTTTATGAGAGCCAGGCTGTTTTACAATAAGTACAGTAAATATCCAGTGTTCTTGGAAGTGCAGGGAGGAGGAAGGTATGTTATTGGACTCTTTTGAGGGCATTGCTCAGTGGTTCGGGTATGTTTTGGCAACAGTTGAGGAAGTGCTTGCAGAAGTGGTTAGAGGGGGTTGACTATTATATTGAAACTGATGCTGTATACCAAAAGTCTGATGTTGTTCGGAATGTCAATACAACAGATAGTGTTTCTCAGCCCGGTGAAAAAAGGCTGATCCACTCGATAAAAGTAAATGGATGAAAGGCATAGACAATTGTATGCTACAGAAAAAATATGGTTACAGCCTTGCCAAATTTCAAGCAACTGCGGTTAGACTAACCCATTTAAGTGTGGTGGTCTGCATCACCATACTAAAATGCGTAATCACACGTTATAATAGGGTCTTAACAACACCAAAGCGCACTGCCTGGGCTGGGACATGAGCTTGGAATTTACCTTAATTAAACAGCGGGGCAAGTGTTGTGGGCTGAGACGTGTGCACTACACACTGTGTTAGTCAATTGGGCACTCTTTTATATACAGGGCTGGGCTCAACTGATTGATGATTCAAGCAGACACAACGCAGCTCAAGCCTCAGAGGCTGTACCAAGGCTGTACATGGCCTGCCTAAATCTTATCTGGAGTCTTCCGTAGTTTGAGAATCGTCTCCAGTAGTGCCTACATGAATCCAGAGGGTGACACCTTAAGTTGCTTGTTGTTTTTGTTTTCCAGCACCTGGTACCACCACACCAGTAGAGTTACCATGACCTTTTCTGTGTGACACCATGATTCCGAGCCCAAATCTGTTTTTTTTTTTAAAATTCTCTCGATTGGTGTCCACCATCAGATTGGGGCTCTAGCGTATCCAGGTCCATTTAGCGCATTCATGGATGTGCAGTTCCACTGTAGCCAGCTGCCTTCCAGCAGGACATAAGGGTACTGTAATTGCAGGCAGGATGTTTTTAATTAATTACTTCTGGCCCCTATAAACGAATTGCTGTTGCAGACCCTGCACACCGGAATGCTAATGGACAACGTGATTTATGGCCTCCTCGACAAGCACTGTCCTGCTAGTGTGTATTTGGCGGTGGGGGGTCAGCTGTTTGTGTCCAGTGGTCATTGAGAGCTTACTGTGTGTTTTAAAAGACACATGGAACGGGCCTGCTCTGAACTTTGAAGGGTGCCAAAACATGAGCTCTCATTGCAACTTCTTCAGTACTGCAGACAGAGAGGAGCACCGGCAGCTCCCCATATTCATCAGCAACTGACCTGAGCTGCTCTCATCTGTGAGCGTGTGCAAGTCCACAGACTGCTACAGCAATATCATCAGTCCAATGCTGTCATTATTTTTCCAAGCACTGCCCCTGACTGAGTGAGCTGGTATGTGAAAGAAAATTCATGATGAATGTTCCAGCTTTCATCTAGTGGAAGTTGCCAGAAAGTAGCAAGGAGAGTTAATGTGCCTGCTGCAAAGAACATGTACCATGCATATAATGTGGATAGCTCAGTGGGTTACTGCTTTTGTCACAGAAATCCTTTTGTTGCTTCAGGCCCAGCCCCACCTGGCTCTGAGTTGGGGTGGGGTGCTGTGTTTACAATGTATGGGTGTTGAAAATTGGGGTTAGATTGCACATCTAAAATAACCCCTGCTCACCCCCTTGTTAGTTTAGCATGAGCAGTTAGGCTTATCTCAGATGCAATGTGTGAAACATTTGCACATAACAAACAGTAATACAGTGAAAACACTGCAAAAGGACAACAGACCAGTTTTAGAAAAAAATTATATTCATCTGTGCAAAACAAGACTAAAACAATACAAATCCAACATACAGCAGTTAAAATATGAATATTGCCAAAATAGACATAAAATACAGTTCCTTGCATCCTTGCGCCATCGGCGTTGATTCAGAGGTCAGTGCAGGAGTCGTCCAGCCCTTGAAATCACAGGCGCTGCAGAACAAACTCCATGAGGTTGAAGTCAGGAGTGCTGGTGTAAGCAGGTGTCGGGGCTGCAGTATAAAGTAAAGGAGTGCAGTATGTGGTGCCCCCTGGTCACGGTGCAGACAGGGACTTGGTGACGGCATCCAGTGGCGTTGGTGAGACTAGGGCTGCAGTGTGAAGCAGGGCAGTACTTGTTGCGGGGCTGGCAGGTCATGGGTCAAGCAGCGTAGGCATCATTGTTGAAGCGAGTTTGTCGGTAGACACTCTGGAGTCAATGGTGCAGGCATCAAAGGCTGTGGTGGAGGTTGGGACGATGTGTTGAGTAACATACGAGCGGTGCCCCAAGCCATGGTGCAGGCAGTGGTGTCAATGTCAGCGTGGAGCGTTCTTGTCGGGGATACCAGGGTGGCAAAGTGAAGCGAGGTGGTGTGAAGTGCAGTGCCCTCAAGTCAGGGTGCAAGCAGCAGCTCGTTGGCGGTGTCAGTCAGCGTCAGTGGTGATACCAGGGTTGCGGTGTAAAGTTGGTGGCGCTCTCTGTGGTGCCAACAGGTCACAGAGCTGGCAGCAGCATGGGTGACGGCGTCAGGTTTTTTTTCTTCTGTTGCAGCATGAAACACATAGTGTCCAGTGCTGGTAGCAAATTAACTTGAAGTCTTTGCTGTTTCTGAGACTTCTTGAACAAGGGGCAAGCTCTGCCTTGAGCCCTTGGAGAAACTTAGGAAAGTAAGATGCAGAAAGTTCAGTCCAGTCCTTTCCCAGCCCAAGACAGAAGCAGGCAAACACTGTTAAGCACAGAGCAAAGTGGCAGTTTCTCCTCAAAGCTTCTCCAGCTCTTCTTCTTGGTAGGTTCTTTAATCCAAACGAGTTCTAAAGTTCTGGGGTCAGTGCCCCAATATTTATACTACTTTTCCATTTGAAGTTTTAGGCAGAAAGTCTCTGAGATCAGTGAAAACCATTTCTGTCCTCCCTGGTCCAGCTTCACTACAGGAGTTGGAGACAGCATTGTGCAGAGCAGACACAGCCTATACAGGTGCTAGTAAAAACTCCTACCACAACTCTAAATGCAGAAAGGTCTATTCAGCCTGGCTATATGGCACCCAGGAAAGGCAGGACACGCCTCAACACCCGTTGTGACTGTCTAGTGCAAATGCAGATCCCCAGCTCCTGTCACTCCAAAACCAGATGGTGAATACACAAACAGGCAGAGGCACAGCAGATGGGTATGCAAAAAAATGAAGGGGCATTTTAAAACACACAAATTTAAAACCACCCGTACTAACAGATGTGTTATGCAATTCTGAGTTCAGAGAGCCTAAACTCCATTTCTCTATCTTGTCCCAATGAAAATTTACACTTGTAAGATATTGCAAGGCAACTAGCATGTTAGCCTACGGCACAGACAGCCTTTCAATAGTGAAAAACGAAATGCACAGTATTTCACTATCTGGACATAAAAAATACATTACTACATGTCCTACCTTTCACATACACTGCACCCTGCCCAAGGGGGTACCTTGGGCCTACCTTAGGGGTGACATACATGTAGGAAAAGGGAAGGTTAGAGCCTGGGAAGTGGGTGCACTTGCCAGGTCGACATGGCAGTCAAAACTATGCACAGACACTGTAGTGGCAGGTCTGAGACACTTTTGTAAGGCTACTTGTGTGGGTGGAACAACCAGTGCTGCAGGCCCACTAGTAGCAGTTGATGTACAGGCCCTGGGAACACACAGTATGCTGTTCTTACTAGTAAATCAAATATGCTAATCATGGAAAACCAATCATAACACAATTTACAGTGAGAGCACTTGCACTTTAGCACTGAAAAACAGTGAAAAAGTGTACAGAGTCACTAAACCAGCTTTCCATCAAAACAGGAAGTCAGAAAGCAAAAAGAGAGGGGAAACGTCAAAAGATGCCAGGTCAATAGGTTTAAAAGCACCTGCTGCGGAGTTTCTTATGTGCCCATCAGTTATCAGGTAACAATGAAAACGGCAAAGATAACTCTGATGATTAATGTGCGTGCTGGAAATACATAGGAGTTTTGTCCACTGGCAGTTTTGACTCCCCATAAAAAAGCACAAGGGGGTTAGTATGCCTCCTCCAAAGAGAGTGTACCAGCACATCACATAACTGTATTTAATGTGGATAGCTCTGTGGGTTACTGCTTTGATCACAGGGCACCAGGTTAGTGCCCTTCTTGTTCAGCTGCCTTTCAACAGTTTCAACATCTTCTTAGAGTTTCTCATTGCTCAAATGGGTGTATTTTCTGATAGGTATCTATTTCCATTGACTTCATTGCTTGATTTTGCTCCTGAGAATGTGTCACTTCTAGGGTCACACATTTGGTCTTGAATGTCACTCATAAGTGCACTGCAACCATGAAAATGTCACATATTAGCAATCTGAAACCTTGGCAGCTATGTGGTTAATGAGCACAGAATGTCCCATAACAAGTTTGCAAAGATTTATGGCCCTTTTATGAAATACCATGGATTAGGGCATCTATCACCAATTTGGAAGGGTGCAGTGAGGGATAGTAACAGGCCTTATTCTGCTAAGAACTGGAGCTTGGATCTCTATGATTTGTAATTATTTGGGCCAAGTTCACATTCATGATGTATGCAAGGATGTACTGCTCTTTCTCTGCATTTGTTCCTTTATTTAAATGTAAATAAAATGATATTTAACCCTTTCCGTGCATCGGATGGCCGGGTGCTGACCGACGTCACGGTGGGCGTGTGTGTGGGATGGCTTCCGGCAGTCCTAGCACCCCCCCCATGGGGAAAGCGCTGGCGCTCCCCCCATGGGCCACCCTTAATGTTGCCCCCACTGGGGAAGGCAGGAGAAGCCCTTCACCTGCCCCCCCGTTGCCACCACCACATCATCAAATTACATCAGTGCGCCTCGGTGCTGATGTCATTACATGAAACCGGACGCGCTGGAAGCCATTTGCTTCCAACACGTCGGAAAGAGAGGAGGTGAGTTTCTCCTCGGTTATGGGGGATTTAAACAAAAGAGGCATTGGGGGAAAGCAAAGGGGTTTCATTTCCTCCGATGCCTCTTTTGAGCATTCTTGCTGCACGATCGTGCAATCGTGCAGCAGGAATGCCCACTAGACACCAGGGATTTTTTTTTTTTATTTAAACTGATTAACTGTTTGCAGGAGCGGCCCCTTAGGCAAGGGTTTATCCCCTTTGGGGGGCAATGTTTTTGGCTGTGTCTGCCCCCGTGGGGGGCAGATCTGGCAATTTGTTTTATGATCGTGCCCACTAGACCACCAGGGATTTATTTGTAGGGAGTGGCCCCTAGGCCAAGGGTCGCTCCCCTTCTGGGAGCTGGCCGTTTTTACCCCCTAAAGGGCAGATCAGACCATATTTTAAAAAAATTCTGCCCCCACTAGACCACCAGGGATATTTTTGTTGGGGAGCAGCCCCTTGGGCAAGGGTTGCTTCCCTTTGGGGAGCAATATTTTGGCCGTATCTGACCCCTAGTAGGCAGATCGGCTGATTTTTGTTAATTTTGTGTAGCCCACTAGGCCACCAGGGATTCCTGTTTTTTTTTGGGATGTTGGGGATAAAGCCACATTTTGATTATTACTTATTTTACAAACTGTTTGTTGTTGTTTACTTGTTTGACCAGTTACCTTTATTAATACAGATTATGGCTAGCCGTAGAATTACTGCTCAGCAGATCTATACTCCAGGAAAAAAAATAGCTGTTGATGAATCTTTGGTCCTGTTCAAAGGCTGTTTGGTTTTTAGGCAGTACATTCCTAGCAAGAGGGAACGTTGTGGAATTAAGATGTATATGTTGTCTGAGAGTAGGACAGGATGTGTCGAAAATGTCCGGGTGTACACTGGAAGGGATTCCACTATTGACCCCCCTAATTGTCCTGTGTGGGAACTTGCTAGAGGATTGTCCAACAAAGGTCACCATTTGTACCTTGATAACTTATACACTGCTGTGAAATAGTTTAAGGAATTGTTCAAAGTGGACACTTGCTTGTGGCACAATCCGCTCTAACCGTAAAGGTTACCCAAAAGAGCATGTTTGCAAACAGCTTCAGAGGGGACCGTGCAGTGCCTTGAGTAGTGAGGAACTGCTTGCTGTGACATTTGTGGACAGGAGGGATGTGTACTTGCTGACTACCATCCATGATGACAGTAATTCACCTTTGACTGGGGTCTGGTTTCTGAAGTGCGCAAACCAGTGCGCATTGTAGACTACAATAAGCACATGGGTGGTGTCGATAGAGTAGATCACAGGTTGGAACCTCACACTGCTATTCGTGAGGCTTACACTTGGTATAAGAAGTTGGCCATCCATCTTCTTCCATTTAGCAACTTTTAATGCTTCTGTTGTGTTCAAGGAGTGTTCTCCTGCATCATTTTGTTCAGTTTCAGGAGTCTGTGATAGGCAGACTTGTTGTAGTGGAACGGTTGGCAAAATGATACCTCACTTGTGTGGCTGTCCAATGGAGAATCAGCTAAAAACTTTTTTTTTTAAATGTAGTGCTAAGAATTCGCTGTGCTATACCTTTAATCCCTATGTTTTTGTCTCTTCCTAGTCACAGGCCTTAGGCCCACCACAAAAGTATGGTATCAATAAATCAATCACATCTTTATTTCGCATTCCAAAAAAATGTGTGAAAAGTACATAAGATCATTGAAAAATAAAATACATCATATAAAACAATAATTCAGCTTTGGTAATTATTAAAAAGATGATGTTAAGTTCATGAAACAGCTATATAAATGATTTAAAAAGTCCTAAAACCAAATACATATAACGGCTTTCCCCCACTGACAGATGGTAGTGCAAGTTCTAAAAATGTACCCATCTGGATTAAAGTGCATTTTTCAGATTTTTCAACAGCTTGTTTGTGTGATCGTATGCAGATTTTTTTCAGCAGTGGGTTTAAGGAATTCTCTCCGCTCTGCTGTGTAGAATGGGCAAAAGAATAAAAGGTGTGAAATAGATTGGGAGGAAAGGCCGTCACATGAGCAGAAGGCTAACTTGTTTATCGAGAAAACTTGTGCCAGAGAGGCGACCATTATTGGGATATAATTTAGTCTAAATCTAGTCAAGACAAAACGGTGGCTGATATTAGTTACAAATGAGATGTGGGATGACTGGCTACTACTTAGAGTAGGTAATGCAAAGTATGTGGTCACTGTGATTTTATTTTGATTTTCTTGCCACTTAACTAAGATGCATTTGTTATAAAAGAGCTCTTTTAGGTGCAATTTTGGAAAAGATATGTACTCCGACGGTGAGTTGAATAAATGCTCCAGATCTAGTTCAATGAGGGACTGTTTGACATAAGCTAGCCAGCTAATCGAAGAAGCACGTTTAAGTTTAGGATGTCCATTAATATTAGGTGGTTCAAAGGGACCGATTCCCTTTTCCAAATTGAGAGCCAAACTAGGAGGGGAGCAATTTTCAGGGTATCTGAAATGAACGGGAAGTCTAGTTCTTTGTGAATTAAAATGCTTGGGCAAGATGTAGGGATCGCTAATAATGTCTTTAGAAATGTATCTTCTGTTGCTTGGATGGGGTTAATGTCTACAATTCCCTAAACAGCTGCACCAAATGACGCTATGGATCTAGTTTTTGCATGATAGATTTCTAACATTTCTTTTACTGGTTTATTCCCTATTTTTGCTGCAAACTTCCAGATGCCAGCTATACTTTTGGACATCAGGAGCACCCTGTTCCTCACCATAGTGGACCATTTTAATTTATTGTCGAAAAAGATACCCAGATACATAAAATTGTTTCCTGCCATCGATATTAAAGCCCATTACTTTGTGCTTCTTGGCCCCGCCCATAGCCATCACATAGGTTTTTGTTTTATTAACCTGTAGGTCTAGGTCTGCCATATATGTGGAGTATGTCTCAATCAGAAGCTGTAAAGCAATTGGTGTTCTGGCTAGAAGGACGGCATCATCCGCATACAGTATGACAGGTAGGGGACGTAAGCCTACCACTGGAACATCCGGTAGCGGACTACTGCTTCTGTGTGTCTGTACAGGTCTCTAATTAATGAGATAATGGGTGGGTCCAATCCATGGTGGACCACAATTTATTGTGGCTCAAGCAGTCAAAGGCCACGGACAAATCCATAAATGCCAGAAACAGCTGCCCCTGTTTGGCAACAGAATATTTTGCGGCAATTAGGGCGAGGTGGAGGCACTGATCTATTGTGTCTCTCCCCTTCCTGAAGCCATACTGGGCTTCAGCGAGGATTTTATTCTCCTCTGCCCATTCCTCCGACCTGTTCATCAGCAGTATGCCTATTTACTTTAGTGTTCTGTCCAGCAGGGAAATAGGGTGATAATTGGCCGTGTCTGCGCCACTCCCTTTCCTATGGATTGGTACTATGATAGACTGTCTCCAGGACAGCGGAGGGCCGACTATTGTTATGGCATTAAATGCAATTGTGAGGATAGGTACCCATAGAGGTTTGTTAGCTATAAAGACATCTAGGGGGACCCCATCTGGTCCTGGAGCCTTCAATGCTGGGGTTGATTTAATGCAATTTCGACTTGGCCTATGGAGAACTCCAGTGCTAGTGGGGTCCTAGAGTATTGCTCTGGTAACTCCAGGATGTTAGGTGATTGTTCCAGGAATATATTTTTGGAAGTGATTTATCCACGTGGCCTCATCAATGTGGAGGTCCAGTGAGGGCCCACTCTCCTCCAGGAAAAGAGGACTATTAATTATTTTCCAGAAAGATTTGCTGCTCTTAGCCATAGGTGCTACTCTCAGGTTTTCCCAGGCTTCATTGGTGATCTCCCTTTTTCTTTCCCGCCTTGATGATTTATAAGCAGACCTGAGAGATCTAATAAAAATTTGGTCTCTAGGTTGCGATTTCAGTGCTTTTTGTAGATCCGCTAGTGCCTGCAAGCACTTTTTTCCAAACCATTTTCTCTTAAAGGTTTCTTTTGGTAAGTTTGGCAGGTAAAATGACCCTTTCTCGGAATTAGAATCGTGTTAAAAGCTTCCATGGTTTGGTTAGCTGTGGAGGATAAGTTTAAACTTAAGGAAATCTCCTTATAAGAGGAGGACACTATTCTTGGTAATAGCTTTACGGGATCAATCGTAGCCCATTTTAAAGTATACCCATTTTTCCTGGCTAATGTTGGTTTAGTTATGCAATTGGAGCCTGGTTTTTTGGCTAAGTGCCAGTTAAACGTAAAGTACAAAAAGGAGTGATCACTAGATGACCTCAAAGTTCTTAACATTTCTGCATGAAGTCGTGGGGAACAAAATAAAATCAATACATGCTGAACCCCCTGCCCGGTGAAATGTGGCCTCCATTTCCCCCGAGATAGAGCATATTGGATTGGCAATTTCCAAGTCCAGTGTCATCAGTAGACTATTTAGAGCATTGCCGTAATTATGGTGGTGAAAGTGAGTAAGGGGGTGTTCCTGATGATCAGTAACCCCACATACGTCATGTTCTGTATATTTACAAATGTGGGAATTAAAGTACCCTGCCCATATGATAAATGGCCGTCTAGTGTGATTAAGTAGTAAGTCCTTCAATGTGTGCCCCAGCTCTTCTGCTACCTGTGCTTAGTTAAAAAATTTGTCATTTTAAAAATGTATTAATACTAAATCTGGGCAATTCCGTCTCTTGGCTACAATAATGTGAAAATTAATCGAACTATTGCCAAATACTATTTTATCAAATGAAATAATGTTATCAATAAATGTTATTAGACCTCCTTTAGTTTGGCCTGCAATAGATGGGATGGCTGGGCGTAAAAAAGGAATGGTAACCATTTAGGAAGAAATGTTTTTGTGCCCATGTCTCCCGTAAGCAGATAATGCTGATGTCTCTTGTCTCTGAGTACCAGACCAGGGTGCCCTTTTCATTTTAAAATCCGGCTATATTCCATGAGATAAGGGGGTTAACTGTTTCATCGGGCTGGAGGGTGGTTGCCTTACTAAGAGCGGTGGATGACAGACATGGAAAGTCAAGTAAAGCCTGCCTTGTGGTCAGGGAACGCCCCATGGTATAACAGTCTCCCGTCACGTATTGTACTTCTTCATCCTTATCCTCGGGAGAGATGGGGGGAGTACAGGGGGGGCTGAGTCAATTGCAGGTATCCAGATCCTCAAGGACGGCAAACCTGTTATCAAGCAAAGGGTTATTCCCCATCAACTGACAAGGGAGATTTGGGTTATTAACTGTCTGGTAACCTGCGTTATTAGTAGTGAATTTAAGCTTGGGTGGTGGTTTATAGAAAAAAGCCAATGGGAGTGTAAAAATCTCTGAGTGAGTGAAAGGGGCTGATGGTAGCTGGCAAAGTAAGTGCCTGACCAGCTCTCAGTTGTTAAACTTAAGGACAATGCATTCGTCATTAATAAGTTTTGGTCCATTGCCTACCCAAGGTATTCTCCTGGCCATTATCAAATGGTTTTGTATGAGATGGCCTATGTCAGCAGCGTTGGATAACGAATGTCTGAACTTTGCCATCAGTTGTGAAGTAGTTTCATTTTGGGAGGCTCTGAGTGGTGGGACATTTACCATGGTGATTACAAAAGGACAAGCCCCAGGTGGTAAATTGAGAGTTGGAGGGCCACTACTCAGTGGAGTTGCGCTGAGGCGTGTGCTAAATGTATTATCATTTGGGTTGGTGTTAGGATTGGAGTTGAGAGCTATTAAGCCTATATGTGCATTTGGATTCATGGCATCTGTATCCCCTGCAGTCGGGCCTCTGTTAAGCCCAGAGGGATGTACTGCTGACTGCAATGTGTGTCGACCCTCCTCTATGCGGTCTTTATCTGCTATGATAGAACTTTCTTTTACTTGGCCATGTTGCCGCTTACTACTTGTAGCGACCAGACTGACGGGTACGTGTCCTGAAGTCACTAGTGTTCCCCCCACAGCTTGTGAAACATATTTTGTCTTTAAGCTTTTTGCCAATAAGTCAGCGAGAGTTCGGTCAATGGAATCCAGCCTAGTGACAATTGGGTCGATAAGTTCTTTAAGATGTGCTTCAACCTCCTGCCAGACATAGGACGAGCAGGGTTTCCTCTGTAGGGAAGCTGGATCTCTTGTTTTGTCCTGCCCGGGGTTAATCTTTCTAGATTTCATTGCTGTGGAGACTTGGGCTACTTTAGGCAGACCTCTTTTCCTTTTGGCGGTGAAAGGGGGGCAGCCTCAAGCTTTGACTGGCCCCCAGGAGTACAATCTGGGACTGTTGACGGGTGAAAGGGGGTTCACATACGGTGTCTTTGCCAACAGTGGGTTGGGTGGTGTCATGGCTGAGGGGGTGTAGAGCACCAGTTAAGGTCCCCACCCTCCCAGAGAGAGCCTCCTTTCTGCATTCACTATTTCTCTATCGAGGGCGCTAGTAGCTTTAGGAAGGAAAGAGTCAAGTGCGGTTCTCGTTACCTCCTCTGATGCTGGCTGGTTTGCTTTCTTCTTCCCCATCCTCCTGGGGTTCGTAGAACAGGGATGTTGGAAGGGGGGCCCAGCCCAGCCTCCTCCTGGCTCTGACAGGTGCATACAGGCCCACGCTTGGACCGGGCTTTACCGGGGTGTGCACAGCAGGAGCCCTGTGATGGTTTTGAAGTGCCTCCTGGCGCTGGAAAGTGATGGCATTGGGTTACCAGCCGCTGAGCAGGCTGGTACCTGAGGTCCACCTGGCCCCCTGGCCACCGGGTCAAACTGCAGCAGCAGCAGAAGCAGAGTGGCACAACATGATGGGCTTCCTTTTACTCAGGAGAACAAAGGAAATGCTCGGTGGTAGGACATTTGTGCCGGCACGGTGATCCCACACAAACATATATGGAAAAAGTGATTTGTTCTGCTAAATTTGAGGTTTTCAGTGGATTCTGGGTAAGAAAACGTTGGGGGATCCATGCAAGCCATACCTCACTGGACTCCCCAGAGTGTCTAGGTTTCAGAAATGTGTGGGTTTGGTAGGTTTCCCAATATGGCTGCGAGCCTGGGGCCAAAACACCAGGTGCCCCCCTGCAAAACCAGGTAGTTTTATGAAAGGGAATTTTGAGGTCTCCACAGTCTGATTTGGGCCATTTCCTTTTGTAGCCACCATGCCTACCCACACAAGTGAGGTACCATTTTTATCGGGAGACCTGGGGAAAAGCTAGGTTGTAGGAACTTTGTGTCAGCCCGGTGATCCCACAACATTCCCACTCAGAAAAGTGAGGAAATTGTGATTTTTCAGTTAAATTTGAGGTTTGCAGGGGATTTTGGGTAGGGAACCGTTGGGGGATCCACGCAAGCCATATCTCCCTGGACTCTCCAGGGTGTCTACTTTTCTGAAATGTGTGGGTTTGGTAGGTTTTTCCAAGATGGCCGCTGAGCCCGATGCCAAAAAGCCACATGCCCCCTTGCAAAAACAGGTTGTTTTGTGATAGGTGATTTTGCTGTCTCAACAATGTGTTTTGGGCCCTTGCGTGTCGCTAGTACTTGACCCACCCACATGAGTGAGGTATCAATTTTATTGGAAGACTTTGGGGAATGCGGGGTGGATGGAATTTTGTGGACCCACACAGATTCCAGCAATTTCCATCACAGAAATATGAGGAAAATGTGTATTCTTTTTTTCAAATGTTGAGGTTTGCAAGGGAATCTGGCTAAGACAACCTGGTGAGAGCCACACAAGTCACCCATCCTGTATTCCCCTAGGTGTCTAGTTTTAAAAAATGTATAGCTTTGCTAGGTTTCCCTATTTGCCGGCGAAGCTAGGGTTCAAAATCTATAGCTAGGCACTTTGCAAAAAAAAGGTCAGTTTTCACTGTGAAAATGTGATGCGTCCATTTTGCATTTTGCACCATTTCCCATCGAGGGCACTAGGCTACCCACACAAGTGAGGTACCATTTTTTGGGAAGACATTAGTAAATGCAGGGTGGGAGGAATTTTGTGGATCCACGCAGATTCCAGAACTTTCCATCAGAGAAATATGAGGAAAATGTGATTCTTTGACAAAGTCTGAGGTTTGCAAGGGATTCTGAGGAGAAAACCTGGCAAGAGCCACACAAGTCACCCCATACTGGATTTCCCTGCATGTCTAGTTTAAAAAATGTATAGGTTTGCTAGGTTATCACAGGTGCCAGCAGAGCTAGGGTTCAAAATCTTCAACTAGGCACTTTGCAAAACAAGGGGCAGTTTTCTCTGAAAAAATGTGGTGTGCCCATGTTGCACTTTGCACTGTTTCCTGTTGTGGGCACCAGGCCTACCCACACAAGTGAGGTATAATTATTGTTGGAGGACTTTGGGGAATGCAGGGTGGTTGGAATTTTGTGAATGCACGCATATTCCCGAACTTTCCATTACAGAAATTTGAGGAAAATGTGTTTTCTTTGATAAAGTTTGAGGTTTGCAAGGAATTCTGGGTAAGAGAGCCTGCTGAGAAGCACACAAATCACCCCATCCTTGATTTCACTGAGTGTCTAGTTTTAAAAAATGTATAGGTTTGCTAGATTTCCCTAGGTGCCGTCAGAGCTTGGGTTCAAAATCTACAGCTATGCACTTTGCAAAATAAGGGTCAGTTTTCACTGTACAAATGTGGTGTGTCCACGTTGCGTTTTGAGCCGTTTCCTGTCACGGGCACTAGGCCTGCCCATACAGGTGGGTACCATTTTTCTGGGAAGACTTTGGGCAATGCGGTGTGGGTAGAATTCTGTGGATCCTTGCAGATTTCAGAACGTTGCATCACATAAATTTAGGGAAAATGTGTTTGTTTTTTACAAAGTTTGAGGTTTGCAAGGGATTCTGGGTAACAGAACCTGGTGTGAGCCAGACAAATCACTCCATCCTGGATTCCCCTGGGTGTCTAGTCTTAACAAATTGATAGGTTTGCTAAGTGTCCCTAGGGGCCGGCAGAGCTATGGTTCAAAATCTACAACTAGACACGTTTGCAAAAAAAGAGTCAGTTTTCACAGTAAAAATGTGGAGTGTCCATGTTGCGTTCTGGGCCGTTTCCTGTCGCGGGCACTAAGCCTACCCACACAAGTGAGGTACCATTTTTATTGGGAGAATTAGGGGAACACAGAATTGTAGAGGAACTGTTAATATCTGTTGACCTTCGATGCATTTCTGCCTTCCAAATGTAAGACTATGTGTAAAAAAGAAATCACTTAGAAAAATGTCCGATAATTCACATGCTAGTATGGGTACCCACAATTTCGGAGATGTGCAAATAGCTACTGTTTCTAAACTCTATATTTTGTTCCCCTTTGAGAACTACATAGGTGTCTTTCATAATGATGTTTCACTGTTTATATTTTCCCAAATGAATTGCTATATACCCGTAACATAATAAAAAACCATTGCAAAATGCTACTCAGTTATTGGCTCCGGGTTCAATGGGTTCTTGGGGAAAATACAAGTCCTATATACTCCCCAACCAGAAGGGTCTAGCAGATGTAACGGTATATTAATTTAAAACATCTGTCATACTTAAAAGATGTTACTGGTGAAAACGTTGGCACAAATGGCTGTTTTGTTCAACTCATTTTCAGTTTTGCCTATTTTCTATAAACAACATTCAAGGATCTACACAAATGACCCATTGCTGAATTCAGAATTTTGTCTACTTATATGAAATGTATAGTTTTTAAGGATCCATTATTGCTTTTATACCTATTTGTATCATTAACTGGAAGGAGGTCAAAATCACAAAAAATATCAAAATTAGGCTATGTCTCAGTAAAATGCCCATACTGTGTAAAATATTTAGGTTTTCTGACAAAAGTCAGTGGTGCTGATCACGATCCTGTAAAAACCGGGTACGAACCGTCGGACGGAGCATATTCTCCGTCCGATGCGTACCCGGTCGGAACAATATACAAACATGGAAGTACGATTCGCACGGAAATACCATTTCCGTACGAATCGTACAAAACCCCGACCGACGAAAATATTCATACAAATGTGATCCGGGAACGCGCCGATGTGACGTCGGGACGCACGCAGCCTGCCATTCACGAACCAGTAAGTACGATTCGCACCGACGTCATCCCGCACGGACAATATTTTCTGGCAGCCAAAAACTGCCGGGAAATCAGGACGACGCGAACAAGGAGTACCTGTACGCGACGGACAGACATGGACCCGAACCTACGTGTCATCCCGGCCCTCATAGCAGTCGACCTCCTCTACAGGTTACGACGCAGACGCCGCAGAAGGTCAGAACAACAAAGGGAGGGGGGAAAGGGGGGGGGGCAGGAGCAGGGGCAGGCCACAAAACCCCCACCAAAGTCACACAGCACACATGCCCTGCACATACCTGACCCCCAGACCCTGGTCACTACGAGGGGGTGGGGGCGTGTCCAGCAAAGCCAGCGTCCGCCACAACGGAAGTGCTTGACGACGCGAACCGGCAACAGAACAATACAGGTACGTCCCGTACCCACGCCTTAAGAGCGTGGGTACAAGTCGTACCACGCCCACACCTACGTCACCCCAACAATGGCGGGACGGCTGTACCCACGTGGCAAAGGCCTGGGTACGGCCCGCACAAGCATTCCATAGCGTGGGTACGGATATGTACGGACCGTACCCCCACCTGCGTATGCATGGAGCGTACCCCCACCCCAACAGTGTAAGTACGACCCGTACCCTCACCCGTGTATGTATGGAGCGTACCCCCACCCCAACAGTGTATGTATGGACCGTACCCTCACCCGCGTACATATGGAGCGTACCCCCCACCCCAACAGTGTAAGTACGACCCGTACCCTCACCCACGTACGTATACATCCCACCCCAACAGTGTAAGTACAACCCGTACCCTCACCCGCGTACGTATGGAGCGTGCCCCCCACCCCAACAGTGTAAGTACGACCCGTACCCTCACCCACGTACGTATGGAGCGTACCCCCCATGCCAACAGTGTACGTACGGACCGTACCCCCACCCCGTATGCATGGAGCGTACCCCCACCCCAACCGTGTATGTACGACCCGTATCCTCACCCGCATATGCATGGAGCATACCACCCATGCCAACAGTGTACGTACGGACCGTACCCCCACCCCGTATGCATGGAGCGTACCCCCACCCCAACCGTGTATGTACGACCCGTACCCTCACCCGCGTACGTATGGAGCATACCCCCACCCCAACAGTGTATGTATGGACCGTACCCTCACCCGCGTACGTATGGAGCGTACCCCCCACCCCAACAGTGTAAGTAAGACCCGTACCCTCACCCGCATATGCATGGAGCATACCCCCACCCCAACAGTGTATGTACGGACCGTACCCTCACCCACGTACGTATGGAGCGTACCCCCCACCCCAACAGTGTAAGTACGACCCGTACCCTCACCCGCGTACGTATACGT
This sequence comes from Triturus cristatus, assembly GCF_964204655.1. Classification (NCBI taxonomy): domain Eukaryota; kingdom Metazoa; phylum Chordata; class Amphibia; order Caudata; family Salamandridae; genus Triturus; species Triturus cristatus. The sequence continues at coordinate 578,007,398 of NC_140593.1, read as the reverse complement.
CCCACCCCAACAGTGTAAGTACGACCCGTACCCTCACCCGCGTATGCATGGAGCGTACCCCCCACCCCAACAGTGTAAGTACGACCCGTACCCTCACCTGCGTACGTATGGAGCGTACCCCCCACCCCAACAGTGTAAGTACGACCCGTACCCTCACCCGCATACATATGGAGCGTACCCCCACCCCAACAGTGTAAGTACGACCCGTACCCTCACCTGCGTATGCATGGAGCGTACCCCCACCCCAACAGTGTAAGTACGACCCGTACCCCCACCTCGTATGAATGGAGCGAACCCACACCCGTGTATGTTCTAAGCGCACATATCCTGAAATAGGAGGGGTGTGTGCCTATCATTTCCAGCAGTGCCCAGACACAGGAGGGGTGGGTGCAGAGTCCTCCCAGCAGTGCCCACTCACAGGAGGGGTGGGTGCAGAGTCCTCCCAGCAGTGCCCAGACATAGGAGGGGTGGGTGCAGAGTCCTCCCAGCAGTGCCCAGTCACAGGAGGGGTGGATGCAGAGTCCTCCCAGCAGTGCCCAGTCACAGGAGGGGTGGGTGCAGAGTCCTCCCAGCAGTGCCCAGTCACAGGAGGGGTGGGTGCAGAGTCCTCCCAGCAGTGCCCAGTCACAGGAGGGGTGGGTGTAGAGTCCTCCCAGCAGTGCCCAGTCACAGGAGGGGTGGGTGCAGAGTCATCCACGCAGTGCCCAGTCACAGGAGGGGTGGGTGCAGAGTCCTCCCAGAAGTGCCCAGACGCAGGAGGGGTGGGTGCCTATCACTCCCAGCAGTGCCCAGTCACAGGAGGGGTGGGTGCAGAGTCCTCCCAGCAGTGCCCAGTCACAGGAGGGGTGGGTGCAGAGTCCTCCCAGCAGTGCCCAGACATAGGAGGGGTGGGTGCAGAGTCCTCCCAGCAGTGCCCAGTCACAGGAGGGGTGGGTGCAGAGTCCTCCCAGCAGTGCCCAGACGCAGGAGGGGTGGGTGCCTATCACTCCCAGCAGTGCCCAGTCACAGGAGGGGTGGGTGCAGAGTCCTCCCAGCAGTGCCCAGTCACAGGAGGGGTGGGTGCAGAGTCCTCCCAGCAGTGCCCAGACATAGGAGGGGTGGGTGCCTATCACTCCCAGCAGTGCCCAGTCACAGGAGGGGTGAGTGCAGAGACCTCCCAGCAGTGCCCAGTCACAGGAGGGGTGGGTGCAGAGTCCTCCCAGCAGTGCCCAGTCACAGGAGGGGTGGGTGCTGAGTCCTCCCAGCAGTGCACAGACATAGGAGGGGTGGGTGCCTATCACTCCCAGCAGTGCCCAGTCACAGGAGGGGTGGGTGCAGAGTCCTCCCAGCAGTGCCCAGTCACAGGAGGGGTGGGTGCAGAGTCCTCCCAGCAGTGCCCAGACGCAGGAGGGGTGGATGCCTATCACTCCCAGCAGTGCCCAGTCACAGGAGGGGTTGGTGCAGAGTCCTCCCAGCAGTGCCCAGTCACAGGAGGGGTGGGTGCAGAGTCCTCCCAGCAGTGCCCAGACACAGGAGGGGTGGGTGCCTAACACTCACAGCAGTGCCCCTGCAAAGAAAAGGGTGGAGTACCCACAGATCCAATGCCCACAAATGTCAGTCAGGTGGACAAAGATCCTGCAGTACATGTACCACATGTGTGCGAGGCTGGGAGTATACACATGCATAGTGCCAAAAAGAAAACATGTACACATAAAGTCATGGCAACAGTCTACATACACAAGTACAGTGACCACCAAGGACGCCACAAATGATGCAGGTGGAGACATCGCTCAGCATGCATGGCCCAAGTCTAACGAGTCCGTCACACACCCAGCCAATGTAGACACAGCTCAGCACCACATATTGGAAAGACCCTGCAGGGAAGATGTCAGGTTACACAGAGGAAGGAACACACCTTGGGACGATGACACCATGCAGTAACTGCGTACATGAACAAAGTTATGTAGCCAACAGCTTGTGATGGCACACAGATACCAGGATCCACCCTATGACCAGCACAAGACTACAATTCCCACACACCCAACACATTATCACCACCCAAAATAATGGGGCAGGTCCACCAACAGCAATACCAGACAGACAGTAGTGTACTAAGGAAAAAGAAATTGCTTTATTCAGCATCAAAAAAATGTGTTTGTCCCTTGAAAGTTCAAAATGTACAATGCCCATAGGGCAATCCAAAGTTCACATCCAGGTGGGGGACACAGTGGGACGGGTGTCCCCTAGCTTGCCTGCACACTCAGACTCCTTCGTCTTCCAGAGCGGGGAGGGCATCATGTGGGGGGGAAGGACCAGGCACCGCAGGAACATGAGGGCGAAGGGTAGGCGTCGTGGGTGCAGGGATGGAGGACTCCACCACAGGGGGTGGGTCAGGGCCAAAGGCGGAGGCCAGGATGGCGCTGCACACCTTAGCAAGGTCCTCCAGTGACTCCCCTGCACCCGAAGGAACCACAGGCCCCAAGGAGGGGGGGGGCGGAGGGATGGGTCGCAGCGCCACTGGGGGAGGGTGTGGACAGGGGGGGGACTCAACCACCCTGACCGGGGACTCCCTTGACCGCTTGCGGGGTGGTGTCACTGTGGGGCTCAGGTACAGAGCGGCCATGAAGGAGTCTTTGCCGGATATGTGGCCAGGAGAGCTGAGGGGAGGGGATTTGGAGGGAGTGGATTGGGTGGAATGCAGACTCCCACTCTGGCTGCGTGGCTTACGTTTGCCCCCTGACCCAGTGGGTGTGCCTACTTCACCCTGTGTGTGCGTGCCAGGAGGTGTGCGTTTGACCTTCCCTGCTGGTGTGGTGCCTGTGTTTGTTGTGGTGGGTGCATGCTGACGTCTGGGTGTACGTGGGACAGGCATGGGAGTGGGAAGTGTGGATGGGTCAGGGGTAGGGGGTTGGACGTAGCGCTGCAGGAGACCCACTGCTGCAGTCAGTGTCGAGTCAATGGACCTCAGCAAGTTGCGTTGGTCAGCCTGCGATGAGAAAATGCCCTCCAAGTATGCCTCCATGTTGTGCAGCACTTGGCTGTGGCCATGGAGGACATTAAGCATCGCAGCCTAACCAACCTGCAACTGCCGCTGGATGTCCACAGACTCGGCATTGGGGGCAGCAGTGGAGACAGGGGCAGGGGGTGCGGTGCCTGGCAGGAAGGAGACATGTGGTGACTGGGCACGCTGGGAAGGGACACGAGCAAGTGGGAGGCGGCTGATGGCAATGGAGGGGGCGGGGAGAGATGTTGTGCTGCTGTCAGCTGCTGGTGCAGCCTCCGCCCACTCGGAGAGATCATCCTCGGACCCGTCAGCTTCATATTCTGTCGTGCCAGTGGACATGTCCTCGGCCTCACTCTCCTCCGCCTCAGTTCCACTCGATGTGCCAGGCACGATGTCACCGCTGGCACTGGTGCTCGGTCCCTCCGCTCCGTCTGTGCTCATGTCTCCCTCCGTGTCCCCCGACGATGCTGTGGGCAAGGTGAAGAGACAGCAATTAATCATACACCTGTATACATATGTCACATGAGTCCAATCTACATAGGTTACAGTGCATAGCCTGAAAAGAAAGATCAGTAACATCTACAAAACAAGGTACAGATGTAGGGCATGCAACACACAGTTGGTTGACCCACCATGCCACTGAAAAACTATGGAGAGCATGACACAATAGCAAATGACATGAAATGGAGTTTGACAGAGGAGCCAGGCCATGGGGACAATCCAGCACTGCATCTGCACCACACAGCGTTGCCGAAAATAGGGATGAGCAGGGACCATATCCATGAACTTGAGGCACATGCTGCATAGGTAATACTGAAAACATGCCCACCATGACTGGCTCACTTCACCTTGAGTGCATGTGCAGACAAACATCACACACTGGCCAGACCTAGCAAGGAGATATCAGGATTTGACATGTAGGCTTTGCCCGCACCAACCACCCCCTACATGAGACAATTTGTTGAGACACAGGAAGCACTTACATCTCTTAGTCTGGGTGAAATACACATGGGCTGGATGAAGGCAAGATTGGACACCAAATACCCAAGGTGCGCCTGTCCAAATAATCATGTACAAATGGGCATCATCAGATGATTGTAACAAGACACACAGGCACTGGCAACCGTGAGTATGAACAAGGAAAATCAGGTCAGGCTGTACAGTGGACACTTGTCCTACATTTTACGTCAATATACATGGTGCCAGGGGACAATGGCACAGAGCACAACCTATGCTGTAGACAATGAGAGTGTCCACATTTTGTGATGACACACATGACACCTAGGAAAATATGCCCCAGGGGACAGTAGTGGCCACACAACTCCATGGTCCTGAATGGGAATGACTGCAACACACGCCACCATCCCTGCACTATGCGTATCGCACACTCATGCACATCATGTCACAGGCCACAACATAGGACATGCGTGCTGTAAGGCATGACACTTGAGAGACTAACTCCCATGTCTGGACTCAGCATCAGTGCCAACTGACATGGGACCCACAAGTACTGAACTGGACAGGGCACAGGCAAGGTCCCAAAACCTGTTACACACCACCCCCACACATGATGCTACAGGCATAGTTCACGTGGAGAAAGTGCCAGCCTAGATAACCTTGTGAAGGAGTGACTACACACAGACCAGAGAACACATTGCAAGGAGGGGAAGGGAGGCAGGAGAGCACCGCTATACTGTGGGTAACTGGATCTGCACAGCACCTTTAAACCCTGGCAGTGTATCCATGCAACAGTGCACTTACATATGCTGGTGACACACAACAAACACACATGTACCTACCCCCTTCCTGCTGCTGCTTCTCCTGTAAGCGCCTGTCCAAGTCTGGAAATACCACCGCCAGCACACGCTTGTGGATGTGGGTCAGACGGCGGCGCCCGCGATTCTTATGGGTCTCAGGTGAGTCACCCAGCAGGACCCGTGCGATCCTCCGCGCTGGATATCCTGCCAGCGTTTCCTCACCTGGGCCAGGCGCCGCTTGCGACCCTCCTTCCTCCTCACGGCACTGACGGCGTTCATCCATATCTGCTTCTTGGCAGAGGCGCCTACCTGTGAGGATGAACAAGTGACACTACATCAATACACCTGGCACATGTCACAGAGACACATATTAGAACAAATTTGCTGTTTACAACAAGGCATAGTATGCATCCAACGCATTGCACCTTTGTCATAGGGACATGATCCTCTGGGGAAGGGCAAAAGCAGTACGTGCCATTGAAAGTACACAGGTGGAATGAGGGCAACGACACAATCAATGATCCAGGCTCACACTGTGCCTCAGAAGGTACACCAGGATAATGTGCAGCACCTCTAAGCATTCACATGCCACAGGCCACTGACGCTACCGCAGCAGAGTACACAGACACACACAGGCACAGGACATTCACCTGCCATTGCCAAATGCAGCGACAAACCTCACTCTACACATGTGCCACTAGATGGGGGGGGGCTCACAGGTGTGGGGCTGGCTCTGCACGTCAGACACACAGCACTGCTCCCTGCTCACATCACATGGGCAGGGTATATCCATCCCTCATGCAGCCCGGGTGCCACACTCCACATATGCACCCACCCACATGACAGGGGACTTACACACACACCGATGTCCAGGGTACGAACACATCATGTGGACACTCTCAGCACAGGTACACAGAACTAACACACATCCGTGGGTACAGTCACCTGTCACACTGGGCTGACCACATAATAACATTAGGACTGTAGAGGCTACATTCCCAGGAGGACAAGACAGGCAGAATGTGGCATGCACCATGCAGTGATTGTCACAGTAAACACAATGCAAGTGAGGACGGCAGACATGCACCACAGCATGCACTGGCTGGGAGACATCAGGCATTCCCCCCCCGGGACCCCCCCTACAGTACATAGCATGTGTGTCACACCAGGACACAATGCCAGAAGTCACAGTCACAAACAAGGGACACAGTCTGTGCTAGTAGACTCTGCACTCACCTGATACCCTGGTCGCCCATACAGCAGGCGGTACTGTGGGAGGATCACATCCAGCAAAGCCAGGTTCTCCTCCAGGGTGAAAGGCTGTGCCCTCTCCACAGACCTTGACATGGTTCCAGGGAATCAGTAGCAGCAGCTGGCTCGTCGAATCGAAAGATGTGCAGGCAAGTGCTCCCTCATGGGACCTGGCTGCCTTATATCTGCCTTGCTGGCCTGTTTCATGCACAGGAGTACAGAGTGATTGGTCACTCACATTTGCATCCTATGTTTCCTCCAATCCCTTCAAACCTAGCACAGTCAGTGGGTTCTTATTGTGTTTTTTTCTTGAGCATGATGTCAACTCCAGAACCACATTGCAACAAAGTAGATTCATTCAAACTGACTACTGCTGTGCACCTGCTGAAAAAAATTCAAACTTTAAACTTGGTCTCCATGACAACCAGCATGCATGTAGGCCTTTATACTTGTCCCTCATGTGTCCCCTATGTAATTTGGAGTTTCACACACAGATACGGTGCGTACCGGGGCCCTAGGGCACCCCAAATGCATAGCAACGGCCCGTACAGGCGTGTGTACGGTCCGTATCACTATGGGTGTTCTCGCGTATGCGTACCCATAGTGGTACGGACCGTACACGCGTGCGTACGCTCACTATCACTATGGGTACGCATACGCGAGAACACCCATAGTGATAGTGAGCGTACGCACGCGTGTACGGTCCGTACCACTATGGGTACGCATACGCGAGAACACCCATAGTGATACGGACCGTACACACGCCTGTACGCTCACTATCACTATGGGTGTTCTCGCGTATGCGTACCCATAGTGGTACGGACCGTACACGCGTGCGAACGCTCACTATCACTATGGGTACGCATACGCGAGAACACCCATAGTGATAGTGAGCATACGCACGCGTGTACGGTCCGTACCACTATGGGTATGCATACGCGAGAATACCCATAGTGATACGGACCGTACACACACCTGTACGCTCACTATCACTATGGGTGTTCTCGTGTATGCGTACCCATAGTGGTACGGACCGTACACGCGTGCGTACGCTCACTATCACTATGGGTACACATACGGCAGCACTCCCATAGTGATAGGGAACGTACACAGGCCCTCTGAGCGAATTTACGGTGCCTTTCACACATCACAGTGGTGACAGGCAGCACACAGGAAGGAATAGGGCTGACATACTTGTCCATGGATGGACATCAAGGCATTGTCTGGCCAGTACTACATGTGTGGGGCACAGGTGTGAAAGGCTGTGATGTGGCACATTACTCCTGAGTCGAGAGGGCACCAGATGTATGATGAGATGTGTACAGATGTTATGTGTGACGGTGCAATGTGTGCCAGGCATGCCCTTAACTCCTTTGACATGTGTGCATGTCGTACTGCACACTTGGGATGAGCGTCACTGGCATGGCACAGTCAACAACACACGCAAGTGTCCCCTGATGCCCGCTACAGGGGTTACCACACCAGACATATGACTACCCACGGTGCACGATGTGTCTATGTCATGTATGTGTGGGGTGTTCCCATTAGCTTGATGTTGGTGCTCCCTCAAATGCATCAGCTGTTGCAGCAACCAACATGTGTCTGTGTGTAGATGGACATGGCACACTGTTACGCACACCAGGCCACATGTGGTATCGGATGTGAGGTGCGTATGTATGCATGGGACACGGAGTAGCGTAACAAGGACATGTCTGCATCCTCTCAATGAATGTGTGGTGAGTCATTACATGTACACCTTATTGGCAAGGTGTGTGGGCTGTCCTAGTGTGATGTTGTGTGACCTGTGGCTCTAGTGTTCCGCTACCAGTCTCTGAAATCGACATCCTACTCCTGCTGATGTGTTGATGTATGTCACTCCTGTGTTGCGTCTGGCTGTTCACTTACACTGGGACACAGCTAATCCCATGCCATGGCATGTGGAGGTTCACAATCTCCGTGTGTAGCTGGGTTTTGGTAGGAGTGTCACCTGGCAGCCATACGTGTCTAGGGCATGTGGCACATACCTGGCTCCATATGTCGCATATGTGTATTGACAGATTGACATGTGCTCAGTACAAAAAAAGTTGTTGTTGTTGTTGTAGTGCACTCACTCTTCCTTGTCACTTCCAAATTACTGCAGAGCGCCGCCTCTCCCCGACCAATTCCGGACTTGGCTGACATGCGGGAGAATGACTGTATCCGGTGCTACCACTTCCCCCAACCGTTGATTGAGGAGTTGACGGCGAGGCTGGCACCACACCTGCAACCGCTGCACAGGTATCCTACGGCACTGACACCCAAGCTGAAGGTAATGGCAGCCCTACATTTTCTTGCCACGGGTACCTTTCAATATACCATAGCTCATGTTGGTGGCATGTCCCAGAGCATGTTCAGACGTGTGCTGCATGATTTCTTAGAGGCCATGTTGCTTCACCTGGATGAGTTCATCCATTTCCCTACTCCTGAACTGTTGACTGGGGTCAAGCATGGATTCTATGCCCTGGGAGGGATGCCCCATGTCATTGGGTCCATAGATGGGACACATGTGGCTTTGGTACCACCACAGGCACAGGAGGTGGCGTACAGGAATCGCAAGCACTACCACTCCATCAATGCCCTTGTGGTGTGTCTGTCCAACATGGTGATTTCACATGTCTGTGCTCGTTTTCCAGGATCAGCACACGATGCCTACATCATGAGGCGTAGCAGGGTGCCTGAAATGATGACGCAGCTGCACAACGAACGTGCATGTGTTGTTAGTGGGTACACTCTGTCTGTCCTGTATTTTGCGTAGACTTCCAGCACGACCGCTTCTCCTGTCCTACTTATGTCCATGTGGTTTCCATGTAGGGGACGCTGGCTATCCCAACATGCCATGGTTGATCACACCTCTCCGCAACCCCATCACGCCGGCCCAGCTCCGCTACAACACCGCCCATGGCCAGACAAGGCGAGTGATAGAGAGGACATTTGGCCTCCTGAAGAGCCGATTCAGATGCCTCCACAAGACCGGCGGCGCCCTCCCATATGCCCCGGCGAAGGTCTGCAAAATCTTCATGGTCTGCTGCATGCGGCACAACATGGCCGTTGAGAAAGCTGTGCCACTCATCCTGGATCAAGATGATCAGGACCATCCACCCGTGGAGGACGAAGGGCTTGGCAATGGGGCTAGTGATGTGGAGGATGTGGTTCCGCAAGAGGACATCCGGAGTCGGCTCATACGCGACTTCTTTGCTTAGTGGTGAGTACCAGTGTCTGTGTGTGCACGCATTGGTCCCCGTGTGGCATGTGTTGCGATGTGTGTGTCCATCTGCATGTATGCCACGTGAGTCAGAGGTGTGTGTGGATGTGTCACTCGAGTGATGGTGCCAGTGATGGTTGTATTTCCCCAGTCATAATTGTGACCTAGCATGTTGTCATCCTTACATGTGTCGAGTACATGCACATGCAAGTGGCTGTGCTTTTTGTGGCTGACTTCTTGTGTGTCTCTCATCCCCAGGTACTTGCGCATGCCGTCTGCTGGTTGCATTGTTGTGGCACTGCTATTCCTCATGGACACGTCATCGTGTGCTGACTCAGCGTTACACGCACGGACATGTTTGGAAGTCTCCTTAGGGTAAGGGATGCATCAGGGGTGTATTGGGTGTGGTAGTTGTTTACGATGTGTGCACACTGCCCCTGTCGATGTTTGGTTCCTCTGCAGCCATGTCGCATCACCATGGGACACATGACATGTAGCTGTGTAGACCTGAATAGACGGTCAGACTTGTTGCCAGTCATCTGTGATGGGATAGTGGATTGTGATGATGGCATCAATGTGTGTAACCCTGCCCTCGGACACATACGGTTTGCATTGGCTTGACATGGTGTGGGACTTCCACATCAGAGGATCAATGGTGTATGGCAGCCTCTCCGTGAGCAGCAGGGGGTGTTTAGCTGTTAGCCGACACTTGTGTGCCAGTTCCATGGCTATCACGCATTTGTGCTGCAGAAGGAGGGTTCCAGTGTTGGACCCACATGTTACTCCACATGACCTGTGTATGTGTACTCCGAGTTGCCTCTGCATTCCGGAATACATGAATAATAAAGGTGTCCCTATGCCTCCAAGGTGCCTATTCTCAGTCAATGCTGGTGTGTTGCCACGGTGCATCCGGCATGTCTGGCATGGTTTTCCGTGATAGTGGCTATGTGTCTATGTGTAGAGTAGCAAGATGCTAGCTGTTTGTGCGGGATTAGACTGTGTATTGTGCATGATGTCCATGACTGTGTGGGTATTGTGACATGTGCCATCCCCATGCATCCAACGTTGGCCAGGCCACCATTCTCTGCATCCGCCTGACTCAAGCTTGCAGGACATGGTTCTGCCACCTGTCCACACATACCTGGGTATCCCCCAGGACACTCCACATGATCCCTGACCTCTGCGCATGGCTGTCGCTGTACTCAATATGTCTGTCGGCACGGTTGTGCGGCCACCCCCTCAGCTGGTTGGGCCCATCACGGGTGTGTATGGTGCTCCATGTCCGTCTTGCCTAATACATTGTGACCCATGTGTGTCCTGTGCCAGACTCAGGCCCCAGGGTGTGGATGGTTGAAGTCAAATGAGAACTCAGGCATGGTTAGACTTTACAAGACACATGTAAGGTAATAATGCAAAATGTAGGCATCATCTCTTTATCGTGTAACTTTTTATTTTGGTTGGGGTACGTGGGGGAGGGGGGGTTTGACATGAGGGGCTTGCCGGGTGTGTGGAATCCAAAGTTCACTAGGGGAGTTGGTGTCCTTGCATTGGAAATCCTCAGAGTCCATGCCACAGTCTTTGTCAACATTGGTCAGACAGTGACCAGCAAGTCCATGTGGCAGTGAATGTCTTTTGCTGCTGTGCTGCTGTTGGTCCAGTGGGCCAGGTGCCAGGCCAGGTGTCCTGGGAGATGGTGCTGTTGCGCTGACCCTCACGGTCTTTTCCGTGGACGACCCGCCCTCCTGCGGGGACCCTCAGAAGCAGGAGGCCGTGACGATGTTTGGGATGCTCCGTCGGAGAAATCCTCCTCCTCCTGATCCCTCCCTGTGGGTGGTGATGTTCTACGCCTGGTGGCACAGGGAGGGTTGCCCATGTTGTCGGCTATCCGACGGAGTGTACTGTGAATTCCCGTGAACACCGTCACAAGCTCAGCCTGTCTGTCCTCCATCCGCCCTTGGTGTCGCAGTAGACAGGCATGTTGTTCCGCATGTTGCTGGGTCTGCTGGGTCTTGATCTCCTCGAGGATGGACACAACCTGGGCCATGCCCGTGGTGTCCTGCCGGTATGTGTCCAGGATGTTTCTGACATGGGAATATACCGGTTCCGCAGCCAACCGGTCAGGCTCGCGCCTCCGCCGTCCTCCACTCCCACCACCCCTGCCCACTTGCACCTGGCCTGCCCTTGTGGGCACATCGGGTCTCCGGGACCCCTGAGGGGTGGCATTTGCGTTGTCGCCTGCCTCCTCCTGGGTGCCCGGTACACCGTGTCCCTCCTGGCCAGCCTGGCTGCATTGTGGTGGTGGGGCAGGGATCCTGGGTGTCTCCTGGGATGTGGCAGGAGTGGGGGTGGTGGTTGGCCCAGTTGTACCTGACGCAGGTGCTGCAGGTCGTTGGGCACCAGAGGGGCCAGGTTAGTCGGGGTCGGGTTCGTCCACAGAGTGGTGAGAGTCGTCGCTGCCGGTGGGTCCGTCATCCCACAGAGCCGGGTCCTGTGAGTCTTCCCCCCAGTGTTGGGGGGTGATCCATGACGTTGACCTGTGTGTGAGAGAGACAATGTTAATTTTGTTCCATGCAACATCCATGTTTCATTTGTTTCTAAGTTGGCACATTTCCTCTGGGAATTTGGATATGTCTTGCATTCCACTCACAGTGCACTTGTGCATGGGTATGTCCCTTGGCCACAGCTTTTGCGACTTTACCTATGTGTGGCACAGTCTTACTTGCTGCGTCAATTGTGACTGCAGTCAGCAGTGGAGTGAGCAGGTGTGGCGAGCCATGCATTGGCGCCTTCCGTGTTGCACTGTATGTGGGCACATGGAGTTGTTCCACACACTTAGATAATGCAGGTAGCTGGCGTTGTGCTTGTGCACAGGTTGAGACATGGCCCTGTGTATTGCCATGGAGAAGAGGGGGGGGTTCAGGCACTGGCCACCCTTGTCTACATGCACACAGTCCACCTGCTGACGAGCAGACATTCCCACACCCCCCAAGGCAGAATTGGTCTCCCTGTGTGTCCCTTTCTCACTCCCTCTCTGTCCCCCTCTCCCTCCCTCTGTGTGTCAGCCTCCTCCCTCTGTCCGTCTCCCTGTGTCTCCCTCCCTCTCTCTCCCCCTCTCCCTCCCTCTGGGTGTCACCCTCTGTCACCTCAGCCCAGCTTCCTAGGCACACACTTTTTGCAGATCTTTGAATGGGCCTTGGCTTGTTGATGTGAGTTTGTTTCTGATCTCCAGGCACCCATTGGGTGTAGTGTCTGTGTCTGCGCTGCTGCTGTGGTGGTGTGTGCTGACACTCTTTCACAGTGTTGGCTGTTCATTAGCTGCTGTCATGTGCAAAAAGTGCCTTCACCCCCATGTCTTAATGCAAGGCGTCCGCCATTTGCTGGCAAGTCTTTCCTGTGTGGGGACACACTGTTTGTCTGGCTGTGACCAAGGCCATATGGGCAGAGGGCATTGTTGTCTGCTTCTGAGTTGCACTATGTGATTTTTGGGGCCCACACTCCCGCCATCAAGCTTACCGTGTCTTGTGTTGGTGTTTTCTGTGGCCTGTGACTTTGCATTGTCCAGCTGGGTGCATGGGGCATGGTGGCACCAGTGGCATGTGAGTGTTCATGGAGTGTGGTTGAGTCATGCGATAGCTTGGGGTGGTTGCGTGCCTGTTTGTGAGTTTGGTTGTGGATGACGTTCCCCCCATGTGAGGCGAGTTGTTTGTGTACTCACCCGGGTCTCGGAGTCCTTCTAATCCGTCCACTGACACCACCTGCAGTATGGCCATTACTCTCTCCTCCCAGGGATGGTAGTGTACGGGTCTGCGGGGCGGCCCTCCTCAAGTGACGTTGGCCTGGTTGTGGTCGTCGGTCATTTTGGCTCGGACCCTCCTCCGCAGATCGTACCACCTGGCTTGGCATTCATGCCTGGTCCTTCTGGTGGCTGCAACAGCATTCACAGCATCGACAATCCTCTGCCACATGGCTGTTTTTTTGGACATGCAGGTCTGTCTGACCAATGTTCCAAAGAGGTGTGGCTCGACTCTGAGGATTTCGTTGACAAGGACCTCCAACTCTCGGCTAGTGAAATTTGGATTCTTGTTAGTGGGCATGGTGAGGGGTGTGGGTGTGGATGGTGGGGGGGGGGGTGTGGATGGTTGTGGGTGTGTGGGTGTGGTTGTGCAGGTGTGTGTGTGAATGTGATGAGGGGGTGTTTGTGAAGGTGTGTGTGTGAAGGTGTGCAAGTGTAAGGTGTAGTAAAGGTTCAAGTATGGTGCTGTAGGTTGTCTGTGGGGTCTGGCAGCAGTGAGTCTGTTGCAAAGGCTCATGGTTTGTGTCTGTGGGCCCTTTTTACTGGTCCATTGGTGGGTGTGGCTGTGTTTGAAGTTTGGGTGGGTGTGTTATAAGGAGTGGTTGTGTTTTGGGCCTCTGTTTGGGATTTTGGCAGTTGCAGGTCAGTGAATGTGTTGTTTTTGTGCTTATTGGACATGTTTTGTGGCTTTGTACCAATCGAATGGTGTATTCTTGTGTTGTTTTGCTTTGTCCTGGTTGTGTACGTGCGTTTTTAGCGTTTGTACGGTGTGTACTTCGGGAATTTAGTTGTATAGTGCTGTCCTTGTGTCTGGCTTGGTACGACTCGTACATGCGCGATGTTGTGTGAAGGTGCTGGTGTTGGGGCCTGGGGTGCGCTACGTACTTAGAATGTTGGGGTGGGGGTACGCTCCATACGTACGCGGGTGAGGGTACGGTCCGTACATACACGGTTGGGGTGGGGGTGCGCTCCATACGTATGCGGGTGAGGGTACGGGTTGTACATACACGGTTGGGGTGGGGGTACGGTACGTACATACACGGTTGGGGTGGGGGTACGCTCCATGCATACGTGGGTGTGGGTACGGGTCGTACATACGCGGTTGGGGTGGGGGTGCGCTCCATACGTACGCGGGTGAGGGTACGGGTCGTACATACACGGTTGGGGTGTGGGTATGGGTCGTACATACACGGTTGGGGTGGGGGTGCGCTTCATACGTACGCGGGTGAGGGTACGGGTCATACATACACGGTTGGGGTGGGGGTACGGTCCGTACATACACGGTTGGGGTGGGGGTGCGCTCCATACGTACGCGGGTGAGGGTACGGGTCGTACATACACGGTTGGGGTGGGGGTACGCTCCATGCATATGCGGGTGTGGGTACGGGTCGTACATACACGGTTGGGGTGGGGGTACGGTCCGTACATTCACGGGTGGGGGTACGTCTCGTAAATACACGGGTGTACATACATGGGTGGGGATTCGACTCGTACATGGCAGGGCTGGGGGGAGTGTTGGGCGCGTATGCGGGCACATGTCTCCATGGTTGCTATGGGAGTTCGGTGCGGACGGTGTTTTTTCCATACGGTTGTAACATCGGACGCACGGGATGGATCGTACTTCCGCGGTCGGACTTCACTTTTCACCTTTGTACGGTAAATCGTCCGAGGACGTGTCGGACACATTTTCCGACCCGAGGACGTGTGGGGAATAATTCCCAATGCGATTCGTATGGACTTTTTACCATGCGAATCGTACTTGGCAGTTTGTACGGCACTTGTACGATTCGTACGGTAAAAAGACCGGATACGAGTCGTACGGGGATTTTATCGTAATCGGCACCAGTGTGTCCCTGAAAAGCTGGGAAGGTGGTGATTTTAGCACTAGAAACCCTTTGTTGATACCATTTGCAAGAAAAAAAACAGACGCTTTCATCTTCAAAACATTTTTCCAATTTACCCCCAAAAACCAAAATGTAGCTGTATTTTGGCTAATTTCTGGGTCCCATCCAAGGAAATCAACAGATTATGGGTACCTTTAAAATCACCATGATGTTGGAAGAAAAGGATGCAAATTCGGCATGTATACCTTATGTGGTCAAAACGTTGCAGGGGCCTAAGCGCAAACTACCCCAAATAGCCAAAAAGAAGGCTTAGCACGGGGGGAGAAGTCCTAGCAGCGAAGGGGTTAAGAAATCTCTATCACCAGTAACAAAGAAAACACAGGCTTTGAGCAGTGCTTTTGTAGTATTTTAAAATAATGAAAGGCCTTCACCACTAATCTCTGAACCATTCCAATGTTAGCACCTTTTAATAAGAATCTTAATACTCATCCAAGAAATGGTAACTAGATATAATATCGAAAAAATGATATCGGATGGACATAATATCGAAGTAAAAATATAGAATGGACAAAATATCGAATGGACATAATATAGTGGTTAAAAATATCGAATTGAAGGTAAGTAATATCGATTGTCAAAATATCGAAGTATAAAATATAGGCATTAAAATATATCGAATTTTTTATAATATCAAATTTTTTTCAGGTGTTTTGTATGTTAGTATATGTGTTCAAAGTGTATATTATTTTGTACTGTATGTTTCATTTTTTTTAAGTAATGAATTTTATGTTATTTAATATTTGCGTAATTTAATTCAGTAGCGGGTTGTGGGTTTATAGGGGAATAGGGTGGGAAGTAATTTAATTATAGTAAATTAAATATTAATTTTTAGGAATTATTAATTGTTTTTAATTTAATTTTGCGTTTTAGTTCTGTAGCAGTTTGTGGATTTATAGGGGAATAGGGTGGGAAGTAATTTAATTGTAATGTAATTTTTTTATTTATTTATTGGTATTGATTTCTAATTTAGTAATTAATGTTTAACTGGTAATTATTTTTTATTAATTGGTAATTAATATTTATTAATTGATTAATTGATAATTATGTTAATTTTATTAATTTATTTTCCGTAGTGGGTTGACTGTTTATAGGGGAATAGGGTGGGAAGTAATTTAATTATAGTAAATTAAATATGAATTTTTAGGAATTATTAATAATTATTTGGGAAGTAATTTAATTAAATATGATTTTTTAGGAATTATTAATTATTTTAAATAGAATTTTGTGTTTTAGTTCTGTAGCGGGTTGTGGGTTTATAGGGGAATAGGGTGGGAAGTAATTTAATTGTAATAATGTAAAAAAAAAATATTTGTTGGTATTGATTTCTAATTTATTGTTAATTATTTTTAATTGGTAATGAATTTTTTATTAATTGGTAATTCATTTTTATTAATTGATTAATTGATAATTATGTTACTTTTATTAATTTAGTTTCTGTAGCGGGTTGAGTGTTTATAGGGGAATAGGGTGGAAAGTAATTTAATTGTAATTAATTACATATTAACATTGTTTTTGGGTATTGATAATTAATTTACTGTTAATTATTAATCGGTATATATTTTTATTATTGATTAATTTTTGTTATTGAAAATTAATTAGTTGTTAATTAATTATAAATAGTAATTAATTTGTAATAATTAATATTTAATTGTATTTATAATTGGTTAATTATAAAATAATATGTAATCGGAAATTAATTTTAATTCATATTTTATTGGTATTGATATTTAATTTATTTTTATTAATATATTAAATCATTACTTTCCCTACTGTTGCACTCACTGGAGTGGGAATAGTAATTTTTACCCTCCCGCTATCCAACGCCTTCCCTACTGTTGCACTCTCTGGAGTGGGAATAGTAATTTTTACCCCTACGCTATCCAACGCTTTCCCTACTGTTGCACTCACTGGAGTGGGAATAGTAATTTTTACCCCTACGCTATCCAACGCTTTCCCTACTGTTGCACTCACTGGAGTGGGAATAGTAATATTTACCCCTACGCTATCCAACGCTTTCCCTACTGTTGCCCTCACTGGAGTGGGAATGGTAATTGTTACCCCTACGCTATCCAACACTTTCTCTACTGTTGCACTCTCTGGAGTGGGAATAATAATTTTAAACCTACACTATCCAACGCTTTCCCTACTGTTGCACTCAGTGGAGTGGGAATAGTAATTTTTACCCCTACGCTATCCAACGCTTACCCTACTGTTGCACTCACTGGAGAAGGAATAGTAATTTTTAACCGTACGCCATCCAACGCTTTCCCTACTGTTGCACTCTCTGGAGTGGGAATAGTAATTGTTACCCCTACGCTACCCAACGCTTTCCCTACTGTTGTACTCTCAGGGAGTGGGAATAGTAATTTTTACCCTCCCGCTATCCAACGCTTTCCCTACTGTTGCACTCTGTGGAATGGGAATAGTAATTATTACCCCTACACTATCCAACGCTTTCCCTACTGTTGCACTCTCTGGAGAGGGAATAGTAATTTTTACCCCTACGCTATCCACTGCTTTCCCTACTGTTGCTCTCTATGGAGTGGGAATAGTAATTGTTATCCCTCCGCTATCCAACGCTTTCCCTACTGTTGCACTCTTTGGAGTGGGAATAGTAATTGTTAATCCTACGCTATCCAACGCTTTTTCTAATGTTGCACTCTCTGGAGTGGTAATGGTAAATTTTACCCTCCCGCTATCCTACGGTAAAAATATTGAATATTTTTTCTTAATGTTACCTTAATATACATATATGTATTAAAATATAAAAATGTATGTTTATTTTTTTTAACTTATATTAATTAATTATTAATTTTAAGGTTATTTAAGTATTTTTAAGTATGTTTTTGTTAATTATATTTATTAATTTTAAATTACTTTTAAGACATTTTGAAAAAATTGATATTTTGACTAACTATATTTTTTACATCGATATGTTTGATTCAATATTTTTGTACTTACCTGTTTGAAGATAGGAATTCGATATTTTTGTATTTGATATTTTGACCTCGATATTTTGTCAGGTCGATATTTTCACCATTGATATTCTGTCAGTGAGCCCCAAGAAATACCTAACTCACCAAAGATTTGGGTCTTTCCAAAGCTGTTAACAATGCTAAAAATCATAGCTTTAAAAAAATGTTATTTACAGAATAGTAAACAAGAAAACTATGCATTTCAATGATGATCTCTACTATATTTGGCAATGCAGTGAACTCGCAATCAAAATAAACATGTCCCAAATAAACTAGACTATAAAATATATGATTGAAGTGCAGGTGTAGTCTTAACAGAGTTCTCCATTTAATTTAAACAAACATATTTCCAATCATATAAACAAAATAACAATACAGTGGCATGTTGTGTTACTGTATAAGGTAATGGAGTGAATATAACACAGTAATGTTATCCAAACTCTACCAGTGGTCTCTTTCTTTTAAAACAACTGACTGGTTTGTAAGCCAGTGAAATATTCCCTGCTTGGTAAAATGTCTTGGTACCTAACAATTGGGTTTCTCCACAAGTTAATCAAAACAATAAATAAATACATCTTAGAATGCAGCTGATTATGTATGGAGAGACATCATTAATACATCGAGTCATTGTTAAAAAGGAAATAATTGAAATTAAGTTCTGAGGGCACAATGTACTTTTACTGTGATGAATAAGATCAAAGCAACAATGCACTTTAAAGTGGTGGGGTCCTCACATTCGAAGGCACCATGTACTTTTTATATCTATATATGTGTTATTTGTATATGTAGTTGATTCTTATTGATGGATTTTTCTTGTTATCCAGCTGGTAGCATATTAGAGATATTTTTTAATCATGTACTGTATATGCCTTGGAAACAATATGAAATAAAGATTATTGACTATGACTATGATTCATTGTTTAGGTGATGGTCTCTTACCAGTTTTCTGTGTTCTTGAGAAAATAGAAGAATGCATTGTTTCACTCAAAGATAAATTCAAACAGAGGACATTTGAGATGTTTTGCAAATGGTGGAAACACGAAGAGAATAAAAGCTATGCAGAAGCTAACACCTGGATGGGAAAAGCCGTGTCTTCAATTATTTCCTAAAGCTGCGCATATGTGCACACTTGGCGACGATGTGGAGCCAACAGGTTCTATTTGGAGGCAGCAACAACCGTAAAATACCCTACTATCAAAAGTTTTGTTTTGAATTTGGGAATTTAGACCTTCCCTGACTACTGATAGTGCAGCAGGTGGTGTGTCACTGGGACCACCGATGTGAGTTGCTATTACAGCACAAGTATGTGTTTTACTATGAAAAATTGAAGTAGAGGCCATTTTGCTAGTATTAGGGCCCAGGTCAGGTTTGATGGGCACAGAAAAGGGCCCAAACAAAATGGGCAGGGAGAAGTTTTTTTTTCTTTGCTGTTTATTTGCCTTTTTGTAATTCTTACATTTATTGCGAATTATGAGCTACAGAAAAATGATCTCATACATCCCGCCGCCTTCACTCATGCCCCTTCTTCTCCCCAAATCCTCACTAAAATGTTTTAGAGTGGAACCCAATTTCACACCAATTTACTTTGGGAGGCTCAGAGCAAAACATTTTGAAGACCTATCTCCTAGAGGCACAATGCTGGATTCTGTAGCCACCGAGGTCACTTTGACGTGGGGATAGATTTAACCACTTGTCCTGGCCCTTTGTATCACCTTAGAACTTAGCCAGTTTTTTTGTTTTCAAATCCACCAGAGGTAAAAGGCTAGTAGCTCAAACCAGGCCAGGCTTCATGACACCTGATAGCTTCACCCCGAGATCCCTTTGAACTTGATTCCTACATGTCAAATAGCAATGGGCAAGGTGAGCCTGATTTTTTTATTGCCCGGCTATGCTGTATCCTTCCTGGGGGGGGGGGAACCCAGCACCTTGTCTCACTCCTGAGGAGGTGGAAAAAATAATAAAGCTCTATTATTCTTCAAATTCTGGGAAAGTTCCTCCTGGTCACTTGGTAGCCATAGGGTCCTCAGGGCACGTCTCAATGCATTACATCTTTCTCCAGCCAGGAGTCCTGGAACAGGCAAACAGGAGGTCAGCCACTTGACCTATAGACAGTGTTCCAATCTCTGAGTACCAGCAGGAGCCAGATGTCCTTTTCATTAAACAGGGTTCTCCCTCTTCAAGATTTTGTCATCCCAGGTCCACAAATCTTCAGAGGTGGAGATGGCGAAGTGCCAATCTTATCCAATGCACTAGCCAGTGATTGGAGAATGCCCAACACCCAATTGCGACTACTCTTCCACATTATCCTGATCAACGTATTCAACATTTTTTTGTTTGATCAAGCTCTACCCATCGATCTTGATCGATCTCTCATGCCTCATCTCCACTCATTGATCACTAACTTTATCTGGCAGGGGGGACGGGCGCACCTGCCCCCCCACGTACTTAGATGCCCGAGGGATAGGGGTGGACTGGCTTTTCCCGATTTTAAGTTATATTTCCAAGC
Source organism: Triturus cristatus (assembly GCF_964204655.1). NCBI lineage: Eukaryota > Metazoa > Chordata > Amphibia > Caudata > Salamandridae > Triturus > Triturus cristatus. The sequence goes on along the minus strand of NC_140593.1, from coordinate 577,986,988 downwards.
CTCTCAGCTAAAGGTGGTAATGGAATGGTCGGCGAGGGAGTCCGAGAAACACTGGCTCCATATGGACCGCTCTGTGGTGGGACGATCCCTTTGGGATATCCTCTGGAAGCCGAGGGGCGACCAACCCCCCAATGTGTATCTTAGCACCCCCACTCGCACAACCCATACCATCTGGGACCGACTCACACGGAGGAAGGGCTGGACCTCATTTCCATCCCCTTATATTACTATTAATTTCAAGCCGGCATTCCCGCCGGCGCTTCGCGAGGGTCCTTTCGACAGCTGGAAGGAGGGAGGGTGTCTTAAATTGTCTGACTTGTTCCATAACGATGACATTTTAACGTTCGCAAGTTGTCAGAGGGAATTTGCACTCCCCTCGAATGAATATTATCATCACCTTCAACGTAAACACTGGGCTACGTCCCCACGAGTTAGGGAGGCGGACACTAGTGCACTCACACCCATGGAGCAGTTGGTGATCTCCAAGGCAGGTACCATGAAAGGCACCATTTCCGCACTCTATAACATGCTCTTGAACACCCTACGTTCTCCACCAGCTCGATTCATGACATTCTGGGGGCGAGTATTGGGCAGGGACCTGTCGGAGGTAGAATGGAAACACGTCTGGAGAGACATTGCCCAACACAACAAATCTATGACCCTAAGGGAAGCACACTACAAAACATTACATGATTGGTAATTGTATCCTACCAAGATCCGACGGATCTTCCCTGGGACCTCGGATCTCTGCTGGCGGGGCTGCAGGGAGATTTTCGGCACATATGGTGGGATTGTCCGAAGATTTGTCCTTTTTGGGATGAGATCCTATCTCACATCTAGGATATGCTGGGGTACCCCATTCCTACTACCATAGATTTTGCCCTTCTGGGAGTCCGGGATCCCACCTTAGAATATCAAACTAAGGCCGACAAGGCGATTATGTGGCCATGTCTCGGAGCTGCTAAGCTCACTGTAGGAGCTGCATGGAAGAAAGCAGACACCCCAGCGGTATCACTGTGGCACGTCCGGTTGTGGAGGATTCTTTCCTTGGAACGCTTGGCAGACATCTTTAGGGATAATTATAAAGGGTTTGAACTCTGCTGGGGGCCATTGGTTGCTTTTCTGTCCCGGGGACTACCCTCTGCAGTCTGTCCTCCTTCGGTGCGGGCTATGCACCTTTTCCAAATATAGGTGGTCCCGGGATCTGGTTGTGACGAAGCGGCCCTTAGTACACAAGTGAGACAATGATGCTATCCTTTAGGTTTCTTGTCATATAAGCTTACCACCACCAGGACGGGGGGCGTTATTTTGGGGGGAGGGAATGAGGGGGTTTGGGGGATAGGTTCTGGATTGAAGAACCTTCTCAGGGTTATGTTCTCATACAATCAGCATCGATCACTTTGTTCGGGGTGTGGTATGAACTGGGGCGGTACAAAGCTGAACTCACCTTAGCTGACTGTTTAGCAACCTCGGAGCCTGCGCGCCACTGGAAAGAAGTAATGTCTGTATTGCTGTTCTGCTTGATGCTTAATAAAAAGACATTTAAAAAAACAAAAAGCTCTCTTTCATGCATTTGGAGAGATTCTGGGAAATTCCATAGTCACTCTCCTATTCAGATGAGTTACAATCCCCTCTATTAAGGTTCAAAGTGTTTTTTGAAAACTGTTGGGATTGGAGCCATAGGTTCTCGGGATGGCATGCAAATTAATAGGAGCAGTCCCTGACAGCTCCTTTGGCACTGCCAAGCCAAAAGAAGTCCACATTTTGTTCCGTGCAGTGCTCCTGTTCCCGTTTCAGATAGCTATTTCCTACTATGTTGCCAGATATTGAAAATACCCCTATCTTGCTTGGTAATGAAACTGACCAACTGTGTTTAGGAGCATGGTTGTTCATTCTCAGCAAGGAATGTATTTTGGGCCCAAACAAGTTTTCTCTTATGCAACAAAAAGGATGCTTTCTTAAAAAAAAAATTCAAATAATGTTGTCAAAAATCTAATTTCACCATTCAATTAGATCTTTGAAACTAAATGAAGAATAACTTTTTGTAGCTTTTGTACAGATAGAGATGGAAAGTACTGTAGTAATTAACATATTACCATACTATCTATTACTGTGATGTCAGTCCCTTGGAATGTTACGGTTTGAACACCAGGGACTGTTGCTGGTATTCTCTGGAAGCTGTGGAGATGAACGGTCAATAAACCTAGTGCTCTTACACTTACCTGTCTCAGTGTAATCACTACAAATTTGACAACGAGTTTGACTGTTCTATTTCTCCACCCATGTGTGCAGCGCTTGGTGCTGAAGTTCCTCATCTTCTCATCGTGGTTCCCCTGTTTACATTGTAGCCGGCAGTGGAGCTGTGTCCGAGCTGTGTCCTTTCATCACGTTCTGCATCCTCTCTTGTGCACTCAAGTTCAAAAATGAACTCTACACTTTGAAGAAGTTTCTTGTGTATGCCTTCAATGGTGGGAAGGGAGTGACGTTGGCTTCCTGGTGAAAAGGAAGACGGCTCTACCTTTATGCTTATTCTGCTGTTGCTTTGCAAAATCTGTGAGGTATGTCAACCAGCGAACTGATCCTAACGTTTCTGGGCATCCACACGTGTCCCACAACAAAAACAGTGAGTCATGCCATCTGTATAGCTGTTCGGGCATTCTGTTAGTCGTTTGCTTGGTGGTTTTGCAGTCGAATTGCAGAGATCTGTTCTGGTCAAGCTCAGTGACCACAATGATGATGCATAAGAATGTCCAGGTGTAAGCGCAAGCCGCTCAGCTGATTGCATACAGCATTGCGTATTGCATTCCTTCTGTCTGACGTGACAAGTTTTCTGTTACTTGGTATGCGCATAAGATTGTGAGACGTCTTGCCGTTAAGCTTTTTATCAACAAATTTGCATGATTGACGTCTGCTCATCAGTGTCCTGTTGTCGCATATGAGCTCTGGATTAACCCCGGGCGGAGACCTCCACTCCACTGTCAGGATGTGTCAGCAGCTCACGAATAAAAGTTTAAAGCCATTAACCTTGAATATCAGCCAGCACGGACAACGGCGGGTTGAGGAGCCTCCCTACTCCCCTGGGCGCAACCCCCCACAGAGCAATAAACACCACTATGGAAGGGAGCACCCCGGGAAAAAGGGAAGGTGACAAAATAACAAATACTGCTGAGGTGATGGCGCCTTTTCTCCCTGAGTCTGGTCTGGGGTTCTGGACGTCTCCACTGATCACTTCATGTAAATTTACTGCATAGAAAGGAAGAGAGAAGTGTATGAGAGGCTGTACGGGAAAGGGTCTACAAACACACGTGTCTGGTAAGAAGTGGTTCATTCACTCACTTGTGCCAAATGCACTGCACAAGTCTCTCATGGATTAGAACCCCCATCATGAAAACATCATGTCATTCAAAGAACCATCACCAATGACCAGGACCCAGTGTGTTTCAGAGTCAAGTATCTCTACAGTCACTAGCACGTAGTTCAGCGATAAGGACCCCTCAACTGGTAGATAAAGGAGGGCAAAATAGGATTTCACCAAGGCAATGCCCCCAACCGCTGTATAACTCACTGCGTGGAAACAACAGGAGTAAAAAATAACAACCTTTTTTTAAAACAATGCACCCCACCGCTAGTTTGAGCTCGCAGCGAGAGTGCGCGTAGATCGCGTCTGCATTCACAGGATGTTGACGTTACAAATGCACTAGCCGCTGTTGAATCACAGCACGAGTGCTTTCCCAAACAACGCACCCGTCCGCGATTCAAAAAACACCGTGGAGGTGCTAGTTGGTAGTAGACGCTAAATGTCACAAACTCCAGCGCGCAGGAAAATTAAAAGTGTCACGGTTAGTGGGGGAGCGTTCCGACGCTTCACCCCCGACTGCAACTATGGTACCTGGGAACTCCCCGAGCCAGGAGTTGGAAACAAAGAAGTTCAGGAAGCAAGGAGCAACGCCGTGCTCATCTCCTCTTCTTCGGATAAGCCGCAAACAAGCCACGAAGTGTTACAGGAATCCAGCAGAGAATACCTTCCGCTTCCTTCATCCGAAATCCAGGCAAGATTGTCAAGCACCTCCCTCCGGAAGAGGAGGTGCTTTATAGAGGCGGATTTTTACAAGGAAGTCTAATCCGGTTTTCCCTGATGCGCCCAAAAGGCTTCTGGGAGATGTAGTGTTTCAGGCATCTCATACAAACAGACCGGTGTACTTTCCCACATGAGAGGGAAACGCTGCGCATGGTTGAATTACCTGTTCTTCCTCCCAGTCCATGTAGCGTGCTCGTGACATCCACCCATTCAGTGTGCAGAGATTTGCCTCTTCAGCGTTCCGCTGAGATCACGGAGAAGGCAAATCTCCGCACACTCGCAGTGGAGCAGAGTTGGCCAGTCCCTTCCGGCACTCCCCCACGCCCCCATATTAACAATTAATTGTACATGACTTAAAATGAAATTAAAACCACTTACCTGGCATGCGGCGCCCTCATGCTGGCCTCCTCCTCTTCCTCACTGTCCACGTAATTCTTTGAGAAAACTGCACATGCGTGCGCACCCACGCATGCAGATTTCTAGCATGAAATGCACATGCACGGGCACAGGCACATGCGCAGTTTTCTCAAAGAATTACCCAGACAGCAAGGAAGAGGAGGAGGGCAGATCGGGGACGCCACATGCCAGGTAAGTGGTTTTAATTTCATTTTAAGTCATGTAGAAGTAATTGTTATTATAGGAGGGTTGAGGCGAGTGGGGTAGCGTAACGGAGGTTCACGGAGTTTGTTCGCAACTTCGTGGACCTCCGTGTAGCTTCTCGGTGTCGACTACCTGTCACTGACCTGTCTACACGTAGGCGCATTGGTTCTTTATTGTGTTTTCGTTTTCCAGAGTATGTATTTCCACACGCATGTGCGTGCGCCGGTTGGAATTTCATTTTGGCTGATTATACTCTTTTCGTGTGTGCTAGTCCTGGAGCAGCTCATTTACGCCTGCCTACAAGAGGAGTTATCACTTCATTCAGCCAGTCTAAAGGAGTCATTGCTTCGAACGGCCAGTCTCTGCAATTGCAGTCCTATCATTTCAGATTTTATTTTGTGTCTTGAAATCAGGTTTTTTTGCAGCAGGACCTTGAGTGACTTGTTCCACTTTCAGCAATTGTAGTCAGTATTTGTTTTGTTCAGGTCTATTGCGTAATTGAGTAAATTTGGTTTTTATGTTATTTTCTAGAGAATTATCAACATGCAACACATAAAAGCTCCTCCACCTTTTTTACAGTTTCCAAAAGACCCACCAGTGAGGTGGAAAGTATGGAATAGAGCCTTCACCAAATATTTAGGAGCTATGGGGGGATAAGGTTTAGAGCGGAACAAAAGAGTCTTATTCTAGAGCACAATCTAGGATTGGAGGAACAGCCTGTCCTAAAACACTTATCTCCCCTTGAGGTTTTTGAGGGTGAAGAGGTGAGTGTGATCAAGGGGTGACAATGTTAGAGAGACAGTTTTATGTAGATGGCAGTTTAGTTGTCGTCAGACACAAGCTCTTCACAAGGCAACAAGAAATTGATTAAAGCATTGTGCTGTATGTGGCGGCACTGCGTATGTTGGCATCGGCATGCGAGTTTGAACACTTCACTGCTCAGCTGATGAGGGATCATGTGGTAGTGCATTGTAAAGACAAAAAAGTTCAGGAGAAGTTGTTAACCCTAAAAAAACCTTTTCTACAAAAAAACATTACTAATGTTAAAAGTATAGAGTTATCACAGAAAGCTTCGAGTGAGTTAAAACCTGACAAGGATGTTGTGGGGCAGTAAAAGAACGTAGAGATCAGGGAGAAAAACAACAAGGTGAACAGAGAGGCAATAAGTACACAGCTATCAGGTCTGAGAAAAAATGTGGTCAGCAAAAACATCTTTGCACACAGTGTGGGTTCCCCTCAGGTTACCCACGATTACAGTCGATTTGGTCCGGCGTGGAATGCTTTCTGTTGCAAATGTGGTAAAAAGGGGCACTTCACCGAAGTGTGTGGTTCCAGGGGCAGTGTCAATGTGGTATACACAGATGATAATAGTGGTGACGTGTTGTGTGATGTGGTAAATTCCATAAGCGATTTGATTTTGGTGGTCAAAGATGAGACTGATGATTGTGTGGGTCCTGTGGTTGATTTGGTTGTAGATGGGAAGACCATTCAGTTGTTGGTTGATTTGGGCTCAGGCATGACGATGATCGCGGAAGAATTGTTTGAACGTAATTGGGTTGACAAACCACTGGAAGCACCAGACATAAATCCTGTGTCTTACAAAGGCAGGAGAATCCGGATGAAGGTGTATGTGGCCAAAAAAGGACTCAACATATTGGGGTGGTATCACCAGGGACTTTTTGGTATGACTCTCAGACCAGGTACAAAGGAATAAGTGTCGGTGGTGGATGACTTTAGTCAGGAGAGGGTCTGACTGTGCGGGCCAACAAGTTCAGGGCATGTTTGCTGATAAGTTGGGGTGCATCAAAGGGTTCAAGCATCTTATCAAGGTGAAGGACCACGCTGCGCCTGTCAAGCACAAACTGCGCAATGTGCTGTATAGTGTCAGAGATAATCTCTCTGATGAGTTTAAGAGGATGTGTGAGTCAGGGGTCTCAAACTAGTCAAGTCTTCCTTATGGTTGTCTCGGTTGGTTGTGGCCTGCAAGAAGAATGGGTGTTTGAGAGTGTGCATTGATTTGCAAAGTTTGAACAAAGAAATATGGGTTGACTCACACCCTCTTCCACGTATTGATGATATACTCTCGAAATTTTAAGGTGCCAGGTACTTTTTAAAGATAGACCTATCCTCTGCCTACCATCAAGTGGAGTTGGACCCTGCCTTTGAGCAACTGACTGCTTTTGTGTCTCCAGTCGGGACCTTTCAATTTAAGAGGATGCCGTTTGGGATTGTCTCAGCAGCCACGGTGTTTCAGCGCATTATGGAGAAGGTGTTTGAGGGGATGGAGGATACTGTGGTCTTTCAAGATGACATTCTTGTTGCGGGGAAGTGCAAAGTGTCACGCGACAAACACCTGACCTTAACAGACTTAAGGAAAGTGGCATTGTGTCTAACACACAAAAAAGTGTGTTTGGGGTGGAGTTGATTAAGTATTTGGGGCACCGCATTTCGGGTGAAGGAAATAAACCGAGAGAAGGTTTGATTGAGGTCATCGTGAATGCTCCATTTCCCAAGTCTAAAGATCAGGTCTCCTCATTTTTGGGTATGGGTGAATGTTTGCTGCCAAAAATGTCTATTTGTGAGAGTTCCTGAAGCAGAAGGTCACATTTGTGTGGAACAAGACTTGTCAGGAAGAATTTGTTCGTATAAAGTAAGAACTAGGGATGTGTAAAATTCTCACACCTTTTGATCCCTTTAGCAAGTGTATCGTCTCGGTGGATGTTAGTCTGCATGGTTTGGGGGACGTGATCACACAGGTTAAACACGGCAGGGAACATACAGTCAGGCTTACCTCACGGGTGTTAGGACAGAGTGAGAAGAACTACTTTGTCATTGAAATAGAGTTACTGGCTTGCTGCTGGGCTGTTGCGAGATTCAAGTGTTTTCTGTGGGGAAAGACATTTAAGTTGTTGATGGGCCATAAACCCCTTATTCCCATCCTCAATGGGCACATTGTTAAAGAGCATACCCCAAGAATTGCGAGATTGTGTTCAAAGTTTTTTTCAATACAATTTTGAAGTGGCACATATTCCTGGAGGTAAGAACACGAGGGCAGATTTTCTTTCAAGGTCACCATTTCCGTTAGGAAAAGGAGAGCAGGTTAGGAGTGACGAAGATGTGTTTGATTGCAGATGTGGATGTCTGCAGTGCTGGTGTTTTTTCTGAACAGGAGTTGTTTGATGCCATGCAGTCTACCTGTGTGCTCAAAAAGGTAAAGGGACACATTGTTCAGGGTTGACCTAAAGAGAAGCACTTTGATAATGAGCTTCAGCCCAATGCCAAGATACTGTTGAACTCACATTGGAAGATGGTGAGATGTCATGCGGGGTGAAAAATGTATTCCCCCTGAGAGTTTCAGGGCATGTATCATTGAGTTTGGTCATAAGGAGCATCTTGGTCAAACCAGTACCAAAAGGAGAATTCATGGAGTTTATTGGTGTCCATCCATGGATCGTCAGGTGGATGACGTTGTCAAGGGGTGGTGTCTTGCGGTACCAGCGACAAAGCCATCAAGACAGTCACTCCTCCCACTCAGGAGGTTGAACTCCCCAGTGGTCCATGGATGAAACTGGCTGTTGATTTTGTGGGGCCTTTCAACATATTGCCTAGAACAAATAAGTTTGCTTTGGTGGTTGCCGATTACTAAAGCAAGAGGTGGGAAGTTCATTTGATGGTTGATCCTAACACCCAGGAGGTTATCAGATTCTTTCCAAGTGTATTTGCTAGGGAGTGTTTCCCTAAAAAATTTGTGTCAGACAATGGGGCCAATTCACCTCCAAGAAAATGTCTGATTTTCTGTCTCAATCTGGGATACTACATCGCCGTGTGGCTTTATATCACCCACAAGCCAAAGGTTTTACAGAACACATGAATCATATTCTGGTGGAGTGTGTGCAGTGAGCAGTAACCAACAGGATGGATGTGAAGGAGGTGGTGCAGACCATGTTGTGGGCACAACACACTTCCCCCAATCTAACCTTGGATAGAAGTCCATTTGAGCTGCTATGTGAGAGAGTTGCTACTTTTTACATGTGTCCTGCTTGAATGAGGAACTGGGGTTTGCACTTGAAGGCTGAATCAAATGAGAATGCTGTGAGTACATTCACCAAGTCCTCTGATCCGGGGGATTGAAAATGCGGCCAGGTTGTTTCCGTGTCGAAGGTCAAGGTCCAAGTGGGTGATTGGGTGAGGACTAAACTACCTCACAGGGTGGCCAAAGGTTTGTCAAAATTCAGTCCTTCCATCGAGGTGGACGCCACCTCTCGCTTTGTGGTGAGAGTCATTGGGAGAAGCTGGTGGAACCTATCCATGGTTTACAAGATTCCTAAACATGTGGCTTTACTGTTGAGGCTAGAGAGTGGTTCTGATACAACCGTGTCAGAGAAGATTCAGAGGTTGTGTGTTGATCCAAGGTCAGCGATGATGGGTATAAGGATTCTCATCAGCATTCTCTCCAACTTTCCAAACCACGCAGGAGTGGTAGGAATAGTTCTTCTCCTGTAGAAAGGAAGTCGATGTTGTAGTAATTAACATATTAACATGCTATTTCTTGCTGTGATGTCAGTCCCTTGGTTACATAGGCGCCGATCACGATCCTGTAAAAACCGGGTACGAACCGTCGGACGGAGCATATTCTCCGTCCGACGCGTACCCGGTCGTCAAAATCTACCAACATGGAATTACGATTCGCACGGAAACACCATTTCCGTACGAATCGTACAAAACCCCGACCGACGAAAATAAACCTACAAATGCGATCCGGGAAAGCGCCGACCTGACGTCGAGACGCTCGCAGCCTGCCATTCACGAACCAGGAATTACGATTCGCACCGACGTCATCCCGCACAGTGAATATTATCCGGCAGCCAAAAACTGCCGGGAAATCAGGACGACGCGAACAAGGAGTACCAGTACGCGACGGACAGACATGACAACGCGAACAAGGAGTACCCGTAGGCGACGGACAGACATGGACCCGAACCTACGTGTCATCCCGGCCCTCATAGCAGTCGACCTCCTCTACAGGTTCGGACGCAGACGCCGCAGAAGGTCAGAACAACAAAGGGAGGGGGGAAAGGGGGGCGGCAGGACCAGGGCGGGCCACAAACCCCCCACCAAAGTCACACAGCACACATGCCCTGGACAAACCTGACTCCCAGGCCCTGGTCACTACGAGGGGGTGGGGGCGTGTCCAGCTAAGCCAGCGACCGCCACAACGGAAGTTCTGGACGACACGAACCGGCAACACAACCAGACAGGTACGTCCCGTACCCACGCCTTAAGAGCGTGGGTACGAGTCGTACCACGCCCACACCTACGTCACCCCAACAATGGCGGGACGGCTCGTACCCACGTGGCAAAGGCCTGGGTACGGGCCGCACAAGCATCACATAGCGTGGGGACGGATATGTACGGACCGTACCCCCACCCCCAACAGTGTAAGTACGACCCGTACCCCCACCCGCGTATGCAAGGAGCGTACCCCAATGCCAACAGTGTAAGTACGACCCGTACCCCCACCCGCGTATGCAAGGAGCGTACCCCCCACCCCAACAGTGTAAGTACGACCCGTACCCTCACCTCGAATGCATGGAGCGTACCCCCACCCCAACAGTGTAAGTACGACACGTACCCTCACCTGCGTATGCAAGGAGCGTACCCCCCATGCCAACAGTGTAAGTACAACACGTACCCCCACCCGCGTATGCAAGGAGCGTACCCCCAACCCCAACAGTGTAAGTACGACCCGTACCCCCACCCGCGTACGTATGGAGCGTACCCCCACCCCAACAGTGTAAGTACGATCCGTACCCTCACCTCGAATGCATGGAGCGTACCCCCACCCCAACAGTGTATGTACGGACCGTACCCCCACCCCAACCGTGTATGTACGACCCGCACCCTCACACGCATACATATGGAGCGTACCCCCCCACCCCAACAGTGTAAGTACGACACGTACCCCCACCTCGAATGCATGGAGCGTACCCACATCCGTGTATGTCATGAGCGTACATATTGTGAAATAGGAGGGGTGTGTGCAGAGTCCTCCCAGCAGTGCCCTGACACAGGAGGGGTGGGTGCCTAACACTCCCAGCAGTGCCCAGAGACAGGAGGGGTGTGTGCAGAGTCCTCCCAGCAGTGCCCTGAGACAGGAGGGGTGTGTGCAGAGACCTCCCAGCAGTGCCCTGACACAGGAGGGGTGGGTGCCTAACACTCCCAGCAGTGCCCAGAGACAGGAGGGGTGGGTGCCTATCACTCCCAGCAGTGCCCTGAGACAGGAGGGGTGGATGCCTATCACTCCCAGCAGTGCCCTGAGACAGGAGGGGTGGGGGCCTATCACTCCCAGCAGTGCCCTGAGACAGGAGGGGTGGGGGCCTATCACTCCAGCAGTGCCCTGAGACAGGAGGGGTGTGTGCAGAGTCCTTCCAGCAGTGCCCTGAGACAGGAGGGGTGGGGGCCTATCACTCCCAGCAGTGCCCTGAGACAGGAGGGGTGGGGGCCTATCACTCCCAGCAGTGCCCTGAGACAGGAGGGGTGGGGGCCTATCACTCCCAGCAGTGCCCTGAGACAGGAGGGGTGGGGGCCTATCACTCCCAGCAGTGCCCTGAGACAGGAGGGGTGTGTGCAGAGTCCTCCCAGCAGTGCCCTTACACAGGACGGGTGGGTGCCTATCACTCCCAACAGTGCCCAGAGACAGGAGGGGTATGTGCAGAGTCCTCCCAGCAGTGCCCTGAGACAGGAGGGGTGTGTGCAGAGTCCTCCCAGCAGTGCCCTGACACAGGAGGGGTGGGAGCCTATCACTCCCAGCAGTGCCCTGAGACAGGAGGGGTGGGTGCAGAGTCCTCCCAGCAGTGCCCTGAGACAGGAGGGGTGTGTGCAGAGTCCTCCCAGCAGTGCCCAGAGACAGGAGGGGTGGGTGCCTATCACTCCCAGCGGATGTATGATGTTACAACGCATACATTTACATCGCGGTACACTACATCGCGGTTACAACGACTTGCGCAAGATGGCGCTCTAGGACAAGGAATAGGACTTAGGAGTAGTATAATTTACTATTCCAACTCCAGTCTACGTACAGTAGGGAAGGTGTTGGATAGTAAATTATACTATTCCTTGTCCTAGAGCGCCATCTAGCGCAAGTCGTTGTAACGACTTGCGTTGTAAAAACCGCGATGTAATGGCATCGCGATGTAATCCCCGCGTTGTAAACGATGTTTCCCCTCCCAGCAGTGCCCTGAGACAGGAGGGGTGTGTGCAGAGTCCTCCCAGCAGTGCCCTGAGACAGGAGGGGTGTGTGCAGAGTCCTCCCAGCAGTGCCCAGAGACAGGAGGAGTGGGTGCCTCCACTCCCAGCAGTGCCCAGAGACAGGAGGGGTGGGTGCCTATCACTCCCAGCAGTGCCCTGAGACAGGAGGGGTGTGTGCAGAGTCCTCCCAGCAGTGCCCTGAGACAGGAGGGGTGTGTGCAGAGTCCTCCCAGCAGTGCCCTGACACAGGAGGGGTAGGTGCCTAACACTCCCAGCAGTGCCCAGAGACAGGAGGGGTGTGTGCAGAGTCCTCCCAGCAGTGCCCTGAGACAGGAGGGGTGTGTGCAGAGTCCTCCCAGCAGTGCCCAGAGACAGGAGGGATGGGTGCAGAGTCCTCCCAGCAGTGCCCAGAGACAGGAGGGGTGGGTGCAGAGTCCTCCCAGCAGTGCCCTGACACAGGAGGGGTGGGTGCCTATCACTCCCAGCAGTGCCCTGAGACAGGAGGGGTGTGTGCAGAGTCCTCCCAGCAGTGCCCAGAGACAGGAGGGGTGTGTGCAGAGTCCTCCCAGCAGTGCCCTGACACAGGAGGGGTGGATGCCTATCACTCCCAGCAGTGCCCTGAGACAGGAGGGGTGGGTGCAGAGTCCTCCCAGCAGTGCCCTGAGACAGGAGGGGTGGGTGCCTAACACTCCCAGCAGTGCCCAGAGACAGGAGGGGTGGGTGCCTAACACTCCCAGCAGTGCCCTGAGACAGGAGGGGTGTGTGCAGAGTCCTCCCAGCAGTGCCCAGAGACAGGAGGGGTGGGTGCCTATCACTCCCAGCAGTGCCCAGAGACAGGAGGGGTGGGTGCCTATCACTCCCAGCAGTGCCCTGAGACAGGAGGGGTGTGTGCAGAGTCCTCCCAGCAGTGCCCTGAGACAGGAGGGGTGTGTGCAGAGTCCTCCCAGCAGTGTCCTGACACAGGAGGGGTGGGTGCCTAACACCCCCAGCAGTGCCCTGAGACAGGAGGGGTGGGTGCCTATCACTCCCAGCAGTGCCCATGGAACGCAAAGGGTGGAGTAGCCACAGATACCATGCCCACAAATGTCAGTCAGGTGCACAAAGACCCTGCAGTACATGTACCACATGTGTGCGAGGCTGGGAGTATACGCATGCATAGGGCCAAAAAGAAAACATGTACACATGAAGTCATGTCAATAGTCCACATACACAAGTACAATGACTACCAAGGATGCCACGAATGATGCAGGTGGAGAATGGCTCAGCATGCATGTGCAAAGTTGAAGGAGTCCGTCACACACCCAGCTAATGTACACACAGCTCGGCGCTAAATATTGTGAACACCCTGCAGGGAAGAAGTCAGGGTACACAGAGGAAGGAAAACACCTTGGGACAATTGCAACATGCAGCAACTGCTTACATGAATTGAGAAAGGTAGCTAACACCGTGTGATGGCACACAGATCCCATGGTCCCCCCTATGAGCAGCACACTACTACATTTCCCACACACCCAACACATGAACACCACCCACAACCATGTAGCAGCCCCACCGACAGCAATGCCAGCAAAGCAGGAGTGTTCCAAGGGCAAAAAATAAATAGCTTTATTCAGCATGATCCAAAAACTGGTATGTAGTAAGTTCAATATTTACAAAGCCCATAGGGCAGTCCAGGAGTCACAGCTGGATGGGGGACACAGTGGGATGCGTGTCCCCTAGCTTGCCTGCACAGTTACAAGCCGTTGTCTTCCACAGGGGTGAGGGCATCAAGTGGGGGGGAATGAACAGGCACCGCAGGGACAGGAGGGCGAAGGGTAGGCGACGTGGGTGCAGGGATGGAGGACTCCACCACAGGGGGTGGGGCAGGGCCAAAGGTGGATTCTAGGAGCGCGCTGCACACCTCGGCAAGGTCCTCCAGGGAATCCCCTGCACCCGAAGGAACCACAGGCCCCAAGGAGGGGGGGGGGGGTCAGAGGGATGGGTCGCAGCGCCACTGGGGGAGGGTGTGGACAGGGGGGGGACTCAAGCACCCTGACCGTGGACTTCCTTGACCGCTTGCGGGGTGGTGTCACTGTGGGGCTCAGGGACAGAGCGGCCATGAAGGAGTCTTTGGGGGAGATGTGGCCAGGAGAGCTGAGGGGAGGGGATTTGGAGGGAGTGGATTGGGTGGAATGCGGACTCCCACTCTGGCTGCGTGTCACACGTTTGCCCCCCGACCCAGTGGGTGTGCCTACTTCACCCTGTGTGTGCGTGTCAGGAGGTGTGCGGCGGACCTTCCCTGCTGGTGTGGTGCCTGTGTCTGTTGTGGTGGGTGCATGCTTACGTCTGTGTGTATGTGGGACAGGCATGGGAGTGGGAAGTGTGGAAGGAGCAGGGGTAGGGGGTGGGACATAGCGCTGCAGGAAACCCACTGCTGCAGTCAGTGTGGAGTCTATGGACCTCAGCAAGTTGCGTTGGTCAGCCTGCGATGAATGAATGCCCTCCAAGTATGCCTCCATGTTGTTGAGGACCTGGCTGTGGCCATGGAGGACATTAAGGATCGCAGTCTGACCAATCTGCAACTGCCGCTGGATGTCCACAGACTCAGCATTGGTGGCAGCAGTGGAGACAGGGGCAGGGGGTGCGGTGCCTGGCAGGAAGGAGACATGTGGTGACCGGGCACGTTGGGAAGGGACACGAGCAAGTGGGAGGTGGCTGATGCCAATGGAGGGGGCGGTGCGAGATGTAGGGCTGCTGTCAGATGGTGGTGCAGCCACCGCCCACTCGGAGAGATCATCCTCGGACCCATCAGCTTCATACTCTGTTCTGCCAGTCGACAGGTCCCCGGGTTCACTCTCCTCCGCCTCTGTCCCACTCGAAGTGCCAGGCACGATGCCACCGCTGGCACTGGTGCTCGGTCCCTCCACGCCGTCTGTGTCCATGTCTCCCTCCGTGTCCCCCGACGATGCTGTGGGCAGGGTGAAGAGACAGAAATTAATCATACACCTGTATACATATGTCACATGAGTCAAATCTACTTAGGTCACAGTGCATAGCCTGAAACAAAGGAAGAGTTACAACTACAAAACAAGGTACATATGTAGGCCCTGCAAGACACAGTTGTGTGACCCACCATGCCATGGAAAAACTATGGAGAGCATGACACAATAGCAAATGAGATCCAATGGAATTTTGACTGAGGAGCAAGGCCCTGGGGACAATCCAGCACTGCATCTGCACCACACAGCGTGGCAGGCAATAGGGATGAGCAGGGACCACATCCAGGAACTAGAGGCACATGCAGCATAGGTAATACTGATAACATGCCCACCCTGACTGGCACAATGCACCTTGAGTGTATGTCCAGACAAACATCACACACTGGCCAGTCCTAGCAAGAAGATGACAGGTCTTGACATGTAGGCCATGCCCGCATCACCCACCCCCTCCATGAGACAAATCTGTGGAGACACAGGAAGCACTTACATCTCTTAGTCAGGGTGAAATACACATGGGATGCAAAACTTCAATATTGCACACAAACTACCCAAGGTGCGGCTGTCCAAATGATCATGTACAAATGGGCATCATCAGATGATTGCAACTAGACACAAAGGCAATGGCCACCGTGAGTATGTAATAGGAAAATCAGGTCAGGCTGTACAGTGGACACTTGTAATACATCTCACGTCAATATACATGGTGCCAGGGGACAATGGCACAGAGCACAACCTATGCTGTAGACACAGAGATTGTCGACATTCTCGGATTACACACATGATACCTAGGAAAAGATGCCCCTGGGGACAGTAGTGGCCACACAACTCCATGCTCCTGAATGGGAATGACTGCAACACACGCTAACATCCCTGCACTATGCGTAACGCCCAATCATGCACATCATGTCACAGGCCACCACATGGGACATGCCTGCTGGAAGGCCTCGCACTCGAGAGATTAACTCCCATGTCTGGAATCAGCATTAGTGCCAACTGACATGGAACCCACAAGTCCAGAACTAGACAGGGCACAGGCAAGGTCACTAAACCTGTTACACACCACCCCCACACATTATGCTGCAGGCATTGTACACTTGGAGAAGGTGTCAGGCTACATAACTTTGTGATGGAGTGACTACACAGAGACCAGGGAACACATTGCAAGGTGGGGAAGGGAGGCAGGAGAGCCCTGCAACACTGTGGGTAACAGGATCTGCACAGCACCATAAACCCTGGAAGTGTATCCATGGAACAGTGCACTTACAAATGCTGGTGAAACACAATAAACACACATATGTACCTACCCCCTTCCGGCTGCTGTATCTCCTGTAGGCGCCTGTCCAAGTCAGGAAAGACCACCGCCAGCACACGTTTCTGGATGTGGGAGAGACGGCGGCGCCCGCGGTTCTTATGGCTCTGAGGTGAGTCCCCCAGCAGGACCCGTGCGATCCTCCATGTCCAGCACCGGAAATCCTGCCAGCGTTTCCTCACCTGGGACAGGCGCCGCTTCCGACCATCCGCACTCCTCACGGCGCTGACGCCGTCCAGCCATATCTTCTCCTTGGCAGAGGCGTCTACCTGTGAGGATGGACAAGTGACACTACATCAATACACCTGGCACATGTCACAGGGACACAGATTAGAACACATTTGCTGTTTACAACAAGGCATAGTATGCATCCAATGCATTGCACCTTTGTCATAGGGACATGATCCTCTGGGGGAAGGCCAAAAGCAGTACGTGCCATTGAAAGGACACAGGTGGAATGAGGGCAACTACACAATCAATGATCCAGGCTCACACTGTGCATCACACCCACCCCTCCTGTCTCAGGGCACTGCTGGGAGTGATAGGCCCCACCCCTCCTGTCTCAGGGCACTGCTGGGAGTGATAGGCCCCCACCCCTCCTGTCTCTGGGCACTGCTTGGAGGACTCTGCACACACCCCTCCTGTCTCAGGGCACTGCTGGGAGGACTCTGCACACACCCCTCCTGTCTCAGGGCACTGCTGGGAGTGATAGGCCCCCACCCCTCCTGTCTCAGGGCACTGCTGGGAGTGATAGGCCCCCACCCCTCCTGTCTCTGGGCACTGCTGGGAGGACTCTGCACACACCCCTCCTGTCTCAGGGCACTGCTGGGAGTGATAGGCCCCCACCGCTCCTGTCTCAGGGCACTGCTGGGAGTGATAGGCCCCCACCCCTCCTGTCTCAGGGCACTGCTGGGAGTGATCGGCCCCCACCCCTCCTGTCTCTGGGCACTGCTGGGAGGACTCTGCACACACCCCTCCTGTCTCAGGGCACTGCTGGGAGTGATAGGCCCCCACCCCTCCTGTCTCAGGGCACTGCTGGGAGTGATAGGCCCCCACCCCTCCTATCTCTGGGCACTGCTGGGAGGACTCTGCACACACCCCTCCTGTCTCAGGGCACTGCTGGGAGTGATAGGCCCCCACCCCTCCTGTTTCAGGGCACTGCTGGGAGTGATAGGCCCCCACCCCTCCTGTCTCAGGGCACTGCTGGGAGTGATAGGCCCCCACCCCTACTGTCTCAGGGCACTGCTGGGAGTGATAGGCCCCCACCCCTCCTGTCTCAGGGCACTGCTGGGAGTGATAGGCACCCACCCCTCCTGTCTCTGGGCACTGCTGGGAGACATCAGGCATTCCCCCCCTGGGACCCCCCCTACAGTACATAGCATGTGTGTCACACCTGGACACAATGGCAGAAGTCACAGTCACTAAAAAGGGACACAGTCTGTGCCAGTGGACACTGCACTCACCTGATAACCTGGTCGCCCATACAGCATGGGGTACCGTGGGAGGATCACATCCACCAAAGCCATGTTCTCCTCCAGGGTGAATGGCTGTGACCTCTCCACAGCCCTTGACATGGTTCCAGGGAATCAGTAGCAGCAGCTGGGTCGTGGAATACAGAGATGTGCAGGCAAGTGCTCCCTCATGGGACCTGGCTGCCTTATATCTGCCTTGCTGGCCCATCTCATGCACAGGAGTACAGAGTGATTGGTCACTCACAATTGCATCCTATGTTTCCTCCAATCCCTTCAAACCTAGCAGTCTGTGGGTTCTCAATCAGTTTTTTTCTCCTGCATGATGTCAGCCCCACAAACACATTGCAACAAAGTAGATTCATTCCAACTGACTTTTGCCGTGCAGCTTCCTGAACAAATTCAAAATTTGAACTTGGTCTCCATGACTACCAGCATGCATGTAGGCCTTAATACTTGTCCCTCATGTGTCCCCTATGTAATTTGGAGCTTCACACACAGGTACGGTGCGTTCCGGGGCCCTAGGGCACCCCAAATGCATAGCAACGGCCCGTACACGCGTGCCTACGTTCACTATCACTCTGGGTGTCCTCGCGTATGCGTACTCGTAGTGGTACGGGCCGTACACGCGCCTGTACGCTCCCTATCACTACGTGTACGCATACGCGAGAACACCCATAGTGATATGGAGCGTACAGGCGTGTGTACGGTCCGTACCACTACGAGTACGCATACGCAAGAACACCCATAGTGGTAGGGCCGTACACGCGCCTGTACGCTCCATATCACTATGGGTGTTCTCGCGTATGCGTACACGTAGTGATAGGGAGCGTACAGGCGCGTGTACGGCCCGTACCACTACGAGTACGCATACGCGAGGACACCCAGAGTGATATGGAGCGTACAGGCGTGTGTACGGGCCGTACCACTACGAGTACGCATACGCAAGAACACCCATAGTGGTAGGGCTGTACACGCGCCTGTACGCTCCATATCACTATGGGTGTTCTTGCGTATGTGTACTCGTAGTGGTACGGACCGTAAACATGCCTGTACGCTCACCATCACGATGGGTACACATACGGCAGCACTCCCATAGTGATATTGGAACGTACACAGGCCCTCTTAGCAGCAGTACGGCGGTTTTCACACATCACAGTGGTGACAGGCAGCACACAGGAAGGAATAGGGCGGACATACTTGTCCATGGATGGACATCAAGGCATTGTCTGTGCATTACTACATGTGTGGGGCACAGGTGTGACAGGCTGTGATGTGGAACATTACTCCTGAGTCGAGAAGGCACCAGATGTATGATGAGATGTGTACAGATGTAATGTGTGACGGTGCAATGTGTGCCAGGCATGCCCTTGACTCCTTTGACATGTGTGCATGTCGTACTGCACACTTGGGATGAGCGTCACTGGCATGGCACGGACACCAACACACGGAAGTGTTCCCTGATGCCCGGTACAAGGGTTACCACACCTGACTTGTCACTACCCACGGTGCACGATGTGACTATGTCATGTATGTGTGGGGGCTTCCCATCAGGTTGATGTTGGAGCACCCTCAAAAGCTGCAGCTGTTGCAGCAACCAACATGTGTATGTGTGTAGATTGACATTGGACACTGTTCCGCACACCATGCCACATGTGGTATCGGATGTGAGGTGCGTATGTATGCATGGGACACGGAGTAGCGTGACAAGGACATGTCTGCATCCTCTCAAAGAATGTGTGGTGAGTCATCACATGTGCACCTTCATGGCAAGGTGTGTGGGCTGTCCTAGTGTAATGTCATGTGACCTGTGGCTCTAGTGTTCCGCTACCAGTCTCTGCAATCGGCATCCTACTTCTGCTGATGTGTGGGTGTATGTCACTCCTGTGTTGCGTCTGGCTGTTCACTTGCACTGTGACACAGCTAATCCCATGGCATGGCATGTGGAGGTTCTCAATCTCCGTGTCTAGCTGGGTCTTGGTAGGAGCGTCAGCTGCCAGCCATACGTGTCCAGGGCATGTGGCACATACCTGACTCCGTATGTAGCATATGTGTATAGACAGATTAACATGTGCTCAGTACAAATTATTTGTTGTTGTGGGGCACTCACCCTACCGTGTCACTTCCAAATTCCTGCAGAGCGCCGCCTCTTCCCCGAGCAATTCCGGACTTGGCTGCCATGCGGGAGAATGATCATATCCGGTGCTACCGCTTCCCGCAACGGTTGATTCTGGAGTTGACGGCGAGACTGGCACCACACCTGCAACCGCTGCACAGGTATCCTACGGCACTGACACCCAAGCTGAAGGTAATGGCAGCCCTACATTTTCTAGCCACGGGTACCTTTCAAAATACCATAGCTCATGTTGGTGGCATGTCCCAGAGCATGTTCTGCCGTGTGCTGCATGATTTCTTAGAGGCCATGTTGATTCACCTGGATGACTTCATCAAGTTCCCAACCCCTGAACAGTTGACTGGGGTCAAGCGTGGATTCTATGCCCTGGGAGGGATGCCCCATGTCATTGGGTCCATAGATGGGACACATGTAGCTTTGGTACCACCACACGCACGGGAGGTAGCGTACCGCAATCGGAAGCACTACCACTCCATCAATGCCCTTGTGGTGTGTCTGTCCAACATGGTGATTTCACATGTCTGTGCTCGTTTTCCAGGATCAGCACACGATGCCTACATCATGAGGCGTAGCAGGGTGCCTGAAATGATGATGCAGCTGCGCAACAAACGAGCATGTGTTGTTGGTGGGTGCAGTCTGTCTGTCCTGTATTTTGCATAGCCTACCAGCACGACCGCTTCACCAGTTCTAACGATGTCCATGTGCTTCCCATGTAGGGGACGCTGGCTATCCCAACATGCCATGGCTGCTCACACCTCTCCGCAACCCCATCACGCCGGCCCAGCTCCGCTACAACACCGCCCATGGCCGGACAAGGCGAGTGATAGAGAGGACGTTTGGCCTGCTGAAGAGCCGATTTAGGTGCCTCCACAAGACCGGCGGCGCGCTCCCATATGCCCCTGCGAAGGTCTGCAAAATCTTCATGGTCTGCTGCATGCTGCACAACATGGCAGTTGAGAAAGCTGTGCCACTCATCCTGGATCAAGATGACGAGGACCATCCACCCGTGGAGGACGAAGGGCTTGGCAATGGGGCTAGAGATGTGGAGGATGTGGAGCCGCAAGAGGACATCCGGACTCGGCTCATACGCGACTTCTTTGCTTAGTGGTGAGTACCAGTGTCTGAGTGTGCACACATTGCTCCACGTGTGGCATGTGTTGTGATGTGTGTCTCCACCTGCATGTATGGCACGTGAGTCAGAGGTGTGTGTGGGTGTGTCACTGGAGTGATGGTGGCAGTGATGGTTGTATTTCCCCAGTCATAATTGTGAACTAGCATGTTGTAATCCATACATGTGTCGAGTGCATGCACATGCAAGTGGCTGTGCTTTTTGTGGCTGACTTCTTGTGTGTCTCTCATCCCCAGGTACTTGCGCATGCCGTCTGCTGGTTGCATTGTTGTGGCACTGCTATTCCTCATGGACACGTCATCGTGTGCTGACTCAGCGTTACACGCACGGACAAGTTTGGAAGTCTCCTTAGGGTAAGGGATGCATCAGGGGTGTATTGGTGTGGCAGTTGTTCACGATGTATGCACACTGCCCCTGTCGATGTTTGGTTCCTCTGCAGACATGTAGCATCACCATGGGACACGACATGCAGCTGTGTACACCTGAATAGATGGTCTGACTGGTTGACAGTCATCAGTGATGGGATAGTGGATTGTGATGATGGCATCAATGTGTGTAACACTGCCCTCGGACACATACGGTTTGCATTGGCTTGACATGGTGTGGGACTTCTACATCAGCGGATCAATGGTGTATGGCAGTCTCTCCATGAGCAGCTGTGGGTGTTTAGCTGGTGCCCGACAATTGTGTGCCAGTTCCATGGCTGTCACGCATTTGTGCTGCAGAAGGGGGGTGCCAGTGTTGGACCCACATGTTACTCCACATGAAGTGTTCATGTGTACTTCAAGTTGCCTCTGCAATCCCGAAAACATGACTAATAAAGGTGTCCCTATGCCTCCAAGGTGCCTCTTCTCAGTCAATGCTGGTGTGTTGCCACGGTGCATCCAGCATGTCTGGCATGGTTTTCCCGGATAGTGGCTATGTGTCTATGTGTCGAGTAGCAAGATGCAAGCTGTGTGTGTGGGCTGAGACTGTGTATTGTGCATGATGTCCATGACTGTGTGGGTATTGTGACATGTGCCATCCCCATGCATCCAACGTTGGCCAGGCCCCCATTCTCTGCATCCACCGGACTCAAGCTTGCAGGACATGGTTCTGCCACCTGTCTACACATACCTGGGTGCCCCCCAGGACACTGGACTGGATCCCTGACCTCTGCGCATGACTGTTGCTGTACTCAATGTGTCTGTCAGCACGGTTGTGCGGCCACCCCCCCAGCTGGTTGGGCCCATCACGGGTGTGTATGGTGCTCCATGTCTGTCTTGCCTAATACACTGTGACCCGTGTGTCCTGTGCCAGACTCAGGCCCCAGGGTGTGGATGGTTGAAGTCAAAAGATAACCCAGGCATGTTTAGACTTTACAAGACACATGTAAGGTAATAATGCAACCAGCAGGCATCTTCTCTTCATGGTGTGATTTTTTATTTTTGTGGGGGGGGGGTATGACGTGAGGGGCTTTCCGGGAGTTTGGAATCCAAAGTTCAGTAGGGGAGTTGGTGTCCTTGCCATTGGAAATCCTCTGAGTCCATGCCACAGTCTTTGTCAACATTGGTCAGACAGTGACCAGCAAGGCCATGTGGCAGAGAATGTCTCTTGATGCTGTGATGCTGTTGCTCCAGTGGGCCAGGTGCCAGGCCAGGTGTCCTGGGAGATGGTGATGTAGCGCCGACCCTCACGGTCCTTTCCGTGGACGACCCGGCCTCCTGCGGGGACCCTCAGAAGCAGGCCGTGACGATGTTTGGGATGCTCCATCGGATGTTTCCTCCTCCTCCTCCTGATCCCTCCCCGTGGGTGGTGATGTTCTACGCCTTCTGGCACAGGGAGGGTTGCCCATGTTGTCGGCCATCCGACGGAGTGTATTATGAATCCCCTGGAACACCGTCACTTTCTCAGCCTGTCTGTCCTCCATCCTCCGTTGGTGTTGCAGTAGACAGGCATATTGCTGGGCCTGCTGGGTCTTTATCTCATCGAGGGTCCCCTTGATCTCATTGAGGGTGGACACAACCTGGGCCATGCCCGTGGTGTCCTGCCGGTATGTGTCCAGGATGTTACGGACATGGGAATATACCGGTTCCCCAGCCAACTGGTCAGGCTGGTGCCTCCGCCGTCCTCCACTCCCACCACCCCTGCCCACTTGCACCTGGCCTGCCCTTGTGGGCACATCGGGTCTCCGGGACCCCTGGGGGTGTCATTGGCGTTGTCGCCTGCCTCCTCCTGGGTGCCCAGGACACCGTGTCCCTCCTGGCCAGCCTGGCTGCTTTGTGGTGGTGGGGCAGGGATCCTGGGTGTCTCCTGGGATGTGGCAGGAGTGGGGGTGGTGGTTGGCCCCGTTGTACCTGATGCAGGTGCTGCAGGTGGTTGGACACCAGAGGGGCCAGGTTGGTCGGGGTCGTCCACAGAGTGGTTAGAGTCGTCGCTGCCGGTGGGATCGGGCTCCCGCAGAACCGGGTCCTGTGAGTCTTCCCCCCCCAGTGTTGGGGGGTGAACCACGAGGTTGAACTGTGTGTGAGAGAGACAATGTTAATTTTGGTCCATGCAACATCCATGTTTCATCAGTTTCAAAGTTGGCACATTTCCTCTTGGAATTAGGATCTGTCTTGCATTCCACTCACAGTGCACTTGTGCATGGGTGTGTCCCTTGGGCACCACTTTGGCCCCTTTAACTATGTGTGGCACAGTCTTACTTGCTGCGTCAAGTGTGACTGCAGTCAGCAGTGGAGTGGGCAGGTGTGGCGAGCCATGCATTGGCGCCTTCTGTGTAGCACTGTACATGTGCACATGGAGTGGATCCACACACTTATATAATGCAGGTAGCTGTCGTTGTGCTCGTGAACAGGTTGTGACATGGCCCTGTGTTTTGCCATGGAGAAGAGGGGGGGTTCTGGCACTGGCCACCCTTGGCTACATGCACGCAGTCTACCTGTTGTCGAGCAGACATTCCCACACACCACACGGCTGATTTGCTCTCCCTGTGTCTCCCTCCCTCTCTGTCCCCCTCTCCCTCCCTCTGTGTGTCAGCCTCCTCCCTCTGTCCGTGTCCCTGTGTCTCCCTCCCTCTCTGTCCCCCTCTCCCTCCCTCTGTGTGTCAGCCTCCTCCCTCTGTCCGTGTCCCTGTGTCTACCTCCCTCTCTGTCCCCCTCTCCCTCCCTCTGTGTGTCAGCCTCCTCCCTCTGTCCGTGTCCCTGTGTCTCCCTCCCTATCTGTCCCCCTCTCCCTCCCTCTGTGTGTCAGCCTCCTCCCTCTGTCCGTGTCCCTGTGTCTCCCTCCCTCTCTGTCCCCCTCTCCCTCCCTCTGTGTGTCAGCCTCCTCCCTCTGTCCGTGTCCCTGTGTCTCCCTCCCTCTCTGTCCCCCTCTCCCTCCCTCTGTGTGTCAGCCTCCTCCCTCTGTCCGTGTCCCTGTGTCTCCCTCCCTCTCTGTCCCCCTCTCCCTCCCTCCATGTGTCAGCCTCCTCCCTCTGTCCGTGTCCCTGTGTCTCCCTCCCTCTGTCCCCCTCTCCCTCCCTCCGTGTGTCAGCCTCCTCCCTCTGTCCGTGTCCCTGTGTCTCCCTCCCTCTCTGTCCCCCTCTCCCTCCCTCTGTGTGTCAGCCCCCTCCCTCTGTCCGTGTCCCTGTGTCTCCCTCCCTCTGTCCCCCTCTCCCTCCCTCCATGTGTCAGCCTCCTCCCTCTGTCCGTGTCCCTGTGTCTCCCTCCCTCTCTGTCCCCCTCTCCCTCCCTCTGTGTGTCAGCCCCCTCCCTCTGTCCGTGTCCCTGTGTCTCCCTCCCTCTCTGTCCCCCTCTCCCTCCCTCTCTGTCCCCCTCTCCCTCCCTCTGTGTGTCACCCTCTGTCACCTCAGCCCAGCTTCCTGGGCACACACTGTTAGCAGATCTTTGAATGGCCTTTGGCTTGTTGATGTGAGTTTGTTTCTGATCTCCAGGCTCCCATTGGGTGTAGTGTGTGTCTCGGCGCTGCTGCTGTGGTGGTGTGTGCTGCCACTCTTTCACAATGTTGGCTGTTCATTAGCTGCTGTCATGTGCAAGACAGTGCCTTCACCCCCATGTGTTGATGCAAGGCGTCCGCCATTTGCTGGCGAGTCTTTCCTGTGTGGGGACACAGTGTTTGTCTGCCTGTGACCTAGGCCATATGGGCAGAGGGCATTGTTGTCTGCTTCTGAGTTGCACTATGTGAATTTTGGGGCCCACCCTCCCGCCATCCGGGTTACCGTGTCATGTGTTGGTGTCTTCTGTGGCCTGTGACTTGACATTGTCCAGCTGGGAGCATGGGGCATGGTGGCGGCAGTGGCATGTGCGTGTTCATGGAGTGTGGTTGAGTCATGCGATAGCTTGGGGTGGTTGCGTGCCTGTTAGTGATTTTGGTTGTGGATGACGTTCCCCCCATGTGAGGTGCGTTGTTTGTGTACTCACCCGGGTCTCGGAGTCCTCCTAATCCTTCGACTGGCTCCACCGGCTGTATGGCCATCACCCTCTCCTCCCAGGGCTGGTAGTGTACGGGTCTGCGGGACGGCCCTCCTCCAGTGGCGTTGGCCTGGTTGTGTTCCTCCAGCATCTTGGCTCGGACCCTCCTCCGCAGATCGTACCACCTGGCTTGGCATTCATGCCTGGTCCTTCTGGTGTCCGCAACAGCATTCACAGCATCGACGATGGTCTGCCACATGGCTGTTTTTGCTGCCATGCTGGTCTGTCTGACCAATGTTCCAAAGAGCTGTGGCTCGACTCTGAGGATTTCATCGACAAGGACCTCCAACTCTCGGTTACTGAACTTTGGATTCTTGTTAGTGGGCATGGTGAGGGGTGTGGGTGTGGATGGTGGGGGGTGTGTGTGGATGTTTGTGGGTGTGTGGGTGTGTGTGTGCAGGTGTGTGTGTGTGTGAATGTGATGAGGGGGTGTTTGTGAAGGTGGTTGTGTGAAGGTGTGCAAGTGTAAGGTGTGGTGAAGCTTGTAGTATGGTGCTGTTGGTTGTCTGTGGTGTCTGGCAGCAGTGAGTCTGTTGCAAAGGCTCATGGTTTGTGTGTGTGGGCCCTTTTTATTGGTCCATTGGTGGGTGTGGCTGTGTTTGAAGTTTGGGTGGGTGTGTTATAAGGAGTGGTGGTGTTTTGGGCCTCTGTTTGTTTTTGGCAGTTGCAGGTCAGTGAATTTGTTTTTTTAGTGGTTGTAGGACATGTTTTGTGGCTTTGTGCCATTCGAATGGTGTATTCTTGTGTTGTTTTGGTTTGTCCTGGTTGTGTACGTGCGTTTTTAGCGTGTGTACGGTGTTTACATGGGCCATTTGGTTGTACGGTGCTGTCCTTGTGTGTGGCTTGGTACGACTCGTACATGCGGTTGTGATGTTGGGGCCTGGGGTGCGCTCCGTACTTAGGAGGTTGTGGTGGGGGTGCGACTCTGACGTACACGGGTGTACATACAGGGGGGTACGACACGTACAGGGGTGGGGGTACGACTCGAACGTACAGGGGTGTACATACACGGGGGTAGGACACGTACAGGGGTGGGGGTACGACTCGAACGTACAGGGGTGTACATACACGGGGGTAGGACACGTACAGGGGTGG
Organism: Triturus cristatus; assembly: GCF_964204655.1. Taxonomy (NCBI): domain Eukaryota; kingdom Metazoa; phylum Chordata; class Amphibia; order Caudata; family Salamandridae; genus Triturus; species Triturus cristatus. The sequence continues at coordinate 577,960,497 of NC_140593.1, read as the reverse complement.
GGGTATGACTCGAACGTACAGGGGTGTACATACACGGGGGTAGGACACGTACAGGGGTGGGGGTACGACTCGAACATACAGGGGTGTACATACACGGGGGTAGGACACGTACAGGGGTGGGGGTACGACTCGAACGTACAGGGGTGTACATACACGGGGGTAGGACACGTACAGGGGTGGGGGTACGACTCGAACGTACAGGGGTGTACATACACAGGGGTAGGACACGTACAGGGGTGGGGGTACGACTCGAACATACAGGGGTGTACATACACGGGGGTAGGACACGTACAGGGGTGGGGGTACGACTCGAACGTACAGGGGTGTACATACACGGGGGTAGGACACGTACAGGGGTCGGGGTACGACTCGAACATACAGGGGTGTACATACACGGGGTAGGACACGTACAGGGGTGGGGGTATGACTCGAATGTACAGGGGTGTACATACACAGGGGTAGGACACGTACAGGGGTGGGGGTACGACTCGAACGTACAGGGGTGTACATACACGGGGGTAAGACACGTACAGGGGTGGGGGTAGGATTTGAACGTACAGGGGTGTACATACACGGGGGTACGACACGTACAGGGGTGGGGGTACGACTCTGACGTACACGGGTGTAGGTACACGGGGGTACGACACGGACAGGGGTGGGGGTACGACTCTGACGTACACGAGTGTACATACACGGTGGTACGACACGTACAGGGGTGGGGGTACGACTCGAACGTACAGGGGTGTACATACACGGGTGGGGGTTCGACACGTACACGGGTGTACATACAGGGGGTGGTGTACATTAACGGGGAGTACGACTCAAACGTATGGGTGCTGGGGGGAGTGTTGGGCGCGTATGCGGGCACATGTCTCCATGGTTGCAATGGGAGTTCGGTGCGGACGGTGTTTTTACCATACGGTTGTGAGATCGGACGCACGGGTTGGATCGTGATTCCTCGCTCGGACTTCACTTTTCACATTTGTACGGTAAATCGTCCGAGGACGTGTCGGACACATTTTCCGACCCGAGGACGTGTGGGGAAATATTCCGAATGCGGTTCGTATGGACTTTTTACCATGCGAATCGTGATTGCCAGTTTGTACGGCACTTGTAGGATTCGTACGGTAAAAAGACCGGAAACGAGTCGTACGGGGAAATTTTTTACCGGATCGTAATTGCCACCATAATGTTACGGTTTGAACACCAGGAACTGTTGCTGGTATTCTCTTGAAGCTGTGGGAATGTAAGTCAATAAACTGAGTGCTCTTACACTTACCTGTCTCAGTGTAATCAATAATGTTGTCAAAAATCTAATTTCAATATTGAATTAGATCTTTAAAACTAAATGAAGAACAACTTTTATTACTTTTTTGTAGCATTTGTACAGATAGAGATAGGAAGTACATATTTCAATCAAACCTGGGACTGTTCTTGGAAAATGTAGCTGTACCTATACAGTGAAAACAGCTTTGGATGATTTTTCACTGTGAAGGCCCACTGTTTTCATTGTGTAGCATGGAATATTTGTTCACATCAAGCACGCACACACAGTAAGATTAAAAGTGATTTAATATACCAATTGGGTGAAAACAGTTTTGCAAAATCATTTTATGGGTGGAGCACACTCACTGTGGCATTGATTAATAGTGGCATAATACAGAGGATTTTAATACCAGAAAAAATAGAGTCCCCAAAAAGGTGAAAAACTGTGAAAAAGTGGAAGGACAATGCAAAAAAGGAGACTTTGCAACAAAGGGAATATTGAGAGTGCACTCTAAGCAAAGATCAACAACAAGGAGCAGGACATGTACTTCCATCAAGTTCTAAATGATAGGTAAAACAAATATATTCCAATGCATTAGCATTGGAAGAATACAACTCAGCCAACTAATGGTGAGAGTAAACAATAAATGCACCAGTAGCAGGACAAACACAAGCATAGAGAGGATAGCCAACCAATAAAGAACAGAGAACTGAGATTGACAAGAAAGCCATTCATTGTTGAACAAGGGAACACACTGCCTTCATTTATGTGTAGAGATGACATGTTTTCTTTATGTCAGCATGATGTTTTTAATGAATGGAACATAGGTTGAGTACATATGATTATGTAGAATCCACACTTATAAAAATGATTGAAGGGCAGATTGGAATACATGGTGTCAGGTGGTTCCTGAAGTCAAATATTTTAGTGAAGACCCCAACTATTATATTGTAACAGACTGTTGAATTAAGGGCAAGTGAAGCATTAAGGGCAAGTGAAGTACTTTACATAGTTCAGATCAAAATCTTAGGAATATGGACTTCTGTCATTTCTACATAGGTAAACAGTGACATTCGATTCACTCCAGTGGACATTTTCACCATGTGATTTCAGATACTAAGATATGTCTGTGATTTTCAGTTTGTGAAATTTTAATGTGTTGGTGGAACAGCACAAAATGAGAAAATAGCTAAAGAGTGAGAGTTAAATAAAAAAGCAATGTTGTTAGTGAAATAAAACAACTGATCACATGTATGAGAAAGACCCTATTTAAAACATTATCACAAAAAACATACAGAACCTACCCTAAGGATACCCTAAGGATACAACTAATCGGCTTTGAAGGGTGGTGGCTGATCAAAGGTGAATAAACAGAACATTAATCTAACAACCACTGGCTAGAAGGTAATAATGCATAATAAATAATTTAGTACATAGCTGTGAGAAGCAGAAATAAGATGAATGGATCAGCTTGCTATATCAGAATGAGTGAGCTGAATTGTCAAGTGCCAGAGAAGTAGGTAATTGTATCTTAGGAAGAAGCACCAAGCAAGTGAGTTTAACATCCAATGAAGACTTAAACATCTGAGAGGCAAAGCTTTCACAATGTAATGCATCAGCCAGATATCTGCAAGAAGGATTGTTTAGGAGTGACCGGATAGAGCTTCAGCTTAACCCTCCAAGGTTTGAAGAGCAATGACATGCAGCGATTACGTGTTCTGTGCCTTCATAGTTGTAACTGGTAAATGGACATGTTTCAACTTCATATGTGCGGGCTTATAATGTCATAACATCTGCTTGGACTTGGAATGTTGAACAAAAGTCCACATCTGCAGGCCAACACCCTTGCAAACAGCATCAACTGGATAGTAAGGCAGGGGCAGCCATTATGGTTGTGTATATGTCTGTCTGCACTCTTGACACAAGACATTTTCTTCTTGGCTGTTATGAGAGGCATGATGAGTTGTAGGAGGTCACTGATGGGTCCTTGATCAGGTGTATCTCCTTGACCTGAAACTGTTTACCTCTTGTTCCTCCAGACATGTCACTTATGTATGCCAGGCAGGGCTACCTGAGTAAGAGCTTGATCTACTCTCTGAAGCTATCTGCCTCACAGGAGTCAATGATGTGAAGCTTTGTTTGTGTTTTGCAATGAAGAGAGCTGGGCATCATTAACAGCAACCATGTGTTTACAAATGAATCCCCTTAGTTCATCACCATAGAGTGCAATTATAGTGAATCAAGACATGTTTTAAGTAGACTTAAGTATATGCTTTAACTGAAAGGTACATTTTGAGCCATTTACCTGTGTGAGTTGTTCATATGTCTTTGCAAATCACATTGTTGATGTTTGAATGTTGATGGATGTAATGCTAAACATGCTTTTGGTGTCAATTAGTTGTTACAGATCTCTATGTCAATGAGTAGATTTCTGATTTGGGTGTTAGTAACGTTTGACTCATGATTGCTGCAATCACTGGTTTGGATGAACCTACACATCAACATGAGTAGGTAATCATGGACTTTGTCTTCAATTCTTTTAGATGAGCGTGGTGGAATTCTCTTATGATAGCCTTGTTTCTTCAAGCAGAGGCTCAATTTAATAGACAAGAATGGGCATTTTTTATAGCCTTCTAATTGACTCCCTCTTGACTACTTACGTCAATTTGCCATTTGTTCGATCACGTCCAAAATGCTTCACTATTTGAAGTAGAGTTGAGCTTTATTTGCCTTTTGTTTGCCTTTCATTTCACTGAGACTGATTCAGTTGGTTATGAAATGTATCCAAAATGCGTCAACATCTCAAAAATAGAAAGATATTTTTCATATCTTCATACAGGCTTTCATAGATTCTATCTGTGGTCATGTGTTTGTCATTGTTAGAAATTGGGTTGTTGGTTGACTGGGATGTGAGCCCTGGTCAAGCAACAGCCGCAATCCCTTGCAGGATGAACAACAAAAATAGTCACTAAATTAATCTCTGCTTAACCCTGGGTAGCTTGGCACAAAAAGAAGTCACGCTTACCTTAGAGGCAATGTGTAAAGTATTAATGCTGCCCATAAACAGTAGTAAAGTGAAACCACAGCACAAGAAAAATCCCAAACCAATTTAACAAAATAGAGTAAGTTTGAATAAATTATTTGACACCAAAATGACAAAAACTTAAATTAGTAGAACTGAAGTTATGAATTTTAGTAAAAAATAGCTCCTAAAAGTTCAAAGCGCCAACCGCGCACATCTAGTTGTGCGAGAATGGGCCAATGTAAAAAAAATATGTCTGACCTCGTTCAGGCGTAGTTCGAATACAGGAAGTGGATTGAGCCCTGTCAGCGTTTACCTTCGTGTTTTAAAAATTCTTGAGAAAAATGGTCTGAGAAGGTAAAGTTCAGTGAGGCAAGGCTGCCTTGGGACAAAGCAGTGGTGAAGATTTCTATGTTCAGGCTTAGTCACTGAAATGGAAGTTGAAAATCTCCAGCAGGATGAGACAGAAGGACAGATTAAATGGATTTGTTGCTGCAGAGATGATGGTAGCAGCAGAAGCCCAAAGGCAATCTGACTGTGAATGCACCTTGGACAGATAGGCAAGCATGTTTCTCAAAGCAGTTTTCAGCCAAAAATATCCACACTTTTGGATTTTGGCTATTTGGGCAACTTAAGCACCTGTTCCAAGGGTCCAAGACTGGAGGGGTACCATTTGAGGTTCAGGACTTACTCAGGCTGGGTCCAGGTGCAGGTTCAAATGGAGGCCAGCAAACTAGCCCTTGAGAGTCACTCTGGAGGTCTTGGGACAGTTGAAGATCCAGTCCTTGTATCCAGACAGAAGGTAGCAGAGCAGCAGGACACATAGGCAGGTCAGTAGACTTGCAGAGCAGCAGTCCAGGAGAGTGGAATTCCTTCAAGCAGCTCAGCAGTCCTTCTTTTTGACAGTGTACTGAAGAGTTGGTGTCTGAGATCCCCTTTTGATACCCTGGTGCCCTGATTCCCAAAGTTTGAGAAGCTTCTAGACAGTGGCTTTGAGGTGACTGGATTCTCCTACCTCCCCTGCCTCGGTTCGAGGCTGACTGCCGTGACAACATGGGGTCGTTAGGCCCTTTGTGTGAAGGCAGAGCACAGGCAATTCAGTTGGAAGAGGGGCTACGCTCAGCTCAATGCCCCCATTCTGCTAGCAGATGGCCCATTGAGGCACCTCTATTGTGTTACTGTCTGGAAGAAATTCACAAACTCTAATTGTCAGTTACACCCAGTCAAGTGACCGAGGCCAGTCTACAGGAATAAGAGGCCTAAGGTCAGAAAAATGAAAACTTTCCAAAAGTACATTTTTTGTTAATTGTGATCAAAAACCTGACTTTATCATTTAATAGGGCTCTTCCCCACAATTCTAAAAACACCAAACATGATATAGCTACAAGTACCCAATTGGAAATTACAGCTTATTAAATGTAATAAGTAATCCCCAGTGTTATCCTAGGGGATGGGTAGCCCTCACTGTGGTGAAAAACAAAAGTAGGTGTTTTTCACTACCAGGACATGTAATACTTAAAAGTACATGTTCATGCTTCTAAATTACAGAGAACCCTGCCCCATGGGCTACCTAGGACCTACCTAAGGCGTGACGTGTATGTAATAAAAGGAGAGTTTAAGGCTTAGAAAGGGGTTTTAAATGTCACGTCAACATGGCAGTTTCACACTTCATTCAGGCTGCAGTGGCAGACCTGGGACATGTGTAAGGGGCTACTTAAGTGGGTGGCATGATAAGTGCTGCAGGCTTACTAATAGCGTTTAATTTACAGGCCCTAGGTAACTGGTATACTACTCCACAAGGGACTTAGAGGTAAATTATATATGCCAATTGGGTATAAGCCAATATAACCATGTTTTAGGGAAAGAGCACAATCCTAAGTCCTTAGGCTAACAAAAACAAATTTGACAAAAAAGTTGAAGATAAAGGCAAAATGTTTGGTTGTGACCCTGCACAGAGGGCCAGGTCCAACAGTCATTTTGTTAAAGAAAACGATGTGGGCATCAGTTCAAACTTATCAGTGACATTTGCGCGCATCTCTTACACTTATGGGAAATAAATGTTAACATAAACACTCCATCATAACGTCTATTTTATTTTCAACCAGTGACATTAAAATAAGAGTTTCTCTGTGCTCGCTCACTTGTTAACCAGTATGTTGAAGGACGATTTATTTCCCATTAGTAGTCGTATTTGAGTCATTCGTGATTAGACTTGAATTTAGCAAATATTTTTGTCTGCGTATTCTGCACAAACCTACTGTTATAAAGTTTCTTATGAGACATACTGCACATTTAAATATTCATGAGGTTGTTACAGTACAGCAATTTTAAATCCACTAACAAAACAAATATATGTTCCCAGGTGCTGTTTGTGGCAATTATGTTTATTCCTACTGGGCAATTGTGGTGTAAGTAACAGAAACGGCAGGACATGTACTCCTTTTTTAGCACAGTAGACATCACTGCAACAATATTTAAGAAACCAGTTAAAATATTTTAATTCTAAACATAATTTAAAGCACTGAAAACCATTGACTATAAAGAATATACTAAATAGCAAAGTATACTGTGACATACAGACATTACAAGGTGGTTGTTAAAGAAAATCCCTTCAAAAAATGACTGAAACAATACCCACCACCCAGGCAATAGGGCTGGCCTACTCTGAGAGGGTATTAATGACATGCCATAAACCACTGTATATTAGAAAAGTTTAAAATCATTTCGCCGGAACTCATGGTTGCACGGTCGAAATTGCAGCATATGTAGAATGGGGACATCCATGGAATAATCCAGGGCGTGAATTCTGCCACACAATGCTTCATTTGATCCGGTGGTTGCAGGGGAGGCCCACCAGCTCTCATTTATGGGGACAGACACTTATTTTCCCCCATTAGACTTTGATCTAGAGCAAGAGAGAAAAAACACAAAAGGGTGAAAGAAAGAAGAAGACTCATATCAGTGAAAAAGGAAAAACGCAGGGAAGGAAAAAATGGTCAAGAACAAGATAAAGAGCCAAGGAGTGTTTGGTGGTGAATCACAGTGGATCTCAGCCATAGAGATCTTTGCCATGGCTATGGAAAAATATCTGAATGGAATTTAGAGGGGAATAGCATTCACTTGACCACAATCACACACACACCAACTGACAGTTAATAACACTGAAAACTCATTCCACAGTCTGGGCTCAGTCCTCTTTATCTGGAACTAGGTGACCCTGCAGGCATCCTAAATCACATCCATCTCTATAATGCAGACTACCACATTCAAGAGGTTGAGAAACTTCACTCAGAAGGAGCTAGACATTTGTTATTGAACAATACAGGGATCTAACTACATGGTCTACCTACATAGACCCTCAGCAGAGCAAAGTCAAGTATCAGGAGTTGGCAGAGTCTGTAAATGCTTTTGATGTGGAGGAACGCAATTTGTGTGATATCAAAAAAGTGGCAGGATAAGAAGAGCTGGGTGAAGGAAAGGTTACCCTTAATCTGGATCCCATCTTTACATGAACCCTCTCAATGACTGCATTCTTTCTGCAATGCTATATTGCCAGCCTTCCAGGAAATTCGAATGTAGAGCTGATAAAAACCTATACCTTCCTATGGGTCCGCTGTACTAAGTGATTTAACTCTCACTGATGTGTTTCATAATAGAAAACTTTTTTTAAACAGCCTGCTTCCTTTATGGAAATAGAGCTGCTTGAAAAAAAGGTTTTCAATTTCAAAATGTAATGATGGGACGGTGGTCTGCTGTCCCTTGCAGGCCACTATCCCTGTCCTTCTAGTAAATTGCAGTATGTCCCATATTGTGACCTGCCTTTCAGCCCCATATGATTCCCCTTTTTAGCAGCAAACTAAGAGTCACTTAGGTCAGTTTGCAAAATAAAATACTGGTTGCAAAACATTGATGTCCAAATTGCGAATGGTTTGTGTGACCAGTATGTTGCTTCATATGGCCCTATTTTATTTTAATTTTTCCTGATTCATGCTTTAGTCACATGGTATTCCCATTCACACACATCTCCCACTTCTCACACACAGCTTCGGAGATCTTCTGTGCAGAATCCGGGGTTTCTTTGGTAAGTGTTTGGCCAGCATGGGAACTGCAGTGAGTAGATGCCAATGCTTCAACAAAATCTTATATATCTTATCACTTTGTGCCCTGTATTAAGTTACCCTATACCATTAACCACTCCTAAATTCTAAAAACACCCTCACCATCCTATATACTTACCCAGCATTAAAGCCTAAAACACCCTTACCACTTATACCCTTCCCAACCCCTAATCTCTAAAAACGCCCTTACCAACCTATACCCTTCCCAACCACTAACATAGCTATCTATCTATCTATCTATCTATCTATCTATCTATCTATCTATCTATCTATCTATCTATCTATCTATCTATCTATCTATCTATCTATCTATCTATCTATCTATCTATCTATCTATCTATCTATCTATCTATCTATCTATCTATCTATCTATCTATCTATCTATCTATCTATCTATCTATCTATCTATCTATCTATCTATCTATCTATCTGTCTGTCTGTCTGTCTGTCTGTCTGTCTGTCTGTCTGTCTGTCTGTCTGTCTGTCTGTCTGTCTGTCTATCTATCTATCTATCTATCTATCTATCTATCTATCTATCTATCTATCTATCTATCTATCTATCTATCTATCTATCTAGAAGCATATTACCCAGTGGAAGTCGCCACTGGGTAGTTAGAGTTAAGTCAGTGTTTCCATAGGGAATGTGTTATTTGTAAGCTAATAACTTTGGCACTGTTTGATGGATCTCCACAAAACGTTCCAAAAAGGGGCAAATGTTTCACTAGTTTGTGCACAGGAAGTTTTGGGGTGCTCTGTCAAGAAAAAGGGGGGGTCCTAAAATGCAGAATCTCCATGCATTATCCATACATTTATTTAGGCATGGCTACCTCAAAAACTGATTTGGCAGGAGGGTATAGCTTGGTCCACAGATTATACTATTTTGTGATTTGGTGTAAATCCATTCAGTAGTTCTTGAGGAATTAAGGTTTTAAAATAATTGAATTTCGAAACAACTGGCTTCGGCAGACTCTCGCATTAATGGCCCTGGGGAACTCACCCCCAGTGTTGCATTGTTTATTTAAGGGGGGAGACACGCAGCCCCTCCATAAGTGATTACAGGCCCCATGGAGCCCCAGGGCTGATTTCATTAATAAAGGGGAGGGACCCATGCAACAACCTCCCTGAGCAATTATAGTCCCCCGAAAGCCCACCCCCTGGGGTTGAAACATTAAAAAAAAAATGTCTAATTTCCTAGCTCTTAAAAGGCCCTAGGACCCCCATCCCCCAATGCTGCTATTAACATTTTAACGGGAGAGGAGCCATGCAGCACCTTTCACTGAGCCTTCTATGGTCCTGAGGACCCATAGCTGGGATTCTGGCTCACTTGCTGTGGCCTCTGATGTCAACACACTATACCACCTATCAGAAATTAGGGGAAATAGCACAAGCAGCAATTCAACCTTCTGCCAAATGTCGGCCCGGTAAGAATATGGTATCATTATAAATTAATTTCTACCTCATTTTAATGCTTTGACCATTATGGATTTATATGTCTACAGTGCATCACACAAAATGCAGTGGGATCATAGTCCATATATCAGGGGGAACTTTCAAATATAGTAAATGTTTCAAGGTTCCTTGTAAAAAAATTGATTTTGTCATCATAATGGTACCTCCTATCTTCATAATGACAGCCTTCAAAACACTCTGAAGGGCACATTTCTCACCACTGTCTGTTGTTTGATCAACAATTTATTCATGAACGGTAAATAAAATGTAAGCATCTAAATTCCAATCAATGAAAAATGTGTGAATATTACCTGCTTCACTTTGAAGAAAACAGCTGTTTTCAAGCTAACTAGCCTTCCCCCCAAAATAGGGACATCGGGCTTCCCAATGTAAAAATAAAGGTGGCTGACTCCTGCACTCCCTCCCTGCCAAGGCCCAAAAAAGTGAAAAATATTGCAGAAGCCACTCATTTATTATTCACTGCTTCATTGTGGAGCGCTTCATAATGCCCTGTGAGGGCATTCTAGTTATTTTATTTATTTTCTTGTCCTCGTGGTGCCCTGGAAGGGATGGGATCACCACCAATCATTTTTGTAATGCCAGTAGGTGCAGCAGCCTCCCAGCAACATTAAAGAAATTCACAACTGCATTGCTGCATTTCATGGGCTGAAACATGTTAAAAGAAAGACTCAAAGACAAGTTGATTTATTTTTTTATAAAACTTTATTACATTTTGTTTATGACAATTACTTTTATTATGTATTACAGAACATGGGGACCCCAATATTTGAACCTGAGGTATTAGGTAGTTTAGTAAATAGCAATTGGGTCCCTTGAATTCTACATGCTCACAACTCTGTCCTGATGAAGATCTGTAATAATTGAGATCGAAAAACCGTCAACCCTTTTACAACCAAACTCCTTTAATTCTTGAAAAAAAACATTGTAAGGAGTTTTGCTCTTGTTGTCAATGCGATGTATGCTTTTTTTAAAAAATTCACTCATCACATCACATTCCTTTTTACAATTTTCTGAGCACTGTATCTAAAATCCGCTTGTAATGATAAAGTGAATATTGTTAAATAAATGAGCCACCTTACAATGTTCACACGTGTCCTGTACTATACTTGTCTAGAAAAGTGCCTCATGTCATAGGATATTTGATTTAATTTTCGTTTTCTTGAAATAATTTATCACTACTAGGACCAATTGGCCTTGAATGAACCATTGTTTTTTACAAAATACAATTACTTTTATTAAACATTCCAAAATGAGAATTAATTTACAAAGGCAATAGACGTGCTTTATATATGTTGATATGCTGATTCCCTTGATAAGCCAATAGGCTCACTTTTTATATTTTGGCATTCTGGTCCTTTGACAAAGTGAGTAAGTCTGCTTTACTTAAAATAACACCCTTTGAATTGCAACCTCACATTGACAGCCTGTGTGGGTTTGGCACAAGGCCTGGCCAACCTCATCCCATGCCTGACAGCCTGACCTAAGCCATGCACAGTCGAGGGTAGGGCCCTCGCAGGGAGTTGGGCGCAGGGCCTGTGCCCAACCTTATGTTGCACACAACCGAAGGCCATGTGTTGTGTGGGGTGGGGCACCCTCAGGTTGTTGGGCACAGGACCTTGCCATAGCCCATGCGCAGCGGGGGTTGTGGCCAGGCTGTGCACCGAACCCTACACTATACACTGCAAACATGTAAATACACTGAAAAATAGAAGTTAGAGTGGCATTATAGTTAGGAATTGTAATTGTATATTTCTTTACTTTAAAAAATCCGTAAAAATTCACAGGAAAAAACAAAGGATAAAAGGACTTTACTGTTAGTGAAAATGTAAGTTAAAAAATGTTGTTTTAAATTAACAAAACCACTGAAATTCACCAGTTATAGTTATCTCAAGTATCTACAGTACATGCTCTTAAGTAACTATACCTTGAGCCCTTGCCATGCACTGCTAACTACCTTCCATATTACATCACAGGTGACATATTCTCTGACATCACTGACAGTATCACTGCAACAACTGAGATAGCATAATTGATAACAACACTGTGTATGGCTGGGGCAACAATACACACATAAACATTCAACTGCTATTACAGACAAAATACCCACCATTATGTTGCAAAATAACATACATAATCAATAGCAATGTATTCATTAAAGCAGTAGATTTAAAGCATTGTATTACGAAAAATATTTTACTCATAGTAAGTATAATGTTACTATCTAAATTCAATAACTACCTCATTAGGAATACCAAAATGAATGCCAAGGGCAGTATTAAGGAAAATGTCATCAGTGGTGACATCAATGATTTCATTTAGCATGCCATGAGTGATGTTATGCAAGGGCATTAACAGTGAATGACAAATATGCAATTTATGGTTAGTGAACTTAACCATAACTCGTACAATTGTGTGCTTTTTGGGCTTTGTTTTGTAACTAAAACTGAAGTTTTACTGTGTTTTTAGAATAGATAGATAGATAGATAGATAGATAGATAGATAGATAGATAGATAGATAGATAGATAGATAGATAGATAGATAGATAGATAGATAGATAGATAGATAGATAGATAGATAGATAGATAGATAGATAGATAGATAGATAGATAGATAGATAGATAGATAGATAATATGGTATTATAATACAACAAAAAATTAAGTCACTGGAGATTCATTGCTAGCAAATGAAAAATAATACACATAATTTAAAACGTTTTTACATATTAGTACATAGATGTGGACACAGAATTAGCTTCTTGGATGAAAGGTGGTGGTAGGTTGAGTAGCTATTTTTAATATGCCCCTGATTTAATATGTTTGTTTGGGCATAGTGTAGACACCAGGGCCCAGTTGTAAACCTGATGTTTAGGAGAGAGACAGAAACAGAGTTTTGAGTTATGCCTACTAAATAGTACCAGTATATATATTAACATTTCAAGAATATATATATGGCATAATCCAGTACAGAATAATCACATGGACTTTGCATGATTTTCTTTTGTGTAATTATGGAACATTTTTAAAAAAATTGTGAAACATTTTAGAAAAATTACGCAAAATTATCAGTAATTTTCCAAATTGGAAATCCAGCCGATAGCGATATGTTTTGGGCAAAAGGATGAATTTTATGCTAAAAAGTACACATAAACACAAGCACTACAAACAGCAGCCGCTCTCATTCTGCTTATTCATGTTTTTTCTGTGTGCTTGTGCTAAGTTTTTGCTGCGAGAAGAGTGTAATTAGGAGTTACTGAAATCATGCGAGATTACAACAACATAACTGGGCAATTCACCCAGGCCTCATATAAATACCAATACAATGTTATGGTATGGTATATAACATATGTTATGCCAATTTGTATAGTACACTGATCACCTATGAGGGTATCCAGCCACTTAGCAGGACGGTAGGCGGAAGACTCTCTGAAAGTTATTCAAAAAGCCAGGTCTTCAGCTGAAGCACTGAGGAGATTCTGAATTGCTGTGGGAGGTCGTTCAATGGTTGGGGTGTAGGGATGTAAGCAAAGGCATGAGCTCCTTCTCTGCTGCTATGTATGTGGGGTACATGTGAGCGTGAGAGTCTGGTTGAGCAAAGGTGTCTGGAGGGTTGATGGAAATGTATGCAGGTTTTAAGGTATGAGGTGCTGTTAGATCTGACAGTCTTAGGATAGTGTTCCTCAGCCTTTTGGCCTGCCTCCCTCCCTCAATTTTTCTGACTTTGTTTTTGCTGGCTTTAGGACTCTGCAGTTTACCACTGCTAACCAGTGCTAAGGTGCTTGTGCTCTCTCTCATAAACATGGTAAAATTGGCTTAGCCCCTATTGGCATACTTATTTACTAAGAAGTCCCTAGTAAAGTACACTACATGTGTCCAAGGCCTGTAGAATAAATGCTACTAGTGGGATTGCCTCACTCATTGTGCCACCCATCTAAATAGACCTTTAACCATGGCTCAGGCCAGCCATTGCAGGGTCTGTATGTGCAGTTTTTGCCACTTCAACCTGGCAAGATAACCCTCTGGCCAGGCCTAAACCTTCACTTGTTATACATATATGTCACCCCTAAGGTAGGCCCTGTATGACCCATGCGGCAACGTGCAATGTATTTAAAAGGCAGGAAAAGTTCTTTTAAGTTTTCCATGTCTTGGTATTGAAAATCTGCCAATTTAGATTTGCACTACTCCAAAGCCTAACTCTCCCATCAGATAATATTGGGATTAACTTATTACATATTTTAACTGTAATTCCAAATTGTGAAGAGATAGATTTTTGAAGTTTGGTATAACTGGACTCACAATTTAAAGTCACAACGTATGGTGATGTTGGATATTTTTTTTAATTTTTTTTACGTGCGTGTTTTCCTTTATATATTTGTAAATTTTAACAAATTACATGATGATACATGGCAATACATTATGCATTGAGTCACAGTGCAATCCCCATATTCCACACAGGTAGGTACCACATGTGCAAACGAATGCAGCAAAGTCAATCTTTGAACCAATCCGTACAATCAAAAGGTATACATGACACATTCAGATGAAGCATTGTGCGCAGGCAGGCAGGGATTCACCAATCAGGAAGCAGTCAAGGGGCCGGTGACCCAAGCCTCTGGTGTCAATGCTCAATGGGCATGCGGCGTCCAACCTCGACGGCCCCAGTGAGGCTGAAATCATCAACAAATACATATCCAACAAAACACCTCCTATCAGCATTTAAGCAGTTACATTTGGAGCAGAGTCTCCATCTGCGGATCTAAGTAATAGTAAGTAGCCCTGGAGAGGTTTCCATATATCTCTAGGCCTGGAGGTGGTTGGCACCGTCTCAGCATATATAGCGGTCTGTTCTTGGCAATATGTTAAGTCTGTCAACCAGTCTTTGAACTTCGGGGCCCGGCCCCGTCCCCACCTACATGCCACTCTCTGCTTGGCTAATAACAGTGATATAGCAAAAAATTTCCTATGGGCGCTAGGTATCTGCGCTGTGTACCCCAAAAGTGCCATCAGAGGGTCTCTCTCGAGTTCTCTGCCAGTCATCTTTTCTAGTGCCACTAACACCTGTGCCCAGTACTCTTGTATTTTCGGGCATTCCCACGCCAAGTGTAGGAACCCCGCTCCTGGATGGTGACATCTCTCACACCTATCAGTTGTAGCCAATTTAAATGTGTATTTCTTCAGTGGTGTATAGTAAAGGCGATGCAGGTATTTATAGTGTATCACTCGCAGCCTACAGCTCGCTGAGATCTGTGCCGTCTGTAGACAGCAATATGTCCACTGTTCGTCCATGAGTTCCCGCCCGATATCTTCCCCCCACTGAACTCGGGCCGAGCTGTGAACTCCTTCCCTGTTGGTTTGTATGGCAGTGTATAGGGCTGATATGAGATGTTTTCCATCTTTGGAGCCTAGCATGTTATGAAGCGGCACTAGACTTTAGGGTTCCCATGGGAAATCCGGAATGATTGAATGCATTCCCTGCCTTAAACGTACATAAAGGAATGCGTCCAATGGTGTATATTGCGTATTCTGTAAAAACTGCTCTAGTGTGCGAAACTTCCCAGCATTAAACAGGTCTACCCACGTGGAGACTTCCGCTCGTTGGCATAGCTCCAAAAATCCCTTCTTCTGCAGCAATGACAACTTGGGATGATATGTCAGCGGTGGCCTAGGGGAGTAAAGGACAGGCACAGTCAGCAAAGCCATTATCTTGTTCCACGCGTCTACCGTGCCTGTGATGGTAGTGGGTGACATCGTGCGTGAGCACGTAGATCCATGTATCAAGCCACTCAGTGGCACCAGCTCCGCCAGCCAGTCCTCCACAGCTATTTGCGGCATATATTTGGGGGGATGTATCCAATAGTATGCATAATGTGCCTGTGCACTTAGAAAATAAAGTTCAAAATCAGGAATATCAAAACCCCCCTGATCATACGGTCGTATCAAAGTCTTGCTTGTTTCCCTCCCCATAATAGTCTGATCAATTCAGAGCGCAACGTCTGAAAGAAATGCTGTCCAGGATGGTATGGAATATTGAGAAATAGATAAAGCAATTTCGGTAATATAATCATCTTTATGAGGGATGCCCTCACTGCCAACGGGAGCAGTAACGAGACCCAATGTGTAATGTTTGCTGTGAGTCGTGTGATAGCCGTACCATAATTTGCCCGTATTGTTTCTTCTTTATCCCGAGTGATCTGTATGCCAAGATATCGCAAGTCACTATCACACCAGTCCAGTGGGAAGTCCAGCGGAAATCTAGGCACTGCTGGCGTGAGAGGGAAGAACTGCGACTTCCCCCAGTTAATATTAACGCCCAATAAACTTCCAAACCGAATGAACTATCGCAATATAGGATTGATATTCTGCATGGGGTCCCTGACGTAAAGCGTCATATCGTCAGCATACAATGAAATTAGTATCTGACGCATGCAGCAGCGAAATGCCTTATCCATGTGGATTTGGCGTAATCTGGAAGCTAGAGGCTCCACAGCTATGGCAAACAGTAGTGGGGACAGGGGGCACCCCTGTCGAGTGCCTCTCGAGATCACTATTGGCTGGGACAATTGTCCATTAATTAATATCTTGGCAGTGGGGTGTTGATATAGTAATTTGATCCAAGATAAGTAGATATGTGGGAAGCCCATTCTCTGTAAGACCCCAAACAGATAGTCCCACTCCACGGAATCAAATGCCTTAGTGGCATCTAAAAATACTGCAGCGAGTGGGAACTCTGGGTCTACCGTTTGAATTAAGGAAAATAAGGTTCTGAGGTTATGGGATGTGTTTCTCCCCGGTACAAAACCTGATTGGTCCGGGAGTATTAGTTCATCCATTAGTAAGGCCAACCGATTAGCCAACGTTTTCGCTAGGATTTTGGTGTCACAGTTTAACAACGACTACGGACGGTATGAGTCACAGGACTCAGGGGGTTTGCCGGGTTTCAGCAAAGAGGTAACTATCGCTTCCCTCATCGAGGGGGGGAGTATACCCACCTCTAGGGATTCTTCATACACCTCCTTTAACACTGGAGCCATGATGTCAATATAGGCTTTATAAAATTCCGCCGGTAAGCCATCAGAACCCGGGGCCTTCCCGTTCTGCAACTGCATGATGGCCTCCCTAATTTTGTCAACCTCCAACGGGTGCATGAAAAACTCTCTTTGTGCTTCACTAAGCCATGCAAGTGCTATGTCCCCCATGAAGTCATCTAATTTTAGAGGCCCTTGTCTCTGGGATGTGTACAGAGTGCCGTAATGTGTGAGGAACGTATCTAAAATGGCTTGTGTGTCACGCTGCAACAATTCCCCAGGTCCCTGAATCTCTAAAATGTATGCATTGAAACATGGATTCCTTGTCATCTTGGCTAGTGCCCTGCTCGGCCTCTCCCCTTCCCCGTATTTGCGGGCTGTCCAATACTTGCCCCTAAATTTTGACTCTCTGAGTGCCGTGTCTTCATAGACGGTCAATTTTTCCCGAAACTGCGTTTGCACTTGTCCCACTTCTCCTCTCCCCATCCGCATCTCCAGCTCTCGCAATTCACGTTCTAATTTACACAAGGTATTCTGTAAGTCCTTCAACACCCCAAAACTTTTGGACATGCAGAAACCCCTGATCGTTACTTTGAAAACTTCCCATATCACTTCAACGCTATCCACTGTCCCTTTATTCCTGGTAAAGAAATCCTTAATCTCCTCTCCCAACTCTGCCTGAAACACCGTATCCAACAGCGCTGTGGGCTGCAATCTCCAGCTTGGCCTAGGCCTGTCATACCCCGGGGGAGTAAGCGCCAACTTCACCGGGCAGTGGTCCGAAAGCGTCCTAGCTAAATGTGATACACTACATATGGTCGGCGCCAAGCCCTTAGACAGCAGACAATAGTCTATCCTCACCCATGTCCCTCTATGGGATGTGAAGTGTGTGCCTTCCTGTCCCTGCAGATGCGTATACCTCCAACTGTCTAGTAGTTCGCCTTCTGCAATGATCCCATTCAGCGCCTCCTGCGCTTTAGTGTAATGATGTGCGGCCACATTAGATCTGTCACGGAGCGGATTCAAAGCCACATTAAAATTGTCGCCCCAGATGATATGAGTGGAGCCAATATTTAGTATTTTGCCCCATAGAATAGTAAAGAATTCAGGGCTGTCCGTGTTGGGTCCATAACAATTCGCAATCGTGACCGACTCCCTGCCTAGCCTCCCCCATGTGATGACAAACCGGCCCTGCAGATCCACCTCCACCCCCGCCATCTCACAAGGAGTTTGTTTTTTAAACAGGATGGCAGTGCCACGAGCATATGTGGAGTAGGATGAAAATAAGCGACAGCTTGCCCATTTACTGGCGAAGGTGTTAGCCGCTGCTGGGCTGATATGTGTTTCCTGCAGCAAGGCTATTTGTATTTGCTGCCGATCCAGATATGCTAGAATTTGCCTCCGCTTTCTCGGGTACCCTAGGCCCCTGACATTCCACGACAGCACCTTCAGTACGGCTCTATTCTCCTGTGCCATCGCACCCCTGCATCACCACCCGACCTGCGCATTGTGTACGCCCGCACATTAGCAAACCCACGTCTGTATAGATATTGTTACCATCATGTGATCGCATTACTTCCTAACCCCTACACCCCTTTGCTCCTGTAACATACTCTCAAAACCTGTGGTTTCCCACTGAGAACTTAAGAAGCAATTTAAAGAAAACAAAAAACATACAAAAAACAACAAGGGGGATCTCCCAATTGGGGGATGCATCTGGGTGACCCACGAAAACCTCTTCTCAGTCCAAATGGGACAAAGCAACTTGTTTGTCCCTGGGTAGAGTTCGAGGGTGTCCGGCTTCAAAATCATTTGGCATTCCCTAAGGAGCGCACGTCTTCACTCAAATAACCCCAGTTCCACACTTCCTCTTTGGTGACATGCTCGTGCTGCATTAACCCTCGGTCGAAGCTATAGTCATACTCCATGAGTCATGTCTTGGCAATGGCCATTTGCGAGTAACGGCGTCAGTCAATGTATGGACTACCAGGGATATCAGGGGGAGTCCTCCTACGTCTCCGTTTGCCGTCTTGACCTCTGGAGTCGTTTCAGAAACTCTTCAACCTGTTGAGGCTTTGTGAAAAAAGTTTGGGCTCCTTGATGCGTGATGCGCAGGCAAGCTGGGTATAATAAGGCGTAGTCAATCTGAGTTTGCTTCAGCTTCTGCTTCACAGCCATGAACTTGCGCATGCAACGTGAAGTCTGGGTACATAGTAAATGACACTCCCTCATAGGTCAGCTGTTGCTTCTCCCTGGCCACCCTCAATGCCGTATCCCTGTCCCTATAGTTCAGCAAACTAGCAATTATGGGCCTGGGTGTATTTCCAGGGTGCGGCCGCGGCACAAGCACCGATGAGCCCTTTCCACTATGAAATGAGGAGATAGGAGTTCAGGCCCTACCACTGCCACTAGTAATTTCTCAATATATTCTTCCATCTTGCCCGTATTTGTACTCTCTGGTATACCCAAAACGCGTATGTTATTCCGTCCACTGCGCGCTTCAATGTCCTCATTCTTAGCCGCTATAACCTTAAGCAGCTTATCCAATTGCGCCGCTGTTTTTTGTACTTGAGTCGCGGTGTCCTCTATGTCTGAAATGCGGTGTTCCGCCTCTTTAAGGCACGTTTCGTGCCCCTCTATTGTACGGGCTATTGCATCCATGCGGGTGCTTATCGTGTCCACTTTATCCGCGATGGTCGCAAATCCCTGCCGCATTTCTAGCAGAATTGAGTTCAGGTCTACCCCCGATGGCGGCTGGGAATCCATCTGTTGTGTGTCCGTCGCCCCAGCTTGTTCCGGTGAGTGCTGCTTCGTGGGCTTCCTGCTTTCAAATGGCAGTCGGGACTGACGGGCATCCGTCTTCCCCATCTTGGCTCTGCCTCCCACGCCGTCTATCCCCTCCAGTCCGGGCACTATGCCCCACCCAGAAGGGAAGCAGGCAACGGGCGATATCATCTCCTCTCCTCTTCCACACTACTGCGCAGATCTGTCTCGTGCTGTTCCACAGCCGCGATTCACAGGCCCGCATTCACAGCACGCTCATTCCATAGAACTGTCCACAGGGAGGGGGGGGGACATCAGTGATGGACACGACAATTCCGGAGGCCACAGTATGGTGTCTTCCAACGCCGTTGTCCCTCATTCCGCGCGCCGCAAGATGCATCACACCAGTCACTAGCCAAGGCGCAGCAACCACCCATAGTTTCTTCCAACACACCACGCAGTACTCACGGTTATCAATGGTATCTGTTTTGCTGCAGGTTCCTCTAATGTGAGCAGATCTGGTATCCGTGATCTCCTTTACCTAGCCTTGCCTAATTTTCTCTTCGTTTCCAGCACACCATCCCCGGCGCACAGACTGGGGAACTGGGACAATGTCAAGCTTCCTCTGCCCAGCCGCAGCGTCTCCACGTTCCGAGCCCCGCCTCTGAGTCACTGGCAGTCGTCCCTGGTGGTCTGTGTCACTCACCGGCTTCGCAGATGATCCGCACACCCCTCTGCTGAGATTCTGTAGTGGGCGCTTAAGCCCCAGGCCGGTGTATATGCTGGGGCCCCGCAACCGCTCTCAGACGTGGGCCGCAGCGCCCCGCGAGATGCGTGGCAAAATAGTCATCGCGCCCTGCCGATCTGTGCGCATATTCCTCTGCACTCCGCCAGCAGTCTAAATTCTGCTTCCTGCAGCTCAACTACGTCTCTGCGCATCTCCGTTTCCTTGGCGGGAGTGTCTGCTAACCGCTCCAGTGCTCACCACCGTACTCCGTCAGCCAGCGCTTTCCGCCATGAAGCAGCCCGCTCGTCTCACAGGAGCCTCGGCCCTCGGGTAGTGCGCCACACCTATCAACCGCTCCAGACTCCGCGGCCAGCGCCGCCAGCAACACCGCCTCGCCTCGATCTCCAGCGCCAGCGCGCTTCATCGATGACAAACACCACACCAACAAGTGCCTGTCCAATTACTCTATAGATTGCCGACAAGTAGTGAAGGCTGTCCGCCTCAGAGAGAGGATAAATATCGGATCACGAAGCCGGACTGCGGGAGCCGCACAGAGTGGCGGCCATTCCGCTCGTGGGCCACCTAGTGCCCCCTGATGTTGGATATTTAATTACAGTTTAGCAAATGCCAACTTTTAGAAAGTGGGCATTTAATTAATTAAGCAATTTGCTGTCTGGCTCTGTTCAGTCTGGGTTGAGTGACAGCTGGGCTTTGTTTATTACCTCTAAAGAGCCACACACAAAGTGAGCTGAGGTGGATCTTGATGGGCTTTTCCGGGATATGGGAGGGTTGAGCTGGGCACAGCCTCACACTTACACCTGAATAGGCTGTCCACACACAAAGGGCTGCATAATCCCCCTGTAGTGAGTCTGGGGCCAGGGCAGGAAGAAAGGACCTCTGTGCACTTCAAAACTTTCTTTGAAGTCTCCCCACTTCAAAGGCACTACTGGGTATAAGTACTGGACCACTGTCACCATGACTTCAGTACACTTCTGAACATGTGAAGACTCTGACAGGAAGAAGAACTGTTGCACAGTTGTTGCTTTGATGGACTCCTGTCTTGCTGACCTGCCATGCTGCCTGCTGTTTCCTGTCTGGATGAGAAGGACTGGACCTGCATCACTTGAACCCCTTGAGAAGCTCCCTGAAGGTCAGCAGGTCCTGGGTCTGTCGCAGGTGGGTGGGGAGGGTGTTCAATGTCTTGGCGGAGAGGTGGGAGAATGATCTGCCGCCGGTGGTCGTTCGGTGGATGGTTGGAACGGTAGATAAGGCGGGGTCAGCGGAGCAAAGCTGGCGGTTCAGGGTGTAGAATGTGAGTCGATTGTTGAGGTATGCTGGTCCGGCATTGTGGAGTGCTTTGTGTGAGTGGGTGAGGAGCTTAAAGGTGTTGCTCTTGTTGATGGGGAGCCAGTGCAGGTCTCTTAGATGGGTAGTGATGTGGCTGTGGTGGAGGATGTCGAGAATGAGCGTGCAGAGGCATTCTGTATGCGTTGAAGTCTTTTCTAGCCGTAGTTCCCGCGTGGAGGGCATTGCTGTACTCCAGCCTGCTGCTGACAAGGGCTTGGGTGGCCGTCCTTCTGGTTCCGGTGGGGATACATCTGCAGATCTTGCGAAGCATCCGGGGGGTGTTGAAGCAGGAGGAGGAGACGGTGTTGACTTGCTGGGTCATTGACAGTGATGAGTGCAGGATGAACGCCAGGTTGCGTGCAAGGTCGTTGGGTGTCGGTGCAGCTCCCAGCATGGCCGGCCACCAGGAGTCGTCCCAGGTGGAGGGGTTGGAGCCGAGGATGAGGACCTCCGTCTTGTCTGAGTTCAGTTTCAGGTGACTGTTCTTCATCCATTCGGCGACAGCCTTCATTCCTTCGTGGAAGTTGGTTTTGGTGGTGGCGGGGTCCTTGGTGAGGGAGAGGATCAGCTGGGTGTCGTTGGCATATGAGACAATGTTGAGGTCGTGCGATCGGACAATGTTGGTGAGCGGTGCCATGTAGACATTAAAAAGGATCGGACTGAGGGATGATCCTTGGGGTACGCCGCAGGTGAGCTTGGTGGCTTCAGATCAGAAATGGGGGAGGTGGACTCTCTGGGTTCTGCCGGTGAGGAGGGAGGTGATCCAGTCCAGGGCTTTTTCGCAGATCCCTTCGTCGTGGAGGCGTGTGCGTAGGGTATGGTGGCAGATGGTGCCGAAGGCGGCTGAGAGGTCCAGAAGGATGAGGGCTGCTGTTTTGCCGTTATCCATCATGGTCCTGATGTTGTCGGTGGCAGTGATGAGGGCGGTTTTGGTGCTGTGGTTGCTGCAGAATCCAGATTGAGATGAGTCCAGGGTGTTGTTCTCCTCGAGGAAGTGGGTCAGTTGCCTGTTGACAATCTTCTTGATGACTTTCACCGGGAACGGGAGCAGGGAGATTGGCCGGAAGTTCTTGAGGTCTTTTGGGTCAGCCTTGGGTTTCTTTAGTAGAGCGTTGATCTCCGCGGGTTTCCAGCTCTCCGGGAAGGTGGCGGTCTCGAAGGAGCTGTTGAGGATCTTCCAGAGTTGGGGTGCGATGATGGAGCTTGCCTTGTTGAAGATGTGGTGAGGACAGGGGTCAGATGGTGAGCCGGAGCAGATGGTGTTCCTGATTTTGATGGTGTCGCCGTCGTTGACACGGTTCCAGGAGAGCAGGAGGCTGGTGTGGCTGAGGGGCGGTGAGTCTGAGGTGTCGGCGGCTGTCAGGGTGTTGAAGCTGTCGTGGATGTCTGCGATCTTGCGGTGGAAGAAGTTGGCTAGAGAGTCGCAGAGGACTTGCGACAGTGGGATGTCATTGGAGCTGGAGCTGGGGTTGGCGAGTTCATTCATGAGCTGAAGAGCTCTTTGCTGTTGAGCGCATTTTTGTTGATGCGTTCTTTGAAGGAGGTCCTTTTGGCGGTTTGGATGAGTTGATGGTGCTCTGCAGCTGGTATTCTTGATGGCTGCATGGTTGTCCGGTGTCTGTTTGTGGCGCCACTTCTTCTCGAGTCTTCAGCAGGTCTGCTTGGAAGCCTGGAGGTCGGTGGTGAACCAGCTGGC
Source organism: Triturus cristatus (assembly GCF_964204655.1). Classification (NCBI taxonomy): domain Eukaryota; kingdom Metazoa; phylum Chordata; class Amphibia; order Caudata; family Salamandridae; genus Triturus; species Triturus cristatus. The sequence continues at coordinate 577,937,064 of NC_140593.1, read as the reverse complement.
CCTTCTGTAGGTGCGTCTGTTTGAGGGTTTCTTGATCAGGGCGAGAGTTTTGGCGCAGTCGTCAATCCATTGCCTGAGGTTGCGGGCGGCTGTGTCAGTGTCGGTGGGGTCGGTTGGTGGGTTTCGTGCGAGGGTGGTGATTAGCTGGTCTTCGGTGACCTTGTTGCAGCTGCGGTGGGGGATTCATTGCGGGTGGTTGTGCGTGGTGTGTTTCTCGAAGGAGAAGTGGATGCAGCGGTGATCGGTCCAGTAGAGTTTGGTGGTGTGGCTCCCTATTTGTGGATCACTTCCAACGACCCATAGTAGCTGATATGCCCTCTTATCTCCAAGACACCAAACAGGTGCTATCTTGTTCGGAAACAGTACCCTTTAATTCACACTCCAACCTGATAGTCACATATGGTGTGGAATAATTGTACAATAATATACCACAAGACAACACTTTGGACACCATTTACCAGCTCCGGGAACAACACCCTCGCCAGGATTAGACCCCTAACTCTTTCATCATACATTGTGCCAAGTTGGCAATGAAGGAGAATTTGTGAAGGCCAGTTATACTGGCAAATAACCGGAACTTCTATGGGCAGCACATGTGCCCCAGGCATGGCCAATTTGTACATGCAAGGGTCTGAGACCAAGCACATTTACTCTGTCACCAATCAATTCCAACAAAATCTCAAGTTATGGAGGCGATATATAGATGACATTTTGGTCATCTGGGAAGGTGACCAGATGTCCCTTGATGCCTTCTCAGGATGGTTGAAAACTCTAGATCTCAACTTACGCTTTACTGGTGAATCGAGTGTTGCTCAGATTTCTTTCTTGGATCTCCTGCTATACCCTAAAGATGGTAGAATTAGCATTCGACTTTTCCAGAAGCTTATGGTATGCAACTCTCTAATAAGCTACATTAGCTTCCACCCCGGGCACTGTTGAACAATCTCCCCATGGGCCAATTCTTGAGGCTGAGAAGAAATTGTACGGAAGTAGAGAAATATGAACAGCATACCTTGAATTTTAGCCGAGAATTACAGACACGCCAATATCGTGACCATCTAGTGGTGGAGCGGCTAAGAGAGCACGCAATAATAATAGGGAGGCTCTTAAGGAGACACATCTTAAGGAGAAGACAAATAGATTGGTATGTGTGACCACATTTAGCCATCTCACAGACACCATCAAAGAAGCAGTTAATAAGAACTGACATATTCTAAACAAAGGAGAGTTGTCCCTTGAAGGACCGATGTTTGCTCTTAAACAGAGTAGAAACTTAAAAGACATGTTAGTGCATTCACGGCCTAGATGTAGATCAATGCAGAAGATACAACAATCACTGTGGAGAGGACCTCCTGTGGTACGTCATTTTCCATGTGGGTCATGCTCAATGTGTCCTTTTACACAACACACTATACAACTAGAACTGGGTCTTCAGACACAATGGCATTTGACCCACCATACCAATTGTAATTCATGAGGTGTCATTTACATGATTACATGCCTGTGTGCTCTTAAATACATTGGCATGACCACACGTAAAGTCAAACATAGGATTGTAGAACATTGGCGTTCTATTAGATGTAAAAAATCAAATAGACCACTAACTAGAAATTTCTTTGGGAATGGGCCACACAGAGGACGATCTGTCTTGGGTGGTCCTTGACAATTCCAAATATGATACACTAATAAGTCTCCTTGAGAAGGTCCTTTTCCGGAGGGAACAACGTTGGGTGTTCCGTACCTAGAGTCACACGTTAGGACTTAACAACGTATCCCTTGGTGTTCATTATAATATAGCTGGTGTACACCGGAATGCAGGTCACACCCCCATGCTATAGTCAATCTACATGAAGATCATGCTTGTGACCTTTGTGTATACGAGAGTTATTACCCTCCTTTATATGTGAGTTGAACCTCATATTTCAGATAGCTGGCCCATGGCTTATGTAACTACCATAACACACAATATTGACTTATATACAATGTACCTAGCTTTTTCTCTAGTGTCATGTCTGTGATTATAATTCTTTTTTGTAGCCGCAACTTAGGTCATACATGATAATGTTTTAATGATTTCCTGACATACAATTGAATGTGAGTGATCCCTTGATGTGGATGCTGCTATTTTGAACACATAGCACATAGGGAAGTACATTTCCCAGCATCCCTTTGACAATAAAAGAAATGGATCAAGTGGACATTTCTCCCGGGTCACGCTAAAAGAGAGATGCCAGTAGCCTGTTCTCCCGCTCAAGCCTTTCATTTGTGCGGTGGGAGACAGGATACAGGTAAGACACCCGTTGGGGTGCGCCCTGTCAGGGGACACGTTGACACCGCTCTCACAGGCACGCGATGAGCTGCTCCCGGGAGAAAAACATCTCCCGGCAGCCTCGGCGGACATCTGACATCAGACGCACCGCCCCACGTGATACCGGAAGACTCTGGATAAGGTGAGGCAGCAACTGAAGACGCTGCCGATTATTCATGGAAGTCCAGTTCGGACGCGGGCCATATTCTTCAGTTTATTTGGTCGGGTAAGTGTGCCTTTGGCTCCGTTTGTCTCTTTATTTCGTTGGAAGTCGAAAGGCTTATCTGTAACTTTGGAGCACAACTCGTGCCTCCTTTTCCTACGTTGGCAAGCTCATCACTGTTTCCAAAGCCCACAGAGCTCTTGCGAGGGAGATCGAGGTGCTGTGTTATATTGTGATTACTAATATATGGAACACATCTGGTGTTGGTACTCATTGCTTTTGTTCCCTACGTTGGGGAGCTCATCACAGTTCTAAAGCCCACAGAGCTCTTGCGAGGGAAATAGAGGTGCTATAGTATATTACGATGATTGAATAACATTACGCATATCCTCCTCCCGGTGGGAGGTTCATTTTGGTCTTCCCTGTTAGCGAGTCCAGTCTTTGGGCTCATGCAGGGAAGAAACCGTAAGCTTCCATGATTAGTGGGCTAACGCTTTCAAGAGAGTGACGATAACTCTCAACTTGGTACTTTTGGTTATCCCGGAATTTTTCCTGGATACAGTTATTTGAATTACGTTGTTACACCAACTACCGTTAACTGATGGTACTTCTGAAATATTCTTGCATCTCATGTTTATGTCGTACATGACTCACTTTGCATACTTTACTTTTACCTTCACAGGGGTGAAATAAGTCAGGTGTTCCTTCTGAGCTAGATGCCCTCATCATACTATAGCAGGTACATGGCATGAGGATTAGTGATTCACGTAATGGTGCATGAAGGTTAGACAGGTACGCTGGATGGTTAGCCTCATATATTCTTTTGTGTTTTCTAGTATATGGTGTGAGGATTAGTGATTACATGCTCAGCACCCCTGTCAGCCGGCAACCTTTTCTTTCTTTACAGGTCAGTGGAAGTAAGGATACATTTGGGCATTAAAGGAGTAGGGAGATGCTGGAAAAATCTAGGTGGTAATTTGTTCTTTTGCATTTTACAGGTCCCCCTCCCCGCTGTCTCCATCCTTCCCTTCCCCCGCTTGACCACCCTTTAGTCTGTGTGTGTTCATATCCAGACTTGGGGCTGTCGAGAGGTGGACCCCTAAGAGCATCGGTTCGATCCTGAGGATACGTTCAGGCCTGGGACACGCCCCTTATTTCAAAAAGCTTGAATTTTATTTTAATGCTATTGCAGCATACTAACTGTCTGTAGTTTTAGGGGGCGTGTTCCACATTTGGCAAGGTGTAAATTGTGAATGGAAACTCTTCTGCGTTATACTAACTGTCTGTGTTGTTACATGGTGGGGTCCGATTTTTTTAGTATCTTACATTGGCTTTGTGTCAATGGCTTGTCTGTTTAGTATGTAATGGATCATGAAGCTTCTCATAATGCACTAACTACGAAAATGCAATGTGGACTCACTAAACATATAGATGTAAGTTCATGATGTGCTAGGTAGCATTTAAAATTCACAACCAAAATTCACAACGAAGCTCGAACCTGCACAATATATCATAGTGTTTTCTCAGATATGATCAACTGCATGATGGGCAGTATAGGAAATTTCTACAGTCTTGATAGAATATCCAGACACCTTAGTGCGCGCATCTTAAGTATTCAGGATTTATTTAGATTGAAAGATGGAGATAACCAGAAGAGAGTGGCTACACTTTGACAACTGTTTTTTATGATTTTATATACCTTTAGAGTCCTGATACCTACTACGAAAGGACTTATGATGGTGGAGTATGACTAATAGTTTTGAAATTGGTGAGACGTTATATAAATCATAAATTTTGCACCTACACGTTTTTACAGTGCTGGTTAGGGACACTGGTGTTTTGTCAACATTGAGAACTGGTATGAAGCATACTGTGTTTTGACATGTGTTTTTATATCCTTAGAGCTAGTGGACTTGACTTGAAGCTGGTACCCCTGTTAACTCCCATACCAGTAAAAGTATGGTATTCATTTACTATTATTATTAATATTTTTGCACAATTAAAGCAGAGTGACATAAAGAATGGTTCTGAGGAATGTCAAGAACCTTTGGGTCTACTGAGGCAGAAACATGTTGACCTGATCCTAATAGGCAAATATCCATAACCCTATTTTAGCCTATCCTTTGGGGGCACTAATAAAGATTGATCTTGCCTACCAGGAGATAGTTTTAATTCACATTTAGCTATGTTTTTATTTTGCACTCTGCCCCTCACTTATAGCCTCAAATTGGATGACATCAAAACACCTTACGCTCCTCTGCTACGGGGGAGTTGTAGCCCACACTGGGTACCTTGCGGTCCCAGTCTGAAGCGGGAACCCAATGATAAGGCATGTCACCCTAGGGTGAGTGAGTGTTCTCGTCTTAACATATGAGTGCCTCTTCTTTCCCTCCCTTCCTTCCACGTTTTTGTTGTGTTTTCATAATACACTATCCGGTTGCCTTTTTGCCAGATAGATTATAAGGAGTGGTATCGTTGATGGTAATAATTCCTCCTTCTAGAACCCTTATTGTGAGATTGTACTTTCACCTTGTCATATGCCTCACATGTAGCTTTCACCATTTCACGAGCACTATGTGTACGCTTTTGTGTTGTTTAACACTTTTGTGCAGATTACACTTACTTATGAGTTACTACACCATTGCTGTCTGAATTAATTTATGTGCCTACAATTGAATATAGACTCTAATAGTCTACTGTTAGAGTTTCCCTTGCTTTTTCATCTTCTCCTATAAATTGATTTACTTTGTAGAAAATTGTTATTATTGTATTACCTGTTGAGACACTTTTGTATGGTATTACAATTACCCAGGTCTGACCTTGGTTTAAGGGCTCCATCCTTTTGTTTTTACTGTTACATTGAGCAACCACTGGGCTGCAAAAAGGCTATCCTTTACAAGCCCCTTCTTTGGGCTATTAATGTGTGATTTAAAAACATATATTGTCTTCTAGAGAAATGCCTAACAATGACTATATGAATCAAATTCTTAGTGGTCCATTCCTTCTTTCTTATCCCACAGCCTTAGCTACACCAGAACCTAATACCTCACATTTATTGCTTGACAGATTAGAAAGGCTCAGAATGAAACAGATACGAACTGGACTTCATGTACGTTTGCTCATTGACTACCTAAAAGCAGGCGTAATTCCACTGGGACGTCAGATACATAATACCCCAGCCATTTTCACACAAGACCCTAAATTCCTTGCAGGGCTTTAGTCACCTTGCAACCACCTGCTCCAGGCATTGGATGGCCCTAGGCATTGACACTCCCCTAGAACATAGCCGTAAAGAACTAGGAGAGAGTGAAGAGTTAGAGAAACATAGCCTTGGGGACAATGCCATCACTGACGCAAGGAACTTACTAGACAGGATTAACACTACCAAAGCTACATTCAACACCTTTGACTAAAACAAGAAAATCAATACAATCCAAAAAGATATAAAAAATTCCAGCAAAGAGAGAACTTACACCTACCTACATGATGACTTTTACACCACCACTTACCAACCACCCAAGACATGTAACTGGGGTTCATATAAGAACCATCAATCAGTGACATTTTCTTACTCCTCTAAAACCTCAGCTGTGGAATCTGACCCAGGGGAAGGTACCGGCACTGACAAGGACCACAATAGACCAACACGCACCCAACACAACTATTTGTTTAAGAAGAGTCTGCAGTCGGGGAAGGGCCAGCGGAAACTACCACTATGACTACCCTGGGGAATGACAGACCACCTGCAAGTTCTACGAGAGGGGACCCCCAAAGTAATCCTCTCAAACATGACATTTAACACCAACATGGAAATTATTCCAATTTTTAACTCGTCTAAGCCTGCCTTATCCTCCCAGGAGATCTCACTTTTGAGCAGGGTACATTCCTTTTTCCCCAACAAAAGAAGTAATTTCTTAAATTTACAGGAGGACCTGCTGAAATTTTTCAGGCATATCGGATTGAGACAATTTTTTGCCGATAATCCCTCTGACAATATTCCTAACTGGACTACTTTCAACCCTGTCTACTTTCCTCCCGCCATCCTCCACCATGCCACCAGAAATACTTGCATTCGAGAGGCTGGTTTTACAGGAAGTAAACGAGATTAAACAACTTTTTGAGTATCTCCCCTATAACCTCCCCTTGTCAGAGAAACAAGCTCATGATACCTTCAAGATCAATCATGATATAGTGATCAAACCGGCAGACACAGGGTGTGGAATTGTCATCGTAGACGCAGAGAATTACAATACAGAGATAATGAGGCAAGTGACCCATCCTCAGACACTCGTCTTTAATGTATTACCCAAAATACACAAAAACTCAACCAATACCCCGGGATGTCCTATTGTCTACGGCTGTAGATCAGTTCTGGAACCACAAGGCAAATACATTGATGCTATCATAGAAGAATTTGTCCCACTTACCGACACATACATAAGACACAGTATGGACCTCATTTGTCATGTAGAGGACAGACCTTACAACCCTGATTTTGAACTCTTGGTGGATTTGGACATGGAGTTGTTGCCCACCAATAATCCACAGTTGGAAGGCCTAGAAGTCATTCTAAATGTTTTAACCCATGTCCTAACCCAACCAAGATCCCCACTGACTATGTGACTAAATTATTGGAGATTGCACTTATAAACAACTGTTTCCTCTACAAAGATACATTTTACCTACAGAAAAAAAGGAGTATTAATGGGAGCATGGTTTGCCCCACATTTAGCTATCCTGTACGTACACAACCTGAAGAAGAACAAAATCCTTACACATGAGAACCCTTTTTGCAACCAAACCGGGTTTTGGAAAAGATACATAGATGACATCCTCCTTGTCAGGCATGGCCTGAATGACTCCTTGCAGCTATTTGTTACCAGGCTAAATAACTCCCAACCACACCTTGGATTTACTTCAGACACCAGAAACAACAAGCTACCCTTCCTTGACCTCACTCTGCAAACACAGAATGAAAAATAGGAACATCACTTTACAGGAAGCCAAAGGAAAGAAATACCCTCCTACTGTACTCAAGTAACCACCTTAGGGGCTTAAGGGATGGACTATCATATGAACAAAATCTCCTTATCAGGAGTAATTCTAAGTGAAGAAAGGATTACTTTTGCAAAGCAGCATTCTTGGCTGAAAAACTAATCCACAGGGGTTACCCCCGCCGCCTAGTATCACATGCCCTTAAACGGGCCTGGTATTGCTCCATAGAGATGCTCCTTATGGGGACATACTACACACCCAAACCCTGTTTTCCTACAAATTAGGTAGCAACTTGGCTGACCATTTGGTTCACGCATCAACTTGTAATACTAAGGCCAATAACACACATTCCAGAACATCAGCCCGGGGATTACCCCCAGTTGTTGGCCATTAAAAATGTGTGAATTATATTGTCTGCCCACTTACATTCAACACAAAAGACTTCAAACTGAGTAACCAAACTTTTCCCTGTGAAACAATTGAGTAATTGTCGTACTTCAAATGTCATTTACGCTATACGTTGCCCATGTGACCTTGTATACATTGGCCAAACTACCCAAATGGTTAAACAATGTATCATTCAAGCGAGGGTTGCATCAGTAATGTGGAAAAAGCCCCCTTTGTGTCTCACTTCCTCGCAATGAACCATGCGGAGATAGACTTCACCTGGCAAGTCATAGACCAACCGTACCTTTCATTGCGCGTTGGAGATTGATCTCAATTGCTTTAGCGAAGTGAGTGCCGTTGAATGAAAGAGGTCTGAAACTTACCCTAGGTAATTAATCAATATGCAACCAGTATAATCAATCAAGTAAAACACGTTGAGTGCAATTGGTTGTGTATGGACCAGCCCGGCGTGGCGGGCAATGTGGTGTCAGAATCACTGTGAACGAATGATTAGACACAAGTAAAACAAGGGTCTGGTGTGGCGAGCAACAAGAAATATAAGTCACTGCAAGTGAATAATTCAAGAATAAATCAAACTACGCAAGATAATAGACGGGGATTGAGCGCGCCATATTGGAGAAGGCTTACTGGGGGTTAAGTAGGAATCGAATCCTCAACAACAAAAACAACTCATTTCTCCCCAGTGAAGTTCTTCTTTTGTTCAGTGGGATTGGCTGCAGGAGGTTTCAGGGTCTGTGTCAGCAAGCAAAGTGACGTAGTCCAAAGGGTAGAGCCTAGGATGCGGGCAGCCTTTGTGTGCTGGCAGGATTGATGTATGCCATGTGCATGGGATTTAGACTAAGCAAATGCTGTTTCCCTGTGCTTTTCCATTTTGAGTTTTACACAGTGAAGCGTTTGATCTCCATCTCTGCTGCAGAGATCTCCCCCTATAGGCATACATCTAAAATACTAGTAGTAACTTTACAGTTGTAGATTGAGCTGCACGAGTCTCCACCCCCTAGTTTAAGGAGGTGGAGACTCATAAATCCTCTGGCAGCATGCATATTTCACCCGGAACTACTGAAAACCATCGGGGCGCCAAACATAGGCAGCAATGTTCAGAACAGTACATGTTCATGTAGATTTCCATTTATGAATTCCATTTTAGGCCTTTAACCTTTACAGGACCTTCTGAGGTTCAAACAGTTTATTGATTCTAAACCCTCCTGAGTAAAGAAAATCAATGTTTAATCATTTCATAAACGTAACACGAAAAATAACGTTACAACAAAAAGGGTTAAAAGTTATTTGAACGTTCAATACTCCATTGTTAAAATATAAAATATTAACTTTGCAGTTAAAAATAACTAAATACATTTTTAAAGCACAACTGCATAATGTTTAGAAAAGGTAAATAAGACACAGTCTCACTGGCACACAGAGATGTATTGTGACAGGGAATTATACACACAGACTAGTAGACGCAGACAAGGGGTCTGTGAAAGTAGGCCCTAATAGGAAGAGACAAGTATTTAACATGTATTACCATGTTTGTTTTCAGAGAGGATTGCCTACAATTCCACTGATACCTTGCTACCACCTCGCAGAGTCAGATATCTGTTTACTGATGATCAACATGATAGAGCTCCCAGAATGGAACAACTTTATTGAAAAGTTTGATGTTTGTTTGTTCCAAGAAACATGGTGCATGTCCCCTGTACATAAATCTGGCTATGCAACTTTTTGGCAGCCCGCTTATAGTTGCGGGAAGGGCAGACCTGCAGGTGGTTTACACGTTTGGATAAAAATAGAACTAAATTGGGTGGTTTCTACACACGAATCTGCCTCCAGAGACATCCAACATCTTTCATTTGCAGGCTGTAAGAAGGACAGTAGGATTGACCTATTTAACATCTATTCTACAGGGTCCCTGGGAGATAATATTCCGTCCACCTTTACTCTTTTAGAACAGGCTTTGGCCAATTGCACCCCTACTTCTAAACTTTTTGTGGGTGGGGATTTTAATTGTACTTTTGAACCTCTTAGTGGTGATGATCCCCTGGGCACGGAAGATGAGGAGTCTAGATGGTCTATCCCTCCCTTGTCATTAGCCCCGATTAAAAAATGGTCTTCCAAGGCAATCCAGACAAATGCCCTTACGGTGGAATATAAATTAAGAGATTTAAATGGCAGGTCACCTTCTGACCGAGACGGTGCTATGACTTTTAATAGACTAAGCGGACCTTCCAGAATTGATTATATTCTACTGGATGTTACACTCTGACGAGATTTAATAGACATGGAGGTGGTTCCCTCACAGGATAGTGATCACAACCCTCTATGTATGAAGATTAGGTGGTCCAATTGTAATGGTGGTTCGAGAAGTGCCCCATTGAGGTTAACCAAAGAAGTGATCCCTTATAATGGTAACCGCAGGTTGGAATGGGATAAGGTTCACCTACAGACTGAGAACCTGGCAAGGATCAGGGTGCACATTGAAGAGATGACGTTGGAATTGGCGGGTCTCGATTCGGTTTTAGAGAGTACCCAGGTGACATCCCTTGCCATGGTCTACAAAAACGCCATTGAGGAAGTAGGTAAATACTTCCTATCTCAGGGTAAATGTGGCAGACTGAACAATATATTACCCAAATCTAGTAATCCTTGGTACTCCGCTCAGTGCAAGGCAATAAGGAAGGAGTTAACTGTTGCCTTGCGAAATAAAAACCAACCTCTAGTCAGATCAGTGAGGAAGGAGTATGCGAAGGAAATGGCCCGGGCTAAAAGAGATTGGGAGGAACAGCATTGGCAGGACCTCAAATGTGCATCTAGCAGAAGGAATGCTTTTCTGTTCTGGAAATTGATTAACAATGCAAGGCAGCGTACCAAGCCAGTTTTAGTTAATCACATAACTAGTCGTCAATGGCATTCCCATTTCTCCGCCTTGTATGGCGTACAGGACACGACCTGCCCCTCTCCTCCTGAGATAGTTAGCAAGGCCTCCCCTATACCATTGCTCGAAGACCCATTTTTGGCTTCTGAGGTAATGGTGGCTATTAGACACCTTACCCCGAGGAATGCTGCTGGCCCTGATGGCATTCCGGGGGACCTCCTTTTGGAGGAACCCGCGGCCTGGGGCAAACTTATTGCCCTGATAATGAATATGATCTCTAGGGGACATCCAGTCACTGATTCATGGAAGGGTGCTGAGGTTATAAATGTGTTTAAAAAGGGTGCTAGAGACGACCCTGCCAATTACAGACCGATCAGTTTGATCGATGTAATCCAGAAAGTGGTTGGCAGGGTCATCATCATGCGGGTGGGTGCCTGGATGGAAGATGAGCATGTTCTGTCTCACTTTCAAGCCGGCTTTCGCCAAAGGGTGGGCACGATGGACCAGGTCTTCCGCTTTTTTGCGATCTATTGGAAGTCTGTGTCCATCAATAAGGGTAGTCTCTACCTGGCTTTCATAGACCTCAGGATGGCATTTGACCTGGTTCCTCGAACAAGGCTATGGGATGTTTTGAGGAAGATGGGCTTCTCTGGTCCACTTCTGGACTTTATTGTTAAGCTCCATGAGGGGAATTATGCGAGGATCAGATGGGGCTCTCAGGGACAACTGACTGAGAGGGTGCCCATGAGGAGGGGAGTTCGCCAGGGATGTGTCATGGCACCTACCCGATTCTCTCTTTTTGTGAACGGGGTGGTGGACCATCTAAGAGAGGTATCGGCTGACGCCCCATCCCTGGCAGGAGAAAAAACACCTACCCTACTCTTTGCAGATGACACCATTCTGATCTCCAAATCCCCAGCAGGCCTCCAAAAGCTCTTGCATTGCTTTAGTGCGTTTTGTATTGACAGAGGGCTTACCATCAATACCTCCAAAACTAAGCTTATGGCCCTTGCACCCTCTAAGAGATTTAGGAATAATCTCTCGCTTAACGGCGAGTCTCTGGAGCTGGTAGACTCCTTTGACTATCTGGGTGTCAGGATAAATAGCCGGATGAGCTGGAAAGACCATCTGGCCAAAATGTCGCTAAATTTTAAAAGAGTTTCTGGGTTGGTCCTGAGAGAACATCGGGAGTCATTGAGTAAACCCGTGGCTCCAACGCTCGCAATATACGAGGGTCAAGTCCTACCCTCTGCCCTTTATGGATCTGAACTTTGGGGGTTTGAAAGCATACCGGAATGAATTACTTTAGAAAATAAGTTTCTGCGAGATCTGGTGGCTCTTCCTGTTTCTACTCCGCTAATCCCCCTTCGTCTTGACATGGGCAGGCGCCCCCTAAACGACTTAGTGCGCCTCCGTCCCTTGCTCTTTTGGTTGCGATTGAGAAGGACCGGGGAGCTTAACAACTATGCTGCCGCCCTAGATGAGCTTATTTTGATTGATAAAGGCAATAAGATTAAGTGGCTGAGTAACTTGAAGCAGTTGGTTGTGCAACTGGGCTTGAGCGATTCCTGGAAGAGCCAATCTCCTCCACCCAAGCAAGTCATTAAGAAGTTGTACTGGGATTGGATCCAGACGGAGGCCATTTGTAGAGGTGTAGGGGGTTCTCTTACTGAGCGATTCCTGGAGTTTAAATGGTCCAGGAAATTTGAACCGCTTTTTGATTTTATTGAGAAACCCTTAGACAGATCACTCTATCTTAAAGTCAGGTTTGGTATCCTTCCAGTGAATGATTTTACGGCCGGGTGGAATATCCAGAGTGGTACATCGAAGGCTTGCCCGGGCTGTGCAGCCCCTAAAGAGTCCCTGGCACACTTTTTCTTTGCTTGCCCCGCCTACAGGGTTGCCAGGAGGATATGGTTAAAACCCCTCTGTCATGGGCTGGGCTTAAGATGTCACATAATGGCCCTGCGGGTCCTCTGTACTGATACGTCCTCAATAGCTATGGTATGTGGTGTAGCAAAATTCCTGGGTAGTGCCTGGATGACACGTATGAGGAGAATTAAGTCGTCCAGCACTTAATCTAATGGTTATGGGGCCTCCGAGAGGCATCACCAACGCCACTGCTAGTTGTTTTATGAATTTTTTATTGTTAGCTATTGTGCATATTTTATGAGTATATACTCCAAGGCTGGTGATTTTTTGTTTTTCTTATTGTACTGTATTGTATACTTTTATGATGAAATTTTTATCGAATAAAGTATTTCTACTACTACATGTCTTGGTGTATGTTTCACACATGTCTTCCACTTCATTATTTACACTACCATAGACAGTAATGTATTCCTGTCCTGGAAAGCATAAGGCCTTCCTACCTCTTCCTTTATCCTATGCAGGTACTTCATGACATTCCTGAGTAGTCAGGCCACCTAGTCACCTGTCTCCCCTCCCAGACATGTTCCCACAAATAAGATAGACTCAAGATACATACAGGCCAGGGGAATCAGGAACACCAAAGAAAAGCCACAAAAGACCTAGCAAACTTCAGAGATTGAAAAATGACCTTAAAAGAAACAAAAAGCCATGGACAAGTTAAAGAAAATGGTCAATGTCATGAAATGGTCTCAAGAGTCCATGTACAGCCAGCAACAGCATAACCTACAGCTTTGCAACAGAAAGTGTATTGAGCCTGTGACTCATGCTGCCATGTGTGCTGCATGCATTCACGTTTGCAGATGCGATACACATATATAATGAAGTAACACTATTGAATTTGATGCCAATTTCATCCCCTGCTGTCCTAAAGAAAGCCGTTTCTGCTTCCACCAATTGACATGGCAACCCCTTCTAGAGAGGACCTTGTCTGTCTGATAAATGCTTGTATTTAAAAAAAATGTTTGCTATACATTCTGCAGCTAAATGAAATTGTGATGAGCAAGCATTTTCATGCAAAAAAGCAGCAGGAATCTATTACCACTGAGCAAAGTTTTAAACCAACTATTATACCCAGTCTTATTAGTTCGATTGTAATTCTGCAAACGTAGTGCAGTCACGTTGTGAATGAGGTACTAAACAGATCAAGCATCCTTTTTGCGCCTGAGAACATTACTGTGGTCTCTACAATTAAAATCAAGTGTGGAAATAATTCTTTCTTTCTTTTGAATATTACTGTGCCATTAAATTAGATTAAACCATTAGAATGTAATGACAAAAAGTTGCATGCATCATTATTTCAAATGAGATCGAGTGGAAAGTATATACTGAGTAGCCATTCAAGTTTTTCACTTATCTACACTTTTGGGAATGCGGACCATGATGCAGATATGATTTTATTACCAAAGGTAAATAAAGAGACTTTAAAATACCTGTAGTGTGTACCTACTCTCACAAGACGGGGATAAATGTACCGCTGCTGCAGGACAAACATCTTGGATCACATCACATACATTTCACAGATGCTGGTCAATTTAGTAATGAAATTTGATTTCGGACCAGTGGAAATGACTGATTGGTGCTGAACAGTGGCGGCTGGCACAGGTAAACGCAGTGGAGGGGGCGGGATGGGGGTGAGTCGACAGACTACAGAATATGTATAATTAAATTAATAAATAACACCTATTCAGTCGGCGGTCAGCTTACCACCACCGCGTCCTGCCCCACCCAAACGCTCCACTGCCCCACCGCATTTACCTGTGCCGGCCGCCGCTGGTGATGAAACAATATTTTGCACCTGTCGATCAATGCAAATATGGATTTAAGAATGATACGAAGATTCTTCCCAGAGTGCAAAATTGCCCATTACTGGCGTTAAAGTGGTAACGTTATTGCTGTTAAACTAAAGAAACAATAGAAACATTGACTGACATAAGCTCAATGGACATGAGCATGCAGACTTACAGTTTCTTAACGTGAATGTCTCACTTGACTGCACACGTAAACCACCCCCTACGCTTCTAGATGTTAGATCACCAATGTGCAATTTTGCGGAGCTCCTCTTTCCATGTTTTACGTAATGTGCTATTCATCTTTTTACACACACGCAATTATCGTTTTTTTCATTTATTAAGTGGAGAGCATATCAGAACATCAGGCTTTGTGGTTTTGAGGCAGTCCTCAAGGAAGGGAGTTTAATAAGGAAGTTGGTATGGAAAATGTCCATTGGAAACCAAGATGTGTTAGTCATATTCTGGACCGGACACCAGGGCCGGATTGATCATTTATTCCATTAGGAATTTCCTCCGGGGTCTGAAGCTGCTGCAGGACGGGTTTTAGAGGTCAATGGCTGCTGCTTCTGCCTCCAGGTTCCTAGGATTTAAAGCAGCAGGAGCAGCTTGCAAGCTTGGAAGAAGGGAGGGCTGGTTTGAGCATGTTTGCCAGGACTGCTAATTGGTTGCTAGTGCAGCAGTGCCAGTGTCGAGGCAGCCGGGGTACTGTGGTGTCTGCTCCCGGGAAGCACCAGTGGGGCGGGGAGGGGGAAAAGGGCTAAAAAAAAAACACTTACCTGCAGGCTGGCTGCCTCTCCTCTGTCCTCTCAGTTCTCTTCTTGGCTTCTTCTGTGGAAACAGGAAGCACCCAGGCTCCCCATAGTCAATCACAACACTGCAATGCAGCATTGTGATTGGCGTGAGCACCTTGGTCCAGCGCTCAGCCAGGGAATGGGGGCCTGGGCATGTTCTCCCTGCAGGCTGTAATGAAGCCTGCATGGAGAACATGCAAAGTGCGCATGAATGTTTAGCCGGCCTGAGAGGACTGGTCAAACATTAATACACATTTACATATTGACCACCACTGCTTCCCCTGCTCTGAGAGTAGAGCAGATCCGACCTGCCCCGCCAAGATGCTGCAGAAGGAACACATAAAATGATTATAACAAGTTATTATTATTTTATGTTTATGCCTTGCAGGTTGGTTTTAAAATACAACTATGTCCAAATTAGACTTTGGAATTAAAAGTACTTCCAAAATCCAAAACGACATTTTTATTACTTATAAGTCACGCCTAAAGTCTGCCGATAGGTGTCCCAAGGGTAGGGTGCCTTGTTAGAAATAGAAGCAACATTATACAATATGTTTTATATGCCCTGATGAGGGAAAAACATCCATAGTTGTTTTTCTCCATTGTAGTACTGCTAACTCCATAGGCTAACATGGGAAGTTTTATTAAACTATGATAAAGTCTACCTTATGATTGGCTAGCAACATAATTCCAAGTATCAAAATAATAGTTCAATAAATCCAACAGCTTGCTATGGTCGGATTTATTATAACTATTACAGGAAAGTAGTTTTAGAACTTACTATCCTAAAGTTACATAAAACAGCCCAGTCACAGTCTCTTCTGATTGGCCATCCTCTGACAGCTTTGGTCAATCTGCTCTCTGAGTAGGTGTGAAAAGGCATGGGGCTGAAACAAAACACCCATTTGGTGTGAGGAGATTTAGTTCCTGAAGAAGCCAGAGACAAGAAGGGGGCTGGGGAGATTAACTGAACGTCAAAGGTAGAAGCACAGATGCCACAGGACCCAAACCAGCCCCCATTTCTTTGACCCCCTGCCAGATGGGAGCCTCGCTAATTAGATTAGGGGAGGGGTTCGAAGAGGACTGCAGGAAACGTTAGCCATACCTGTGGGTTGGTTTAGCCAGACCTGCACTCCAAGAGGAGAATTGATTTCTCTATTTGATTTTTGGAGAAATATGCATTCTGGGCCAAAATTATGCTACATTTCCCAGGAAGTAGTCATGGCAGAGGGTGGCACCTTGAACCCAATTGGTTGGAGTGCTTCCCAGCCAGCCCAGAATGGGTATACATATAGGAGATCTGCAGGAGCCCCTCAGATCCCTGCCTGAAACATATGGAGATAGAGGACTGCCCGGCTGGACCCTTAGAATGCACCATAGAAGGTTTGCTCTCAGAAGGATTGAACCTGCTGCACTCTCAGCACTCCACACAAGAAAGGACTGCGCCTGTCTTAAAGTATATGAAGTGGACTCCCTGAGCAGTAACAGGTAGGAAAGTGCTGGAAGAAGCTACCTGCAACAGCCCAAAGAGAGGACTACTCAAGCTGACAGGCTGCACCTGGGTTTTCCTGGACTGCACAGGTGCATTGTGGGAGGTTGAATCCGAGTGCTCAAGTGGCAATCCAGAGCTTCTGATCCCTTGGCCAGCACTAGAAGACTCAGCTCACCCCAGAGGATCCAAGAACCAACTGGACTACAGCTCCTGGACCTGTCTGAAATGAGTTCCTGACCCCCAAGAGGTGCCTCTCAGGTCCCTGGATCCGTGGGTGAGTCTGTAGCCCTTAAAATCAAGCGTTTGGTCTCTTTGCGAATTCCATTCACTGCAAAACCATGCCGCGAGCACAAAGGATCAGTGCATGCAGGCACAAGTTATCCCTGCTCGTGTCCGCAAGGTTCCAACTCGTCTGCCCGTGATGCCCGCTAGGTGTTTGCACCCTGCAGACCACCATCAGTGAACTCTCCTTGCTGCTGGAAAAGTTCTGCCCTGCGAACAGGACACTTGGCACAATTCTGAGAAGGTAAAACTTCATCGGGACCTACCTGGGACTGTATCCAACCAGTGCTCCAGCGCGGTCAGCTTGAGATTTCAGATTTGACCAGGTATAGCGCAACCAGATGTCCTCAGTTGGCACTTAATGCTTTTAGGTAGTACATTTCAGTTTATTCTTTAGAAATTCATGTCTCTGGTTTCCTACATGGGACTTTTGTCATTTTGGTGTAATTTTAAAGCTAATCCTTTTTTCTATTCATAGAAATACATTTTGGATTCTTATTGTGTTGTGCACTTATTTACTGTTTTGGTAATATTAAAGCTTTACACACCTATCTCCTAAGTTAAGCCTGACTGCTCGTCTACCAAGGGTTGAAGAAGTTAATTTATTGAGACCTTATTAGTGATTGAGGTATTATTACTAACTGAAGTTACCTACCTCCACCTACTAATAACCCATCTTCCTACACCAGCCAACTGACCAATTGTCTCAAATTAAACAAGTCAAACTGTACCCATCAAGGCCTATAACAGGAGTGCGTTTTAGCCCCATGTCTTTTTTATCTTTTTATGGCCGACCTCTCACCTGCTCTTGAAACTAATAGCCATGCCCCACTGGCTAGGCAACATTGCTTTGAACCACCTTTTATACGTGGATGATGTAGTGCTATGAAGCTTGGCCAAAGTTGCCCTCCAGAGGCTTATAAACATACTCCACCCGCATCATTGTAAAACAACCTGGTCATTAAGCAGAATAAAACTAAGGCAAACAAGAACAATGTAAGCTATCACCCCGGCACACACACCCTGGATGCAGTAAATAAATACAAGTATCTAGGGTTCCTGTTGGATGACAGGGGATCGGCCTCCAAACAGCTCCGAACCAGCATAAATAAGAGCAATGCCCTAATTCCTACCTTTTCTAATGTAAGTAAGAAGCTGAAAGTCCTGATTTGTGATCCACTGCTGAAGGTCTTGGAAGCAAAAACTCTGCCTACCTTGACATATGGTAGCGAGGCACTCTTGGGCCATGATTTGGCCTTATCAGCCAACCTCCACATAAAATGTACTGTTACATACTTAACCTAACAAGGAAAACATACCACAGACAAATTTGATTGGAGTTTGGACTTAAAAAACAATCCATCAGATGGCAGGGTACTACATTCAAGACCTGCTTCAAACTAAGACAAGCAGAACCCAACACCCTAAACAACATCTTGTGGTTAGCAATTAATAAAGATGGCTGTAGTAATAGTCTTAAATAATTCTTGGACCAATCGCTAAGGAACTTGCATCTTGAGAACCTCTGGGCATTGCCATCCTCATATTAAAAAACTAAAGAACTCCACAATGCCTAAAATCTCCAAATTGTTGTGAGCATGGTATCTAGCCTGCACCTACCCACATCAGCTGAAACTTAAACTACTGCAGTGCTGCCTTGGCTGCCCCAAACCTCTGCGGAAAGACCTGCTTTGAAATATACTTGGAACAGAAGGTGTCACTTATGTGGGGCAAGCAACGAGAATCTTCTGCACCTAACCTGCATTAGCCCTGAGTTGACAATGGAGACAAGGCACCTCCTCAACCCTTTATTTCAAAGCAAAGGAATCCGCACATGTAGGCATGCGTGATACTCTGTTTGGGTCCAGAAGACCCCATAACATCCTGTCGCTTTATGAAATTCTTAAACCAATTTGAACAGAAATCGCCCAAGCAAGTAAATCACTGCATCGCTGCCCCGTGATCCTTGCGATCAAACAAATCCCGGCTACCTCCTAACTCTCACCTAAATCATGGACATTTGGAAGCCTCATAACCTGCTTTGGCAGACATATCTTTACTTTCCAAACGTTCATGCCGCTTGGTGCCTTCAAGAAAGCCCCTAATAAAAGCATGAATTTCATCAGGCTAGGCTGCTAGCAGGAGTATCAGCTTTATTTCAATCTCCATGCTATCCTGGTATTTACTTATTTGTTTTCAAACTTTTGCCACTTGCACTTTACTTGTATCTCAGAGAGGTTTCAAGGGAACTAACACTCTTGCCATTCACTGATTGCCTCCATGAGTACTAATAGTTGCTGCACATTGCACTTTTTTTCAATTTGCACTTCTCCTGGCTTTCAGAGGGGCCACAAGTGAAACAACACGCTTGGCAATCACTGGACTGCTCCCTTGAATACTAATAGCTTCTGAACATAAGCACCTTAATCCAGAAGGGAAAGCAACAGGCAAACAGCAGAATGAGGGGCATATCCTGAACATTGCTCACAGGTGCAGAACTGAGCTGTCTGTCTCTTCTGAGGGAGAATTAGAAGTCTACAAGTCCAGAAATTGTACCAGTTAGTGCATGCTATGCAGGCATTAGAGGTCAGAACTATGGAGCAGTGGGTGCCATGGTGTGCCTCTGGGCTGTGCATCTGAAGTTCACGCACTTATGGATTTACAGAGAGTTAGGCCTTCATTCTGAGTAGCCCACGCTTCCTGATTGCCGGCAACAGTAGTCACTAGGCAAATTCGAAATTATATCTAATGCAGTAAAACCACACCCTATTGTTTCCCCCAAGCCTTGGACATTTCATTATCTAAAATCTGGTGGCTGGTTGGGAAACCAGACATAATTAGAAAGTATCATTTAGATAGGGTGAGAAAGCACAGATTCTCATTGCAATCATGGTGCAATCTGGAGTACAACAATAGCCCCACCTTGGAATTTCTGATACCTGATGTATCAGTAATTTTGAATGCCAGAATATAGATGTGAAGGCACCTGGAAGGAGAATGTATGTGTATGTCCTGTAGACAGGGTGATTATGTTCAGAAATAACTGCACATTTTTTTTTCTGTGACTTCACATACATTTATGACATTCATGATATGGCTCTTGAATTTCAAACATTAGGCCATAAACCAGGTTATATGTATCACATCTATCGAAAGGTCTTTAGATGGTGTTAAAAGAATAGCAGTAAAGCTCAAAACACAGGGCTTTACTTAGAGTTTTGCAAATGGGATACTCCATCAAAACTTAGCAGATATGAATGCCATTGGCTATAAAGCAGTTGTAATATGGTAGATAGGACAGCCACAAAATTTGTGTTGGAGTATCCCATCTGCCAAATACTAAATAAGGTCCATGCAGAGCATCATCTAAAACCTATCCATTTCATTTTCAACAACTGGCACTTAATCCGAGCATGCTTAAATTAGGAGAAATAAATTCAAACCCATCACTTCTGAGTCATTGCAAAACTAGTATTATAGTGTGGCACATCTCAGTGCTTCCATACCATAGCTGAAGCAATTCCATTTTGAATGTAAACATTAATGAATTCATTATTTGCATTTCATCCCTCATCTGTGCCAATGCTGAAATAAGCAGGGAACTCCACATAAGGTACTAAGGGCCTGATATGACTACGGCGATCCTATTACAAGTTGGGCAGTCATACCACCATGGGACCGCTGCAACTGCTGGCGGTCTTGCAGTGGTCTAAGGCCAAGCTTATTACAAGTCTCCTCACCACCACAGTTTTATGGCGGTGAGCCAACGATGAGAACTGTGGTGGTGAGGAAATTACGGGGGTCCAACAGAGCCCCCTGGTGCTTCAGGGCAATGGTGATTCATGCACAGGGGCACATGGTGTGCCCCCCTGTCTGCATGCATACCCAGTTCCTGCATGGCATGGACTTAACACAGTCCATGCCATGCAGTAACTTGCTTTAGCATTCCCATTGCAGTGCCTTCCTAAAGCATACCACCTGGGACCGCCAAAGCACTGCCCGCCAGACCAGGAGAAAACTCTCAATCTGGTGGGCAGTGTCAGAACAGCTATGGAAGTGTGGCAGCGGGGAGCTGGCGTGAAGGCCTGCTGCCACACCACCAAAGGCATGATCAGGCCCTAAGTTTGTAGTGAGCTGTAACATTACAATTTCTTCATTGACTGGGGGGAAATTAATGTGTTGCCCCTGATAGTGCCGATGTGGCCACATCACTCTGGACTTGATAGTCTTAAATTCTCTATCTTTTTGTCTCTAACCACAGCAAGACATGATACTCTGAAGTAGCAGGCAAGAGCATACAAAGTCCTTTAATCAACATGAGCCACCATGGCAGGTATTCTAGCATAGAGTATTTTAGTATTATCCCAAACCACAAAGGGCACAGAATGTAGGATATCACAGAAGGCATGAGTACACTAAAAGTTGGAAAGGTCACACAATATCCAACATATTTACAATGTTTACCAGTGTAAACCAAAGAAAATGTACTTCCAAAAAGTCAATGTGTGATGATACCAAAGAGTCATGATTTCTGATAAGTCCTGCATCCTAATGGTCAACCAACACACAATGCACAAAAGATGATGGGAGGAATGTTTGCAAAAAGTTTGACCATTGAAAATCACTCAAAGTAGCATTCCCATCCTTTATTTTCCTCTGTTTCATACTCTAAACAGGCACCTGCCTTATGAAAAGGATTATTGAACCTGCTCCTTATGGTTACAATCAGTCCCTTATTAGGCCACAGGATCCAAGCTATACCTCACTGATGAAGCATAATAAGATCGACTTCTATCAGGAGCAGCTTTTGGTCCCTTCTGGAGTGTGCCTTTCCTGGCAGCTCAGGATGGACCATTTCCATGAGGGGCAGTACTGATTTGCATATGGTGGGAAACTGCCTAGAATGGCAAAGTGGGCAAAAAACACTGTTTTGCAATTCTTCCAATATTGATCGCCAGTTGTTAGACTAACTGAAAGCATTCCTCCCATCACCTTTTGTGTGTATCAAAGAACCAACAAAGCCTGTTGGTACCTTCAGGTGATTATGGAGGCATGACAGTTGATCCTTTTGTTTGCTGCAACAGCTAAGGTCCCTCATTAGCAATTTACACACTATATAAGATGCTGCTGGTTCATTTGGCATAATCAATTTAGTGCCAAAAATTGTAATAGATTACAATTCTGTTAGAAATGGATATGAGTGCAGGCAGGTTGATGGGAGCAACCTTCCTATTTTAGTATTTCTTCTTTAACCTAGAGGACTATACTCACTCTTGATAACTTCCCGGGCCACCAGATATTATTTTTACTGGCTGTTGGGACAGACAAATCCTCTGCATGGCTGAAGACGTGTACCCCTGCCCACAGTGCCCAACTGTACTGTTGTCTGAATCTCCAATGCCGATTTTTAGACATAGGTAAACAAGGATCATACATGTGAACCATGACGTAGGTCTGTCTCAGGGATTGCAGTGTTGTTGGACCAGGAGGGGGCCCAAAGTACTATCTTCATAGTGGTGACATGCCACCGCCTTCCCCACAAGTTAAGCAATACAAGCATGGTGGTGGCAGCATACCATGTACTAATTAGCAGTAGTCAACCAGACCTTTTTACCCTGTGTCACTGGATTGAGGCTTACAGGCTCACTCTCCTTTATAAAGTTCCACTTCTGTGTGCTTAACTCACCCATAGCCTACATCAAGCAGATGTGGAATGGAGTGCAACACAGCATTAGTGACACTGCACTGGATGTATATGTGCCTCGTAAGGGTAAGGTACAAGGATATAGAGGCACTGTGTTGTACATGTAGAAGTAGTGCATTGCTGAATATATGTATGCCTGTGAGGAATGCATGACATGAAAGAAGTAATGCTGTGCAGTGAGTGCACAATGAAGGCATGTGCTGAGTTATGCGTGCTTGCATGAAGTATGTTTACATGAAGAGTGAAGTGTTGTGCAGTACGCACATAGTGAGTGTGTGTGCTAGCAGTCTGTGTTTACAAATAGCACAGCCTAGTAAGGTATTGAAAAGCTTCAGTGGCAAACAGTGCTTGCAGACAATGTGTGCTGAGTGAATGTGTACTTGAAATGGTACAATGCTTGGCGGTAACAGCACTGGGCAGTAAATGTGCTGTGAATGTACACTTAGTAAGTGTGTCGGCAATTATATATGACGTGGAGGACCCTGGGTTCCGTTTTGGGAAGCCCAGCGCTGCCTGGTGAAGACATGAGGAGGAGGGTGCACAGACAGAATATCAAGTTTTAAATATCGACATACACTAACATTGAGTTGGAAATATCGTGATACAGGAATATTGACAGCAAGAATATCATGGTCAAGAATATCGACTTTAAGGTAGGAAATTTCATTTTTGAAAATATCGAAGTCAGTAATATCGTTTGCAAAAATATTGTTGTTTAAAATATCAATGTTTCCATTAGTGTTATGTATTTTAGTAAGTATTTTGAAAGTATGTGATCTATTTTTTTGTATAAGTATTTTTAATATATGTGTTAAATTTTTAGTACTGATTAATTTTATGTTATAAAAATTTTGCATTTTGTTCTGCAGCGGGTTGTGGGTTTAGAGGGGAATAGGGTGGGAAGTAATTTAATTGTAATAAATTAATTTGATTTTATTACTTATTAGTCTTTATTTATTTAGATTTTATAGTGTCAATTGTGGAAATTCATTTATCATTAATTAATTATTAATAGGTTGTTATTTTTTTAATACATTTTTATAATAATTCTTATATAATAATATTTATTTAATTTACAATTGATAGCCTTAACTGTGGGAATTAATGTATTAATATCTATTTATCAGTTGTTTGTTAATTAATATTAATTAATTAATTGGTAATTAATTAAGTTAATTGTGTGCTTTTTTATGAATGGGTGGTGGGGTTTTTAGGGGAATAGGGTGGGAAGTAATTTATTTAAAATTAATTAATAATTAATTGTTAAATAATGGTAATTAATTAATTAAAAATTAAATATGGCAATTGGGTAATTAATTTGAGATGTGAGTTGTGGGGTTTAAAGTGGTAAAGGGTGGGAAGTAAATTATTTTAAATTAATTAATGAGTTGTTGTTAATTGATAATAATTTCATAATGTTATGTGTTATGTTACTGCAATTTGTATAGCGCAACAGCTGCCCCAGCAAAGGGGCGTCCCGGCGCTGACCGCGGAGCAACTTACATGGAGGATGGAGTCACAGGCTACACAGTGGGAAACAGGTATGTTTTAATGGCCTTCCTGAATTCTAAGCAGTTGGTGAGGCTCCGGATGCGGATAGGCAGCGAGTTCCAGAGGTGGGCTGCCCTGCTGCAGAAGGAGCGGCCTCCCGCCCGCACTCTCCGAGACCTTGGAACCCCCACCAGGTGTTGACCTAGTGAGCGGAGCTGACGTGTGGGTGCGTAGGGGGTAACTAAGTTGGCCAGGATGCTGGGAGTGTTTCATTTCAGGGCTTTGAAAGTGATGCAGAGGGCCTTGAATTCAATTCTCCTGTGCAAAATTAGTTATGGAAATTGTGTAATAATTTTTAGGTGTGTGTTCTGGTATTTATTGGGGTAGAGGATGGAAAGCATTTTAGGTTTTAATTGTGTGTGTATTTTGGTTTTATAGGGGTAATGTTTGTTGAGTAAATACATTTTTAATTGTTTCAATTTGTTTTTTAATTAACAATATTTATTTATTTGATAATTAAATATGTTAATTATGGAGGTACACCTTTTTAGAAATTTAGATGTGTGTTGTGAATTGTGTGGTGTTATAGGATAGGAAATAAAAAATATTAATTTTATGTAACAATTAATATTTTTGATTAAAATTAATTTTCACTTAAATATAGTTATTTTTTTGAAAATTATTTTTTAAACTTTGATAAAATAATGGTATGCAGGTAATTCTTTTAGATTGTTTTTTACCTTTTTTAATATGTTTCTATCTTTTGTAATTTTTATTATTTTTATATATGTTTTCTTTTGAATATGTTTTGTATTGTAGTTGATATTTTGTTTGTTTTTAATTTTATATTTACTTCAGTGGAATATTAATGTTTACCCCTTTGCTATCCAACACCTTCCCCACTGTTGCACTCACTGGATTGGGAACAGTAATTTGTACAACCCCCCGCTATCCAACACTTTCCCTAATGTTGCACTCACTGAAGTGGGAATAGTAATTTGTAACCCTCTGCAATACAACAATTTCCCTACTGTTGCACTCACTGGAGTGGGAATAGTAATTTGTACCCCTCTGTTATCCAACACTTTCCCTACTGTTGCACACACTGGAGTGGGAGCAGTAATTCTTACCCCTCCGCTATCCAACACTTTCCTTACTGTTGCACTCACTGAAGGGCTATGTGAAGTGAAAGTACGTGATAAAAATGTCTCTAGGAGATGCCCTTCTAAAAGTTCTAATGGAAGGGTCCTAGGACATAGGTAAAAACATTGTCGGGTTACTCACAGCGCACTTTAGGGTGTGTGCTGATATTTACATCACAGTGGCCTTACTAACCCTTTTTTGGCCACACACTTAGACTTGGTCCTGAAGAAAGCCTCTTGAACACACCTGAAGGCTGAAACTAGTAGACCTACACTTTCTCAGGGATATAGAGGCATATTTTAAACCTCACGCATATCCCGACAATGTTTTTACCTATGTCCTAGGACCCTTCCATTAAAACTTTTATAAGGGCATCTCCTACAGACATTTTTATCACATACTTTCACTTCACATAGCACGTTACACTTCTCACTCATCAACCCGCTCCGCTGTAATTCAGGCGTTGAAGCACAGCCGGATTGCACTCTGTAATCCAGCTGGGCCCTGATGATGAAGCATGCCACCTACTAGGTAGGTGGGTGAATGGTTTCCTAAAACAACCACTTGTTGTTTGCGCTCCCCTTCGAAGGTACAGGTCAAGAACCACGACCGTACACATATATAACACCTGTGCCTATTAGAGTAGACAGATTTGAGATTCAGGGTAGTTCTATGGTATTTTGCGCTATACCATGAAAGGCAAATTAGACATGTGGTCAACAGATATCCTAAGTTATTGAAATTTGTATGAATAAGCAAAGCACTACCAAAATCAGGAACAAGTAAAGCTAGAGGTTGTTCTTAATACTAAATAAGGAATTCAACTAATTCTGTTTTATTAAGAAAAAGTTTGTTTGTGATTCAATAATCACATGGAGGAGCCGCCCCTGCTGGGCTGGTACAAGAAAGAGGAGACCATCCCAAATAAGAGGAAGGGTGGGTGTTTACTGGTAGAGGCGGCTTAAGGACAAAATGTCTCTAGAAATGTGTCTAGAAGCAGACTTGAAAACTAATATAAATGGTGACCAATTGGGCTCGGCTTTCAGGAGAGTGAAAACTTCCTCAATCTCAATGATTTTCATTTTTGCTTCTTCCTCCTGTATTTAGAAGTATCACTGAGACTGTTGTTACAAGGCTTAAAATTGCACCTGGTGTGCAGTGAGGGGTCAGTTTTTGGAGGAAGAAATTACTTAGGGAGTTTGGCAGACAGAGCACTCTATGATGAATATGACGGATTATAGTGTCCATCAAACTTCCCGCCCATCAACTCTATTTAGAGTCAGTGGGGCCGTCATGCCTCTGCTGATGTGCCTCGACTGTCTACATTGGTAGAAACCACACACCAATAGTCCAACAGTCTTGTGACCATAGTTATAAGCACATAATTTTGTATTTAGTGTGAATACTCTTATGTACTGTCTGCTCTCTTTGGGATTGCCAGTAAAAGCCAGGTGGCCTTGACGGGTCAAAAAAGAAAATAAGTCACACCACATCCTTAGAAACTTTTCCAGGGTGTTAGGGTCAACTGTTTGTTTTACTGAAATAAACTCCCAATTTGGAATTTTAAGGCATGAAATGTAGCAGATGTTCAGCAAACATTCAATACCTTCAGAGCAGCTACCATGGTACCATTTGAGATATCATCAGTGATGTCACTGACCATTTCATGAATGATGTAATATGTGACGTCATCAGCAGTACATTGCGGGGGCGTGAGTTATAGTTAGCTCAAATAACAATAGCACCCGAATTTTGCTGGTTTTGTACGAGTGAAATGTCCAACTAACTATAATGTCCCTGAAACCTGTGATATTTTTCAGTGAATTTCTAAGGTTTTTTAAATGCTAATTTCTAACTATAACGTCCCTGAAACCTCTGTTTTTTTCAGTGAATTTCAAAGGTTTTTTAAATGCTAATTTCTACCTATGGCTACAGAGATAGGACATGTACAGAAAGAGGAAGACAGGCACAGAAAGAACCAACAGAGGTGCAGAAAGAGGCCTTGTTGCAAAGTCCTCCTGTGGCCCCAAATTCTTGCTGTTAGTAACTGACTCTGACTTACCAGGCCAGGAGCCAGTGCTATGCTGAAAGACACTTAGAATACAGTGAAAACACCTACACACACTAGGATACACTATGGGTTGGGGTACCCCTGTGATTGGCATGACCTCCCCTGTAAGGCCATAGTACATAAGAGGGCAGGGGGATTAAAACTACCTCTAAGTCAGAGGTGAAGAAATAAGCAAGAGCTGTGCAGAAAAAAGCAAGAAAAGTACAGAAAGAAGCAACAGAGGTACTGAAAGAGAAGCAAAGGGTATAGAAAGAGGAAAGATAAGTACAGAAAGAAGCAACAGAGGTACAGAAAGAGGCAAGAGAGGTGCAGAAACAGGTAGCAAAGGTGCAGAAAGAGAGAACAGGGATGCAAAAGAGGCAAGAGAGGTGCAGAAAGAGGCAAGGTGGGTGCAGAAAGAGGCAAGAGAGGTGCAGAAAGAGGCAAGGTGGGTGCAGAAAGAGGCAAGAGGGGTGCAGAAAGAAGCAAGTGAGGTACAGAAAGAGGCAACAGAGTTGCAGAAAGATGTAAGAGAAGTACAGACACAAGCAAGAGAAGTGCAGAAAGAGGCAAGAAAATTGCTGAAAGAAGCAACAGAGGTGTAATAAGAAGAAATAGAAGTGCAGAAAGAGGCAAGTGAAGTGCAGAAAAAAGCAAGAGCAGTGCAGAAAGAACCAACAGAGGTGAAAAAAGAGGCAAGAGGGGTGCAGAAAGAGGTAGGAGAGGTGCACAAAGAGGCAAGAAAGGTACAGAAAGAGGCAGGAGGGGTACAGAAAGAAGGAAGAGAAGTGCAGAAAGAGGCATGAGAATTGCTGAAAGAAGCAACAGAGGTGTTGAAAGAAGCAAGAGAAGTGCAGAAAGAGGCAAGTGAGGTGCAGAAAGAAGCAAGAGCAGTGCAGAAAGGACCAACAGAGGTGCAAAAAGAGGCAAGAGAGGTGCAGAAACAGGCAGGAAATGTGCAGAAAGAGGGAGCAGGGGTGCAGAAAGAGGCAAGAGAGTTTCAGAAAGAGAAAAAAAGAAGAGTGCAAAAAGAGGCAAGATGGTTGCAGAAAGATACAAGTGAGGTGCAGAAAGAGGCAGTGGAGGTGCAGAAAGGTGTAGAAACAAGCAAGAAAAGTGCAGAAACAAGCAAGAAAAGTTCAGAAAGAAGCAATAGAGGTGTGGATAGAAGCAAGGGAAGTGCAGAAAGAGGCAAGTGAGGTACAGAAAGAGGCAAGAGAGGTGCAGAAAGTGGGAGGAGAGGTACAGAAAGAGGCAAGAGCAGTGCAGAAAGAACCAAGAGCTGTGCAGAAAGAGGCAAGTGAGATGCAGAAGGTGGCAAGTGAGGGGCAGAAGGTGGCAATAGAGGTGCAGAAAATGGCAGGCGAACAGCCGAAAGAAGCAAGAGGGATGCAAAAAAGGGAAGAAGGGTGCATAAAGAAGCACGAGAGGTACAGAAAGAAGCAAGAGAAGTGCACAAAGAAGCAAGAGAGGTGCAGAAAGAGAAAAAATGAGTGCAGAAAGAGAGAACAGGAGTGCAGTAAAAAAGACAACAGGGGTGCAGAAAGAAACAAGAGAGGTGCAGAAACAGGCAATATAAGTGCAGAAAGATGCAGCAGAGGGGCAGAAAGAGAGAGGAGGGTACAGAAAGAGGAGATTGAAATACAGAAAGAAGCACATGAGGTGCATAAAGAGGCAATATGGGTGCACAAAGAGGCAAGAAAAGTTCAGAAAAACACAACAGATGTGCAGAAAGAGGGAGGAAGGGTGCAGAAAGAAGCAAGAAAAGTGCAGAAAGAGGCAAGTGAGGTACAGTAGGAGGCAAGCGAGGTGCAGAAAATGGCAGGAGAACAGCTAAAAGGGGCAAGGTGGATGAAAAAAAGGGAAGAAGCAAGAGAGGTGCAGAAAGAAGCAAGAGAAGTGCAGAAAGAAGCAAGAGAGGTGCAGAAAACGGGAAGACGAGTGCAGAAAGAGAGAACAGGGGTACAGAAAGAAACAACGAGGGTGCAGAAAGAAACAAGAGAGGTGCAGAAAGAGGCAATAGAAGCTCAGAAAGAGAAAGATGCAACAGAGGTGCAGAAAGATGGAGGAGCAGTGTAGAAAGAGGAGAGAGAAGTGCAGAAAGAAGCAAATGAGGTGCAGAAAGAGACGAGAGAGGTGCAGAAAGAGGCAAGAGCAGTGCAGAAAAAAGCAAGAAAAGTACAGAAAGAAGCAACAGAGGTACTGAAAGAGAAGCAAAGGGTATAGAAAGAGGAAAGATAAGTACAGAAAGAAGCAACAGAGGTACAGAAAGAGGCAAGAGAGGTGCAGAAACAGGTAGCAAAGGTGCAGAAAGAGAGAACAGGGATGCAAAAGAGGCAAGAGAGGTGCAGAAAGAGGCAAGGTGGGTGCAGAAAGAGGCAAGAGAGGTGCAGAAAGAGGCAAGGTGGGTGCAGAAAGAGGCAAGAGGGGTGCAGAAAGAAGCAAGTGAGGTACAGAAAGAGGCAACAGAGTTGCAGAAAGATGTAAGAGAAGTACAGACACAAGCAAGAGAAGTGCAGAAAGAGGCAAGAAAATTGCTGAAAGAAGCAACAGAGGTGTAATAAGAAGAAATAGAAGTGCAGAAAGAGGCAAGTGAAGTGCAGAACAAAGCAAGAGCAGTGCAGAAAGAACCAACAGAGGTGAAAAAAGAGGCAAGAGGGGTGCAGAAAGAGGTAGGAGAGGTGCACAAAGAGGCAAGAAAGGTACAGAAAGAGGCAGGAGGGGTACAGAAAGAAGGAAGAGAAGTGCAGAAAGAGGCATGAGAATTGCTGAAAGAAGCAACAGAGGTGTTGAAAGAAGCAAGAGAAGTGCAGAAAGAGGCAAGTGAGGTGCAGAAAGAAGCAAGAGCAGTGCAGAAAGGACCAACAGAGGTGCAAAAAGAGGCAAGAGAGGTGCAGAAACAGGCAGGAAATGTGCAGAAAGAGGGAGCAGGGGTGCAGAAAGAGGCAAGAGAGTTTCAGAAAGAGAAAAAAAGAAGAGTGCAAAAAGAGGCAAGATGGTTGCAGAAAGATACAAGTGAGGTGCAGAAAGAAGCAGTGGAGGTGCAGAAAGGTGTAGAAACAAGCAAGAAAAGTGCAGAAACAAGCAAGAAAAGTTCAGAAAGAAGCAATAGAGGTGTGGATAGAAGCAAGGGAAGTGCAGAAAGAGGCAAGTGAGGTACAGAAAGAGGCAAGAGAGGTGCAGAAAGTGGGAGGAGAGGTACAGAAAGAGGCAAGAGCAGTGCAGAAAGAACCAAGAGCTGTGCAGAAAGAGGCAAGTGAGATGCAGAAGGTGGCAAGTGAGGGGCAGAAGGTGGCAATAGAGGTGCAGAAAATGGCAGGCGAACAGCCGAAAGAAGCAAGAGGGATGCAAAAAAGGGAAGAAGGGTGCATAAAGAAGCACGAGAGGTACAGAAAGAAGCAAGAGAAGTGCACAAAGAAGCAAGAGAGGTGCAGAAAGAGAGAAAATGAGTGCAGAAAGAGAGAACAGGAGTGCAGTAAAAAAGACAACAGGGGTGCAGAAAGAAACAAGAGAGGTGCAGAAACAGGCAATATAAGTGCAGAAAGATGCAGCAGAGGGGCAGAAAGAGAGAGGAGGGTACAGAAAGAGGAGATTGAAATGCAGAAAGAAGCACATGAGGTGCATAAAGAGGCAATATGGGTGCACAAAGAGGCAAGAAAAGTTCAGAAAAACACAACAGATGTGCAGAAAGAGGGAGGAAGGGTGCAGAAAGAAGCAAGAAAAATGCAGAAAGAGGCAAGTGAGGTACAGTAGGAGGCAAGCGAGGTGCAGAAAATGGCAGGAGAACAGCTAAAAGGGGCAAGGTGGATGAAAAAAAGGGAAGAAGCAAGAGAGGTGCAGAAAGAAGCAAGAGAAGTGCAGAAAGAAGCAAGAGAGGTGCAGAAAACGGGAAGACGAGTGCAGAAAGAGAGAACAGGGGTACAGAAAGAAACAACGAGGGTGCAGAAAGAAACAAGAGAGGTGCAGAAAGAGGCAATAGAAGCTCAGAAAGAGAAAGATGCAACAGAGGTGCAGAAAGATGGAGGAGCAGTGTAGAAAGAGGAGAGAGAAGTGCAGAAAGAAGCAAATGAGGTGCAGAAAGAGACGAGAGAGGTGCAGAAAGAGGCAAGAGCAGTGCAGAAAAAAACCAAGAGATGTGCAGAATGAGGCAAGAGAAGTGCAGAAAGAGTCAAGTGGGTGCAGAAGGAGGCAAGAGAACTGCAGAACGAGGCAAGAGAGTTGTAGAAACAGGCAAAAGGGGTGCAGAAAGAGGGAGCAGGTGTGCAGACAGAGGCAAGATAGGTACAGAAATTTGCAAAAGAGGTGCAGAAAGAAGCAAGAGTAATGCAGAAAGAACCAACAGAGGTACAAAAAAAGGCAAGGGGAATGCAGAAAGAAGTAGGAGCGGTGCACAAAGAGGCAAGAGGGGTACAGAAAGAGGCAGGAGGGATACAGAAAGAGAGAAAGGAAGTACAGAAAGAAGCAACAGAGGTACAGAAAGAGGCAAGAGAGGTGCAGAAACGGGCAGGAAAGGTACATAAAGAGGGAATAAGGGTGCAGAAAGAGGCAAGAGAGGTACAGAAAGAGGGGGAATGGGTGCAGAAAGAAGCAAGTGAGGTGCACAAAGAGGCAACAGAGGTGCAGAAAGACGCAACAGAGGTGCAGAAACAAGCAAGAGAAGTGCAGAAAGAGGCAGAAGAATTGCTGAAAGAAGCAACAGAGGTGCAGACAAAAGCAAGAGAAGTGCTTAAAGAGGCAAGTGAGGTGCAGAAACAGGGTAAGAGAGGTACAGAAAATGACAAGAGAACTGCAGAAAGAGGCAAGAGGAATGCAAAAAGGGAAGAAGGGTGCATAAAGAGAGGTACAGAAAGAAGCAAGAGAAGTGAAGAAAGAAGCAAGAGAGGTACAGAAAGAGGGAAGACAAGTGCAGAAAGAGACAACATGGGTGCAGAAAGAAACAAGAGAGGCGCAGAAAGAGGCAAAATAAGGGCAGAAAGAAGCAACAGGGGTGCAGAAAGAAGCTAGAGGGGTGCAGAAAGAGGCAAGAGAAGTGCAAAAAGAAGCAACAGAGGTGCAGAAGGAGGCAAAAGAACTGCAGAAACAGGCAAGAATGTTGCAGAAACAGGCAAAAAGGGTGCAGATAGAGGGAACAGGTGTGTAGACAGAGGCAGGGTAGGTGCAGAAACACGGAAGAAGAGTGCTAAAAGAGGAAAGAGGGATGCATACATTTGCAACAGAGGTGCAGAAAGAAGCAAGAGCAGTGCAGAATGAATCAACAGAGGTGCAGAAAGAGGCAAGAGAGGTACAGAAAGAAGCAAGTGAAGTGCAGAAAGAAGCAGAAACGGTGCAGAAAGATGCAAGAGAACAGCAGAAAAAGGCAAGAGAGGTGCAGAAAGAGGAAGGAGAGGTGCACAAAGAGGCAAGGGGGTACATAAAGAGGCAAGAGGGGTACAGAAAGAAGCAAGAGGAGTGCAGAAAGAAGCAACAGAGGTGCAGAACAAGGCAAAAGAGGTGCAGAAACAGGCAGGAAAGGTGCAGAAAGAGGGAACAGGGGTGCAGTAAATGGCAAGATGGATACCGAAATTTGCAAAAGAGGTGTAGAAAGAAGCAAGAGGAGTGCAGAAAGAATCAATAGAGATGCAGAAAGAGGCAAGAGGGGTACAGAAAGAGGCAAGAGGAATGCAAAAAGGGAAGAAGGGTGCATAAAGAGAGGTACAGAAAGAAGCAAGAGAAGTGAAGAAAGAAGCAAGAGAGGTGCAGAAAGAGGGAAGACAAGTGCAGAAAGAGACAACAGGGGTGCAGAAAGAAACAAGAGAGGTGTAGAAAGAGGCAAAATAAGGGCAGAAAGAAGCAACAGGGGTGCAGAAAGAAGCTAGAGGGGTGCAGAAAGAGGCAAGAGAAGTGCAAAAAGAAGCAACAGAGGTGCAGAAGGAGGCAAAAGAACTGCAGAAACAGGCAAGAATGTTGCAGAAACAGGCAAAAGGGGTGCAGATAGAGGGAACAGGTGTGTAGACAGAGGCATGGTAGGTGCAGAAACACGGAAGAAGAGTGCTAAAAGAGGAAAGAGGGATGCATACATTTGCAACAGAGGTGCAGAAAGAAGCAAGAGCAGTGCAGAATGAACCAACAGAGTTGCAGAAAGAGGCAAGAGAGGTAGAGAAAGAAGCAAGGGAAGTGCAGAAAGAAGCAGAAACGGTGCAGAAAGATGCAAGAGAACAGCAGAAAAAGGCAAGAGAGGTGCAGAAAGAGGAAGGAGAGGTGCACAAAGAGGCAAGGGGGTACATAAAGAGGCAAGAGGGGTACAGAAAGAAGCAAGAGGAGTGCAGAAAGAAGAAACAGAGGTGCAGAACAAGGCAAAAGAGGTGCAGAAACAGGCAGGAAAGGTGCAGAAAGAGGGAACAGGGGTGCAGTAAAAGGCAAGATGGATACCGAAATTTGCAAAAGAGGTGTAGAAAGAAGCAAGAGGAGTGCAGAAAGAATCAATAGAGATGCAGAAAGAGGCAAGAGGGGTACAGAAAGAGGCATGAGAAGTACAGAAAGAAGCAAAAGAGGGGCAGAAAGAGGCAAGAGAACGTCAGAAAAAGGCTAGAGAGGTGCAATAAGATGAAGGAGAAGTGCACAAAGAGGCAAGAGGGTACAGAAAGAGGCACGAGGAGGTGGAGAAGGAAGCAAGAGAAATGCAGAAAGAAGCAACAGAGGGGCTGAAAGAGGCTAGAGGGGACAGAAAGAGGCAAGAGAAGTGCAGAAAGACGCAACAGAGGTGCAGAAAGAGGCAGGAGAGGTCTATAAACAGACAGGAAATGTACAGAAAGAGGAAACAGTGGTGCAGGAAGAGGCAAGAGGGATCCAGAAATTTGCAAAAGCAGTGCAGAAAGAAGCAAGATCAAAGTAGAAAGAACCAACATAGGTGCAGAAAGAGGCAAGAGGGGTGCACAAATAGGGAGGAGTGGTACACAAAGAGGCAAGAGGGGTACAGAAAGAGGCAAGAGGGGTGCAGAAAGAAGGAAGAAAAGTGCAGAAAGAAGCAACAGAGGTGCTGAAAGAGACAAGAAGGGTGCAGAAAGAGGCAATAGAGGTGCAGAACGAGGCAAGAGAGATGCAGAAAGAAGCAAGTGAGGTACAGACATACGCAAGAGAGATTCAGAAAGAAGAGAGTGAGGTAGGTTCAGAAAGAGGCAAGAGAAGAGCAGAAAGTGGAAAGTGAGGTGCATTAAGAGGCAAGAGAGGTATAGAAAGAGGCTAGATAAGTGTAGAAAGAGGCAAGAGAAGTGCAGAAAGAGGCACTTGAGGTGCAGAAAGAGGCACTTGAGGTGCAGAAAGAGGCAAGAGAGGTACAGAAAGAGGCTCAAGAAGTGCAGAAAGAGTCAAGAGAAGTGCAGAAAGAGACAAGAGAGGTGCAGAAGGAAGAGGGTGAGGTGCAGAAAGAGGCAAGTGAGGTGCAGAAATATGTAACAGAAATGCACAAAGAGGAACGTGAAGAGTAGAAAGAAGCAAGAGAGGTGTAGAAAGAAGCAAGAGAGGTGCAGAAAAAGGCAAGTCGGTGCAGAAAGAGGCAAGAGAGGTACAGAAAGAGGCAAGAGATCTGCAGAAAAAAGCAACAGAGGTGCTGAAAGAGGCAAGTGGGGTACAGATAGGAAGAGAAGTATAGAAAGAAGCAAGTGAAGTGCAGAAAGAAGACAGTGAGGTGCAGAAAGAGGAAGAAAGGTACAGAAAGAAGCAACAGAGGTGCATAAATAGGCAAGAGAAATGCCCAAAGAGGCAAGTGAGGAGTAGAAAGAAGCAAGAGAGATATAGAAAGAAGCCCAGAAGTGCGGAACAAGGCAAGTGAGGTACAGAAAGAGGCAAGAGAGGTGCAGAAAGAGGCAAGAGATGTGCAGAATAAAGCAACAGAGGTGCTGAAAGAGGCAAGTGGGGTGCAGAAAGGGGCAAGATAAGTGCAAAAAGAGGCACATAAAGTGCAGAAAGAAGACAGTGAGGTGCGGAAAGATGAAGAAAGGTGCAGAAAGAAGCAACAGAGGTGCAGAAAGAGGCAAGAGAGGCACAGAAAGCAGCAAGAGTGGCTTGCCCACCATTAGTACCAATTTAACACCCACATTTAGCAATAAGTAACACATGACTATTCCAGCTTTGTAAAGGGCCTTCCACCAGGCTGTAACATTTGAGCCGTTTGAGCTAGAAACAAGGCTTTTTTGTTCAAATCTGCAGATTAGTCAGCAGATGATGGAATATTTGGCAAATGCAGAAAATGTTTAATTATGTGAAAATTGGTGCAGCCGAAAAGTCACATAATTCCAATGGCCCTGCTCATACCTCTGACTAGGTCCAGAAGTGCTCCTCAGTGGTTCGTTCATGTTTGTGTCTCAGTGAGTTTATAGTTTGGCTTCTATGGAAATGAGGAAGACTAAACCTGAGGTTACCACTCCACAACACAGACTACAATACCACATAATTACTCTCCAAAACACATAATACCACTCCACATAATTCCTATACACAAAATACCACATACTTTATATTCACATAATGTCACTGCACAACATACCACATAATTCCACTACACACAACGTACATCCACTCTACACCAAAAAACATTAGTAAAGATGTTTTACATTTACAGCGCCAATAGCTCTAACTCTCCCAAATGTGAGACTTAGTACATTACAAATGCTTCTTTAACTGGTAGTCGTGTTTGCAGAGTGGTGCAGAAAGAGAGCTGGGCCTCCGACCAGTGCTTAAGAATTCTGCTGCGTAGGACTTACAGGAGGTACTAGAACGGCTTCATGGCCCCCAAAGTCCCTCAGGAGTAAAGTGGATTTCATCCCCCAACCAGAAACTGTGCCAGAGTGGAGGAGAATGGGGGGGAGGGTGGCCTCTGAAGCCCTCTT
Organism: Triturus cristatus; assembly: GCF_964204655.1. Taxonomy (NCBI): domain Eukaryota; kingdom Metazoa; phylum Chordata; class Amphibia; order Caudata; family Salamandridae; genus Triturus; species Triturus cristatus. The sequence goes on along the minus strand of NC_140593.1, from coordinate 577,900,779 downwards.
AGCAATCCTACTGTGTGAGACTTAGTGGAGGTAATAGGAGAAGTAGTTGTCCAATTACCCCTCCTATTACCTCCATTAAGTCCCACACAGAGGGATTATTTATTTATTTATTTATTTTCAGAGCGCTTTACATTTACATATCTTTAACTTAGAACAACATAGGATTGTTAATTTGTCATAGTAAGCTACGCCTCCTTTCCCCACCACTCTGCAAACACACTCTCCAGCGCGCCCTTGGATCGGGATTAAAGTCCCCTTCGCTGCTGGGGGTCCTCATGGGCCAACTAGCCTACCTGATACCTCCAGTATGCCCCAGATAGTGGGATTGCTGATCGGTGGACACAGGCCACGCCCCCTTTGTCCACCACTCTCCAAACGTGCCTCCTGGTGCACTCTTGGTTGGGGGATGACGTCCCTTTGCCTCCTGAGGGTCCCTGGGGCCAACTAGAGCACCAGGTACCTCTAGTAAGCCCCACACAGCTGGATTGCTGAGAGTGGTCTGAGGCCATGCCCCCTTTTTACACCACTCTGCAAACGTGCCTCCTGGCACACTGCTGCTCGGGGGATGAAGGCCCCTTGTGTCCTGAAGTCCTCAGGACACAAGAGGACCTCATCACCCCACCACCACTGCTCTCAGAGTCAAAAAGTGTCAGGACAAACAGAGGATATGCATTTCTTTGTTGGAAGGATTGATTTATGGGTAGCTCCATTTCCTTGTAGCTGAAGCCATCCTGCAGGTGCTACAGCTCGCTTCCAATAGCAGAGTTTTGTTGGCATTGAATTTTGGGAGCAGGACCCTCTTGCCTCACCATTAAGAGAGGATTTCCCCATTATTACAAATGTGTGAGGCGAGCAAGGGAGGAAAGAGGGGTATGTTACTGCCTCTTTCTCATTCTAGATAGCCTTGTGTGTGTAAGAATTTTTTTTAGACTGTGGCAACACTGCACAGGAAATGGATTTTAAATGTATATATACATGTAGCCATTTTATTTGGCCAGCAATGTTGTATCACCAATTATATTGCAATTGCAGTGTTTTGATGGCATTTGACGTTAATTAAATATGCACTGCAAGTGTGAAAAACAATCGAAAGGCATGCTGGTCATGTTGTAGTTGAATGGACTAAGAGGCCACACCGGAGCATGTATTTCATCAAGTGGCCACTGTATGCAGTAACCCCGCACACCTGTGAACAATATTGAAGTACAGAGCCGAAATGCTTTAGGACAGACAGAGGATTAGCATTTTGCTCTTTGTATTTCTGGAATAAAACACATGGAGTCCAGCAATTGGGCTTTAGTGTTTCTTTGCTGGAAAGTGATATATATACATATTATCTACTGGCGGTCGCCAGTATATAGTTATAGTTAGGACCGTGTTTCCATAGGAAATCTGAAAATTCTATTTTGAATAACTTTGGCGCCGGTTGATGAATCCTCGCGAATTTTTTGAAATAGGTGGGGCGCTCCGCTCCGCTCCTACTCTGAAAGTCTCGGGGTGATTAGTCAAGCCGGGGCCGAGAAAAAAGGGGGGTCCCAAAATGCGTTTTCCCCATGCATTTTTCCATAGGGACCTTTAGTCCAAGGTACAGCCCGAACGGCTGAACAGAATTATTTGAAATTTGGCAAAGAGAAAGTCCTCAGGTCAGGGATGTGCCTTTTGAATATCTGGAGTCAATCTGTTCAGTAGTTCCTGAGAAAATTTCAGTTAAAAGTACATATATATCTATAGGCGCGCACCGTGCGCGTACGGTAAGCATACCGTACGCGCACGCTGCCGTGCGCGAGCGTAATTCTGATTGGTGGTTACATGACAGTAAACATTCCAGTCGGTCGAAATCAGGAAGTGTCGGCCGCCATTTTGTCTCTCGCAGTCTGAGGCAGTGAAAAACAAAGGTGGAGAATGTGAAAAGGGGGCAGGGTGGACAGTTCCTGACCCCCTAGCCTTTGTCAGGGGGTCACTGAAGGACCCCCAAGGATGAAAAAAACATTTTGTATTTTTTTTCGAAAAAGTGCGGGGTGCGCGCACTGTGCGTGCACGGCACGCACAACGCATCGTGGGCGCTCGGTGCACGAAGCGCACCGAGCGCCCACAGCGCGCGCACGTTGAGTGAAGCGCACCGTGCGCGCACGGTGAAGAACCTGAAAAAATATATATTAATAAATACATAACTTAGCATTTAAAAAAACGTACAAATTCACTTAAAAAACCATAGGTTTGACACACGTTATAGTTATGAATTAGCATTTAAAAAACCTTGCAAATTCACTTAAAAAAGCATAGGTTTCACACATGTTATAGTTAGCTGGACATTTCCCTCGGAAAAAACCAATGAAATTCCCCCGTTATAGTTAGTGCAGGCAACTATAACTCACGCGACCGCAATCCTCTGCTGATGACGTCAGATATTACATCACTGTATTTAGACACCTATTTACCCATGTCTTCTTCCATTAATCTTTAGCTATACATATATTACAAATATTTATTTTTCAGAAAGACACATATTTAATCAGTGATGTAATATCTGACGTCATCAGCAGAGGATTGCGGTCACGTGAGTTATAGTTGCCTGCACTAACTATAACGGGGGAATTTCATTGGTTTTTTCCGAGGGAAATGTCCAGCTAACTATAACATGTGTGAAACCTATGGTTTTTTAAGTGAATATATATATATTATCTACTAGCGGTCGCCAGTAGATAGTTATCGTTAGGACCGTGTTTCCATAGGTAAACCGCAACATTCTATTTGGAATAACTTTGGCGCCGGTTGACGAATCCTCGCGAAATTGTCAAAATAGGTGGGGCGCTCCGCTCCGCTCCTACCCTGAAAGTCTCGGGGGGATTCGTCAAGCGGGGGCTGAGAAAAAAGGGGGGTCCCAAAACGCATTTTCCCCATGCAATTTTCCATAGGGACCTTTAGTCCAAGGTACAGCCCGAACGGCTGAACAGAATTACTTGAAATTTGGCAGAGAGGTAGGCCTCAGCTCAGGGAAGTGCCTTTTGCAGGTCTGGTGTCAATCTGTTCAGTAGTTCCTGAGAAAATCAAAAGTAAAATCATATATATATGTGGGCGGAGCCTAACCACACATCTCATCCTGAGATCTGATTGGCTGTCAGCACTTCATCCAAGAAGTGTTGGCAGCCATCTTGGGACCAATATACATGATAGCACCTCATTGAAAAGCATTGCAGTTAATAGAAGGTTTTAAGACTTTAGTTACATTATAAATCATTTGTTGATGGTACCATACTCATTTTAGGAATTGTGGTATGTTCTAAGGTGATTTCACCATGTGAAAAAGCCTTCTGCTGGGATATCATGATTGAGAGAAAAATATTTTCTCATGCTTTTCCCACAGAGGTTTGGAAGCTAAACTGAGAGCTTATTTTCTGTAAATTCACATTATCTTTCTCAGTCACGTGAGAATGAAGTCTGACATTCTCAGTAAAACATGTACATCCAACAAGGGCAGAGACTGTCAGTTGATTCCTTTGTGTTCTACTGCAGCTTCCCAGAGTGTTCCAAAGAACAACTAGAGCGCTAACAGTCCTACTTATGATAAACGTATGGCACACCTGAAGCCATCTTGCTTGGATTAAAGTGGTAACTCTTAAAACATTTAATTTAAAAAGGAACAAAATGAGGGGGTTCATTTTTCCATAAAAAGTATGATTAGTGCTGCAGAAAGAAAAATTAGGGCACATTTTGAGTGACTTCTCAAATCCTCTTCTATTTCATTAAAAAATTCTGACATGCAGACTGAAACATGCACTTTCTATACCAGCAGCAGTTTTCCCTGGTGAGCAGTAGCTTTACTACAGTGATCTAATGAACAAAAAGAGTGCTAACATTCTGAATTTATGGCAAATGTGTGACACATCTGAATGCCTCCTTGATGGAATCAAAGTAAAAAACTGAAAGTATTTCCTACTGAGGAGACTGCAGGAAATGAGGAAATTAGGAAACTTCATAACAAATAAGTCTCCCAAGATGGCCACCAGAGACAAAAGAGCCCAAATGTAGCCCAAATATCACCCAGATGTAGCCCAAGTATAGCCCAATGACAGAATGTCCCAGAGTGTTCTTAAAAACAACTAGAGCGCTTACTGTCTTCATTATGACAAAAGTATGGCACACCGGAAGCCATCTTGATTGGAATAAACTGGTAACACTTAAAACATTTAATGTTAAAAGGAACACAATGAGGGGGTTCATTTTGCCATAGAATTTATGATTAATGCTGAAGAAAGAAAATGAGGGCACATTTTGAGTGACTTCTAAAATCCTCTTCTATTTCATTAAAAAATTCTGGCATGCAGACTGAAACATGCACTTTTATACTAGGAGCAGACTTCCATGGTGAACAGTAGTTTTACTACAGTGATCTAATGAGCAACTAGAGTGCTAACATTCAGAATTTATGGCAAATGTGTGACATATCTGAATACCTTCATGATGGAATCAGAGTAAAAATCTGAAAGCATTTCCTACTGAGGAGACTGCAGTACATGAGGAAATTAGGAAACTTCATAACAAATAAATCTCCAAAGATGGCCACCAGAGACAAAAGAGCCCAAATGTAGCCCAAAATCACACAGATGTAGCCCAAATATAGCCCAATGACAGAAGTGTGCAAAACACTTATTATTTTGTGTTTTTGCAGTGTTAGATAGTGCAGACTTGTCAGGTATTGGAGTGCTTTACATGAGCATTGGTTACATCACACAAGAACAAATTCATTTTGTTTGTAGACATGGGGAGACTAAGTGATTTGACCAGAATCACAGAATGTCGAGCTGAAGCAGAAACTCCAACCTGGTTCCCCAGTTGCAAAGTCTGCAGTTCTGGAAGTAACACCACATCCTCTCCCCTAAGTGCAACATTTAATCAAGTGGTCAACTGGATAAAAAAACATAAAGATAACAAATAATTTAAAAGTGCTTTGTCGCTATTTGAAAACTCAGAAAATATGTCCTTATTTTAGTCTTTTAGAGCACTAACCATAATTTTGATGCCAATAAAACCCTCTCATGTATGTAATTTCTAAAGGAAATGCTCTAGGTATTACAGTTTTGATTACATCAAGATGACGTCAGGCGTTCCACACTTTTGTAATAAATATAGAATGTTAGCAATCTAGTTGTTCATTAGGATACTGTTGAGAGGCAGAGGCCAGGGGCACGGACTCTGAAAATTGAAGGCAGGTAGGAGGGTGCAAAGGCAACAATTTAACCACACTGAGCAGGCAGGAAGGGCTGTGGCAGCACAACAGACTATGGAGGGCAGTGGAAAGGGGGGCAGGGGCAACAAACCAACAATACAGGACTTGCAAGAGAGGCTGTGGCAATGTAATAGACCATTGTGGGCAGAAGGAAGAGGCAATGGTAGTACAACCATACATGCCAACAGACCCGATTCAGCCAGGAAACGTCCAATGTTTTTAAGCTCAAATGGGCTTTATTTGATCTGTCTACAATCTCCTCTTTTTCAATGTAACTCAAAGGGGAAAATCAATACCCCAGTTTTTTTTCAAAATCTCCCTCTTACCAAGTTCAAAATGTTCGCAAGTATGGTACATTGGATCATGGAAGGAAATGGGGTAGGGACATGGACTTGGATAACAGAGGACAGGAGGGACATGGGGAGGTGCACCAAACTGACCCTGCAGGGCAGGCATCAGGGTTTGCAGCAGCACAATACACCACACAGGGCATGCAGGACGGGAGTGCAGCACAACAATCCATAGAAAGCAAGAGGGAGGGGACAGGACCATGCACATGGACAACAGAGAACAGAGGGGCAAGAGGCAATGGTAGCTAGCTGACCATAATGGACAGACAGGAGAGAAAGCTGCAGCATAACAGACCATAAAGGGCAGGAGGGACGGATCAGGGGCATTACAATGGAACAGACAAGCCAGGAGGGAGGGAGTAGGGGTCTGCACATGTAAACAGAGGACTGGGGGCAAGGGGGCAGGGCAGCAGCAGCAAAAATAGCCATGGAGGTCAGGCAGGATGGGCACTAGAAGCAAGACACACCATGAAGAGCAACAGTGAGACTGTGATGGCTTACACACAGACCATGGAGGGAAGGTGGGAGGGGGTCAGCGGCAGCTAACTGACCACACAGGAAAGGTGGGAGGGGCCATGGCAGCACAGAAGACCATGCATGGCAAGTGGGAGGGTTAGTGGCACCACAATGGCTATGATGGGCAAGAAGGAGGGTGCAGGGGCATGCACAAAGGATGATGGAGGATAGAAGGGAGGGTCAGGACCTGTGCACAGACAAGAAGGTTCAGGGGAAGGGGCCTCACAACAGACCACACGGGGCAGGCAGGAGGAGCAGTTGCAGCACAACAGACCAGGGAGGGCAGAAGGGTGTGGCAGTACAATGGTCCATGTAGGACAGGAGGAAGAGGATAGGGGCATGGCATGTGGACAGGCGGGGTGGAGGTGGCAGGGACAGGTTACAGTCATCTAACAATGCTAGGCAGGTTGGAGCGGAGTGGCAGCTCAACAGAACACTCAGAGTAGATAGGAGTGGCAGGTCCATGGAACATGGTGGGCAAAAAGGATGGAGCAGGCGCATGCACAAAGACATCGGAGGGCAGGGGGAAGGAGAATAGGGGCAGCAAGCTAAGCACAGAGTTTAAGCAGGAGGTCAATGATGGGGCATAGAATTGGGCAATGGAGGGCAGGAGGAGTGGACTGGTACATCATACTAAATTGAGGGCAGTGGCAGCACATCAGACCATGCATGGCAGGAGGGAGAAGGCTAGTCTATGGATTCACACAACAGAGGATAGGGAGGAGGGGGATCGGGCAGCAAGCTAACTGTTCAGAGAAGGCTGGTATTAGGAACTTTATTGTTTTTAAAACGTGTGTCTGTGCGAACTACTTAAAATATGAACAAGTATGCAGCATAATCTCACTTTTATTCAGGAAGAAGAGGACGTTTGTGACTGTGACTCCGGGCTCACTTGGCAGAAACACCCCCTGACCCTCCACCCCCTATCGCAAAATGTAATGCCCGTGAAAAGGGTAGGTGAACACAGTGTTATATAGAACATAGTCCTGAGAGCACGATTGAAAATGAAAACTAGATATATTGTATGGTATAAAATATGCACCAAAAAGTGTGATATAAGATGAACCGGGCATGAAATATAATATGCAATAGATTGTGCGCAATGACAGATTCATTGGAGAGCGCGAGATAGCACAGGCATAAGCGCGTGCTATGCGATATGCGCCTTGGAGTGTAATATGCACAGGGCAGTGTTGTGTAACCTAGCTAGTCTCTAAAGTTGTAATATAAAATATGTGCTGGGGAGTGTAACGTTGCATATGCACTGTGACAAAGATATGGATCCCAGATTGTAATATGTATGGCATAGCACTGTGCGTTATAACATAGGCATCGTGGAAGGCACGTTAGATGGGGCAATATAACCCGTGCGAAGACAAGTGTGGCATGACATATTCACGGGTGGTGTTACAGTGCACATGGGCTAGAGAGTGTCATAGCATATGCACTAGCTAGTGGAATACAACACAGAGGTGTGTGGCACTCAGCAGGCAATGGTGGGTGTAACACAGCATTGGGCTCTGCCAGGAGCGCGCTGTGACTCTCAAGTGATGTTCGTCCCCTTTCCAGAGAGTAAAATAAAAAGTATTACACATCCGGCAGTGGATGTGTGTTTTATTAACCGTGAGGGGGGGTTTCTTGCATAGTTTTGGTCGAATCTTTGTCGAATCCCCTTTGAATGGCTTGGTGTGCATGTTTATTAAATGTGCCCGTCAATAGCTACCCATGTTTGTATAAATAAACGACTAGGGTGTCTACCGGGATTAGGCACGGTAGGGCATCAGACATGTCAGAGCTTCACTAGTGGTGTAAATACATTCCACGTGGATTCATTGTATGCATAGTCGCCTTTTAATGAATATCACGCAAATCGTCATGGTGATAGGTACGTATGGTTTGTCCAGCATGTCCTAGGTGTGGCTATAAATATATATTTTTTTAAAATAATAAAAAACAGTGGCCGGCCCTGGGGATTGGGGTCAAAAAAATATAATTAGGAGACAGGCCCTGGGGGATGGGGTCATCAGGGCCAATAAATTAGAATAAGAAGGGGAACCACACAGCCCCCCTTCTTAAAAAATTAAAATAAATAAAAGACTGGCATCGTGCCGGAGGCCACGACCCCTCCTTGCAGCACTCTGCAAACGCGCCCCCTGGCGAGTTGTAAGTTGGGGAATTAATTCTTTTTCAATACTGAGGGTCCCTGAGGGCCAACTAGCCCAACAGGCATCTCCAGTATGCGCCAGGGAGCTGCGCTGCAGACAGGTGTTCTGAGGCCAAGCCCCTTTTTAAACCTCTCTGCAACACAGCTCTGTGGCACTTACTGGAGGTACCTAGTGGTCTAGTTTGACCCTAGGGACCCTTAGGCTTCAAGGGGACTTAATCTCTCAACTTAGAACAGCCACTGGGCGCGTTTACACAGTGGTGAAGGGAGAGGACGGGGCCTGAGGTGACGTGTGCAAACACGCACTATGGCACGTTTTAAATTGGGGATATAATTTCCCTTCAATACTGAGGGCCCCTGGGGGCTAACTAGCCCACCAAGTGCTTCCAGTAAGCGCCACTGAGCTGCATTGCAGAGAGGTGGTCCAGGTCGTGCCACTTTTTACACCTCTCTGCAATGCAGCTCTGTGGCACTTACTGGAGGTACCTAGTGGGCTAGTTGGACCCTAGGGACCCTCAGGATTCAAATGAACTTAATCTCCCAACTAAAAACAGACACAGGGTGTGTTTACACAGTGGTGAAGGGAGGGGACGGGGCCTGAGTTAACGTGTGCAAAAATGCCCTGTGGCCTGTTTTAAGAGGTAGTTTTAATCCTCCTGCCCTATTATATACTAGGGGCTTAAAGAGGAGGTCATGCTAACCACAGGGGGACCCCAACGCATAATGTTCCCTAGTGTATGTAGGTGTTTTCACTGTATTCTAAGTGTCTTTTAACATAGCACTGGCTCTAGGACTGGTTAGTCAGACTCAGTTACCACCAGTATCCGTCTGAAAAAGTTGAGGGTACAGGATGATTTTGCAACAAGGCTTCTTTCTGCTCTTCTTTTTGTTCTTTCTGCACGTTATCCTTCTTCCTGCACTTTTCTTCATCTTTGAGGACTTCTGTTGCTTCTTTCTGCACTTCTTTTTTTTCTTTCTGTGCATTTTTTCTTCTTTCTTTACATGTCCTATCTCTGTAGGCATAGTTAGAAATTAGCATTTAAAAAACCTTTGAAATTCACAGAAAAAACCATAGGTTTCAGGCACGTTATAGTTAGGAATTAGCATTTAAAAAACCTCAGAAATTCACTGAAAAAACCATAGGTTTCAGGGGTGTTATAGTTAGCTGGACTTTTCACTTGTACAAAACCATTGAAATTCTCCCGATATAGTAAGTTCAGCTAACTATAACTCGCGCGCCCGCAATGCACTGCTGATGACGTCACATATTACATCACTCATGACATGGTCAGTGACATCACTCATGACATCACTGATGACATCTCAAATGACATCACTGATGACATCACTGATGACATCATCCTTGTGATAGAGTGGCAGACCTCCTCTCACCCTAATATAACCTTTGATATACACATTCACAAATAGAGACTAAAATTTTCAAAACAATGGACATACCAATACCAGTTACAACAACCTCTTCAGTAATTCTAAGATCCACATACACATCCACTCATTCACCAACAGTCCTATACAGTCACTCATACATGTACTCACTCATCATATGTACTCATACACCTATACATCCTGTTACACAATGCCACTCATCCATAGAGTTACTCACACACATAGTCACTCATGCTAATAAAGAATCAAACATACATTTACTTGCATATACAGTTATACACACACCACCACACTTACTTCTACGGAAACTTACACATACTTAGTCTTTTAAACAATCACTTATAGAAACACATACTTATTCATACAGGAACTCTTTCAATCTCTCACTCTCACATATACTTACTTATATACACCAATAGTCACATATACTAGTTTAAAACATATGAAGTTACTCATAAAGACACTATTGAGACAGTCATTCACTCACTAACACACCCATAAACACACTCATCCACCCATACAGTCCTGCACACATGCTGTCTTCAACACATACAAACAGTGAGTCACTCATTCATGCACCTATGCACTACGTAATACCCCCCACTGAACCATGCAGACACTCAGACTGATACTCAAAAAACCAACTAATAACCTATATAGACACCCATGTAGCTACTCACCAACCCATGCAGCCACTTATACACAAAGTGAGAGACTGATACAGATATTTACATATTTAAACATTACTCACTAAGCCATGTATTCACTATGATACACTTAATCAGTCAGTTACACAATCAATTTTTCAAAAACAAATCATCCATTTAGACACTTATATACCCATTTATTCTTCCATCGACCTTGAGATATACATATATAAAACATATTTAATTTTCAGAAAAACACACATTCACTGGATGATGTCATCAGTGATGTCATCAGTGATGTCATTTGAGATGTCATGAGTGATGTCATGAGTGATGTCACTGACCATGTCATGAGTGATGTAATATGTGACGTCATCAGCAGTGCATTGCGGGCGCACGAGTTATAGTTAGCTGAACTAACTATAACGGGGGAATTTCAATGGTTTTGTACAAGTGAAAAGTCCAGCTAACTATAACACCCCTGAAACCTATGTTTTTTTCAGTGAATTTCTGAGGTTTTTTAAATGCTAATTCCTAACTATAACGTACCTGAAACCTATGTTTTTTTCTGTGAATATATATATATATATATATATATATATATATATATGTTTGGACAATCCAGAGAGGTAAACGGAAATTCATGGATATATATATATACATATATATAGATATAGATATAGATATATTCCCTGAAAAAAACATAGGTTTCAGGGACGTTATAGTTAGAAATTAGCATTTAAAAAACCATTGAAATTCACTGACAAAACCATAGGTTTCAGGCACGTTATAGTTAGAAATTAGCATTGATAAACCCTTAGAAATTCACTGAAAAACCATAGGTTTCAGGGACGATACAGTTAGTTGGACATTTTTTTACATACAAAACTATAGAAATTCCCCTGTTATAGTTTGTTCAGCTAACTATAGCTCGCGCACCCGCAATGCACTTCTGATGACGTCACATATTACATTATTCATGACATTGTAAGTACCATCACTGATGACATCACTGATGACATCTCAAATGACTTCACTGATGCAAAGCAGCTCATGGGTGCTTACTGGAGGTAACTGGTGGGCTAGGTGGACCCAAGGGACCCTCAGGATTCAAGGGAAGTTAATCCCCCAATTTACAACACACCAGAGGGCCCCGTTGCACAGTGGTGCAGGGAGGGGGCGGGGCCTGATGTGACAAGTGTGCAAATGCGCCCTGTGGCACGTTGTAAGTTAGGGGATTAAGTCCCCTTGAATCCTGAGGGTGCCTGGGGGCCACCTAGCCCACCAGGAACCTCCAGTAAGCGCCACAGGGCTGCATTGCAGAGAGGTAGTCCGTGGCCATGCCCCTTTTTACACCTTACTGCAACACAACTCTGTGGCGCTTATTGGAGGTACCTGGTGGGCTAGTTGGCCGCCAGGGACCCTCAGGATTCAAGGGGACTTAATCCCCCAACTTAAAACACGCCACAGGACGTGTTTGCACACATGTCACATTAGGCCCCACCCCCTCCCTTCACCACTGTGCAAACGCACCCCGTGGCGCGTTTTAAGTTGGGGGATTAAGTCCCCTTGAATCCTGAGGATCCCTGGGGTCCAACTAGCCCACCAGGTACCTCCAGTAAGCGCCACAGCTGCGCTGCAGAAAGGTGTAAAAAGGGGCATGGCCTCAGACCAACACAGTGCAACGCAGCCCAGTGGCGAGTACTGGAGGTACCTGGTGGGCTAGATTGCCCCCAGGGACTCTCAGGATTCAAGGGGAACTAATTGCCAACCTTAAAACGCGCCACGGGCTCTCAAGTAGAAACTCTAGTCAAGAAGCAGACGCTTGCAATCGCTGGTGTCACAAAATGACACCAGAAGTCTCTGTGGTGACTGGAAATCCTGCTAGCGGCTGGCAAATCTCTCTAGCTCTCGCAAGCATGTATTACAGAGCCTTGCATTGTTCCCGTGAACATTGCAAGGCTCAAACAGCAGAATAATTCTGCCATGCACTGAATAGCGAATTTGAAAGGAACTGCGTGTTACAAACGTAACGTGGTGTTACCCAATTTTTCCAACTCCGTAAGCCGAAATATTTTTCCATGAGGCCTAATATAGTTTATATATAATTTGATGCAGACTGGGCTACAATGTGCTATATGGACCACTCATTGAATGAATGAAGAAATATATGTGACTTTTTATTAATGTGATTTACTTACTATAGCGATGTTCCCACATCAGGATCTGCAACAAACCTAGATGATTACACATCTGCAATATGCTTAAAAAAATATATATTATAATGGTAATATACATTAAAAAATAATATGGTGATTAGAGAATTTTTTCCCGAGCTGTGGCAAAGACGCAAAAGTAGTCAAAATATTAAGCCTTACCTTTACTTAGTAAAAGAACTTTAATGGTGTTTTATGTTTCATTCTATAATCATAGACAGAATTCAGTTAAAAATCGTAAATTATCTTGCTTATCTAAAGAGTACTTTAATTTTGTCTCTACGAAGTTCTTTTGCTTTCATGGGTTCACATTTGCATTTCAGAAATCCTTTAGGTCTTCGCAATTTCTGGCAGGTTAAAAACGTATGATTCCTCTATCAGCACAATTGCAATCATTAGCTGCAGACACTGATTTACGGTTATTGGTGGAATGTTTACAACGTTAAATCGTATGTCTCAATCCAATTGTTCATAATTTCGCAGTAAGTGTTCGATAATGACAAGGACTCTGGACATATTACTTGTCCTACAGCGGCCTGTCAATAAAGTTGCTAAAATGAACTCATGTAGAGATACTGGCAGCTCACATTTTGGTTTATGAGTGATGACACAAATCAAAAACACCACGGGACAAATATTATAAAGAGCTTTTCGAGGTGGATAAATGGAAGTAATTTGAAACAAACCTTCAAACATAGTAATTACCATAATTATATAGAACTATTCTTTCAGATGTACTATGGATTTTTCTTTTAGGCAAATTATATTGCTCATGTCTGGCATTACAACAACATGAAGCACTCTCCTAAAGGCAGGTGTGTTGTGCTTTGTTTGTGCACACTAATATTGATACTCGTAGCTGCAGCTTCAAGATTTAATTGATGGATAAAAAAGGCAGCAGAGCTGCTGCACAGGAAAGAGTCACTATTGCCCTGCTGGATGGAATTTGAAGACTGGCTATTGTTGTTTAACATAAACAAAAAGGTGATAAAATTGCTGAAATTAATGTTTATTCATAGGAGCTGTTTTACAGTAGCGGGTAAACAAACGTATCGGGCCATATCATAATCGGCTTTGGTGGGTCAGCACAGAATCAATAGGAGGAACTTCCTTGATCATGGAATCCCTTTAGTGGGGAAACGTGTGCTCAGTGGCGGCTCGCAGAGGGAGTGCTGTGGGGCGGTGAGGCGGGGGTGGGGGAGGGGCACGGTGGGGGTGTAGTGGAGTTGGACATACGATGGCCAGGAGTAGAGTATGTAAATAAATAAATAAAACTATTTACCTTGCGCTCGCTGCATTGCCGAGTTGGCGATGCAGCGAGCACAAGGTAAATGAATGAATGAATGAATGAAATTACATTTGTATAGCGCTTAGTTACCCTGAGGCCTCCTAGTGCTTGCGGAGCGGAGAGAACTAAGGAGAGAGGGATTCACGCTAGTGTGCTGAGAGAAAGAGGTGTGCTTTAAGCAGTTTCCGGAAGATCAACAGATCAGGTTCTCCTCGGAGGGTGGGGGGGAGGGCATTCCAAAGGTTGGAGGCATTCAGAGAGAACGAGCGTCCACCCCACCTAGATCTTCGGACTTTCAAGGGCGTGGCAAGAAAAGCAGAACTGGAGCAAAGAGTCCTGGGGGGTTGATAGGGGGTGACCAAGGACTGAATAATGTGAGAGCCGGTTTTCCAAATAGCTTTGTGGGCTAAGCACATAGCTTTGAAATGGATCCTTGCTCGGATGGGCAGCCAGTGGAGATTCCTTAAAGCAGGCTTTGCTGTTTGTCTACGGGGAATCAGTTTTGGATTACTTGAAGTCTATGCAGAGTAGACTGAGGGGCACCCAGATATAGTGCGTTCCCGTAATCCAGGCGGGACAGTATCAGGGCCTGTACCATAATTCTCCTAGCCTGAAAAGGGAGCAGGGGAAGAATTTTCCTGAGCATCCGCATCAGGCCAAAGCAAGTAGCAGAGAGCTTGGTGGCCTGATGGTTGAAGCAGAGGGAGCTGTCGAGCCATATGCCAAGGCTTTTGATCTGTTGCTTAGGGATGGGCATGGGGCCAAGACAAGTCGGCCAGATGAGTGACAAGGTGGGTGATGGAATTTTACCAAAGAACAGAAGTTCGGTCTTGTCCACATTTAGTTTGAGATGGGAACGCTCCATCCATTGGGCTACCGCCTCTAGGCAGGAACCTAGAGCGCAGGATGAGCCCTCAGAGTGGTTTAGTGCCACTACCAGTTGGGTGTCGTCTGCGTAGGTAATGATTTTTATGCCGAATGGGAGGACTATCTCAGCTAATGGGGCCATATAGGAATTAAAAAGCGTGGGGCTCAGGGAAGAACCCTGCAGAGCCCCACAGCTGAGTGGCCATTGATTGGATGTGGAGGTCCCCTAAAAGACTTGGAAGAATCGATCCTTTAAAAAGGACTGAAGCCAAGTGAGTGCCATCTTTCCCACTCCCATGTCTTCCAGCCGCTCGAGTAGGATATTTATTTATGTACTTACTTTGGGGCATATCATCAAACCCCGGAGATAAAATTATCGCCACTTTAGCGTCCGTTTTCGGACGGAAAGCGGCGATAATTTTATCATCTAATCAGCAAGGTCACGCTATCTCGTGAATCCTTGCATTATCGCCCTTTCCCCCAACGCCCATCTTTGCATCTCTAATGAGATGCAAAGTGGGTGTTCCTGCCCTGACATAACTGGAGAAATGTCGCTATGCGACATTTCTCCAATTATCAATGGGCACGTTAACCTGCAGAGTGACAAGCAAAGTAGCGATAACCTCTGTTATCGCTACTTTCCTTACGCCTGCTTCAAAACTGGCTTAGCCATGATATCCAATGTAAGGTGGATATCATGGCTAAGTATGTCTTGCCCTATCAGCAAGCTTTCGCCAAACCTTGTGCGATTATCGCTGTATTTCCAGCGATAATCGCACAATTGACAGCTTGCGCTCTGAATTTTATCGCTTTGGAGATAAGCGTTGCTGATAGCATGCTATCTCCGCGATAAAATTCAGAGTTGGCCGGCGATGATTATCCTCACGCTAAGAGCACAGAGCGATAATTATCGCATGGCCTTGATGATATTCCCCAAAATTCCTAGACGTTGTTTGTCTGACTCTACTACCCCCCCCACCCTGCCCCTCCCCCGCTCCATCGCCCCACAGCACTGCGCATGCTATGGATTCTCCTTCATATTTAGCATTTTTTCCAGTAATTAAATGATTTGTGGTTACCTCTTCCAGCTCAAGCTCTGTGTGTGTGGTTTGTACTGTTCATCTATCACTCACTGGGCCTGATTTGCAAACTGCAATTTTGAATAAATGTACACTTTTGAGTAAGTCTACTTTTTTCGGTATTCACAAACTGCACTTTGTAGTGATTTATACTTTTGAGTAAGTACAACACTACACATGACCAACCAGTGGAACTGCAACCTCCATTATTTTCTATGCGATAGTGCTGCAGTACCAGTTGATGTCCATGCATATTGCTGGATTTACTACTGTTTATTTTTCTAGGAAAACTTACACCCAGAGTTTGCAAATACAGAAACCGTACTCAAAAGTACAGACTTACTTAAAAGTGTAAGTTACCTTACCTTTGTGAATTAGACTCTCTAAGCCTCACTTTGCCTGCATTAAGGCTTAGAGGCTAAAGGCTTCTAAATCAGAAAAATGTATTAGGCTTCTGTTTTGAGCTCTTGAAAACAATGATTTATGTGAATGTTTTGTGGCAAAAGTAATGGGGAATGTCTAACTGGCACCTAAAATATTTTCTTAAGATGGTTTGATTGCATCATGTTAATGTGAAAACTTCTTCTCATATCATGTCATTAGATATTGATATGTAATTAAATTTGTGTGGGTGTTGGTAATATTTCCTGCACAATTGGTGAATATTATCAGGGCAACTGGAATTATGCAATTTTTACAGCTGCAGAAATGTTCACATAACTATGGATTTTCCACATTTGCCACATAATCCATTCTCTGGTGCACAATCTTTAGATTTTAAAATAAAGAATGTGTTCCTAGCTTGAAGCAATACAAAATTATTAAAAACCTAGCAACACGTGTTGCTGTGCAGTTAAAGGTCCTTTAAAAAGTTTGACTTGTTCCTTTTCTATAGCTTATTGCTGTGTTTGGGTGTTAAACTGGCACTAAAGGAGTGTACAAATGCCAAAATAAGGAAGTAGTACTCTCACAAACTGAGCTGCATTACGCCAAATATTTTGCCTTTTCTTGCCACATAATTTAGTCAGCCCTGCTTCTTAATTCAAGTGAACCTGCATATAATATTCATGTAACCATTGTGTCAACCACACTGCCCTCAATGTCTGAGTACCAAGAAAGTATTCATATGTACAACATTTATGTTTAACATGTGACGGGTGCTAAATAAATAAATGCAAAAATAAAAACAAACCAACGTGAGAGGTGGGTTGGCCTTCCATCAACTATTAACAACTTTTGGTCTCAAAGTAACCATTCCATTTAATACTGTGACGGCCAGAAAAGAGATTTGTGTCTCCGTTGACAGCTCCAAGCTAATTCAGTCAACCCAAGACTGAGTGTAGGATGCTGCACATTTCTGTGGGAGTCTGGTGTGTTTTTGGAACCAGTTGGTCATATGACTTGTAGAAGGGAACAGTAATTGAAAGTACTGGTCCTTAGTTACTTTTTCTGTTTAATCAGCGTTATTGGGAATAAATTGGCATAAATCAGGAACAACAATAATAACAAATCTGGGCGCAAGAGCTAAATAAATATGCAATTAAGTAACGCTATCTACAATTTTATATTTTATAGGGAAATAAGGGCAACAAAAACACGGGAGAGGAGGTTCGGAAGGGAACAGCAATTAAGATTGAGTAGCAGAATTCAGCAAATGATAAACCCGGAATAAGTAAAGAACATTGTTAATTAGAAAACTAGAATGGAAACGTATCATTGAAAGAAAGCAGAGTACCTAACACATTACAGGGGATTACATGTTTTCGTATAACTAACTTATTTAGCATGAATATCTAGAAAGTTTGTTAATTGCAACCAATATGACTCTATTTACATGAGGTCTGCACAGAGAAGCAAACGCAATAGCTAATCTATGATGATTAAAAACATTATATCACCATGCTTTGAATGAAATATTAGCAGAGCACTTCCAGTTAACAGTAATTTGCTGAAAAGCTAAGGCCAACATAAGGTCAAATAAGCCATTTTCATGTGCATTTAACTTAATAACATCTGATAAACTTCCTAAAAACAGTATTGTCATTGAACAACGTTATTTAAAATATGGTGGGGGTAAGTTGAGATGATACTTTCTTCCAAAAAGATGCAACTGGTGGGCATAGAAATAGAAGCTGTATCAAGTCACTGTGAGAGTGACTGCATGACCAACAGGATTTGTAATATGTTTTAGAGAAATTAGCTATGGAAGTAGGTGTAGTATATCACTTTATTCGATATAAAATATCATAAAAGTACGAGCAAAATTGATTCATCATAAAAGTCCATAATTATACAGCATATAACAATATAAAAGTAGGTTATAAAAAGGGAATATGTACAGATAAAAGACCATAAAAAACAATTCCTGATGTAACAAAACAAAATACTCATATATCTCTAAAGGCCTAACTCTTGCAAGGCCTTGACAATTTGGTACGTATCAACCAGGCACACCCCAAAAATTTGGCTACCCCACAGACCAGAGCAAGGGAAGAGGCATCAGTTAAGATAAAACGTAGCGCCACCCTGTAGTCCACAAAACCCACATTTCTGCAGATTGGACTAAGCCATTTCCTCCTTGCCGCCCTATAAACCGGGCACGCAAAGAGGAAATGGGGGATGGATTCATTGGAGGCAGAGCACCCGGGACAGTTGGCAGATGTTGCGCTCTGGTTTTACCAACCTGCTATCAAAGTGTTAAGTGGGAGGGTTCCAAACCTAAGCTTCATGTAGAGCATTCTGTCTTGTGGAGATTGTATAAAATCGAGATACTGCTCGGTTTTTGCATCAAGCTTGTGCTCCAGGAACTGGTCAGTGAGGATCCCTCGGTTGGGATTTCGAGCTTCCTCTCCCTTCACCCAATCCCAATAGGCTTTTTTAGTGATTTGCTTTGCGGGTGGAGTCTGGCTAGACCATGCCTCCCCATATCCAATTTCTGTGGCCAACTGCTTTAGTTTACAGATCCATTTGATCTTGTTGCCTGTATTTAGATTAATGATCTCATTCAGGGCAGCGGCATAGCTGGCCAGTTCAGGGGTGCGTCTCAAGCGGACCCAAAAGAGCAGCGGGCGCAATCTTGCTATGTCCTTAATAGAGCGTTTGCCCAAAGTAGGTGTATGATATAATCACATAGATTGATTAGTTAATGTTGATCTGCAAATTTAAATACTGCAGATGAAATTTTATTCCTTAAAGCAATGGGCCAAGAACATCCCAAATCTGTTTTCAAACTAAGTTTTAACTTGAATTTAGAACATGAAGGATCTGAGATGTAAAAAATTTATAAACAAAGGAAGCCTTTGACTTAAGAATAAGTATTTTTAAAAGGGAGGTATCTGAAGAAGGAGTAGGAGAATAAGAAGAGAGTGAATCAAGAATGTCAAAAATAATTTCCATAAGAATAGAAAATGTATGCTAAAATGAGCAAGGGCAGTTAAATTACTACTGGAACTGAAGGTTATTTCAGGCTTTACGGGATTGAAGCAGGGGAGAGATACCTTCACTCCAAGGAAGCTTCTAAGCAATTTGTTGAAGGCTGGTGGTGCTCTGGGGTTCTTGGAGTCCTCTCGGGTTTCAGGACAACACAGCAGTAGCGATTGTCAAGTAGCCTCAGGTTTGAGGATGACACAACAGTACCGATTGTTGAGTCCTGGGAGCAGGAGGCAGCGTTTGGCGTCTTTCTTCTTCTACAGCGGGGCTTCAGTTCATGTGCAGCGGGTCTTCTTTGCCTTGGTCTTCTCTTGTCCATGGAATGTGATGTTCAGGTCTCAGGGTACCAACTGATATACTTAATTTTAGGGTGTTACAAGGGTAGACAGGTAGTAGCCTATGGGTGACCTACTTTTAGGGTGTCTACAACCTTTAATGGCCACTTCCTGTTGAAAGAGGAACTACCCTAACTCTGATAGGATGTTGTCACCACCATCAAGGATGGTGGAATTTCAGAAGAGGGTTTCACATTGCCTCCCCCACCCTAAGGGTGGTGTAGGCTAAGTGGGGACTCGCCTCCTAATCTAACTAATTTTCCTGCATCTCCTCTTGCCAAACGTAAAGCAGGAAAGGGAGCTTGGCTTCCCTCACTCTCTGGAGGTCCTGGGTTGGATTTCAAAGGCGGCATTGTGTCTTGAAGTAGGCGTGAAGTACCTCTGCCCAGAGCAGGCTTTGTTTCTGTCCTCTGAGAGTGCTGGCTCATGAGGTTACAAACATGTCTGGTATTGACAGGCTAGTGAAAACAAGTCAGGAACCACATCAGGGTTTCAGGGGACCCGCTAAAAGGGTCTTCTGTATGAATTGTTTAAGAAATCCACCACTGGCATCAGTGAGGATTCATTAAAACAAGATGTTTGGTATCAAAAACCCAAGGAATCAGTGAAGCCATTATAGAGCTATGAAATTCATGTAGACAAGTATCCAGCCCATGTACTCTTCATAGCTTCACTGTACACTTACTACATCTCAGAACAGACTGGACATTTTACGGGCATTTCTGCTCATGCTGATATGCCCACACATAGGATATAGTGAACCCTGTCTTGTGGGCTAAAGGTCCTAAGTAGGGGTGACCTACCTATGTCTTGGGTGGCATGGCACACAGGGCAGTGTGCCATGTCGACTCTTCCTATTTCTCTGTACCAAGACACGCAGCCTGCAATGGCAGAGTGCATAGCCTTGGTGAGGGGTCTCTGGGCTGGCACAATCAGTGTTGCACTAGGGATTTACAGGGCCAACTGAATTTGTGCCAATTGTGGTATAGGTTTAGAGAAAGAACACTGGTACTGGGAACATGCTTAGCAGGAACCTAGTGCTCTACAGTTAAAGTTGCATCAAAAGCCAGGCAAACAGCGGGGGGGTACTGAAACAGAAAACCCACTTTCCTGCTTGGTTTTAAAAGAAAACATTCATGATTAAATAGAGGTGAGGATGAAATTATGTGTTAGAAGAGAAGGAAAAGACTTCTTTAAGAGAGAATGGTGCAAGAAGAGAAAGTTCATAACAAGCCATAGAAGGACACTCGAGGAAGGGGCTGTAAAGAGTCATGCGTGTTGGATTTCTTAAGCTACAATAAGGAGAGTCTAGACTTTTTCTTATTCCAAATAAACACAGAAAGAAAAGAGTCTCTTTTTTTAAAGTAAGGAATTGGTATATGAACTGGGATCATGGACAAGTATATCAGAATCGGAGTAATCATCATTTGTGATGGAGTCAAGACGACCCCACAAAGGCATAACATAATATAACATAACATGAGTATTTGTAAAGCGCACGTTCACCGGATGTATGATGGTACAACGCGTACCATCACAACGCGGTATGTTACATCGCGGTTTTGACAACGCAAGTCGTTACATCGACTTGCGTTGGAGGGCGCTGAATTTAGGAATAGTGTGAATTACTATTCCAACTCCAGTCTACGTACAGTAGGGAAGGTGTTGGAATAGTAATTCACACTATTCCTTAGTCTAGAGCGCCCTCCAGTGCAAGTCGGTGTAACGACTTTCGTTGTAAAAACCATCGATATAACCATACCGCGTTGTAATGGTTGCGTGGTAAAGGATGTTTCCCCCTCAGATGGATGAAAGGCTGAGTGGACCCGCCGGGATTCAAACCTGTGACCATGAGGCTGAACTAAGGACCCTGCAGTGGATACATTAGTCCACCAGACTCAGTCAGAATAATGGATTACAAGGGTATAGAATTTTATCTATTCTATTTAGCCCCTCTTTCATTAACTGAGTCTGAGATAGAATTGGTAAATCAGATACCCAGATATTTAATCTTATAACTATTACCGTGAATGCTGATAGAGTTGAAAGTTTGTTTAGTGCAGAGTTTAGTAATAGGCAACACTTGAGTTTTGTCTGAATTAATTTTATAACCTGAAACAGAGGAGAATTCAGATATTTCATGATGCAATGCAGGAACCGTAACATCTGGGTTAGAAAGGAAGAGGAGAATGTCATCAGCATAATCAGGAAGTTTCAGATGTTTATCACTGTATTGAAACCGGATACAAGGTCATTCTTCCTCATTCGAGTTAAGAAGGGTTCAAGGAATAAGACAAATAAAAGAGGTGTTAAAGGAGAGCTTGACGCACCCTGCAGTGTAAGGGAAGATATTGGGAAGCAACCTCAGTTATCAACACAGAAGCCATGGGGCCTGTGTAAAGTAGAGAAATGAGTGAAATGATACTGCGGCATAGAAAGTAACAGCAGCCAGGTGTAGAATAGAGAAGGAGCTTTATTTAAAACAAATGACCGACCCTTAGCAGTTCCAGACTGCTCCGTGGCGTGCAGAGATTCAGAAGTATAAAAGTTTTTATAAAATTGCATGAAGTCCGCTAGAATATCTTGGTCCTTGAATAAATGCTTTCTATCAGTTAATTGAATAGCTTCAATACAGGAGTGCTGTTTCACATAATTAGCCAGAAGTTTCCCAACTTTATTTTGTCCTCCGTAATAACAAGCACTGTTACGTAGCAAAATGGATGAACCATTTTCAGTGGTTATTTTATTAATATATAATTTTGCCCGGACAAGATCTTGTACAATGAAGTTCAAAGGAGAAGTATAAAATGGATGTTCAAGATGGTTAATATTCTTTAATAAGGATTTATGCTGTTAAGCACAAAAACACACACTGTTGTTTTGAAAGTGACCATAATAATTGAGGAGATGTACCTGTTCCCTCTTTAATCACAACAAATTCCAAAGCAAGCAAATAAGGTAGAAAAACAGGATCAAGTAAAAGAGAGTTGTTAAACCTCTATCTATTTCCATTTCATTTGGGAAGAGCTGTGAGTAGATCCAGATTAGTAAATACTATGGCATGATCCGAGATGACAATAGGCTCGATATAGACAGAAATAAGGTTCTGTGCTATTGATTCCTTCAGAAAAATATGATCTAGCTGAGAGAGAAACCATGAAGGGGGGGATAAAAAGAAATCTTTATCCAGTCAGATTACGAAATCGACACACATCTATTAAATGATTTTGGGAAATAGCAGAATTCATTGTTTGTAAGATTTGTGGGGAAAAAGCGAACTTGAGATTGTCACTCAATAAATGTGTCCATGATTGGATTACAATCACCACTTAGGATAAAAAAATCATTCTGACATTGTAAACTTTTCTTAGCAACATTAGGCCAACGTTGGACCATACACAGTAAACAAACTGAGTGGGATATCATTAATCAACAATTTAACAATCAGCTACCTACCTTCGGTATCCATTTCCTGAGTTAGAACAGTGTATTTTAACTTTTTATTACATGAGATAATAATCCCATTCTTCTGATTAGTTGTGGGAGAAACAAAAACCGAAGGCACCAAATTACGTTTAAGTTTTAAGGCCCCTACCTCTGTAACAAGTCACCCTCTCAAGTCATGGAACATACCTATGTCATAACTAGATGACATAGTGACACACCAGGACATCTAGGATACCACAAGTTTCTTGTAAAAAACGACATCAGGATTATAGGAAGCTTAATGTAATAGAATTATCCACCTCTTTATGGGGTTAACAAAACCTTTTACATTCCAAGAAATAACTCTGCATTTTATAAACAACAACAAAATATAAAGCTACACAAGCAACAAAATTGAAGAGTAGAAAGAGAGGAAAGAATAGAAAAATTATAGAAGGACCAGATGGCAATCACAGGAAGAAAAAGGACATGAAGAGAGAGAAGCAAGGAAGGCGTAAAGATAATAAAAAGAGCAATAGCAGACAGTACATGTCAAAAAATTGACGACTGAGATACATACCTTAATATGGAACATGAAGAGAGGTGGTATGGTGACACACAGCTGAAGACGGCACAACCAACAAGGGCCAACGAACCACACCAGAACACCACAAAGAATGAGAAGGAAACGGACATGATAAAAGTGTTGATGACCTACACGAGAAGTGAAGTGCGGCCCAGTAAGTCAATTAGCCAAGATGGTCAGCTTTTGATGACCGAAATAGGAGACTATAAAAGTTAAGGACACCATAAACATTGCATGACAGTCAACATAAGGCGAAAGGACCAACAGTATCCATCGAAGAAGTATAGTGATAATTAATACATTTCCTGAGGACAGCTGGATCATCAAAGGTGGTCGCTTTGTTCTGAAAAGTGACCTTAAAAGAGAAAGGGTGAAATAAATCATATTGTGCACCTAAAGCTCGTAACTCAGGATGAAACTCAAGAAATTCCTTCCTTTGTTTAGCCACAGCAGTAAAGACATCCTGTAAAACAATTTGTTTTACTCCAGACCATATAGGATATTTTCTT
This sequence comes from Triturus cristatus, assembly GCF_964204655.1. Taxonomy (NCBI): domain Eukaryota; kingdom Metazoa; phylum Chordata; class Amphibia; order Caudata; family Salamandridae; genus Triturus; species Triturus cristatus. The sequence goes on along the minus strand of NC_140593.1, from coordinate 577,876,733 downwards.
TTATTTGGCTGCATTCAGAACTTTCAGAAGGTCTGTGAATTGCAAGAATAACATTATTACTACACGAGGTTTAGATGGAGCAGCTCCAGCCCAGCGCCTTGAGATCCTTACAGCTATTTAGTCACGATCTATAAGAACCTGATTGATTGATTGAGCAGCTGAAGAAAACAGGTAAGGACACAGTCTATGAGCATGCTGAATGTTCAAATTGGTGAAAGAGGATAAGTGTAGAAGTATGAGGCAAAAAGGAAACAGGAACTTTGGCCTCAAAACCCTCAAGAAGATCATGCAAATGTAGGTTATTTCACTTATTTATATTTACTGGGTCCTCTGCGTGTTTCCTCAACAACAGCACATCCTTCTCAAAAGTTGCATATTTAGTAGAAATGTCCTGTATGTCCCTGACATGTTCCTCTACCAATGTTAAACTGGATTCCATAATTGACCACTTATCATCAATGGTTTAAATGCAGGTGTTGGTTTTTTCAATGAATGGTCACAAAGCACAAATTTCCTCCAATACAGTCTCTAACGATTTAGGTAGAGAAGGAGGGTCCTGTTTGAGCAGTTTAGTGGTAGAGGAGGTCGAGTGAGGTTTCTTTGAAGAAAGCGTTGACAAGGTTGAATGAGAAGTGCCAGGCAAAGCCATATTAAGAGCAGATTATGAGCCATCCATTAGGGGCACTTTGAAAGAAAAGTCAGTGTGTGTATGACTGTGGGATGGCTTTTAGTAGGCCTGGGCAAAAATTTCGTTCCGTTCGCGGAAATTGCGATAATTTGACATTTTTGCGTTCCGCGGAGAGCGCGAAAATGTCAAAAATTCCGGTTTCCGCAGCTTGGCGATAATTTGTTTCTTGCTCGCGCTGTAAAATAATACATTCTCGCGCGCGCGCGATCGCCTTACCTGAATCCCTGCGTTCGCCGACAAGTTTTCTTGATCCGGTCGCGTTCTCCATGAGATGTTGTATTGTTTTTAGCCATTTGCGCTGTCTCGCGACAGTTCGCGCCCGCAGTGACGTCATGCGTCGCGCGATCACGTCTTTCTTCTCGCGATCATGCACCGCGAGAACAACTCAAAACAAGAAGGCCGCGCCCGCAAGCAACCACATGGGTAAGTTGGCGACCCGCAACCATGCAGAAAATCTCGCGAACATGCCGGAAAAAAACTTCCGCATCTTCGCGATATTTCTGCTTGTTTGCGATAATTTTAAACATTCTCGCGATAATTTGCGAAGGTTAATTCCGCAAATTCCGCCCACCCCTAGCTTTTAGTTGAACATGATGACTTCTTAATTTTGCTCATAGACCACTAGACTGCTCAGAGACAAGTGGGTAACTAACTGTGCAGTATACCTTATGTAATAAACTCAGGGGGGCCTTCATTGCTAGAAATGGAACAGAGGTGCCTTAAATAGGTTTATACGGATGAAACACTAATTTCTCAGATTCCTGTCATGCACAGAAAAAAGAAGCCTGGGTGACATAGAAAAGACTACTTTTAAGGCACCATTTGTGAAGCCAATGATGTAAAAATAATAAGGGAGCACCATACACTTGAAATATTCAAAGTACCTCAGTAGCTGTAGACTCACTGAAGAGAGTGTGCCCTGCGCGTAGTGAAAATTAAAATGGCGAACTCAATAATCTGAGCTATGGCATCCATTGGCAAAGAGCTTCAGCTGCCACAAATTTGCCCCAAACGAGAGAAAACAGGTCAGGAAATGTTCCACAGCATGCCCGCAGTCTTTCCATCATCGCTGCATTGTGGAATCCACGAATAGTTCCTCGGTGGTTCCAAAGCCGTACGGAGCCCCAAGACGAGGCGGACATCTTGAGTGGCATCTTAGCAATGCCCTGCTTAGTTACTTTTTATACGCAGTTCATCTTCTTGCTATTTGAGTAAGGGAGCAGCAAATTTAACATCCATTCTTTTCTGACATTGCTTAGATAAAGAGTAGGTATGGGCTGGGTAAGATAAGGATTGGTCTAGATTTTATGGCTTTTTTTCTCTTTCATTTTTGTGGGTGTCATTCCATGTAAAATGTTATCTTATGTACTCTAAAGTTAAATCTGGTTCAGATCATTTCGACTTTCCTTGACTTTGATCCAGTTTTGCTCTATTAAAAAATTCCTTGTTGTTGCCTCTAGATATGCTTAACTCCACTGGTAAGGGCAGACCAGACTGTACAACCACTGTGATGTAATTGAACTGTTTGTGCTGCCCACTGTTTTAAACATGTTGACAGAAGACATGTTAGCTTTAATTCAATTTCTGCATTTGCTCCAGTATTTGAAGTTTCTAATTACATTACTCTTTTGGCTTTCATGTGCTCACTTGTGATAATTGATTTCTGTGAGGCTTTCCTGGTGACGTCTGCTACTGGGTTAAAACAAATGCATCTGATAATTGAATTTGTCACATAGGGATGTTATTTGGGTGAGAGCTTGGAGGAGGATGCTGTGGCTCATGGAATAAAGAAGATAGGAAACCTAGGAGGGGGGATAACACTCAACACTAAATTAGGAAGTACAGTGGACTCGAAACATTTATAATCATTTGTATTCTGCACAGGTCCTTCTAAAGTTGTACTGAAGCTTTCGCCATCAGACAAACCTCAATTATTAAGAAGGGAAATATTTAAATTATCCTCTGATATGGCAAAATGTCCAAGTATACATGATGATTATAAGAAGCCAGATGTTGGTACCTGACCGTCCTTTCATAGTCAGCTGAGATTACTGCTGTCTTATTAACTGAGCTACATTTTTCAAGGCATATTTGGCTGGATAAGTACACATTATTTCCGTTTCAGATTCTTTAAATGTCCTCCCCCAAATCCTTTTTCTGGTTCTAGGGCTGGCTAAGAAAAGGCCAGCACAGCCCTTCAAGAGTTCCATTTTCCAGCGTCCAGAAGTGCCTGCAAAACAAAATTTCCCAAATTTTCTTACTAACTTTTTCAACAGTGATATCCACAGCTTTTCAGTGGGAAATACACACTTTTGACTTAAGAATCAACACTTTTTGAGTTTGTGATTATTCAAGGTGCACATAAAAAGACAAGACTAAAGGTCAAAAGTGATGAGAGACACATCACATTGCACTAGTGTTCTGGCTCACTACCGTCTGTTCAAAATAAAGTAAAGAAGGTAACAGAAGAATGCTGTGGAAACTGCAACATCTGTGATAGCAAACACAGCAGGAGAGCACGGATTAGAAATCTAACTGGAGGAGGTCTACAATTCCAATGATGAAACATGGCAAAATTCTGAGGAATCTTTCAATGCAGTCCACCAAAGCCAAACCATAGCTTGAATTCACAGACTTGCTCCTTGATAGCATATAACTTAGTAAGAAGATTTCTGCTTTCTCATCAGGGAATCTCCCTTCATACCCTGACAATGGCAATGACTCAACTGTTGTGGAATACCTTTTGGGTGTCATAATAACTCTGAGCACTCTAAACCTGCATGACAGAAGCAGGGTACATAAAAAGAATTTAGGATCTATGGGGCAGATTTATGAAGCCCTTGCGCCTCATTTACGCCGCCGTTGCGTCACTTTTGTGACGCAGCAGCGGCGCAAATCCTGCGCCATGGTGCGGGGTATTTATAACGTGACGCATCTGGGAGATGCGTCACGTTGTAAAGCCCTGCGCCACATGTAGGCGTTCCAGGGCAGGTGGGGGCGTTCCGGCGCAGGAACGCCTCCTAAAAGTGGCTGAGTGAAATCTACAAGATTTCACTCAGTCACTTTTGAGCCCATGCTGCGTCAAAACCCTGCGCCTGCTTGAAGCAGGCGTAAGGATTGACGCAGCATTGTGCAGATAGGGCACCCCCGAGCCTTGCTGGAGCTGCTTCGCGCTTGCGACGCAACTCCAGCAATGCGCCACTTTTACGGCACAGATGCGTGACGCATCTGTGCCGTTTTTGCCCCATGGTGCACCGCATTATAAATGCGGCGCATCCATGATGGCGGAGCTGGGGCGCAAAATAACTGGCGCATTCCTGCTGATATGCAGGGATGCGCCAGTTATTATAAATATGCCCCTATGTTTTTTGGATTATTGGATATTTTGTGCAGCAACCTCAAACTCTACCGTACAAAAGTTTAACCTACATCATAAGCAGAATGAGACTCATAGATTTAAGAATGGAGCAAGGACAGAACAACCAATATCTGGTTTGCCAAAGGTTGTCACTCTGACATAGCATGTAGGATCCTTGGAGTTCACTCCTGATTCTGGAAGAACAAGTCTTCCCAGGTTTTCTCTGATAGAGGTAAAGATGAACCCTTCCTGTAGCCATGGGTCTGCCAACACAGGGAAGCATTTAGCAGTCGATGCCTTCCAGAAGGACACCTAGGCAGGAAAAAAACAGAGTGTCACAAAACCTTCAGAAGCCTTGAAGTGAGGACTGTGGCATGAGAGTCCCAGAATGTAGTGAAGAGAAGAGCTGAGACTGGAACTGGCCAAGGTAGTCAGAATCTGACTGGAAACAGAGGCTGGAGAAGGATACAGTAGGAAATAATGGAATTTCGGAAACAAAGAGAAAGGCTGGAGGACTGGGTACACATGAAAAACCTGTAAGGCCAGGAGTGAGAGAACACTGCATCAACTACTTGTAGCATTACAACTCAATGAGTAGTTCAACTACTCCCCTTAACTAAGTGAAAGGCAGGAAGTACAGAAATGTCATGTGGGAAAGCCACATAGGCTCGGGAAGCCATATGAGGTTAAATAGTGATAGCCATCTTGGATTAGGAAGTTATATCTGTCCCAGAACTCCTATCAAAGAATTCTGGGATGGGAAACTAAGGAGGCGAAATAGCCGACATGTAGTCCCCCAGAGAGAGGAACACCATGGGAAAGAACAACACCAGTGGGACAGCTGTCCAGAGGTAACAAATGGAAAAGATGGCAGTGCCAGTTGGCACTACTGTGAGGATCTCTGTACACAGTGCAGAGAGACAAGCTCTCCCTGCCCGCTCAATCCCCAGTTAAAAGAGAGCAGCGGTTGGGCCAGTGGCCACAGGACCAGAGCAACAAGGGTGTCTGCTGCAAACTTTAGTAGTTTAAAAGACTACTGGTGAGATCCTGTTCCATAAGAGAGAGGATGGCGGAATGTGTGAGAAAAACAGACCTTGAGAGAGGCAAAGAAAGGACGATTGATAGATCAATTGATAGATAGATAGATAGATAGATAGATAGATAGATAGATAGATAGATAGATAGATAGATAGATAGATAGATAGATAGACAGACAGACAGACAGACAGACGGACGGACGGACGGACGGACGGACGGTTGGACGGACGGACGGACGGACGGACGGACGGACGGACGGACGGACGGACGGACGGACGGACAGACAGACAGACAGACAGACAGATAGATGATATGCAGTACCCCATTGATCTATCTTCTTAAATACAAACATATGAGCTGCATGTTACATGTGCTTTGTTGCAGGCACATTAATCATCTAGGTGGCATTATGATGAGTCAAAACAGTCATTAGACAAAACACTGACCTCTCAAGTAAGTCGATGACCCACCTGAGTTACCTTACCTTTATTATTATTCCATTAAAATTGCTGGGCAAACAAATGTCTCTAAGGCACCTGCCTTAACCCCAGACAACATTTTAAAATGCAGCCTGTTTGTGACCAGTTAAGTAAGCCAGAAACATTTACTGTAAGAGTTGTCTCTGTTTCCAATTTCGTTGTGACAGTGTTAAAACAAATGTAAGTTCACTGTCAGAATCCAATTTTCATGACTCTGAGCCTCGTGACACATGCAGGCCCCCAAGCTAAGGGCTCCAGAGTAAGAGTTCCATTTACTACACTAGTGGTAACTCTAAATGGGCCAGTTTGAGGAGGAAGAGGGATAAGCAAGAAGTGGTGGCAGAACTAGCTATCTCAAAAGGATTGTATTTTTCAGGTAGTGTCCTATCCATAGATGCTGGATCTTTCGTTGTCAGAACATTCAAATTTCCTGCACTAATCAGTGGATATACCTTTGAGCGCCAAATCAGCCAATATACTGTACAAAATATTTTTCCAGTTGTAAACAGTGGCTCAGACTGTTTCAACTGTAAAACATTTTTTAACATGTACAAAACCTACTTTAGGAGTCGCTAAATTATAACTAACTAATAAAACTGGTTTACACCTCATTAAGAAATCGCTATTTGGAAGGGGTATGTTGTAGGTGCCCCTTCCAGATAGCAATTCTTTAGATGTCTCAATGGTTTGTGTCAAACATCCTATCACAAAACCTTGAAAATGGAGTACAAAAAAGAGACTAGAGCAGCGAACCCAAAAATATTGCACCTCTCTGCTGTCCCAAATCCAAGTAATTCTTAGAGTTCAGTTCTTGAAATGTGCACTCGCTATAGGCACCCGCTGCCGAGAGGTGCACATTATGGGCACATCGTAATCCAAAAAACTAAAATAGTGGTGCACCGAACAACCAATATTCATGCAAGAAAGTCCAGATCAAGGTTTGACTTGTTCCATATCTTAGTTATTTTGCTTATATAGAAAAGAAACAGCCAACGTGTTCCATTCACATGTGAATTTCTTCAGTGCTGCAACATAATAAATACAAAAAAATTGTATACATTAATGCAAATACTCATAACGTGAAACAAGAAATTGAAAAATTAACTGAAAATATGCAATTCAAATGGTATGCAATTAATGTAGCACTGTATATGGATCTAAATGTGTAATCATTTGAAGGATGCCTACATAGACCTTTGAAACAACTGATGATGTTTTACACACACCCATGACAGGCCACTTGCTTCCAGACCCCATTTCGCAACTCCTATTTCCTTGTCTTTCTCCTCATTTTCCCTCTTTCTTCTTCCTTCCTTTCCTTCTCCTTTTTTCTACAATCTTGATCACAAGTAAAAGAACATCTTTGAGAAAAAATTGTAATACATATGCTAAGATTGCATCATCAACATTGATCTTAAGTGTAGACGTGGGTTTCCTTATCAAGATTTGTCGATTTTAAGCATACATATTCATAAATGCTGTACAAATGATGAATATGTCCTTCAAAATATTTAACATATTGGTACCCAATACCGCACAAGGAGTTATGTGGGTAACTGTTTCACCAGTTACACTTGAGTGCAACTTTGCATAATGGCTTTAAACTGGTTTTACATTTAGGGTTTTGTGGTTTTCTCTATGTCCTGTGACACCTATAGTGGTCGGTGTTTCTGTCCTTGAAGGTTTTGTATTGTCTGTCTCACTTTTATGAGTATTTGCATTTATGTATATATATTTTTTTATTAATTCTCTAATAGCCCTGAAGAAGTCCCCATGTTGTAAACGAAACGCATTGGCTGTTTGCTGTAACGTCTGGCGTTTCGTTTGAATATAAGCAAAATAAAGAAGATATGGAACATGTCCAACCTTGATCTGGACTTTCATGCATGAACATTGATTGTTTGGTTCAACACTATTTTTGTTTTTGGAACTTTGAAAAATTCCTGAATCCTGAGATGGACAGCGTAAGCCATTTGCAAAAGGGAAGGGGGTCCCCATATGGCCATACTCTCTTTGTGAATTGAATGAAACGTTTGATAGGAGTAGGCAATGGTCCAGGGGACCACTGCCAACTCTCACACAAACCTTTTAAAGTCATTTTTCTTTTTGAAATGCTGCCCCATTTCCTTTAAGGAATATAGGCTGCATTCAAAAAACATAGTTTATTTAAATGCAATTTAAAACATGGTGGTCCACTAATCCTAGTGGCCACCATCCTTGTGATGGCATCTATTCAGAATAAGTCACAACTTGATACCTATCGCATTAATATTGATGAGGCAGTTTGGATTACCCTGACTGATTTTGCGTATTGACCTATTGATACATAGGTTGGTACATACAATTCCAGACTGGTCCCAAAAATTTGAGAGCAGTGTTTTGTGGTCACTTTTTTGTCCATCAGGCCCCACGATGTGAAGTTCTTATCTGTATTCCTTTTATCAGATTTTATTTATGCTTCTGTATTTGGCAATGGATAGCTTAAAAGTGCCTTTTACTTTCAGAGTTCAAATTATATCACATATAGAGATAGGGAATGTGCTGAGTGTCTTGTCATGACCCAGCCCTTCCTTTAAATATCCATTCGTAGTTCTAAATTCTTTTAAAAAGGCCATCAGGCCACTTGGTGCAATATCTCCCTGTAATTCACAGCATTTTTTCACGAAATATAATGCAGCTGCAATCTGTCACCAGTTTAGACTCTCAACGACATGACCCTAATCCATTGATTTTGTCAATTGCTTATTAAAAATGTTCAATCAGCCATGGTGTCAGTTCAGCAAATTGTTAAAATAATGCACAGATCTGCCTCCTGCAAAGAAATATAACTCATTTCTGTTCAAGCAATTTATTAATTGCCGATGCCAGAGACTGCAAAATTAATTTCACTGAGGAGAAAACTGATTCTAAATCAGCACACTGACTGCTAAGCTTTGAAGATGCCATTTACTGTTGAAATCGATGACAGCATTGGAATTAACTCTGTCCTGTCTACTGCAATTCCCCTTTAGATGATCGTCCGACCTTGAATTAAGGTGTTCGGTATCCTAATAATTAAATACATCCCGAACTTGCACTTCCAAAAACATGCTGCTGTTCATGGTAAAGCTGGAAAAGATAACTCGAAAACTTTTTCATGTACTAACAGTTCTCAAGACTGGAAAGATCGTAAGCTAGCATTATGGTACAGTGGATGTGGCCTTACGACCAGAGCTGTCGAATTTAGAAATAGGAAACTAGGGGGCAGATTTACAAGCTCCTTGCGCCACCTTTGCGTCACTTTTAACATGGGAAAAGTGACGCAAAAGTGGCGCAAGGGGCTTGTAAACCTGCCCCTAGGTTTGAGTTCCGGCGTCAGCTCTGCAACCTGTGATTCTGGGCAAATCACTTGAACTAGCCATGCCTACAAACATCAAGCTGAGCTTGAATAGTGGAGCTGGTGCTCAAGCTATGAAACTGCACAAATAAAAATCTTCCTTGTAACTTCTCCTCAGACTCTGCTTCAAATAAACTTAGTAAAGACAGAACAATTTAGAACAAGAAAGTCCTTCCTATTACATAACACTAATGAACCACAACCTTTTGATTGCCAGATCTCTTTTGGGATGAGAACACATTTGTCTTTGCTTTAATGCAAAATACAAGCAGTAAAAATATAACAAAGAGTGTTGGCAAACCATGAGCTAATGGCGAACAATTAAAACTCAATCAAAAAGGATAAAGACGGTGACGCAGAAGATGAAGACATCAAATAAATCGAATAGTTGGATATGATATCTGGCAATAGAAAAAAAGAGTCTCTTATGTTTGGCATCCAAAACTTTCATTATTGTTAGCCACCCACCCTTTAGGCTGACTTAATGCATTGCTCATGACCTCAAAGTTCAGAGCGGGTGAAGTCCAAAGTCTGTGCTCAGGAAGGTCTAGTCGGCGTTTGACTGCTCCTTGACTTCAGTCTCAGTGAAATACCTCTACATTTGGACGCAGACATTTTTCTGATAGTCAAACTTCTTTCAGTGGGACAAACCACAAGTTGAATCCCGGCAGCGATCCAATGTCGGTGCCTGTGGCTTGGCAGTGGTTCAGAGGAAGCCTCTGGCTCTTTTTTGCAAACATTTTGAAAACATTGTAAGTGTCCAGTCTTGCAATCGTGGTGGGGAGAAGAGTACACAGTAACATTAGCCAAGGGTCTACTACCTTTTGGGTGCCTCTTGAGGGTTAGGATTCAATCTCCAGAAGCCACCAGCAGGATCCAAGAGCAAATCTGGTTAGAACTGATCCTCTGATTCTTGTACTTCTTGTCGTTTTTGTGTTCCTGGAGCTTAACAGGAGGCTAGGCAACTAGCCCTTGGAGTCTACCCTTCTGTCCTGGGCACAAGAATGAGCAGGTCCAACCTTTGGGGTTTCTCTTTAGCAGGTTGAAGTAAGGGCAGTTGTCTTTCTGAAGTTGGTGTTCAGAAGGCACAGTCCTTCTTCATCATCCTCAGGTCTAGCAGTTTTCTGATGATTGTGTGCCACGTTTATGCCTGGCACTGACCTGTGGGTGGGGGGACTACCTGATCGATAGGAAAATGTTCTCAGAGGAAACCATACCCGCGTTTACATCACTTCCTAGGTTTTTGGCCCTAGACTATCCCATAGTGCACTGTTCTGCTAAAATCCAATATGGTAGAATCATTCTTCTCCTTGCCAGAGTTCTGGGCACACCTATGAGGTGTGCCTAGGGAGATGAGAAACTCCCCCTGGAAACCACATCTGGAACTGGATTTCTCTCACTGGAATTGGCGTCACTCTGGCTACTTGGCAAGTGGCAGGGTAGGCCTAAGTGTGAGTTACATCTGCCTGTGACAGGCCCTTAAATTTCCTTTCCTGAGAGCAATTCACACCTCCCAGCAGACTGCAATCAAGGAGAGACACAGACTGCTCTGTGTGAGCAACTGAAAATTGGCCTCCCATCTCCAATGTGGTCTAAGGCAGAGCAGTCTGAACTGGTGATAGGTGGTAGTAACAGCAGAAAAAACAGGCCTTGGTAAACTTGAGATCATAATGTTTATTAGAAATGACTGTCGTTTGTGTGATATTCGGCCAGATGTTTGCCTTTTGTTGCTGAATCCATTTTTGTTGGCATTAGGCATACGTTTCAAAAGTATGAAGGAAACCTTCCACTGGTTTGAACTTGGTTTCCAATATCAAACCCATGAACCATCATGGTTTGCATTAACCTTTAACTTTTACCTGAATAAAAGCGATTGGATAACCGCGTTGGTGCTTTATGCTTTTTGGTGCTATATTTAATGCAAAGTCTCTGGTTCTACTTATTGGATTTTTGTTGTGTTGGAGACATTTTATTTATTATCAAATTATCTATATGTCTACATTTGTTTGGGAGAGTTCTTGTGTTTTATTGTTACTTTTTTACTGTTTGTGTTTTGCAATAGTACTTTACTCATACTGTCTAAGTTAATCCTGACTGCTTGTGTCAATATACCAGAGGGTTAAGCACAGGTTTATTTATTGATAATTGTGTTCACCAAGACAAGGATTGTGATTATTTCTTGAAGTTGGTTCTCATCCCCTTAAAATAATCTAATTTCTTACAATGTTTATTTAGGTGAAACTGATGTTGCAGGTTTCTACAGTCAGGCCCATTAGAGGGGTGGGGTCAGAGGTGCCATTATTCCCAGGCCCACTATTTTTTAGTGCACTGCACTTATTCTGGGAAATTTATTAATGAAGTATACAAAAAAGCAATCGCTGGAATCCTATAATCAGTCTCAGCCACTGATAATTACTCCAGCTGCACCCCAGTCCACCATCCACCGAACTGCAACAGGTTGTGGGTTTTTTGTGCTCCAGTTTAGGGAGGTCCTAATCTGACAATTTGGCCTGGACTGTTCCCATTAGAGCAGGGTCAAGACTGGTTTGCATATGGCTGCTTCCAAACTAAGCTGACATGGGATGTGGCCCAAGTGATTACCAGTGGCTGAGAATAATTCAAGCATTGGATCCATCACTTTTTGGGATACTTCAGTAGGATGCCCTAAGTTGGATGGGTATGCCCAGATGTGAGTCCCGAGCACACTGTACCACTAGAACCAAGCTTCACCTGCTGATGACCCCGAATAGGTTAAACCAGTCTTGGGTTGCTTGTGCTCTGGTTCAGGGTGGACCTGGACCGGCAGTTCGGGCTGGACTGTTCCCATTGGAGCACGGTCAACACTAATTTGCATATGGCTGGGTACAAATTGTGGTGGCATTGTATGCAAAATTATGATTGACTGGGAAGCGGCACGTGTGGTTACCAGTGCATCAGATTAATTCAAGCATTCGCTCCATCACTTTCTTGTATAAATCAGGCCTATTTATTATGACAAGGCAGTAACTGCAAATTCCACTAGATGGTCCCAGATGCTGAATCTTCTGTGTTTTTTCTTACCCTACATGAACATTTTTGAAACTTTGACAAGGTGCAACATTTTATGAAGGGTCTTGCTTCAGTTATGTAATGTGACCCCGCAAAAACATCTGACTTACCTTTCTAAGGTCACACAGTTTGCAGTGGCCAAAATAAATCAAGTACATTTTAGAGCATAGATTGAGAAGCAGCAAAAACCAAAATGTAGTAGACAACAATTAAGACACGAGACTAGAGCAAACAAGTCAAATCAGTCACTGCCTGTAGTTCTTTCTTTCTTTATTCCATTCCTTTCAAACAAGCACAGCTAGCGTGTTTTGCCTAAACATAGGCATCTTCAGGGTACAGTCATGTGAAAAAGTGGTCTAATTCTAGTCAAGGCCACATCGTTGCAATCTATCACAGCATTCATCTCAGCTTGTTGCTGTTTCAATGTATCAAATGTCAAACCTCAAGGGACTTCAGTCCTGATGCAGAGTAAGCACGGTAACAAAATATCATAGAACGGAGAGTATCCTAGTTAATGCTGTGTTCAGCAATGACAGTTTCATGAACCACAGTGTCCAGAAAATACACAGAGTACATCAAGTACATAGAGGTATTCTGCTGGGGCATTGCAATTGGCATGATACCGTCCTTCTCCTGTCAACTAAATGGGTATTTCTTTGAATTATCAGACCAAAATTAAAATAGCAAATTATGGTGCTTTTATCAACTTTTATCAGCATTTTCCCAGTAATATGTTCATTATGGTACCAGTTCTGCCAGTTTAATAAAATGTTCCAATGTGGGCTTGCATCTAGAATGCCATAATATGCTGAATTGAAGAGTACTATATTATGCTATGTTAAATATTTATAAAGCAAAACGTACACCCAGGGGTCGCTTTAGGCTATAGCAACAGAAGAGTAACATAATAAAAGGACAAAGACAGTACATCAATTGTCAAAGCCTGCTTGAAGAGTCATGTCTTTAGCACTTTCCTAAATGGGAGTAATTTAAGCCTCGCGCGAATCTCTGCTGGGAGGCCATTCCTCTCTTTAGGAGCAAATTCCGAAAAGCTACGTCCACCAATTCTGTTTTTGATGAACCTTCGGATCACCGGGCCTTATAGACCTGGACCGAGCAGGATTCATCCCACAATGACAATGCACTGATAATACGAGACAGATTCTTGACCTTAATGACAATGCTGCTGGCTGTAGATGCCACAAAGGCATTTGATAGAGTCCAGTGGCCCTATCTCGCTGCCACCCTAAAACACTTTGGTCTCGGGGATCATTTCCGGGGGTGGATTCTTAGTAGTTACGATTGACCCACTGCCAGAGTCTGGGTCAATGGTCACTGCTCTGTCCCATTTCCCATTGACTGGGGTACTCAGCAGTGGTGCCCTTTGTTGCCCCTGCTCTTTGCTCTTTATATGGCTTATAGAGTGTGAGCTAATCCCAAAATACGAGGGATTAAGTTTGGCGGATGTCTCCACACCATTAGCCTATATGCAGATGATGTCCTGGCAACTCTAGAGACTCCATCTACCTGCTTTCCTTGATGAACTGACAGCATTTAAGAAGGCAGAATGAATATTCATAAATCGCACGCTCTCAGCCTGACCCTACAGCTGTGCATGCTGGACGATCTTCAATGGGCCTGACATCTATTACCTATGTGGGGTTCAAATCACACCCACGATTTTGGCAACTGTAGCCCTCAATTATCACATGCTAACCCATCAGGTCAGGTCTGACCTTCGCCGCTAGCGGCCATATTCACTCTCCTGGCTCGGAAGGATTTCAGCAGTGAAATGGGGATTTTACATCAGGTTTTATTCCTTTTCCAGGTCCTTCCAGTCGAGCTTCCTCCTGGCACAATACTTTCCCTACAGGAGGAACTTAGCTGCTTTTCTTGGGCTGACAAATGTCCTCGCCTCTGTAGAGATCTTAGCTACAGACCCCCACTTGAGCGTAGCCTGGGACATCCTGACCTTTCCCTATACTACCAGGCTACCTAACTCAGGGTCTTCATGGAATCATCCCGTGCTTAATTCGAAAAGCACTGGCTTTTCATGGATAGTGTTCTGGCAGGACAGCCTCTGTGGAGAATTCCCTTCCTTCCTAAATATGCCTGACCCAAAAACGTACATCTCTCTTTGATTACCAAGCCCTCACTTACCATCTGGGACAGACTGGCAACATGTGGGGGCCTTACATCCTTTCCCTCCCCACTGACACCTATAGTGGGGAACACCGACTTCACACCAGGTGTGACTGCCCCAGCATTTCACTTATGTAACCAAGCAGGTTGCAGATCCATCAGCCACTTATTTGATACAGAGGGACAGATTGCCTTTGAGACTTTCCGCAATGACCACGTACTGCCCGAAAGCGAGTGCTGCCACTATATACAAATTCACCACTGGGTGACACATCCCTCTGTTTGCCCAGGAGCAGAACTTCACCTTGCCCTGTTCGAGCGCTGGCTGCTTTCAAGCTCGCCAAACACACGCCTGATTATGCAATTGTACAGCTTCATAAGCCCAACGAATTTGCCATCTAAATCCACTGGCCAGAAACGCTGGGAGTCAGGGGTAGGACTGGAACTGACATAGAGAGAGTGGGGAGGCATTTATTACCGTGCTCGACATACCACCCAATATGTACCCGGAATTGAAACAGAGAAAAAGATCATAACATACTGGTATCTAACACCCACCCGACTGCATAAATATAAACCATCCAGATGACCGGAGTGCTGGCGCCAATGCGGGTCCCCAGGCATGCTCCCTCAGATTCTATGGAAATTCCCAAAGTTGGCATCCTATTGGGCTTAGGTTCTTAGCGACATCAGCACCCACCTTGACACAGAACTCCCCAGATTTCCTGCCTACATCCTCCTAGGCCTCCCAAATGCGCTCACCTTTCCACTTAAATTCCACCGGGGCAGACAGATTAGGCCGGCACTAGACAAAGCCTTGCAAAACATCCTGTTGCACAGGGGCACAGGGCATATTCCAACATACCAGGGATGGTTATGTCACGGATGTCCAAGCTCCTCAGGATCAGGGTGATGCTCATATGGGTCCACCTCCTGATTTCCCCACACTCTGACTATATAAATGTTTACAGAGCATAGAGGTAATCAAGTGAGGGATAGGGTAGGGAAGGAACCGCAAGGGAAGGGATACCTGAAATGAGAGAAACACACAGGTTAGCAAAATATAATTCCTTGACTACTCTTCATTCTCGCTAAGACCCTTCCGTACCATAAGCCTTCTCTCTTCCTGGGTGTTGATAGCTCCCCTCAGTGGTGCTGATAGTGAGATGCGTCTCTCACCAATGGGAGCACCTTCCTAACCCCTTATAAAGCATAGAAGATCTCAGCCAACTCCAAGAATCAAAGGAAAAGAAAGAACGAAACCCCCCACAGGAGTGGGAAAACGATGCAGCAAAGTTTAGAAGTGGTTATGAGAATGTACAAAACGGGAGACTGTAGATTCCGTTGCAAATGTTTTAACACCACAGACCCTTGCAAGTATTCCTCTTGAGTCAATTGACGAACGGCATCACCGCCCGTCCCAGTATTATCAAAAGAAAGAAACGAGCCTCTTCACTTCCTCACCGGAAGCCTAGAGGCGGTGACCAAATGTACCAGGGAAATGGGAATGGATTCTCTCAACCTCCGATCCGGACGTCAAGAGGCTTACCGATCAGTTTCTCGGCATGCCCACGGGTCTCGTAGTCCCTCCGGAATTCCCTTCCAAGGAACGGTGTCCCCCTTGGGGAGTCTTTGGTTGTCTGGCGGGGCACAGCTTCAGACCCGGACGATTACTCCCGCTTCCAAGGGAGGTCCGCTGCAGGTCCGACACTGCGGAAAAAAGCCCCAAGGTTCTCCCAATGCTCAGCCGAGCGACGGAGCAAGACGGGTGGCTCTGAAATGAGCCCGGGTTTCGCGATGTCCTCGCTCCTGGCGTTCTCCACGAGAACGCGGATTCTCCTCGCCAACGCATCCTGTTGGCAATCGAGTCAGTATCACGTACAACGCTTCCAGCGTCGTACGCGATTATAAGCGCGTGGCTCCTCCCCTCCGGAGAGGGCAGCCGGGAAAGGTAGTTCCTACTGAATGTCGGGGGTAGGCGCGGCTCGTTTCATCATGGCCTGACAGGTTACATAGGCTGTGGTGCACAATCGGGATGGAGCAAACCAAGACACTAAATTCTCTAAGCTCTGGAGTTAATTTTTGAAACTACTAACATCAGAGTTCCATGAACTTACTTGCCCCAAGTATCTACGACTCCTCCACATATCCGAGGCTCCTACAGACACCGCTTAGGAGACCTTCATTCTGAGACCGACTAGGTGGGCACCAGTGTTATCTCTTTATTTTTATTTTTGTTTTTGTCACATTGGGTCCAGAGTTGGGGAGGGAGAGAGTTGAGGGTAACTGCACATTCATATGCACTGTTGCCTGTTGATTACAGGCCCTGCTAAGCTGCTGTTTTCTGTTGTGAATTGATAATAAACAAATCTAAACTATAAACCTTCGGATCACAATAAGGTTAGAAGAAGCTGAGCTGAGAGTCCTCCTTAAAGAATATCTCACTATATGGTCTCTTAGGAAACCTGGGTCATTCCCTTTCGTATCCTAAAAATTAGACAGCAACTTTTAAATATAATCCACTGTTTAATTGAGAGTCCTCCTTAAAGAATATCTCACTATATGGTCTCTTAGGAAACCTGGGTCATTCCCTTTCGTATCCTAAAAATTAGACAGCAACTTTTAAATATAATCCACTGTTTAATTGGGGGACAGTGTAGGCTCTTTAATTATAGTCGTATAGGGTGTCATCCATGCTCTATGAGGAATTCTAAAGATCTGCCTGGCAGCAGCGTTCTGGATTAGCTGTAGTCTTTTCAGTCAGGAAGACCAAGATAAATGCTGTTAGCATAATCCAGTCTGGTGCCAATGACAGAGACCATAATAGTCTTCATGGCATCCAAAGGTAAAAGTGGTTGAATCTTCCTAATGGTTCTCAGCATGAACACATATTTAGAGACAACCGCACTAATTTATGGCTTAAGAAGTAGGGATTGATCAATGATATCTCTGAAACATTTCACCACTGGCTTTTGGGGAAGGCAGCACACTCATTTCGGGTGGCCAAAAAGTGTCTAATCCACAAGAAGGGTATATAACCTAATACCACAATTTTGGTATTTTCTGAGTTCAGCTTTAATGATTTTATGCAAAGGTTGGTCGCACACTGCTCGTCACACCAGCAAGTTGCCCCAAGGGACTGTGGTAAATGTAGTGGCGACGGCGGGTACGCCTATGCCACGATGTATAAAGAACAGTATGTGTTGCGTTAGCCATCCCTGGACACGTGTTTCGAGGTAGTTGCCTCTCGTCAGCAGGGAGCAGGTCAGTGTAAAGGGGTGCCGCGTGGACTGCCAAAATGTAATTAAAACAGGTCAAGTACCTCTCATGGCGCGCAGGTGCAGATCCAAGGCTCGTCAGCCCGTTGGCTCAAGGGAGCCGTAATAAATTATGCAAAGGTTGGTCGCACACTGCTCGTCACACCAGCAAGTTGCCCCAAGGGACTGTGGTAAATGTAGTGGCGACGGCGGGTACGCCTATGCAACGATGTATAAAGAACAGTATGTGTTGCGTTAGCCATCCCTGGACACGTGTTTCGAGGTAGTTGCCTCTCGTCAGCAGGGAGCAGGTCAGTGTAAAGGGGTGCCGCGTGGACTGCCAAAATGTAATTAAAACAGGTCAAGTACCTCTCATGGCGCGCAGGTGCAGATCCAAGGCTCGTCAGCCCGTTGGCTCAAGGGAGCCGTAATAAATTATGCAAAGGTTGGTCGCACACTGCTCGTCACACCAGCAAGTTGCCCCAAGGGACTGTGGTAAATGTAGTGGCGACGGCGGGTACGCCTATGCCACGATGTATAAAGAACAGTATGTGTTGCGTTAGCCATCCCTGGACACGTGCACCTGCGCGCCATGAGAGGTATTTGACCTGTTTTAATTACATTTTGGCAGTCCACTTGGCACCCCTTTACATTGTCCTGCTCCCTGCTGACGAGAGGCAACTACCTCGAAACACGTGTCCAGGGATGGCTAAATGCAACACATACTTTTTTCTTTTTACACATCGTGGCATAGGCGTACCCGCCGTCGCCACTACATTCACCACAGTCCTTTGGGGCAACTTGCTGGTGTGACGAGCAGTGTGCGACCAACTTGTGTTTAAATTATTACGGCTCCTGTGAGCTATCGGGCTGACAAGCCCTGGTTCTGCACCTGCGCGCCATGAGAGGTATTTGACCTGTTTTAATTACATTTTGGCAGTCCACTTGGCACCCCTTTACATTGTCCTGCTCCCTGCTGACGAGAGGCAACTACCTCGAAACACGTGTCCAGGGATGGCTAAATGCAACACATACTTTTTTCTTTTTACACATCGTGGCATAGGCGTACCCGCCGTCGCCACTACATTCACCACAGTCCTTTGGGGCAACTTGCTGGTGTGACGAGCAGTGTGCGACCAACTTGTGTTTAAATTATTACGGCTCCTGTGAGCTATCGGGCTGACGAGCCCTGGTTCTGCACCTGCGCGCCATGAGAGGTATTTGACCTGTTTTAATTACATTTTGGCAGTCCACTTGGCACCCCTTTACATTGTCCTGCTCCCTGCTGACGAGAGGCAACTACCTCGAAACACGTGTCCAGGGATGGCTAAATGCAACACATACTTTTTTCTTTTTACACATCGTGGCATAGGCGTACCCGCCGTCGCCACTACATTCACCACAGTCCTTTGTGGCAACTTGCTGGTGTGACGAGCAGTGTGCAACCAACTTGTGTTTAAATTATTACGGCTCCTGTGAGCTATCGGGCTGACGAGCCCTGGTTCTGCACCTGCGCGCCATGAGAGGTATTTGACCTGTTTTAATTACATTTTGGCAGTCCACTTGGCACCCCTTTACATTGTCCTGCTCCCTGCTGACGAGAGGCAACTACCTCGAAACACGTGTCCAGGGATGGCTAAATGCAACACATACTTTTTTCTTTTTACACATCGTGGCATAGGCGTACCCGCCGTCGCCACTACATTCACCACAGTCCTTTGGGGCAACTTGCTGGTGTGACGAGCAGTGTGCGACCAACTTGTGTTTAAAGCTTTAATGATTTTGTCTCATCCATCCAATGACGTGACACATTGTGTTCCTAAAGTGATTTTATGTGGATTCTGGAGTGTTGATCGGGAATATGATCTGACAGTCATCAGCATTAATTTAGGATCTGACAGCCATTCCAGGTGACCTCATTGATAAGTGGCTGAATCTAGATATTAAAAAGATGAGAGGAGAGAGCTGATCCTTGTGGGACACCACACTCAAACTTGAATTCAGTTCCCCCAAAATAAGGGATTAGTATTGCCTGGGTTTTGTTCTCCAAAAGGAAGTGAACCATTTATGGTCTTTTTCCTAAAACCTATCTTCCAGAGTCAATCCATTGAAATCTTGTGATTGACTGTGTCAAAGGTTGCAGAAAAATCATGGAGAATAAGTACTGAGATATGTTCATCATTCAAATCTCTTCTTAAATTGTCTTGAACTGATGATCTCACAATTTCAGTGCCTTGTTGTGTCAGAAAACTATCTGAAAGAGTCTAGAAAGTTTGACTCTGAGAGAAAACAGTTCATCTCATGCACTATGTGATCTTCCAACACTTTAGAGCGGTAAGGCAGCAGAGAGATGGGACGGTAATTCTCAATACTTTTTGGGTCATCACCTGATTTCTTCAATATTGAGGTGACATCTGCCTTTTTACACTTCTGCCCTTAGAAATGAAGTTAATAGTTTGGTAAGGAATATATGATAAAATAAACTATCTACTGCATCAATCCAGGGACGGGGGTTGTGAAGAGAGGCAGGTAAATAAACTTGATATGCCCCACTATGTAAGTAGAATAGCGAGTAGAGATTGTTTACACCCCAAAATTAGTATAGGTTAATTTTACTTCTAAATCACACATATTAGCACATACATTGGGACAGTATTAAAAATACAACCTCTTACTTGCTCTTGTGTTCTTGAGTGCTGGTTTACTGGAAAGAGAACATATGTTTAACACCCCAATATGGCACAACAAAAATATTAAAATAGATAATAGGGTTATTTGTTGACAACTCTGGAAACATGGAAAAGACTGGCTAAATTAATGGTTTCAAAGTGAATTACTTTTATCTTTTTCACAGTTCCAAGTTTAAATAATTTACCTAATCACTCTTTAATCAATATACTATTCTGAGTTCTATTTTTATTTTCTAAGAATATAGTGAATTGTTGCAATCAAGTGTCATAAATATCTGATGTATTTACCATTAAGGTAAATGCCCCAAAGCCTCATTCTTATACACATGTTTTTATATTGATTCCTAATATTAGTACTCAAGAAATATACATTATAGAAACATAACGGGAAAAGGATCTTAAAGTAAACAATTGGCTAATTAGCATTTTACGGACAGTGCACTGCCCATCAAAGCATTGCTTGCGCCATCCTAACATACTACTGTCCATCAAATTTCGATATGGTTATCGGCTCAGCAATCATCTCTGTATATTCGAAGGAACTACCATCACATTAGAGGAAGGGCACTGTAATGTTTTTTGTGTACAGTGTGATGAATTTCCCCTTAGAGATTGAGAGTCTGGGGGACTTTTCCTAGAGTTTGATGAAAAATAGGCAGATGTCAATGCATATTATTTAGATTGCATAGACGTGGTCTACTCTAAATGATGCACACAGAACATTCGCCTATTTTTGGTAGATGTCCCTCAGCTGCCAACCTCTAAATAACTCCTGACACTTTATCCTTTCCTTCACGGGAATGAGAACTCTTGTCACCTGTCAAAAATAATGGGAAAGCTGCCTTACCTATTTTTGAATTGTGTGTGGCTATGGGCTTGAAAAGAACTTGCGATTGAAACTTGCCTTCTAGGTAACTGAGCTTTATTGCCCCCAAATAATGAGCTCAAAAAAAGAATTTGGAAAACCAGAAGCTGCCCATTCCTTTGTAAATAAGATCCATTATTCCAGGTCAGGTTTGTGAGAAAGTGGCTCTGTATATACTGTTCCTTAATAGATACAGGGTGTACAGAGTCCACAGTCCCGCATGGTTGACAGAGGTTAAAGTTAGATATAACCTTACTCTCTAAAGTGCTAGCTTGGTCGAGCAGTAAGGCAGTATCAAAGGACAGTGTAAAGCATTTGTTGTACACACTCAGTCAGCAAATGGTCTCACACACTCAATAACTGAACTCTAGGCCAATGGTTTGTATATAAAAAAAATATATGCTTGTTTTCTTTTAGAACCAACAATTGGATTTAAAATATAATTTCTCAGAATGAGATGCTTTATATAAATACTTTTGCAATATGCAATTGACTTTTGTAAACAGGTACAAGTGGTTGCAATAGGCAACTCTATTTTAAACACAACAATGCATTGAGCTCAATGGAAATTTCAAGTTATTTGCAACAGATTACTTTTAGAATTACTTTTGGAATTCCAGGACTGGATCCTGGATTCAGTCCTGGGTCAGTACTTAGAATCAAGTGATGAAAGTCGACTTAATTACTGTAATGATTACTAAACAATATTTAGCTATTTTAAAAGTTGACAGAAAATATTTCAAAGAAAACAGTCAATGATTCCCTACGGAAGAAAATTCAAGTTTCAGGTACAGTATGTTCTCGTTACTTTTGTAATCCAGTACTGGGTACCCAGACTCAGTACTGGGACCTTTATCCAAAACAGGTAAGTAATTACGTTTTCAGATAGTATACGATTTTTAAAGAATATTTAAAGATTGCAGAAATTGACACTTAGAAGAAATTTCACATAAAAACAGTCAACGGTTTCCTATGGAAGAAAATTGGGTTACGGGTAAGTACAGTTGTAAGTATTTTTCAGAGTCAGTGCTGGGCACCAAGATCCAGCACTGGGAGCTCACCTAAGAGCAGGTGAGTAATTTCGTTTTCGTTACTCGGCTGATTTTTGGTGAATATTACGATTTGAAAAGTCCACACTTAGAAGAAATTTCAGGAAAAAGCCAGTCAATGTTACCCTATGAGGAAAATAGAGTTATCGGTTTAAAGGTAAGTACTCGACTGGCAGAGTTGAGGTTCTGGGCATAGACTCAGGGGTCCCCCAGGGTCAGGTTGGTACAGTTTGTTCACACTCAGCGACTCCAGGGCGGCCGGGTGCAGAGAGAGTTAGGCTCAATGTTATCCTATGAGGGATAGGGGGGCCTTGGTTGGTGGCTGCTGACTGGCAAGCCACGCGGCTGTGGGAGCTGGGCTCCTGGTAACTTACTCAGGGCAAGTGGGGAAGTAGGTAGGTGTAGAGGTTGCACTGCCAGGGCCACTCAGGCGGCTGGGTGCAGGATGCTTTTGAGCCTTCGGGCGCTCAATTGATTTCAATGGGAAATCTCCGGTTTAGAAAAAGTCTGCAAGCTCGGGGACGAGGATTCTTCAGGTGCCACCACCACTTCGAGAGGTAAGTTGGGTAGTTGGAGGATAGGTAGGTACCCCGGGATTGGGCACAGGGGGCCGCGGGGCGCCGCGTGCAGGGGTGCCTTTTGGTGTCGGGAAATCTTACCCTCTGTTGATCGCGGTAGGGGGTGCACCTTGTTCTGAGGCTGCAGGCTTCTTCAGGAGTGTCGAGAGAGGTCCTTGGGTGCCGGACTCGGGGTCCCAGTCGCCGTGGGGTCATCCTCGTGGTCTTTGTTCACTCCAGCACTGGCCAGGCTTGGCTGGTGCAGAGTGTGCTGGGTTCGCAGTTTCGGGCTGCTGCCAGGGATTAGAGGTAGGTTTTGAGTAGAGCATCTACTCATGGGAGTCCCAGGGGCTTAGAGCCAAAAGGTAGCCAGGTCCTCCGGGGTTTTTGAGGTTGCTGGCCACAAGAGATGCCGGGTTGGAGCAGAAGCAGGTTCGAGGGTCGACAGGCCAGTAGGGCTGGGGCCAAAGCTTTTGGTGTCTTTCTCTTCTTAGCAGCTGCAGGGCAGGTCTTCTTTCTTCTTGCTCTTCTTTGTAGTTTTGAATCTGGAATCTGGGGAAGGAAGGTTCAGGGTGCTCCTAAATACTAGATTTAGAGGCGTTACAGGTAGGTGAAGGGCAGGGACCAATGGGTCCCTGTCCTGGGGTGGGTACATCCCCTATCCTGCCTCTCTCCTGTGGGAGGGGGGCATTAGCCTAGTCCTGATAGGGTAGGGCTTCCCATCTTCAAGATGGCGAGAGCCCGGAGATGTGCTTCACCTCGCCTCCCCCACCTGAGGCGAGGTGAAGGCTCATCATAACATCATCATGGTTACACAAGAGGCCTCAAGTATGCTACTTCTTTAATTTTATTTGCCCCTGATTTGAGTTTCTCAGTTTTATCGCAAAAAACATTACATTGAATCTATAATTTCCACTGGTAGATGTACAAGCAAATTATTTTCTCCATTGATCATTGCTACCAATCCCAGCCTCAAGAGTTGTGCAGAAGCACTGCTTTGGTAGGTGGCTCAAGGAATCTGGGGCCAGATGTACATACACTTGATTTTGCAATAACCAAATAGCGGATTTTTGCGATTTGCTATTTGATAATCCCAAACATCCCTGTACCAATGTGTCTTTGACACATTTTGGAATTTCCAGTGGGTTGCAAATAGACAGACCTCATTAACATTCGTGAGGTAGGTTTCAGTTTGCGACCCATTGGAAATCGCTAAAATCACAGGGATGACGGCCAGCTGGGGTCAGCAGACCACCATGTCTGTGATTGCTTTTCAATAGAGCAATTTTTTTAAATGCACCCCATTTCCCAGCATTTAAAAAATAAAAATGAAAAGTTTTTCATTTTTTAAGAGTAGACTGTGGTCAGTGGGACCCCTTCCTGCTCTTGAAAAAAAATGTCACCAACATTCACAAAGGTGAAGGAGTCCTTTGAAGATCCATGCACATTTCAGATTGAGTTACCAATAACTCAGAGTTGGTGGTAAACTGTGAATGTTTTGTGACCTCATTTAGGTTGCAAAACATTCACACATACCACTCTGAGTCGGTATAAGGAAGGAATGCCCTAAACATGCCCCTTCCTAATACTGAGTCGCAAACCCTATTTTCAAATCAGTAGTAGCTCACTGGATTGCAAATAGGGATTGGTGCATGGGAAAAAAATCATTCACAAACAGCCTTATTCTGCTTGTCGGTCTGTTTGTGACGAAAAATGTGATTGGTACATCTGGCTCCAGGTCTCAGTTGGAAGTTATTCACTCATCCACATGGAGGACGCTTTCCATACTCCATGATGAGTTCTCAGCATCTGCTTATTCCTTGACTGGTCACGATTCATCTTGGGTTGGATATTGAAGTGGCACAAGTTTATATAAATCCATAGGATGTAACAAGTTTTATATTTATTTATTTGTTGGATGTTTGGCAAATTACGCTATGCAAATATTACTTAAATATTTTCTATATTTTTAAATGAATTAAGGCAAAAGAAAGAGAGTAGAAAATGAAAAAACATGTTTATCAGAATCCCTTTTCTTCCATTCATCAGTTTCTTAAAAGCATTCCCTGTCTGGCACATAGTCAAATATCTACACATTTCCTTTAAAAGGATTTCTTGCATTCGTCACATTTGTAAGTTTCTTACATAGAGAGTTCAAGGTTCTAGGCTCCTGAATAGGAGCATTGCAGTATAAAATCACATGCTTAAGAGACTGGACTGCTCCTTGTCATGACAGACATATTTGGAAGGAGTTTGACCCTTTCTTCCACATACTGCATATTTGCTTTGTAAGCAGTTTACCTAGCCTTAGTTTCATCATCCACCTCCTGATCCCTTGGACCTAAAGATTGGCTAAAAATTGTGATGGATGATTTGTTAAATCATCACTGAAAAGATGGTCTTATTTAAAAGTTTTAGCATTCAAATATGTCTTCTTGAAATGTTTTGAGTCTTGTTATATGCATAACTCTGCTCCTCTATGTTCAGTGAGTCATGACAGCACTGGCTTCTTCAAAGTTTAATTACATTCTTAAGAATGTCAATTTCATGTTGGATTAGAAAATGCATTATATTGAGTGTCTAGATGTTCTCTATTGATTTACTGAATTGTGCAGCAAATTCCTTCAACATTTTGATTCATTTGAGACCCATACATGTGCCCAATTTCTTTAGTGCCACTGCCACTACTATGACCTAATCCACAGTAACATTGATATAGTGAATAACAGACAAGGTACTTGCAAAAGTACCTTGAAGCTGTTTTTAATGGTGATCTATCCAAACTTTTGTTTAAGTTGCCTTTTTCTAAACACCACTGGTTTTCCCTTTACTTTATTTTTTTTGAAGTAGTTTCATTTACAATAATGGCTAAACTTATTTAAAGCATGTTGATGACCATTAGGAGTGAAGAATAATAGAATCATGTCATCAGCATAATACACACGTTGAATTCCCTACTGGTGCAGTTTAGCTGGGAAGCATCTTGCTTGTCCTAAGTCTATGGGTGCATCAAGGAAATAGATTGCAAATAGGAGAGGCACCAAAATGCAACCCCTCCAGTATGCATTTGGTATTTTTTCCTTTTGTGGATGCGGTATACTCTCCCCAATCTGTATACACTTTCAAGTGTCAAAGGAGAGCTCAATAATCAGTTGTAATGGAGGTACAGGGAATTTAGGTGCTAACTGATACACAGTATGGTTTTAAAAGGGACAATGGAACAATTGAACAATGTATCAACCTTAACCTTTTACTTAGTAAGTACACACAGGGAAAGCAGGGTCACATTCATCTATGCGTTGCCGACTTGAGCTATGTTTAAGGAACAAGGAGACCCCAGTAGTGAGACCACGGGTAGTATTAAAGTTGATGTGTAGAACAAAGGTCTAGTAGAAGCGGGCAAAAGGGTCCTCATAAAGCCTTGGCTACTAATGATTCAGAACAGTACTTAATCAGATGAACTAGTACAAGGGAGTCCAGGAGGGACTTCGATACTTAATATATATTGCGACACAAGGTTTTTTTTAAATGACAACACATTTACTATCTGCATAAATGAAATGTCATATACTTAAACAGTAGTTCTAATGCTCACACAAAAAGTAGAAGTGCGTGAAGTGGGGAAGTGCTGGTGACATTTAAAAATCACATTGCATTGAAAAACAACAACAATAGTCATCAAAACTCTACAATAAATTGAGTGTAATAATGGAGTTTTTGTTGGAGAGGTCGACGGTGTTTCGATCTGAAAAAATTGACATCTTCATCAGGACAAGAACTTGTGAGCAGATAGAATTTGTAGGTCAAGCGTTGGAGTGCTCAGGATGCCTGGACAATGGGCTTAACTCGAAGGAGGGTGCGTCGCTAAAGGTCAAGTCTACCGGTCGTGCAGATGGTTTGAATGAAACGCACAGGACGTCAGGATGGAGAAAGGACCCGTAGTAATTTGGGCAGCTTTAGGGGCTATCAGAGGGAGGCATCTGGTTTAGACAGTGTGCCTCTCTTGTACTGGTGATTTAGGAGTCCGCATGGGGCCAAAGAGTACGTAGGACAGCCCATAGTGGATCGGCCGAAGGCGCTCTTGACTGGCGTGTGCGGTCGTTAAATTTGATTCTCGCAGCGGTAGTCAGCGGGGTAAACCGGAGTGACCCGGTATCGTCAGGGGAATTAATTTGTATGGATTAATTCCCCTGATGATACTGGGTCGCTCCGCTTCGACCCGCTGACTACCGCTGCGAAAATCAAATTTAACGACCGCACACGCCAGTCAAGAGTCAAGGCTACACCTTTGTTCTACACATCAACCTTGCCGACTTGAGCAGAGCCTTCATCCTGGTAGTCGTGGAAGACATTGATGGAACCGGGTGCCCCGGGAAAAATCATTTCACACCTGTCTCAGATTAAAGCCTATTTGCCAACATGAATCAGTTACAGGCTGGGAGGAGAATGTAACTAGAAGTATTAGGCAGGGTTGTGTCCTCGCTCCCCTTCTATTCTCACAATATATATTAATGGGGTTGACAAGACATTTCAACAGCTAGAAGCAGATGCCCCAAGAGCTGGTTATATTCCCACCCTCATGCTCCTGTATGCTAATGATGAGGTCTTGATTTGAAGAACTGCAAACTGTTGCAACTTCTGGTCGAAAGATTGACAGTATACATGGAGCAAAAAGACCTGAACTTGAATTTGTCAAAAACCTTTACTATGGTCCATGGGCGGGTGAAACCTAGAAAGAAGACACCATACAAGGATTGCAAATTGGTGGAGGTGCAGAACTTTTCCTATCTTGGTATACCTTTTTCACATTCTGGAACATGGGGCTCCCACATATGAACTGGAAAAATAAAAATAACCAAAACCACTGAGACGCTGTTTAGATTTTCCAGTAAAATTGGTAATGAGTTAATAAGAGAGTTGTCGAAATTATATAGGCATAAATGCATACCCACTGCCACATATAGGACTGCTGTGTGGGGCATGGCTGAGAGTTCACCATTACAAACTCAGGAAAATCCATTATTAATCAAGATTTTGGCTGTACCTCATTTTGTTTAATAATTTATCATCCATAGAGAATTGGACATGCCTTATATTTAAGATTTAATTTGCTTGAACTCAATTATATGTTGGTAAAATATCTGGAGTAAGACAGGCTCAACATTTTCAAAAGATGTTCTACACAATTGCCTTAAGCTTGAACATTGCTATAAGATCTTGTGGTTAGCATATATGAATGGGCTACTAACAGAATCAATCAAGCGTGTTTCTGTAGCAAATCCAGCCAGTATCTTGCAGTATAGCACGGAGGAGTTGATACCCTGTTTATCATTAATAGGAGGGGTGCAAAAGAAACAAGAGAATGCTCAAGTCTTCAGTGCCCAGATATATGTCAGGCCAGAAACATCAGGGTCTACCCATGTATCTGACTTTGGTAACAAACACACAGCAGAGAGTCTATACCACATGAACGTGGTTGAGCATCCTGCATTAGCTCTTAGCACTTCCAAAGAGAGATGCATGGACAAAAAATCTACCTAAATGCACCTGTGACAGGAGAGCAACGCAATCAACTCTACATCTTATGTTATTTTGTGGGTTTTATTGAGTTGTCAAGAAAAACTTGTTACGCCCTATATTCTTGCCTCAGAAATTAATTTTTTATCAGTATGCCTTTACATTGGGAAACATCCATTACAACGCAGTCATTACATCGCACTGCTTTTCAACGCAACTGCCTTTACATCGCATGCCATTATAACGCATGCCATTACAACGCATGCCACAACTCATGCCATTACAACGCATACCATTACAATGCATTAAAAGGTAAGTAATGAGAGATTTTTTTGTTTTTAGGGTGGGTATGGGTTTTGGGGTAGATGGGAATAGTAATTTTTTACCCCTACGAAATCCAACACTTTCCCTACTGTTGCACTCACTGGAGTGGGAATTGTAATTTTTACCCCTACACTATCCAACACTTACCCTACTGTTGCACTCACTGGAGTGGGAATAGTAATTTTTATCCTTACACTATCCAACACTTACCCTACTGTTGTCCTAAAAGTATTATGAATTGTAATGGTATGTGTTGTAATGGAATGCGATGTAATGGTAGTTTTTAAAAATGTTTGATAATGGCATGTGTTGTAAAATCATGCGATGTAATGGTAGTTGCGATGTAAAAACCGCATTGTAAAAGCATGCGTTGTAATTGTTTGCGTTGTAACGTCATATATTCATTTACATTTCAGTGTAATTTAGAGAACGCATGATTTGTTACACTGTATTCATCTTTATTTTGCATGCAATAGCCAGAAGGAAAATGTGTGGTAATGGTAATGTGTGGTAATGGCATGCGTTGTAAAATTATGCGATGTAATGGTAGTTGCGATGTAAAAACCGCATTGTAAAAGCATGCGTTGTAATTGTTTGTGTTGTAACGTCATATATTCATTTACATTTCAGTGAAATTTAGAGAACGCATGATTTGTTACACTGTCTTCATCTTTATTTTGCATGCAATAGCCAGAAGGAAAACTTTGCCAGCCCTAAACAACTTAAGATATGAAGATTTTAATGGATGTTATCTGCGTTGTTGCTCATGTATTTTTTTTGCACAGTTGATCAGTACTTGAATACTATTATTTGTAAACTATATATAACATGAATAGACTAAGGGGCCAATTACGATGTCCGGCGGAAAGCTTCTGACCGACAGTCAGATTCCCCTAGATCGTGTCGGATCCCATCCACCCGACTTGTTCAGAATCCAATCCGCCCGAACGATTACGATGTTCACGGTCAGAAGGGAAAACATTCAGACATTCCGAATCAGTTCCGAATGGCTCTCAGCGAGTCTGTGTCGGTCGGAGCTGAATCATTCAGCTCTATATACAGCGTTTCCACCCGACCGATTATGATGTCGGATTCCAAAAGCATTTCCAACTCGGTCTGTCTGACACAAAAATGCAATTGGAAACTGAATTTGAGGGCTCCTAGCAGGCCCCCCTTCATCCCGAGGCCTCCAGTTGGGGGCTGTGGGGGTACCCAAGAGACCTCCCATTAAAACCATGCACTGTGTGGCCCGCACCATGGGGTGCCTGAGACAGGGTGCAAGGTTTTCTGCTGACACCTATTTTCTCCATAGGAGCCAGTATTGTTGGTCGGAACGCGGGCTCCCATAGAGTCAATGGGGGTTCGACCGAACAGTGTTCTGAAACTTCGTGAACCGCCGATCGCGAGTTGGTCGGAACCGATTCCGAGAAGGAGTCAGGAGGAAAGTTTCCGCCCAACATCGTAATCGGCCCCTTAATTGTGAAGTTTTATGATGATTTTTAGGATTCATTTTTTATGTATGAAATGTATTTTATATCTCTTTTATGGATTGTTTAAATCCCCCAAAAGATCTTTTGACTTGACTTGAATGCCACCTCTCCAAGATTCTCTGATTGTATTGCATTTCAAGACATTATAAAACAGTGGTTTCTACATAGCTGTACAGAAGTATGTGACTCACAATTCTTTGAAAGGGTGGTTTGCAGGTTTTGCACATGGACAGTATCTTATCTGTTGTCCTACCCTATATATTACTTCCCAGTGTGATGACTAACCGTCTGCTCAGTCTTAAATTCTTGAATCAATATTCTTCTAGGTATAATAGGGGTCATATCTTGCATTTTCAAGTACATTAGTAGTACTGCAATAGTCCTACTAATGTACTTAAAACGTTATTCACAAACCTACATATGGAGATCGGGGCCTCTACCTCTTCTGCTTTGCATGTGCTGAGATCTCCACCCTGCCTGCAGAGATCTCTGTACACGTTTGCATGCATTTTAATAGTAAATGTGATAGGGAGTGGCTGAAAAATGTAGAATACTAACTTCTAAAAGTCAAGGGTTAAGGGAGAAGTAAGTAGAAGTTAAGGGAGGGTTGGGTGTGGGCTTAGGGAAGGACATGCACCCACCCAAAATAGAGTAAGCTATTCACAGATTGCCCTGCTATAATTACTAGAGCCAAAAGGACAAAAACAGTAATAAATATAATTCAGAACAGAGCTGGATTAAGCCTAGCAGCGAACAACACCAACCACTAGTATTGTAACAACTTCCCATAGAAAATAATAGAGGTAGGAACTTAAAATAAACCCCAATAGGAGCTAATGCTAAAATACGATTAAATTAAATTTTTTACATTTAAACTGTAATATAACATTAATATTTAATAAAATAATGTAATTGGTTGTAAGTACCTTTATACATAACATTTAATAATTTGTAAAACATGAGTAAAATTGTTACTTTCTTACTTTACACGGAGAATGGTTTTTTAAAATGTATATTTCAGTAGAAATAATTGTATTCTCTTTAATAGATTCAAAATAATGATTTACTTGCTTAAAATGAGTTTATTAATGTTGTAACCTTTCTATTTTTCGACATTTAATATATAGAATTGACAATAATATTTAATAGAATTTTTTTCCCAGTTTTTCCCACATGTAATACACCTTTAAATGTTTCCCTATATTTTGCCACGGAGATCTCACCTGCGATTGAAAAGGTCTTCACTAAGTTTGTGGAACATCAAAAGTCACTACCAGTAGTAATTTTACAGTCTTATTTTAAATTTCGTTCAGGAGGTTGCGTATTTCTAATAGGAAATCACAATTAGGCAAATCCAAACCCAAGGGTACCGCTGGGCTTAAGGCCCCCGTGGAGGCACCCTGAAATTCATAATGCACATGTAAGTGCACAGCTAGAGGCATATGTTTGCTTCATGTGATATTAAAAAATGCATTTTTAAATGCATTTTTTAATTTTGCACATGGTTACCATCAACTTTGAGTCGATGATAATAGCATTTCCTAAATGCCCAATTTGCATTTAGGAAATGCTTTCTATATGTGTTTAGGAATCGCAAACAGGTAATCACTATTTGCGTTTTCTAAATCACGGTCGCAATTTGCGATTTCTATTGGTTAGAAATTGCAAATTGCGACCGGGTTGTGGCCATTGTACATATGAAAAGGCTGTTTTGCATTTCTTAATGGGCCGAAATTGCGATTCGGCCCTTTAAGAAATGTAAAAAGCTTTCTTATATCTGGCCCTTAATGATTGTTAACTGATGTTTTCTTTGTCAAAGTTTTTGTTTTCTGCTGGCTGCAAATATTTCCACCAGGCAGACAGATAAACTGAGGGCTCTAATAAACTGTGAATCCTGTTTATATGCAACCTGTCTCTCTGGATTCAGTTGGCAATTTCTTTGTTTATAATAATGAAGTCAGGTCTGTTCGCCAGAGGGTTAAGGTTGTTGCAAAAGTGTTACCCCGATTTTAGCATACCTTTTTGGTGGTAAGAAATAAAATTGTTTTTTGGACCCACTAATCTGGTATTTTTAACTTCTCTTTCTACTTTTGCAAAAAAAATAAAACAGTCCCTTCTGATTCACTATAAGTGGTTAGGAGTATAAGGACATCCCTGTATTTTACAAGCTAGTGCTCCTGCGTATTCGTAGTTCGTAGCACGCGCGTGTCCGTAGATGGCAGGGATGGACCCAATGATGAAGAATGCCACCAAGGGGAAACTCGGGTGGGTGAGGGTTTTATGAAAAAGAAAATAATTTCTTTTCAGTTGTTTTTCTGCAAGGAAATATAATTTCTTTCTCTCCTTCCTCCTTCCTATAGAGGTTACCACTCTTGATTAATTGCACAAGAGTTACATCACGTTCTTGGGTTGAAGTTTAGAGTGAGTTAACTTTGGAGATTTGTAATGCATTCACATGAGCCTCTACACAGACCTTTCTACAGTGTTACTGGCTTTTGGTCGGGAACCAAACTACTGATTAATTTAGTCAGGGCCGGACTGGGAACCAAAACCGGCCCTGACAAAGTGCTCGGCCCCCCCCGGGGGTTGGGGGTGCGGCCAAGCTCTTTGCCAGGGCCGGTTTTCGGCCGATATTGTTACAGGGCCGATTTTGCAGCTATGCTAAGCTGGCCCCCACCCATGCAGCCCACCAGGGATTGCCCGGTGCCCACTACGGCCAGTCCGGCCCCGAATTTAGTCCGACACTGCGGCAGTCAATTTTCCTGTATAACAATTTTCCTGTAATATTGTTTATCAAGACTTGCACCATTTTCATGGGTTGCATCTAGCAAAAGCCAGCCCCTCTTTTCATTGTTTCTCTTTCTCTGTTTCCTTCACTGTGCATTACCCCCAGGTCCCTTATGTCCTCGTCTCATTCATTTACATATTGGAGATAACCATCTCCCGACAGAAAAAAAGAGCAGAGGCATGCTGGGACCCTAATACTGCCCCTCCCACTGGGAGTACATAAGCAGTACTTACCCAGCATCCCATCTGTTCTTTTTTTCTGTCTGTCGACAGAAGTTTGCTGTGGTTGCTGGTGCTGCTCCTACTGGGCTTGAGTGGCTTCCCTCTCTTGGTACTCCCCGTCCGGCTGCTTGGCTGTTCGGTCGGGTTGTTGGCTGTCCTGCCTCCTGGCCTGCCGGGCTTGCTGGGAGGCTGGTTTCTATCTGGATTGTGGAATCTTGGGTGCACCGGCCCTTTGCGGCTGGTGCGCCGGCCTCTGGGTCTCTTCCTGGTCATGGGGCGCGTCTTCCTGGATCCTGGCTTAGAGGAAGACGCGCTGTGTTTGCTCCTGACTGTCTGCCCGGACCTGGTGTCGTTCCTGTGGTGCGACTTGGGCTGGTGCGAGGGGGGATGGGGCTTGTTGGCGATGTGGAGTGTGTTGCACCGGCCTCCCTCCCGGGTACGTCCCACGTAGCAGTTTTCTTTGCCTCTGCAAACATGCTGAAATTAACTGCCTTGTATATGGTTGTCATTCTTTTCTTTTTCCCGCTGTTGGTGCCTACTACGTTTTGTAGGCGGCTCCCGCCGTTGCAGGGTCCTGTGGCTTTGGTGTGGTGGGACCCTGCGCTGCATGGGTTCGGGTCCCGCCACCGGCTCCTTTCTTAGTCTTGAGCGTGGGCCACTTTTCTCCGTGGCTTGGATCCTTCTTCTGCCTTTTTGTGTTGCAGGTCCCTGTCCGGCGGGTGTTCTGCCTAAGAGCTGTGGCACAATAGTGTTTTCTCTGCCTTTAGTGGCACAGGACATGGGTTCAGCTCCTGACAATGCTGTCAAAATATACTATGTTGGTGCTTTTGTATTATAAGAAGGCTGCACACAATGTCCAGTAACGACGAGGCGCACATCGCTGGTTGCGACCTCTCTGTTTAAATAGCTTGGTGACGTTCTTCCTGGCCCTTCTGGTTGTTGGAAAGAGGCTGCGGGTGGCTCCTGGGAATGCCGGGGTTTGAACCCGGGACCTCATGCCTGCGATGCATACGCTCTGCCTCTGAGCTACATCCCGGTCGGAGCACTCTCGGCTTCCCTGCGTGCTGCTGCTGTGCTGCTGGTTTGCTCGTCGCTTAGGCTGCCCGGCTCCGGTGGTGTTGAGGTGCGTGGCTTCTTGCTCCGCCTTCTGCCAGTTTGCCGGCTGTGTGTCCGGGTCCTTCTCCTACTGCCAGGGTTTGTGCCTATTGCGGTGGGGCGCTCTTTCTGGCTGCTGCCTTGCCGCTTGGTTGCCTGTTTTTTTCGCTGGCTTTCCGGGTTGGGGCCTGGCGGCGGCTTTCTGTGCCTTCTGCCGGCTACCCTTGGGGTGCTTCCTGCTGGGGATGGTCTGCTCCTTGCGGGTGGCTTGCAGCAGTCTCCTGGTCCCGGTGTCTGCTGCCCTGGTCGGTTGCGCCTTGGTGGGGGCTGGGCTTCTGTGGGTGCGCATTCTGCTTACGCCGCTGCTCTCGGGGAGCGTCCTGTTGGGGCTGCTCTCCTCCTCCTTCTTGGTTCGCATGCTGCAGGCTCCTCTCCCTCGCGCTGCTCCTGGCATGCTCTGCCAGGTTCGGGTGCGCCATTGGTTGGGGCTGTGCTTCTCTGTGCTGCCCGGTTGCTCCAGGCTCTGGACTCCGCCCCCGCCAGCGGTGTGTGGTCTGGGGGGGTGGTTGCAGTTTTTTCCATGATTGCTGGCAGCCCTCAGTCGGGTGGCTTGCGTGGTGTGGCCGGCCGCTACCTCTTCTGGCTCCCCTTCTCTGCTCTCCTCCTGTGGTCTGTGTGGTGGGTGTTTTCTGTTTCCGCCGTGTGCCTTCTTCCTTTGGATCGCTGCCTTCGGGTGGTGCCCCTGCTCAGGCCACAGGTGCTTTTGCGTTTTGTTTCAGGGCTTGATATGGGGATTCTCCTCTCTGCTGAGTTCATTTGCTGCTTGTCTGGGCTGTTGGCATTCGCTCTTCTGTTTGGTGGCCTGCCTCGGGTTGGCGTAGGTTCCGGTCTGGGTGGCTCGTGCTGCCGTGTGTGCGGCTGTTCTGTTCTCCGTTGCTCTGGCCTGGGGCTTCGGGTGTTTGTCCCGGGGCCTTCTGTGTGCTGGGGTTGCTTCTGGGGTCTGGCTGCTTCTGTTTTTGTTTGCTTCTGCCCTGGCTCTCGCTGTGCTTGCCTTTGGCTTGTTTCCAGGGTTTCCTGTCCGCCCCGCCTGGTTTTCTGTCTGGTGTGGTTGGGCATCTGCTCTTCCTTTCCTTGGCGTCCCCCGGGTTGTGTTTCCGGTGGCAGTTCGCCTTTTGGTCCCTGGGGTTCGTGCTGCTGCTGTTTGGGCCTGGCTGTCTTTTGCTGCTGCTGTGTCCTTGGTGTGGCGCCTGTTTCCCCTCTTCTGTTCTACTGTTCCCCCGAAGACTCTGCCGGGTGCTGTTGGGTTCTTGGTCTGTCTGCGCTCTGGTGAATTTGATACCAGGGTGGTTCTGGTCCCCTCTGGTCCCTGTGGTGGGTGCCTGGCTGGGTGTCTGCTGGGGCTTTTCCACTCCTGCGGGGTTTTGTGTGGCTTGTTTGTCGCCTTTTTGGGCTCTGCGTCCTTGCCTGGGCTCTCTTTGTGTCCTGGCGGGGTGCTGTGCAGTTGTGGCCACGTCCTGATGGGTCCTTCAGGGCCTTCTCCTGCCGTCGGTTCTCTTCCCGGGCTTGTTTCGCCTGTGTTGGGGCCTGTATGGGGTCCTATGACTCTGGGTTTGCTGGTTTCCTGCTGGTTCGGGGTGGCCTTGAGCTCTGCCTCCTTGGCTTTGTGGCTGTGCTATCGTTTTCGGCCTGCTCTGGGGTGTGTTCTGCTGGGCGTTCCTGGTTCTGGAGTCCTGGCTCACTTCTCTCTTGCTTCCCCGAGCTTTTGTTCCAGGGGTGTGTCTGTTTGGGTGTCATCCTACCCCTCTCTGGTTGAGGTGCGGTTCTGTGGTGGTCTTGCCCCTGTGGGGTCCTCCCTCCTGGCTGCGGGTTGTCTGGGGTTTTCTGCTGCTTGGCCCTCTGCCTTCTCTGCGGCTTCCACTTTGGCGGATTCCTCTGTTTCATTTTCCGGCCTTTTTTTGTGGTCCGGCGGTGGTGTGCTGGGGGTTTCCTGTTCCTCTCTACCCTTTGCTTTGGCCTTGGTGCTGCGTGGGCTCCTTCCTGGGTTTGGTTGGGCCTGCGGGTCCTCCGGTGTCGTCGGGTTGCTGGGCTCCGGTCCTGGCTTCCTGGCTCCTTTTGGGTGTTTGTTGCCCTGGTTTGTGCTGTTTTCTTGGCTCCTCTCCAGTGTTGCTGGGGTTGGGCCTTGTGGCCTTTTGGTCTGGGTACTGTGCGCCCTGGGTCCATTTCTTTTTCAGCTGCTCCTGGCCTTGCTGCGTGCTTGGCCTGGGTTTGGGTTGCTGTGCGATTCTCTGCCGTGTGGGCGCCTGTTTTTGTCTGCCCTCTGTGGTTCGGTGGGTTCCTGCCTGGTTGTTTCCTGGTTTGGGGGCTGCTGGTTGTTCCCAATTGCTCTGGCCTTCCTTCATGCCCTGTTCTCCCTCCCTTTTGGGGTTGGAGGTTTTATGGGGGTTGTGGCCGATGGCTCTGTCCCCGCCCTTGTTGGGCTTGGTCATTGTTGGTTTCCGGTCTTGTTGGCCTTTCCTTGCTGGTCGGCTGTCGGCTGGATCCTTCTGGGGGGGGTCTCTGGCCTGTGGTCTTTGGGTTGGCCTCCTGTTTCCTGCTGTTATGGGTTTGGTGTCCTTCCTGTTTTGGCTGGTGGCCTCCTTCCCGGTGTTTTTTGTTATGGCCTCCTGGGGTTTTCGGGTTTTCTTTCCCCTTGCCTGTCTTTCTGTTTGGTTGGGGTCTTGCTCCTCTTCGGCCCCTGCTCTGGGCTCTCTGGGGCCGGGTCGTTCATTTTGGTGGAGTGGGCCGGTTTCTGGCCTATGCTTTCCTCCTTCCTTGTTGGTCTCAGTGCTTGTGCCTGCGCTCTGTTGGCCTTCTTCGGGGCAGTCGCGGTTTGCTCTGTGTCTTTGTGGCTGGTGTGTCCTGTGTGCCTTCCCGGTGGTTCTGGGCTGTGGAGCCTTGTCCGATGGGTTGCTTGGCCGTGTCCTTTGGGTCTTGGTTCCGATTGCCCTGTCTCTGATTTCTCTGGTTGGCGGCCTCCTTGTTGGGGCTCTGGCCTTCTGTTTTTCTGGGTTGTCTCCGGTCCTTGTTTTGGCCCTGCTGTCCTATTCTGGGTTGCAGGCCGGTTGTTTCCTGCGGTTCCCCTTTTCCTCCTTCTCGGTTGCTGCTTTTGTTGTGGTTTCCCGGGTTGCTTATGGGTGCGGAAGGCCGGTTATCTGCTTTGGTATTCTCCAAAATGTAAATGAATGGGACGAGGACATAAGGGACCTGGGGGTAATGTTCTATTACTTACCGGTAATCTTCATTACTCCAGGTCCCGTTGTCCTCGTCCCATTCATGCGCCCCTCCCTCCCGGGCGGCCGGCCTTCCTGTCTGGGCTTGGTTGTACAGACGGGATGCTGGGTAAGTACTGCTTATGTACTCCCGGTGGGAGGGGCAGTATTAGGGTCCCAGCATGCCTCTGCTCTTTTTTTCTGTCGGCAGATGGTTATCTCCAATATGTAAATGAATGGGAAGAGGACAACGGGACCTGGAGTGATGAAGATTACCGGTAAGTAATAGAACATTCCCTAACAGTGTTATTTATAAGCATGTTGAATGCAGTCTTGCAGACAAAAGGCATAGAAAAAGCAAGGCACTTTGAAAGAGGTAGCTCGTTATTTCTCAATTTCTGCTAAATCATACAGTAATAAGATAGGATTTATCATGAATTGTATTTTCAATCCAAGATATAGCACAATTTGCAAGCATCTGACGATGTACACATTGCTCAGTTTATTGTACCATTTAAAAATTTTTTTTTAAACATTTTAAAAATTAAAACATCTCAAACATGTTGCTCTAGAAAAATCCGATAATTTTGAAATAATCCATTGATTTATTATTTTCACATTGTTCGCCAGCAAATGCACGAAGAGGAAATTGCTAACAACACGTGCACTTCAGATAAGGTTTGCAAATGTTGTCAAGTTGAATCTGCCCGTTATCGAATTTTCTGTCGCACCAAATTAACTGCAGGCACATTTTTCAATAAACTGACATGTCAGGTATTTCTAATAAATGTGCGTCTACGCGCATTATGTCAGGTGTGCACTTCAACTTGCAAAACATACTCCACTTAAACAGTAAAAGACAGAAAAACAAGAAAATTCTACGTAATAGTAATACTGACAGGGACATTTTGCCAAACATAGGGGCATATTATCAAGACAGGCGATAAAATTGTCGCCGCTTTAGCGGCAGAAAACTGCCGCTAAAACGGCGATAATGGGCTTGATAATATGCTCTATGGAAATCCAATTGAAGCCCATGTTAGATGTGAATGACGTCTAACCTGAGCTTCAATTGGAATTCCATAGAGCATATTATCAAACCCATTATCGTCGATTTAGCGGCAGTTTTCTGCCGCTAAAGCGGCGATAATTTTATCGCCTGTCTTGATAATATGCCCCTAATTGATGTACATGAGATTACATGTTTTCATTTCTTCTCATTCAACATACTTGAACATTCATCTCGTGGATTTTCCTTTGTGCACAATGAATTACAAATTTGTGTCATAATTGGTTTTAGTACATTTTTGTTTTCAAGGAGAAAAAGAAAATTGCACTTTCACTTGTGTTTACTTGAAAGCAAAACTTTAACAGCTTATTCACACGCAGAGGAATTCCATAGTTCTGACGTCACGGCGAGTTCACAGAAATAAGGACAGTGTCAGAGTCTATTTGCAAGTACCGTACAAAGCATGACCCTTAATTAGAATATGTCAATGGTCCAGAGAATGCATGAAGTTGGCAATTTCAAATTCAAAACTGCAAAAAAGCATGTAAAATGGCACGTCTTAATGTTTTAATACTCAGGCAGGTGTGATCACTCCTGCAAATGCTTGTGTTATGTATTTCCTGTCACTGGCGATAGAGATGTTATTTACAGCACTGCGAAAGTGTGCCATGTAGAGGAATATACAAATACATTTTTATTATTATTACTGATGCGATTACTATTACAATAAATGTTACTATTACTATTATTACTGTTGTTATAACTATTACTAGTATTTATTTTATTAATACATTTTATTGTATACTAATAATCATAATAATACATTTATGACAATACAGTCATGATAATAGTAACTGGCAGGGGGTTTGAGAAATAAATATATACTATATTGATTCTAAAATGCAATGAGTCTGCATGAGATACATTCATAAGTCTTGCTGACCCTTCTTGATTGTTGGAAATAATTTAACAGCATAACCAGGGCTGTGATGGATCCTTTTGGAATATGTGATAGAAAAGGGTTGTAAAGCCATCAACGCAGTGTTTTTAGCCGATTGGTGGCATTCTTGCATTTCTATGTTTCTCAAAGTTTTCAGGCATTTGTTGGATAAATGAATACGGGCCTGATTAAGTTAAGCGTCAAACTTATGTCCGACCTTTCCCCTGTCCGGAATGGGATCGCCTGACTAGCTGTTGGCGGGCCCGCTACCGGTGTTATGATGCAACCGCCTTCAAGGTGGTCGCAATGTGTATATTTTGTATTGCAGCATGTGCTGTGGGCTGCAGCACATGCCGCGATACAAAAAACACATTTAGCATATCCCTGCACTATGTGGGAGCACCATGCGCCTTAAGCACCACTCATGTGTTGCCTCTCATATATTGATTAACATGATATGCCAGCTTGATTGTCTGAAAATCTGAAGCTCATTCCCCTGCCCCAGTCCTCTTGACCAAGCTACGACCATGTGGCCATGTGTATTGATTGACTTACATTCAGGCTGGAGAATAGTACACTTTCGTCAGTGTTCCCATCTTTAGGGCTGTTGTAACTTTAAAAGTATTGTTTGTGTAATGTAATCGCCTTTCTCTTCTGTCTTTCTATTTTTCCACCCTAAACCCTCTCCTTGCTGAAAGCCTCTCCTTTAATAGTAAGCATTCCACGTTGTCCTACCGCTCCCCCTTGGCCCTCCCACATTTACTACAAATACGTAAAACATAGAAGAGGTACAGGTGGAGGTCTCCACCCATAGATATGTGGATAGTATTTTATAGTATGCGAGCTGTACTATTGCAGTACTACTTTGTGTACTACTTACTACAAATAGGTCCTTTAGCTTTACTTCAGTTCATAGTCAGGGACAAGGGAACTGTTAGAGTCGGGGATCTCTGGTTGGCGCAAGGTTGCCCTTGTGTCAAGCAGGAACCCTCTCCTCCACGTCAGGGCGCAGGATAACCCCTCGCGAATGACCCTTGCTCACCCTCTAGGTGCGTGGCGTGAGCAGCCAAGGCGATTCCTCAGGCGTTGTTGGTTAAGCACTTACAATTGTACACACAGTAAATACATTAATCCCCCCAGAAACGGACACCAGACTTGGATATATATAAAAATACGATTCTTTATGTAAAAATAAGGTATATATATCTCAACAGACTTATCACAAGACCAATAACGTTTTCGCTAGGCCACCAGGTTATACAGTAGGCAAATGTTCTGGGTTTGTAGGTTTCCAAATGGATAGTTCGTAGTCTCTTTACTTGTAGTTCCAGTACTCACAGAGATCGGTTCCTGCGAACGGGGAAATAAGGCGTTGCGGGCCCCGAGCCCGATACTGGAACTTCTTTTGTGATGAGGAGAGTCGGCACAGGTCGGTGCGACTCTCGGCTTGGGAAGTGTTCTTGGGTCCTCAATCAGCAGGTGTGGGCAAGTAGGCAGGCGCGGCCCGCGACCCTTTAGCACGGCGGTGCAGGAGGGTCTCCACAGCGGGGGCGGCGCGGCCTGAGATGTCCGAGGATAGCGAAGCGGGGTCACAGGGCACAGTCAGTGCAGCTGGATGACCCGGCGGGGATCACAGTCGTCGGACGGCTTCCGGCAGGAGGGGTGATAGCGCGT
This sequence comes from Triturus cristatus, assembly GCF_964204655.1. Lineage (NCBI taxonomy): Eukaryota > Metazoa > Chordata > Amphibia > Caudata > Salamandridae > Triturus > Triturus cristatus. The sequence goes on along the minus strand of NC_140593.1, from coordinate 577,835,880 downwards.
TCAGCGCGCTCCAGTAGCAGGCGGTGACAGGGATGCAGGCGGCCTGGCCCGGGGACAGAGAGCGGCTCGGGACGGAGCGGGGCTCTCACGGGATTGAGGCAGGCGAGCTTCTGAGTGTCACGGCCCTAGGAGGGGCGATGAGGGGCGCAGTCTCTTTTCCAGCGGGATGCCCACACGGCTCGAATTGGAGGACGAGCAAGAAGCACAGAGAACCCACTGTTCCTGGGGTTCAGTTCAGGGGGCAAGCTCAGATCAAGCCCTTGGAGAATGTTCAAGCACAAAGTAGCAAAGTCTTTTCAGTAAGTCTCTTCCTCTCCTTTCTCAGCAAGGCAGGCAGCAGGCCAGCTCCTCCAGCGTCTCCTTCTCCTTCTAGTCGGGCAGAGGTTCTTTGTGGTAAACAGGATTCTGCTTTCTTAGGAGCCAGGCTCCTACTTTTATACACCAATTCTTTTGTTCTTTAGCGCCAGGGGGCCTAGGCCTGGCTCAGTCCAGTTCTGGAGCACTTTGTTATGGTGACTCTGCTCTTTCCTTTCAGCAGCAAGGCAGAGACATCAGCCGCCCCACAGGGGGTGGCGCCGGCTTTGTGGTGGCAGAGCACAGGTCTATTCAAGAGTCAAGGTGTACTCCTCCCACCCATCCAGGTGTAATCTCTCTACCCACCACCTGGCAGCCAACCTGTCTCTGGGGATTCCCCAACCCTGCTCCTTACTGTTGCCAGGCAGAACACATACACACAGCAGAGGCGGACTGAGATGGTCAGGTCAGTAAATACTAGCTTTCTAAAAGTAGTATTTACAAACCCAGGATATTAAAATAAACTTGACTACAAGAAGTATTTTATCATCCTGAGTTCAGGCATACCAAACTTGACACTCTACCATGCTCTCTGAGTCCACTGGGGTCACAGCGTTGGCGGGATCCCAGCAGCCCATTCTGGCCTATGGAGAGCAGGTAGCCTTCAATAGTGAAGAACGGAAATGGCTGTAATTCACTACTAAGACATGCCACACACATCAGGGCATGTCCTACCTTATGCCTACAATGCACCCTGCCCTTGGGCCTACCAGAGGGGTGGCTAATATGTAGGTAAGGGAAGGTTTAGGGACTGGCAAGTGGGGGCACTTGCGCAGTCAGCGCGACGGTCCCGGACCGCGCACAGGGTCTGCGGTGGCAGGCCCTAGACACACTTTACAAGACCGCTTCCGTGGGTGGCGCAACCAGCGCTGCAAGCCCACCAGCAGCATTGGCATTCACGAGCCCTGGCACCCCTGGTGCACTTTACTGGGGACTGACAGTGAATCCAATAAACCAATCATGGACATCAATTACAGGTACACTTTACTTAGGGAGCACTTGCACTGCGGCACGGATTAGCCGTGGCGCAGTGCCCTGAGCGGACAACACCAGCAAAACAGTCGAGGCACACCATCAAAAAGTGGAAGGGAAACTCACGCCAAGGTGCCAGGTCTAACACGTGTCCCCTCCAGCTGAAATGTGGGGAGAACTACCCTTGCCCAGGGGGTTCCTCGTCACTAAGGCGGAAATACCTGGACAGACCGTCAGCGTTGGCGTGATCTGTACCAGGACGGTGTTCCACCGTAAAGTCCATACCCTGTAGGGAGATGGACCACCTCAACAGCTTCGGGTTTTCACCCCTCATTTGCATCAACCATCTGAGGGGCCTGTGGTCCGTCTGAACCCGGAAGTGAGACCCAAACAAGTAGGGTCTTAGCTTCTTCAGCGCCCAGACCACAGCAAACGCTTCTCGCTCAATTGCACTCCACCTACTTTCCCGTGGAAGTAACCTCCTACTGATGAAGGCTACGGGTTGGTCCCAGCCCTCCTCAGTCATCTGTGAGAGAACAGCCCCCACACCATGCTCTGAAGCGTCTGTCTGGACTAGGAATTCCTTGGAGAAGTCAGGGGCCAAGAGCACGGGCGCCGTGCACATGGCAGTCTTCAGGGTGTCGAAAGCTTTCTGACAGGTGTCAGTCCAAATCACGTTCCTGGGCTGCTTCTTCGAAGTCAGCTCTGTCAAGGGGGCAACGATCGTTCCATAGCCCTTGACAAACCTCCTGTAGTACCCAGTGAGCCCCAGGAAGGCCCTCACTGCGGTCTGCGTCTTGGGGGGTTCCCAAGCCAGGATGGTCTCAATTTTGGGTTGCAAGGGTGCCACCTTGCCACTCCCCACTTGGTGTCCCAAGTACACCACGGAACCCTGCCCGATCTGGCACTTGCTTGCCTTGATCGTGAGGCCTGCTCGGCGCAGCGCCATCAACACTTCCCAGAGGTGGCGCAGGTGTTCAGGCCAGGTGGCACTGAACACTGCGATGTCATCCAGGTAGGCGGCACTGAACGCATCCAGCCCAACCAGTACCTGGTTGACCAACCTCTGAAAGGTGGCAGGGGCATTCTTCATCCCAAATGGCATGACTCGGAACTGGAAGTGCCCATCTGGTGTAGAGAATGCTGACCTCTCTTTGGCCCCATCGGTCAAGGCGATCTGCCAGTACCCAGACGTTAAATCAAACGTACTGAGGAACCGGGCAGCCCCCAGCCGATCAATGAGCTCATCAGCTCTGGGGATGGGGTGCGCGTCAGTCTTCGTGACTGAATTGAGTCCTCTGTAGTCCACACAGAACCGGAGTTCAGGTGTGGCTCCCGGCGCAGCAGCTTTGGGGACCAAGACCACGGGGCTGGACCAAGGACTGCTGGAGGACTCAACCACCCCTAGCGCAAGCATTTTGGAGACCTCCTCCTTGATGCAAGCTCTGACCCTGTCAGTTACCCTGTAAGCCTTGTGCTTCACAGGTAAGCTGTCTCCTGTGTCCACATCATGGACGCACCAATCTGTGACACCAGGAACCAGGGAGAATCGGTCGGAAAATTGTCCCAGCAAGTGGCGGCAATCTTCCTGTTGTTCGGGCGTCAGGGTGGGTGAGAGGCTAACTCCATCCACTGACCCATCTTTCTCAGAGGCCACTAAGAGGTCAGGAAGAGGCTCGGTCTCCTCTTCCATTCCATCATCAGTGGCCAGCAGCATGCCCACTTCGGTCCTCTCTAAGTGGGGCTTAAGGCGGTTAACATGTAGGACCCTTAAAGGGTTCCTGGGAGTCTGCATGTCCACCAAGTAGGTGATAGGACTTTTGCGCTCCACAACCTCAAATGGACCTGTCCACTTATCCTGAAGTGCACACGGCTCCACTGGGGCCAAGACCCACACCTTTTGTCCAGGTTGAAGCTCTACCAGAGTGGCATTCCGGTCGTACCACCGCTTCATCTCCTCCTGGCTGGCTTCCAGATTTGCCTCAGCAAGTTGCCTGAAACGCCGAGTCTGGTTTCGGAAGGCCAGCATGTAACTATATACATTCTGGGGAGGTTTCCTGGGAGATTGCTCCCAGCCTTCCTTTACCAAACTCAGAGGTCCTCTTACCGGGTGACCATACAGAAGCTCAAAGGGGCTGAATCCTAGAGACTTCTGTGGCACCTCTCGGTAAGCGAAGAGCAGGCATGGCAAGAGGACGTCCCACTTACGCCTCATCGGACCGTCCAGGCCCATGATCATGCCTTTGAGGGTTCGGTTGAATCTCTCAACCAACCCATTTCCTTGGGGATGGTAAGGAGTGGTGAACTTGTACGTTACCCCACACTCCTTCCACAGGGATTTCATATATGTGGATATGAAATTGGTCCCCCTGTCGCTCACCACCTCTAGAGGGAATCCCACTCGGGAGAAAATTCCCATCAGTGCCCGTCCCACCACGGGGGCCGTCACTGTCCTCAGAGGGATGGCTTCAGGGTACCGGGTGGCATGGTCCACCAAGACCAGGATGAACCTGTTGCCCAGGGCTGTCTTGGGGTCCAGAGGCCCCACAATGTCAATACCCACTCGTTGGAATGGCGTACCGACCACAGGGAAAGGTTGCAGAGGAGCCTTGTGCTTCCCTCCGCTCTTACCACTTGCCTGGCAAGTCTGACAGGTTCTGCAGTAGGAATCGGAATTCTTATGCATTTGGGGCCAGTAGAAGTGGGTGACAAGCCTGTCATAGGTCTTGTCCATCCCCAAATGTCCTGCTAACGGCACATCGTGAGCCAGCCCCAGTAGGAAGGTTCTGAACTTCTGGGGTACCACCAGCACACGGGCTGACCCAGGTTCAGCAGCCTTAGGCTCGGAATACAGGAGGTCACTCTCCCAGTACACGTAGTGTGTTTTGGCCTGAACACCATTGGCCTGGTCTGCAGCCTGTTGCCGCATACCTACGAGAGAAGGGCATTCTTTCTGCTCCTTGCAGAATTCCTCCCTGGAGGGACCTCCTTCTTGCTGCCAATGGGTCAGCTCAGGCAGATCTCCCAGTTCGGCAATCTGTTCCCCGGTAGGCTCCAGAGCATCCCCCTCAGGGTCTACTTCCTCCTGGGCCGTGGGAACTTCGGGGGCCGGTTTCCCGCGCCTCCTGCGCCTTCTCCCTAAGGCTGGTTCCTGGACCTCTCCCTCAGGCTCCAGGACCCTCTCAACACCCCTACTGGCTGCCATGGACCGGGTGGTCACGCACGCCCAGTCGGGTAGACCCACCATCCTCAGATGCGTGGTCTTCTCCACCTTTTCCCAAGGGGAACTCTCCAGGTCGTTCCCTAGCAGACAATCTACAGGCATGTCAGTTCTCACAGCGACTTGTAGAGTACCAGAGACCTCCCCCCACTCAAAGGGAACTTGAGCCATTGGACAACGACTCTCTACGTTGTCAGCATTGACAACCCTACAGTAGGCATTGGGTACAATCTGCTCTTGAGACACCAGGTGTTGCCTCACCGAGGTCACGCTGGCTCCTGTATCTCTAAGAGCCTCCACCTTCTTTCCATTGATGGTCACCACCTGCCCATATTTCTTAGTGTTAGAGGGCAGGTAGGTTACAGGGACCATCTCACTGTCTCCTAGCGAGACTAGGGTCATCTGCCCGGGACCCCCACCCTCCTGGACGGCTACTTCCTTCCCAAAGTTAACACTAGCTACTTGCCGGGGTGGAGCACCAGTGGGTGCGGTCTTACCAAACAGGCGACACTTAGGATCAGAGGCAATGTGGCCCGGATCGCCACACTTATAACAATTGAAGGGCCCCTTTGGAACAGGTCTACCTGTCGGGGCCCCGTTCTGCTGCGGGGTTGGGGGAGGCTGAGAACCCTTCTGCTGGTTCCCTTGGGCATTACTTTGGGGGCCTTTTTGGAACCCCTTCTGTTTACCCTTGTCCCCCCCACTCTTCTGCTGGGGACCCTGCCCACCTTTGGCGGAGTCTCCCACTGGACCCTTGTGGACCCTGGTGCTGAGCCAGCGGTCCGCCTCCTCAGCAAGCTTCCTCGGGTTGGACAGCTTGCTATCTATCAGGTGCTGGCGTAGCTCAGGAAAACATTGACTGGACAAGTGCTCCCATGCAATTAAATCAAGCAGCCCTTGATAATCATTCACTTTGCTACCCTTCACCCAACCATCCAGCGCTCTGCAGAAAAAGGTCACATATTCCACATACGTACTCTCAGGGATCTTCTTGGTCTCCCTGAACCTCTGTCGATATAGCTCAGGAGTTAACCCATACCTGCTCATTAAAGCTTCCTTCATATGGGGGTATGAGGTCTGGACTTCTAAGGGTAAATCTAACAGTGTGTCCCGCCCTTCAGCAAGGAACCTTCCCCACAACCCCGCTCCCCAGTCTTTCTCAGGGACCCGGTGTGAGGACATGGCCACCTCGTAGGCCCTAAACCACTGCCCTATGTCATCCTTTCTGAAATACTCCTTTACTACATCTTTGGGGATGTACACCTTGGACTCTACCTGCGCTGGTGGAGTGCTGCCACCAGAAGGAGCGGTGTCCAAACTTTTCGCCTTCAGCTCCAACTCCTTCAATCGGATATCATGATCCATTTGGCGTTGTTGTGCCTCCAGGGCCAACTTCTGCTTTTCCATTTCCATTTGTCCTGCCAACTTTGCCATCTCCATTGCATGCGCCCTGTCGGCTGCCCTGTCTGCCAGCTCCTCTGGCGACCGGACTCTGCTGGGCTCCTCAAGGTTGTCGGGTGGAACGATGTCCCCCGCATTCCGTGGGTCTCGTGACTCCTTCCAGGCTCTCAGCGCCTTGGCGTACTGGGTTCTCCTCTTGAATCCAGCATGGGGGACTCGGAATTTTACACTGTAGCCTTTCAATTGCTCCATCGAGTAGCCTTCCAGTCTCTCCCAATCCACCTCATCGATTCCAGAAATCACAGAGAGTGCTCTCCCAGCGGAGTGTGAGCCAGGCATGGTTGCAGTAATGGCAGATGTCTCAACAAAGTTCAGAGAATGAAAACCTGTGGCTGCGTTACTTGGTCTGCTCTCACTATCTGGTGATTAATAATTCACTGTATGCAAATTACAAGTGCAAATCCGAAATCCCACCGCTGCCACCAATGTTAGAGTCGGGGATCTCTGGTTGGCGCAAGGTTGCCCTTGTGTCAAGCAGGAACCCTCTCCTCCACGTCAGGGCGCAGGATAACCCCTCGCGAATGACCCTTGCTCACCCTCTAGGTGCGTGGCGTGAGCAGCCAAGGCGATTCCTCAGGCGTTGTTGGTTAAGCACTTACAATTGTACACACAGTAAATACATTAATCCCCCCAGAAACGGACACCAGACTTGGATATATATAAAAATACGATTCTTTATGTAAAAATAAGGTATATATATCTCAACAGACTTATCACAAGACCAATAACGTTTTCGCTAGGCCACCAGGTTATACAGTAGGCAAATGTTCTGGGTTTGTAGGTTTCCAAATGGATAGTTCGTAGTCTCTTTACTTGTAGTTCCAGTACTCACAGAGATCGGTTCCTGCGAACGGGGAAATAAGGCGTTGCGGGCCCCGAGCCCGATACTGGAACTTCTTTTGTGATGAGGAGAGTCGGCACAGGTCGGTGCGACTCTCGGCTTGGGAAGTGTTCTTGGGTCCTCAATCAGCAGGTGTGGGCAAGTAGGCAGGCGCGGCCCGCGACCCTTTAGCACGGCGGTGCAGGAGGGTCTCCACAGCGGGGGCGGCGCGGCCTGAGATGTCCGAGGATAGCGAAGCGGGTCACAGGGCACAGTCAGTGCAGCTGGATGACCCGGCGGGGATCACAGTCGTCGGACGGCTTCCGGCAGGAGGGGTGATAGCGCGTTCAGCGCGCTCCAGTAGCAGGCGGTGACAGGGATGCAGGCGGCCTGGCCCGGGGACAGAGAGCGGCTCGGGACGGAGCGGGGCTCTCACGGGATTGAGGCAGGCGAGCTTCTGAGTGTCACGGCCCTAGGAGGGGCGATGAGGGGCGCAGTCTCTTTTCCAGCGGGATGCCCACACGGCTCGAATTGGAGGACGAGCAAGAAGCACAGAGAACCCACTGTTCCTGGGGTTCAGTTCAGGGGGCAAGCTCAGATCAAGCCCTTGGAGAATGTTCAAGCACAAAGTAGCAAAGTCTTTTCAGTAAGTCTCTTCCTCTCCTTTCTCAGCAAGGCAGGCAGCAGGCCAGCTCCTCCAGCGTCTCCTTCTCCTTCTAGTCGGGCAGAGGTTCTTTGTGGTAAACAGGATTCTGCTTTCTTAGGAGCCAGGCTCCTACTTTTATACACCAATTCTTTTGTTCTTTAGCGCCAGGGGGCCTAGGCCTGGCTCAGTCCAGTTCTGGAGCACTTTGTTATGGTGACTCTGCTCTTTCCTTTCAGCAGCAAGGCAGAGACATCAGCCGCCCCACAGGGGGTGGCGCCGGCTTTGTGGTGGCAGAGCACAGGTCTATTCAAGAGTCAAGGTGTACTCCTCCCACCCATCCAGGTGTAATCTCTCTACCCACCACCTGGCAGCCAACCTGTCTCTGGGGATTCCCCAACCCTGCTCCTTACTGTTGCCAGGCAGAACACATACACACAGCAGAGGCGGACTGAGATGGTCAGGTCAGTAAATACTAGCTTTCTAAAAGTAGTATTTACAAACCCAGGATATTAAAATAAACTTGACTACAAGAAGTATTTTATCATCCTGAGTTCAGGCATACCAAACTTGACACTCTACCATGCTCTCTGAGTCCACTGGGGTCACAGCGTTGGCGGGATCCCAGCAGCCCATTCTGGCCTATGGAGAGCAGGTAGCCTTCAATAGTGAAGAACGGAAATGGCTGTAATTCACTACTAAGACATGCCACACACATCAGGGCATGTCCTACCTTATGCCTACAATGCACCCTGCCCTTGGGCCTACCAGAGGGGTGGCTAATATGTAGGTAAGGGAAGGTTTAGGGACTGGCAAGTGGGGGCACTTGCGCAGTCAGCGCGACGGTCCCGGACCGCGCACAGGGTCTGCGGTGGCAGGCCCTAGACACACTTTACAAGACCGCTTCCGTGGGTGGCGCAACCAGCGCTGCAAGCCCACCAGCAGCATTGGCATTCACGAGCCCTGGCACCCCTGGTGCACTTTACTGGGGACTGACAGTGAATCCAATAAACCAATCATGGACATCAATTACAGGTACACTTTACTTAGGGAGCACTTGCACTGCGGCACGGATTAGCCGTGGCGCAGTGCCCTGAGCGGACAACACCAGCAAAACAGTCGAGGCACACCATCAAAAAGTGGAAGGGAAACTCACGCCAAGGTGCCAGGTCTAACAGGAACAAAGCAGCCAAATTATGCAGCAAGGTTAAATAAATTATGTGATAGCAAAGGCAAATTATGTGGAGCAATCGAGCTCATTTTCTGCGGTATTACCAAAAAAATGAAGAGGGGAGCTACCCCAATGTGCAACACACAACGGGATGGGGGATAAGTGGTGGAAAATTTACAAAATGTCCCTCATCAGACAAATCAGAATTGCTTATGGGCATAGACAGAGTACTGTTGTTATTAGAACAAACTATTCGGGTTTATAAAAAACACTGTTTATATCAAAAGCACTTTTAGAAAAGCTCTATAAGAGACAAAATATTTAAAAACATCCTTTATTTCCAATCATAAAATAACAGATAGACAAATACCTATAACTCCCAATGTTGGGTTACAATCTATAATCCTTATAAAATGAATTGATACAATACATTTAAAACACAAAGATTAAAAGTCGACGCAGCGTTTCGGTGTTGTGTGCAATATTTCACCTTCTTCAGGACTAAAAAACTGTTTATTTCATCTAAAACAAAAGAAAAAATGATCCATTTTAAACATTTTTATGTAAAAAAGTGCAGATTAACAGAGTAAAATGACAGTGTTCCCCTATGTCTTAACAACATCCTCTGTATTTTTTCAAGAGCTACAAAGCCACCCCACAATCATATTGGGTTGCGTTTTGTGTTTCTTCTGGTATTCACACAGAGTATTCTATCTCACATGTCTCTTGTCGATTTCAATATAATAAAAAACCGCATACCTCATCTTTTTTGAATTTGAGAGTGTATTAGGAAGTGGAGGATGACCTTCCAATTTCGAATTCCTGCCAGGTTAATTTATTTTGCCTATATTATAAACAGAAATCACTTTTAGGTAGAGCTATACATAACCATTTCAGTTGTTCTATTTATTTATTATAAACAAGGAACTGGCATACCTTAATAGTGTTTAAAAATGTTTCACTTGTACCACGAGAAGCCACCAAAATTGTGTCTTTTTTTCGGAGACCAAGACTACTTAAAATAATTGGTATTTGTAGTCTCTGTTGAGAGGCAAATAAAGAAGAACCTTGTTAGCTCAAACACCCCCTAGAGACATATTTGTGTATCTAGAATAATGCTAAAACCTCTCACCTCAGTATCGAAATAGATCAAGCTTTTTGTCCTTGTCATAAATTCTTAGGACGATATCATTTCATCAGGTTGAAGATATTTCAATTTTCTTCAGTTTCATAAATGCCTAAATATATAAGAGGCATATCATAAAATTGCCCACATGACATATATTCACCATTGTGTAGTCGTTTAGAACAAACACTCAATGTTTTTATCGAGATTATCTCCCCGAAACTCATAAAGTTGCAATTATACAGATTTGTTAGCTATTTAACTATCTGAAGAAAACATAGTAATGACATTTTTTGCAGGATGTTGTCTTATATTTATGTTCGTATTTTATGCAAAGAAAAATAACCCGAATTGTGTACATAAATTACGGGTTATTATTGATTGCTAAAACCCTTAGTTATACTAATATGCATCTTACAGATCTACGTACTCATGTGTCCTTGTCATGTCTTAAATTACATTGCATATTGATTAAGATATCTGCAGTTTATCTTATATAGTTGCTCTCTAAAGCCCGTATTGTTTATAGACAGAATATAGGGGTTTATATAGCAGATAAAGTCAAATAGTTAAGAACAGATACTAGCTAATACCGAAACATCGAGCAGGGACGATCGGAAAAACTGCCTCACGCAAACATAATGAGTTAATCTAACTGCAGCCGTGTAGAAACTGATGCCGCTTACCTCGTCAAGTTAATTCGGCCTCCCTGCTCTCGTGGTACATCCAAATCGGGTTATCGAGAGGATTGCAATATCCATTTGTTTTAAACACGTGTTAACCGGATGTGTTATTGACGTCATATCCTGAAAATCGGCTAATCGCGCTGTGTCTATGTAACCGTCTTTGTTCTAAGTGGCAGTGGCGGCCATTTTGTAAAAAACGAAGACTGACGCAAGGGATAGTGTAAATCAATGGAAACTAAACGTTGAACGCATTTTTAGAAATTTATAATGTTGCGTATTATTGTATCGTTATTCTATTCATCCTATCGTTGTTTAGTAATACGTATGGAGGTATATTTATAATAACAATATATATTGTTCTTATATAACAATAATTCTCTTTACCTCATGGGTACTAGAGCCTCGGTGCGATCTAGAATTAATAATTGATTAATCATGAGCAATACATTTTATTTATTTATACATACAATGGATACATTGTATCCGTTGCTCGAAAGTGAAGAAGGCCTCCAGGCGATCAGAGAGGCCATCTTGAAATACCTAAACTGATGATTACATGATGATTTATCTAAGGATAAAGGAGATCGTATCCTCTTCTATATTAAACCGGCTCCTGTATGGCCCTGAAATTCTGGCTTATAGCGGCCCCAATTGTTATGTAAGGCATTGCAAAAGGATGGACTACGATTACCTCCCATTCATTCATTACTGGGCTCAAGATGGAGAAAACGAACTGGGGACATAAGGGTGAAGCTTATTTTAAAGAAATCACAGTAATCTCTCCCAGTCCTCCCTGTTATTTAATCCATTTTTATAAGTATCAAAGCGTGACATAAAATATCGTTCACGTTTCTTTCTTTTTAAAGCTACATCGCCGCCGCGTGTGTCACAAAATACAGTTTCTATGCCACACCATTCCAGGTCTTCTATTGAATGGTCGGCCTCTAACCAATGCTCCACTAGTGGAGCTGTCATTCTTTTGGTTCTAATTGCGGATTTGTGTTCAGTGATCCTTGTTCGAATTTCACGCGACGTTTCTCCAATATATGCTTTTTTGCATGGACAGACTATCATATAGATAATGTTACGAGTTCTGCAATTTATCAAGCGTCTTATATGATGCTTATAACCATTATGAGTTATACAACTGCTGCTTTTAATGTTACCACAACTCTTGCACGAATTACAAGGAAAAGTACCAACAGGGAATGGCATATTATCAATGGTACTTTGTTTAGGTGTCCTATTTTCTCTGTATGTATGTACTAATTTATTACGAATAGTGCAGTTTCTTCTGAAGGAAAACATTGGTCTTGTTAAATTAGTATAATTTCTATCTCTAAGTAACGGCCAATACCTGTTGATAATGTTTTTAACCTTGTTGCTAATGCTACTAAAGTTTGTTACAAAAATTAATGGTAAATTTTGTGATTCCATGTTTTTATTCTCCTTTTCTCTGAATAACGAGTCTCGATTAAAATACTTCGCTCTTTTATAGGCCTTACGTATAAGATTTTTAGGGTATCCTCTGTCTTTAAGTTTTTGTGATAGAGCATCCGAATGTCTGTTAAAATCATTAATGTCAGTGCAATTCCGGCGTATTCTTAAAAATTGTCCAAACGGGATATTGTCCCTCTGGCACATGGGATGATTACTTTGGTAGTGTAACATGGTGTTACGGTCTGTTGATTTAGTAAACAGCTCTACTTTGAGTTTACCATCCAAATGTTTTATTGTGATGTCTAAGAAGTCGCACTGTATCCTATCCATAGTGGATGTGAATTTAAGATTGACATCTCCTTAGTTTAACCATGTGATGAATTCATTAAGTGATTCGATGGTACCGCTCCAAATGAAGAAAACATTGTCGATATAACGTGACCAATATGAGATGTTTTCATAAAATGGTGCCGCTGAGTTGAAGATATGTTTCTCTTCAAAATTGGCTACATATAAACAGGCCAGACTAGGAGCACAGGTGGCCCCCATGCTGGTCCCTTTGATGTGTTTGTATAATTCTGTACCAAATGGGAAAATATTGTTTTTCAAGATGACTTCCACACACTCAATAATAAACGATGAATGGGTTGATAAATCACCGTTTACGTCTCTTAACAAACCCTCAAGCATTTGCACTGTGTCGTTTTGAGGTATATTTGTATAGAGGGCTTCTATATCAAGCGTCACAAGCCATTGATTGAGTGGATGGTATGCAATACCTTCAACTTTTTTAATGATGGAGGTTGTATCCTTGATATAGGCCCTCTGCTTCACTTCCAATGGCTGTAGAAATGTATCCACATCTTTGCTAAGAGGTTCCGTTAAGGAATCAATACTGGATACTATTGGTCTCATGGGGTTTTTTTTCTGATCTTTATGCACTTTGGGCAAACTGTATAATGCCGGAATTTTAGGGTTATAATTTCTGAGGAAATGATATTCCTCTGAGCAAATGATCTCATCTTCTTTCGCGAAATCTAAAAGTCTGCCTACTTTTTCCATTAGTGCCTTCCATTCTAATTTATTAGATTTCACATAATGTAGGGGATTATTCAACATACTAAGCATCTTATTATTATTCTCGAGTGTTTGTTCTAAACGACTACACAATGGTGAATATATGTCATGTGGGCAATTTTATGATATGCCTCTTATATATTTAGGCATTTATGAAACTGAAGAAAATTGAAATATCTTCAACCTGATGAAATGATATCGTCCTAAGAATTTATGACAAGGACAAAAAGCTTGATCTATTTCGATACTGAGGTGAGAGGTTTTAGCATTATTCTAGATACACAAATATGTCTCTAGGGGGTGTTTGAGCTAACAAGGTTCTTCTTTATTTGCCTCTCAACAGAGACTACAAATACCAATTATTTTAAGTAGTCTTGGTCTCCGAAAAAAAGACACAATTTTGGTGGCTTCTCGTGGTACAAGTGAAACATTTTTAAACACTATTAAGGTATGCCAGTTCCTTGTTTATAATAAATAAATAGAACAACTGAAATGGTTATGTATAGCTCTACCTAAAAGTGATTTCTGTTTATAATATAGGCAAAATAAATTAACCTGGCAGGAATTCGAAATTGGAAGGTCATCCTCCACTTCCTAATACACTCTCAAATTCAAAAAAGATGAGGTATTCGGTTTTTTATTATATTGAAATCGACAAGAGACATGTGAGATAGAATACTCTGTGTGAATACCAGAAGAAACACAAAACGCAACCCAATATGATTGTGGGGTGGCTTTATAGCTCTTGAAAAAATACAGAGGATGTTGTTAAGACATAGGGGAACACTGTCATTTTACTCTGTTAATCTGCACTTTTTTACATAAAAATGTTTAAAATGGATAATTTTTTCTTTTGTTTTAGATGAAATAAACAGTTTTTTAGTCCTGAAGAAGGTGAAATATTGCACACAACACCGAAACGCTGCGTCGACTTTTAATCTTTGTGTTTTAAATGTATTGTATCAATTCATTTTATAAGGATTATTGATTGTAACCCAACATTGGGAGTTATAGGTATTTGTCTATCTGTTATTTTATGATTGGAAATAAATGATGTTTTTAAATATTTTGTCTCTTATAGAGCTTTTCTAAAAGTGCTTTTGATATAAACAGTGTTTTTTATAAACCCGAATAGTTTGTTCTAATAACAACAGTACTCTGTCTATGCCCATAAGCAATTCTGATTTGTCTGATGAGGGACATTTTGTAAATTTTCCACCACTTGCGGTATTACCTCCTTATTTTGCCTTTTTTACACAATGTCTGGGCAGAGGTTTCACCTCATTAGTATCGGTTCAATACCCAAATACACAATAAGCAGCAGAAAGGGTACTAGTAAACTTTGTGGGGCAACTCAGGTTTCTTGTAACTTTTGATCACCCCGAGCTTGGATCAATTGTTTTTGTTAAACTCTGCAGCTTGTGCAGCAGATGATGGATTATGTGGTAAACCAATAATATGCAGAAAATGTTGCAGATGCAAAATTGCATAATTCTAGTGGCCCTGGTCATAGTGTACTTACATACAAAGGAACAAATAAACACATCTGCATTTACTTTTTTGATCAGGCCTCATAGGATATGTCGCTTCTTCTGGGTGAGAAAACTGAAATCATGGTGGCCAAGCACTGGCAGTTTGCCCACTATCTTGACCAGCAGATGAAACATGTCCCTGCGATCATAATAACACATTGATTTAAAAAGCTTTCAAAGTTTACAAAAATTACTCTTATTTGCTTGAGCAGTCTCTACAACAGAGGTCTTCAAACTTTTTGATGCTGAGACCCCCTTGTCAAACCTTTTTAGGCGTAGGGACCCCCTTCTGACAAAGCTTTCTAGAAACTGGTACACCTCAGCATTGACAACCATAAATGCCCCTGTTAGACCTGGCACCTTTTGGCATGTTTCCCCTGTCTTTTTGCTTTCTGACCTTCTAGATTTGACCCTGTTTTTGATGGTTTGGTGTCTTTGCGCACTTTCTCACTGCTGTTCAGTGTTAAAGTGCTCCTAGTGTAAATTGTATTATGGATTGGTGTTTCCATAATTTGCATGTTTGACTTACTAGTAAGTCCCTAGTAAAGTGCACTGAGGGTGCCAGGGCCTGTCAATCAAATGTTGCTGGTGGGCCTGCAGTACTGATTGTGCCACTCACCCAATCAGCCCTGAAAAGGGTTATCAGACCTATCACTGCAGAGTCTGGCGCAGTTTGTAACTGCCATGTCGACCTGGCAAGTGCACCCACTTGCCAGGACCTGATCTTTCATTTTCTTACATGTAAGTCACCCCTAAGGTAGGCCCAAGGAACCCCTGTGGGCAGGGTGCATGTATATTAAAGGTATGACATGTACTGGTGTGTGTGACATGTTCTGGTAGTGAATTACAGGTGTGTCCTGCCTTTCCTGGATGAGTCAGGGCTGGGCTGAATAGACCTGGGCTGTATTTAGAGTAGTAGGAGGAGATTTCCTTGCACCTGAATGGGCCTGGTCTACCTTGGACAATGCTGTCTCCACCTCCTGCCAGGAAGCTGGGCCAGAGAGGATGGAACAAGTTTGGGCTGGGCACAGACACTCTCTGCCCAGTCTCAGGGATGGCAAAGACTTCACCGACCTCTGGGTACCGCCTCTGGAACCATAGTTTCAGTTGCCACAGAGGGGGGAAAGCAACCAGCTACCTCACCGACTTCATCGCTGGCTCCATGTCCTGAAGGCACCGCCGCATCTCGCACCGCAACACTGGTCTCACCAACGATGACTGCCGCTGCCGAGCTGCTTCTTGCACTGTGACCTGTGGGCATTGCACTCCGCACAGCCTCGCTTCACTTTGCCACCCCAGTCTGAAGTACTGGGTATTTTAGACCCAGCGGTGCAGGGGCACACACCCTATGACTTCTGGGTTCACCCTGTTCCAGACCTACAGAAACACAGAGTCTTCTGGGTGAAGTCAAAGATTCGTTTATTGGCTGCAGACCAATGACAGGTATCCTAGAATGTTCTCAGGAGACTGCTGAAAATCATAGGAACGGACTTCATCTTAAATACGCTTTTCCTTGCCTCAAGCATACATTCCTAGGTTTTATGATACGGCAATATACAAGTGTACATTACAAAGAAAAGGCAGAGTCATGATGACCATCCCACATTCCAGTTCGGCCAGCCCACAATGATTTATACAGTAAGGTTCAGATCCCACATCAGATGTAAACAGACCCCCCAATAAACATGAGCATCTCCTGTTTTGGGAAACAAGTCATAAAGCAGGAACAAGCAGGTGTGGAAGAGATTAGCCGGAGGATTGTGTAGAATGAAAGGGTTTTATGACGGGTCAAGCCCTGATGCTAATCACAGGTGGACGGAGGAAGGGGAGCTCGTGAGACCGGTTTGACCTGGGGCAGCAGAGCCAGCTGCCCAGGTCACAGAGAAGTCAGAGGGAAAGCCCATGTACTGTGAGGCCCGTATTTACTCCATTATAGCCTATGTGAGGGCAATGACGAGATGGCCACTGCTTCCAAAATGGAACCCGCGTAGTGAAGCAGAATAACGTGTACACAGTGCATTCATAGCTAGAACGATATATAAAGCACTTGTACATGCCGCATTTACCATTTGCGGTTTGCTAATGCCAAGATAGACAGGGGTAGGGCCCTGTCCCCTACGCGGTCCCGAATATTAAAGTACGACAAGTCTCACCGATGCCGTCCCTGCTCGCACCATGGCTTGGGGGCCCGCTCGCGACACACTGCCCATCACACAACACAGTCCGGACCGACCGATGCCAGCTCTCCACAACCGGCACTGTCGACTGCACCGTGATCTGTCAACAACGCTAGAAGCACCGCCTTCACCCCGCACCGCATCCCTGGTTTCACCGATGCCGCTGGACGACCGTCACCGAGCCACTGCCTGCCTGCACCTCGACTTGAGGGCACAGCACGCCGCACTGCTCCGCTTCACACCGCAACAGTGGCCATGACCGGCCTGCACCAATGTCATCGGCCGCAACGAAAAGGTCCTGTTTACGAGTCTGCCGACACCCCGACCAACGCAGTCAGACGGAACTATTTGGATTCTGTTGTTCTGAGCACTGCTGTAGCACCGGACGGAGTTATCGACTTCAAGGAACTACATTTTAAGGTTATTCTTGCAAAGTGCATATTTTTAAGTGCTGTATGTTGGATTTTTATCGTTTTGGTCTTGTTTTGAATATTTAAATTATAGGATATTTTTCTAAAACTAGTGTGGTGTCCTTTTTTTGTGTTTTCACTGTATTACTGTTGGTTATCTGCAAATGCTTTACACACTGCCTCTGGAATAAGCCTGACTGCTTCTGCCAAGCTACTAAGCGGGGGTTATTTCAGTAGTGTATCCCTCATACCCTGACTAGAAGGAAGGGTCCCTACTTGGACAAAGGTGCAAACCATTGCCAACTAGAAACCCACATTTCTAACAACCCCCAACTACCACAGCAAATATTTTTTACAGTGGAGAAATGATATTAAACAGTGTTTAGCAAACCAAAGGTCAGTCTGCGTAGGGGTGTAGCCAAAGGTCTAGCTAAAAAGAAAGGGCCTTATTTATGAGGAATTGGTGTAGGGCAGCGCCGCAAGTCTTCTTGCGGCGCTGCCCTATGCCAATGTGAAAGGGCAGGAATGCACCGTATTCATGAAATACGGTGCATTCCAGTCCTTTTCCCTTGCGTTGGCGCACAAATTGCTGCCTAGCACCAACATAGGCAAGATTGTTTCTGTACAGGAAGGGGCACTTTCCTTCACCAAAACAATCCTGAGGGGCATTTTCCTCTTTCTATGTGAGCTGCCGAATGGAGCCCACATGGAAAGAGGAAAAAACTAGGAGAAATGAAAACATTTCTCCTCGTTACACCTCCACTGGAGAGGCGTCCATTTTTGCATCTGCCCCAGGTTTAAGTGGTTTTGAAAATATGGGGCAGCATCAAAATCCATGGGTGTTGCATGAGAACCCCACGCAAAGCCCATGCAACAACTGCTTGACGCAGGTCGAAGGCAATGACTTGCGCTGCTATGTCTTACTCTATATCTATGAGGCCATGCAAAGCCATGCAGGGTGACTTTGCACTGCCTCATAGGTATGGTTGAGATGAGTGCACCACCAGAGCATAAAAACAATGATGCTCTGACAATGCAAGCCTCTCATAAATAAGGCCAAAATATTCTGTATGTTTTTTAGGGATGTATGTCGTTACAACGCACACTTTTACAACGCATGCACTTACAACGCATTTTTTACAACGCAACATCCACTACAACGCATTCCATTACATCGCATGACACTACAACGCATTTTTAAAAACTACCTTTACAACGCATTCCATTACATCGCATACTACCTTTACAACGCATACCATTACAACGCATAATATTAAATTGCATTTAAGGTAAGTATTGGATAGTATAGGGGTAAAAATTACTATTCTTACTCCAGGGGGTGCAACAGTAGGGTAAGTGTTGGATAGTATAGGGGTAAAAATTACTATTCTTACTCCAGGGGGTGCAACAGTAGGGTAAGTGTTGGATAGTATAGGGGTAAAAATTACTATTCTAACTCCAGGGGGTGCAACAGTAGGGTAAGTGTTGGATAGTATAGGGGTAAAAATTACTATTCTAACTCCAGGGGGTGCAACAGTAGGGTAAGTGTTGGATAGTATAGGGGTAAAAATTACTATTCTAACTCCAGGGGGTGCAACAGTAGGGTAAGTGTTGGATAGTATAGGGGTAAAAATTACTATTCTAACTCCAGGGGGTGCAACAGTAGGGTAAGTGTTGCATAGTATAGGTGTAAAAATTACTATTCTAACTCCAGGGGGTGCAACAGTAGGGTAAGTGTTGGATAGTATAGGGGTAAAAATTACTATTCTAACTCCAGGGGGTGCAACAGTAGGGTAAGTGTTGGATAGTATAGGGGTAAAAATTACTATTCTAACTCCAGGGGGTGCAACAGTAGGGTAAGTGTTGGATAGTGTAGGGGTAAAAATTACTATTCTAACTCCAGGGGGTGCAACAGTAGGGTAAGTGTTGGATAGTGTAGGGGTTATAATGTAATATTATGCGTTGTAATGGTATGCGTTGTAAAGGTAGTATGCGATGTAATGGAATGCGTTGTAAAGGTAGTTTTTAAAAATGCGTTGTAGTGTCATGCGATGTAATGGAATGCGTTGTAGTGGATGTTGCGTTGTAAAAAATGCGTTGTAAGTGTAGTGCGTTGTAAAAGTTGCGTTGTAAAGGTTGTTCCCCGTTTTTTAGGTCTTTCACCATCTGGTATCTGCATATAAATTAATGGGCAGCGTAAATGAAAAATAAATGTAAACAGTTATTGCTCAGTGGGAAATGCACTGCTGTACATTATGAAACCTCTATTAGTTAATGCACTGCAGAGGTCTGTGTGTAACCAGAGAAGCATAGAATTAAATCTTGATTGGTACAGTGGAGAATAGTGATGTGTATTTTTAGTGCTAGGTAGTCACAGCCTGTGACAGAAAGCACTCTGAATATGTAAGTCCATTTTTTTTATACTTGCATTACACACAGATAGAATGCTGCAGAACATGCAAATAGCTTTACGATAAAATGGTGCTTTCAAAATGTAGATTTTAATAATGCCAGAGCGTATGTAATGCAATTCTGTTTTTTTTAACATAACTGTCCCTTCAACACCTCTTTAGGGGCACTAAGGGTTGTGTAAATGCAGTTAAAATTAAAAGCAAGAACTTCCCAGCCCAGTTGATAACTCTTTGCACTACCACTCGAAAAAAACAAATCTTTGTCATCACTAAGAGCCAGAACTGCTCCCAAGCATCCTTTACACTTGCAGATTAACTGATAAGGCATATTTGCCTTTCATTCAGACAAGCAGCTGATAGGGATCTAAATTATCCCAGTTCCAGGACAGCTGTCTTTTTGCAGGGACAACTGAAGCTGGGGAATCTGCGGCCCCCTTCCAGGGACTCCATGACCCCCCTGGGGGTCGCGCCCCACAGATTGAAGACCCCTGCTCTACAACTTTGCACACTATAAAGGTAAGGATTGTATAGGTCATATTCACAAAGGCAAATTTTGACATCTATATTTAATCAGATAAAAATCTACTCCTGCACATAAACTTTTTTACTCACTTAAATGTATAATAAATAATGATTTATTTAAACTATATTATTTGTTTTAAAATTAAAGTTCCTGATTTTCGAGCTACTCTTCCCATCCCTCCCACATTTAATACTAAAACGTAGGCATTTGTGTGTGGAGATTGCACTACTAAAGCACTACTGTCATAAAGATCCCACGAACAGACTACAATTTGAGCAGGTTAGGTTAGCCAGTCTGACTTTGGCCTATAGCTAACATGTCATTATTTCTCACGGACCTCGTGAGAGTCCAAACAATGACTTTGCTAACACCTAAGGCGAATAAAAAGTCTGCTACAAGTTTCTGAATATCCACAATTTAAAGTCTGGCAGTGTATCTGCAAAATAAACATTTAGTCTGAATTGATATATTTTCATTATGTTGGTTCATAATGGTTTTGTCATGGACTAAGTGGAATGTCCCCCAATGTAAAGCAAAAGTCAGTGGTCAAGCCTATAAAAACCCCATTCAATGACCTCCAACTCAGGGAAGTCTTCACCCCTGGTTATCGCAAGAGGTCCTGCCAGAGAGCCGTACTGCTACAGCATCCATTTCTATGCTGAGAGCCAATACAGCGCCAATACAGGGAGGAGAGGATCTGAGCTTAGCAAATGTATGTTTTCTTATTGAGGGAACACTCTCTTGGCTGAAGTCTGATAACCACAGCTTTTCCATGGTAAACTGGAATGCATTACACTGAATCCAAAGAAACTCTAGAGGCAGGTGAGCTACTCCATGTTCTCAAAGTGTAGCACATAGAAGTAATCTTTAGGGTGTTAGGCTGTCAGGAACATTTCAATTATGTTATAAATGTTAATATTATTCTCATTGTTAGTGACATGCATTAGTGATGTTCTAATTATATTAGGTATGATTATTAATCATGTACCAAGAACAGGTTTAGACTGTTGAAATAAACACTTTTAAGTATAAATATTTAAATTTCTTAGTGCAGTACTTGCGTGTGCTATTCTAAAAAACAGATATGTGTTTGCATTACCACTTCATCTCTAACCCGTTTACTGGACTGTTAGTAACCCAGAAAGCATGGACACCAGACTGGCAAGTATGTTAATTAGGGTTGTGTGGTGCTACAACAACTTGGACATTCATGCTCAAGTGTTGGTGTTCTGAACTAAGTTCATGCACCCATTGGCAGGAAAGCCAAACCTTGTAGAACTAGGCCAGAGCCATAGTTTACGCAACAGTACAAAGTGATGTTGATACATAGGGCCAGATGACATCATTGCACTTCACTCCCACTTGAGAGGACTTTGCTCAAACAGATATATTATCAGAAGAATTGATTGTGTGAGAATGCCATATTGATCTGAGGACCACACATTATGCTTTGGCAGTGCCTGCACTACTCACAGAATTGCCCTACATTTAAAGATGTATTCATTGCAAGAATCCATGGAAATATTATTACAAGCTTTACTTCTGATTTGTCTTTCATCTATGTTCAAAAACAGATACACTGATGAATATTTTTCTTAGTCTATAGATTTCAACATCCTGCCAATATAAACCTTCATTGCATGGCCCTATGTCTGATTTGACCTTGGTTCTCAGCTTTCCTCCAGTGATATTTTATGGCATATCCTCATTAAATAGTACTGTTTTGATTGGTAGCTAAGCTCTTTTTTATTTATTTGCTTTAATTTTCCTTGTTTTGTTACCCTTCACCCCGTGCACTTCATGAAGTGTTACGTTTTGATTTCTTAAAATCTGCCAGATGGGGAGCTACTAAGTAGCCAGACAAATTTTGCATCTTTTCTGTACATTTATGGCTCCGCTTGGATATAGTGGGGTCCTAGGTTCAAACCTGTGAAATGACTGGAAGTGAATGATATTTGTACCCAATTTACCACTTCTTCAGGTTAGAATCTGATTTAAAATTGCATTGAAACTCATATGCCAAGCCAGTTATTGTATAAGGAGTACTGATACACAAATACTGCACACATAGCTAAATTTTGACAAACATAGGTCTTTTAGAACCTGCAATTAACAGGCTCTTTCCAAGTGTGCCATGGGGAAGGTCATGTGGCAAGTCAGAATTGTGCACAGGGAACAGTACCACATAGGACAAGGTAGTCCTGAAGAGGCAAATTCACATTTTTTTCAGCAGGAGGGAAAACATTTTTCCCCAACTAATAAAATCAACCATCGGCACCAACCATAAGGTTGAGAGTGTTCCTTTTCTCTTCCCAATCTGGAAGGAGGTTTACTCTTTACCTTTGTCAGAGCAAATCAACTTAGTGTGTGTTCATATACTCACTAGTTAAATCACGCCATCATCCTCCCATTTTATGCACCGTGTGTAGGACTTACCTCTGCTTAAATCTGCAGCTGTAGGGTAGAATTATGCAGGAGTAAATATATATTTAAGCTTGCTAGTTATCCTTTTGTGAATTTCTAAATTCCGTAAATTTTGGCAAGTGTGCCTCTTGGGATTTGTGCATGGTGTTACAATTTTCTCAAACATCTATACTGCAATGACTCACCATGCTCTGTTTGATGCTAGAAGCCACTGCACATTTATCATTACAAAATCGACTTCACTGATAAAGTGCCTCTTTGGTCACTCCCAATTATTTTGACTGAATCCAGTCCCCAGTGTATACACGGTGACCCCTAACATATGGTAAAATTGGCTAATTCCTAATTGGCATAATTTATTGCTCAGTAAAAACCACGGTATGTGGTGAACGAAATACATCAACGTCATGGAAAAGTTAAATACCACCTGTGGACTGTAGCACAGGTTCGTGTCCTGCCTAGCTTGTGTAACCTCTCTCCTGCAGCGTTAAAAAAATGCAGGCGATTCTGTCAAAATAGTCAATTTTTAACAGCAAGGAAACCCTACTTTAAATATTAAATATGTTACCACTAAGGGGTCGATTCCGATCCTGTATTTTTTTTCCCCGTACGACTCGTCTCCGTAATTTTTCCCGTACGAATCATACAAGTCCCGCCCACCCGTGAAGTACGATTCGTACGGGAAAATTACATATGGATCGGCCCGATCCGTACGAATTCGATGGGGAAAAGTTGTACGAGACGGACCCGGACACTTTTCCGTACGAATCAAAAAAATACAGTCTGACCGTACAAGTACGATCCGGACCGGCTTTCCAATTTAGGATTCATACGGAAAACGTCCCGTACACGGGGAATGACTTTACCCGCTACAAAGCAAACTTTGTACGACTCGTATCCCGGGAAAAGTAGTTCCCGGGGTGCGAGTCGTACAGGCCCCCCCATGCATATGTACGCACCTCACAACAACATTGCGTATGTACGCACCTCACAACAACATCGCGTATGTACACACCTTACAACCACATCATCGCGTATGTACGGTGCATACCCCAACATCTAGTGTGTGTACGGACCTCACAACAACATCATCGCGTATGTACGGTGCGTACCACAACATCGCGTATGTACGCACCCTACAACAACATCATCGCGTATGTACGGTGCGTACCCCAACATCGCGTATGTACGGTGCGTACCCCAACATCGCATATGTACGCACCTCACAACAACATAATCACGTATGTACGGTGCATACCCCAACATTGCGTATGTACGCACCCCACAACAACATCATCGCATATGTACACACCTAACAACAACATCATCGCATATGTACGGTGCATACCCCAACATCGCGTATGTACGCACCTCACAACAACATTGCGTATGTACGCACCGTACATAGGCAATGTAAAACAGCACAAGGAGGGTCTATTCGACTCGCACAACACGACAAAACACGTCTACAGTGCACAAAACATGGAAATGACTGACCTGTCCACATCCAAACAGGCAAACAGAGGGGCAAACTCACAACCACCCCTTATAACACACCCACCAAAAATTCAAACTGAGGCCCACCCACAAATGGACCAATAAAAAGGGCCCACACACACAAACCATGAGCCTTTGCAACAGACTCACTGCAGCTAGAGAGCACACACCAACAGCTGCACCCATCCACCTTAACATATCCACCTTCACACAACCTCCTTCACACATACCCCCTCTTCACATTCCGACCCAAACCTTCACATTCAGACCCACACACCCACAACCATCCACACCCTCACCCCACACCATGCCCACAGACAAGAATCCAAAGTTCACAAGGGAGGAGCTGGAGATCCTTGTCAATGAAGTCATCGGAGTCGAGCCACAGCTGTTTGGAACATTGGTCAGACAGACCACCATAGCCGAAAAATCACGCCTGTGGCAGAGGATCGTCAATAGGGTGCATGCTATTGCACCCATCAAAAGGACCAGGACTGAATGCCAAGCCAGATGGTACGATCTGCGGAGGGCGGTCAAGCGAAAAATGAATGACGACTACGCCCAGAGCAACATCATTGGAGGTGGTGGGCCCCGCAGACCAGTACATTTCCATCCCTGGGAGGAGAAGGTGATGGCCCTGCTTCCGCCGGTGGGAGTACATGGAATTCAAGGACTTCCAGAGCCTGGTGAGTACACAAACAACTTACGTAACATGGGGGTAATGGCATCCACACCCCAACTACACAAAATGCACGCAACTACCCCCAAGCCCTCACCGGCCAGAACCAGTCAAAAACAACGCTAATGCCAATAACATGTGTATGCCCCATTGAGAAAGCAAGGCCATGCTATGTCTCATGCTACACGAAGCACCAACCCAAGAATGGATGTCCAGTATGCTGGGAGGGTGGGTGTCACAAAATGCATTTTTGAACTCCAAATCAGACACAATTGCCCTCATCCCATATGGCCCAGGTACATACCCATGTGCAATGCACAGGGATTGGGAAAGTACTGACAAGATAGCTGACACTTGGCCTGGGTGTAGGCAGCAGAAGGCCCTCCTGTGACCAGTGCAAACACAAATACCAAGACAACAAGGTCAGACACCCACCTTAACCACGCCGATCAGCTGATAACTTGCTGAAATCGGTAAACGCTCGCTTTCCCTGCCGCCATTGCTAGGAGCGAGGAGCCTACAGACACGCCCATATCTGGTGGCCACGCCCCTCCTACGCCTAAGCTCCTACAATAAAATCATGAACGCATGCCGGAAGCGCAGCGGACGTGCGCAGCGGGCGCGACGATGGCGCGCCGAAGCCGCACCAAAGGGGTGCCAGTCTGCGCCAGTCCGCGCCGGACCCGCGCCAAAGGGGTGCCAGTCTGCGCCAGTCCGCGCCGGACCCGCGCCCAGAGCCCTAAATCCTACCCAGCCTCCACACCTTTCTAGTAAGTCTCTGAAATACTCTTCCTCCTACCTGACAGAGATTCGAAGCAACATGCTCCGCCAGGATTGCCCACTTCTTAACTTAGACGCGCATTCCGACGTAATTTACAAAGCTTGCCCTAAATGCAATCTCAATTGCACCCACTCCTGTACTCAGACACCCCCAATTCCTGGAGCACCACATAAAGATACCATAAGCATTAAATGCGCACTAGTGAATGCGAGATCTATGTGCAAACACAAAGAAGAGGTGGCCGAACTAATATCGGCACACAAATTAGACATTCTGTTCATAACAGAAACATGGGCCGACCTGGCTTCTGACCCCGATCTCGTGACAGCCATCCCTGAGGGCTACTACATTGTCAGACAAGACAGACCGGCCGGAAAAAAAGGAGGCGGCCTCGCCATAATCCTACTGCAAAATCTAGCAGTAAAAACTGGAACTTCAGCCACTATCCCGGCTGAAACACTATCTTTCTCCATCACGCTTTCCCCCACTCAAGTGTTCAATGGAGTCCTGCTCTATCGCCCCCCTGCAGCCCGAACACCATTTCTCCAATCCATCAGCACTTTATTAGAAACTGTGCCAGAAGTCTCTGACTTCACAATACTCGGAGATTTTAACTTTCATCTAGAAAACATCCTAGACAAAGATACTCTGAGTTTGATTGAGGACCTTAAGGCAGCCGGCCTAAACCAGCTGGTCACCTTACCTACACACAAAGCAGGCCACATTCTTGACGGATTGTTCACGAATAACCCGGCCATTGCCCCCCCTACTGTAACTCCAATTGTATGGTCAGATCACGCAGTGGTGGTTTTCTGCGTTAGTGTTAAAAAACACAAAAATCAACCCTCGGCAAAAAAACAACAGAGGCTCTGCAGGGATTGGAAAAATATAGAAACGATCACCTTAGCCGAAATTCTCGGAAACACTAAACCACCCCCAGTATCTGACCCTCAACTAGCAGCAAATAATTATAACCAATGGCTTACAGATACCTTAAATCAAGTAGCGCCTCTAAAAAGAGTGCGGTCTAATCGTGCAACACCATCAGCCCCATGGTTCTCCGAACTGATAAGAATAGAGAGACAGAAATGCCGCAATCTAGAAAGGCGTTGGCGAGTCAACTATGACAACAACGACAAAGAAAGATACAAACAAGCGCTATCAGACTACAGGAAAACGCTAAGACAGGAAAAAAGCAAATATTTCTGTGAACAGATAGAAAGAGCACAGAATTCCAGTAAGCAACTATACCAGACCGTGGCTACATTAACAACGATACCAACAGCCAATATCACTGAAACCTCCCAAGACCTTTGCAATAAAATGGCCGACTTCTTCAGGACCAAGGTAACTGAAATTTTCGATAAATTTAACAACATCACGAATGAGGAATTGTCAGACGACACCAAGAACATAGAACTTACGTCCTCATCTCTGAACGAATTTATCCCCCCATCACTAACAGAAATAAAAGACCTCATTAAAACCACTATGTCAGGATCCCCTCTTGATCCATGCCCACCAACCATTATCAAACTAACATCTGATGTAGTAGCACCAATCCTGGAGAACATCTGCAGCACCATTTGTGAGACAGGAACATATCCCAAAAATTGGAAAACTGCAATAATAAAGCCTCTATTAAAGAAACCAACTCTTAACACCTTGGAATTAAAAAATTACCGCCCTATAGCAGCTCTCCCTTACCCATCAAAAATTCTTGAAAAAGCCATAAACAAACAGCTGGCCAACCACATTGATCAAAATAACCTGTTGGATAACACCCAGTTCGGGTTCAGAAGAGGACATGGAACGGAGACAGCGCTCATCAAGGCCTCTGAAGAGATCAGACAGATCATGGACCAGGGCGGTTCGGCTGTTCTGATCCTGCTAGATCTATCAGCGGCCTTTGACACGGTCGATCATAACATCCTGATCGACCGTGTCAAAGCTATGGGCATAAAGGGCAGGGCTGTGGAACTTCTGACCTCTTTCCTAGCCAATAGAGAACAGTCAGTGAAGATGGGGAACTTCTATTCACCAACGTTCGTGCTGCCATACGGAGTCCCCCAGGGATCCTCGCTGAGTCCGACACTTTTCAACATCTATGTGTCGGACCTGGCGAGGATCATTAAAACCCATGGAATGGGAGTGACTTCGTACGCCGACGAAACCCAGTTGGTGTTGGCAGTACATAAGAACGGGATTGAAGTAGCAGCCAACTTTCAGACCGGTATGAGAGCCATTAGTCACTGGATGGACAATAATTGTCTAAAACTAAACACCGATAAGACCGAGGTAATGGTGTTTGGAGACCTAAAACCATCTTGGTCTCCGATCTGGTGGCCATCAGAAATGGGCAATCCACCTATCCCAGTTTCTAAGGTCAGAAACCTAGGAGTGTTGTTCGACAACAAACTAAGTTTCACCAATCACGCCAACGCAGTGGTCTCCTCTTCCTTCTTCACGCTACGGAAGGTGAAAAAGCTACTACCCTACCTACCACTGTCTGCAGGGAAAACCCTGATGTCCTCCTTGGTGTTATCCAAGGTGGACTACTGCAACGGGCTTCTGCTGAACGCCCAGGAGCAGGTCCTCAAAAAGCTACAAATGGTGCAGAACGCCGCGGCGCGAATCCTGACCAGAACACCCAAGTTTGCACCGATTTCATCAGTCATTTACCAACTTCACTGGCTCCCAATAAAAAAGAGAACCAAATTCAAGGCTCTGTGCATTATATACAGAGCACTGAACAGCCAAGGACCCGACTTCTTTAGGGAATCACTGCAGCTGTACGTTCCCAAAAGAGCGCTAAGATCAGCCTCATCCGCTTCACTATGCATTCAACGAGTGAGAACAGTCACCTGGGGAGACAGACGCTTCATGGTGGCCGCCTCGAGGCTCTGGAACTCCTTGCCCCATCACATAAAAACCAGCCCCTCACTATTGCTCTTCAGAAGGCGAGTGAAGACATGGCTATTTACTCAATAATGCACAGGACGTGCCTCCTTGTCTGCCCAGCGCCGAGACACCATTTATGGTATTTGTTCGCGCTTTAGAAATTTAGAAATAAATAAATAGATATCTAGGACAGGAACTCACACTCACTGTCATGGCAGCATGCTCCATGGGGGGACAGCTACATCACCTGGGAGCCCCAGTGCCAAATCACACTACACCCACCAGCAGGCCCTGTCACACACACCCCTTACACAAGCAGACACCCCCAGGACAGGCAATGGATTTACCCACTGTCACAATGGACAAGTAACACAACAACACCAATACATAGCCGAAGAAGCATCCAAGCCTAAAATCTACATGTCAAAGACTCAGGAGAACATGTCAATCTGTCCCCCGCAACATACCCATCCACAAGTGAACATTGAGGAGAATGCTAGGCACATACAACTACCTGGAGGAACAGTGCCAACTTGAATGTGTATGAAACATGGATGTTGCATGAAACAGCATGAACATTGTCTGTCTCTCACACACAGGGCAACGTGATGAATCTCCCCCCAACAATGGGGGTGAAGAATCACAGTCCCAGGCTCGGGAGGAACCTGATCCCACCAGCAGCGACGCCTCTCAACACTCCGCGGAGGACCCTGACCGACCTGGACCCTCTGCTGTCCAAGCCCCTGCAGCACCTGGTTCAGGAACATCTGTGCCAAACACCACCCCCATTCCTGCCACATCCCAGGAGACACCGAGGAGCCCTGCCCGCAGTGAATAACTGAGCCAGCCTGACCAGGAGGGACAAGGTGCGCCGGGCACCCAGGAGGAGGCAGACAATACCGCCACTGCCATCCCTCAGGGGTCCCGTAGACCCGATGTGCCCACAACGGCAGCCCTGGCTCGTGTGGGCAGGAGTGGTGGGAGTGGAGGCAGGCGGAGGCGAGAACCTGACCAGCCAGCTGAAGGGACTGGTATGTCACACATACACAACATCATGGACGCATACCTGCGTGACACCAGGGAGTTCAGCCAGGTAGTGGTGACCCTCACAGAGATGAAGAACCAGCAGGCCGAGCAACACGCCAGTCAACAAGAACACCAAGGACGGATGGAGGCAAGACTGGTTGAGCTCAAAGGGACATAAGCCATTCACTCCGTCGGATCGCCGACAACATGGCCAACCCTCCCTGTGCCACCAGGCGAAGACCACCACCAGCCACAAGGAGGGCGGAGGAGGATTGGAGGAGGATTCGTCCGACGGAGCGTCCCAAGCATCGTCAAGGCCTGCACCTGAGGGTCCCCGGAGGAAGGTGGGTCGTCCACGGAAAAGACCGTGAGAGGCAGCGGACCATCCACATCTCCCAGGTCACCTGGTGTGGCACCTGGCCTCCATGTGCGACAGCATCACCTCATTGACTGACATCATCTGCCACATGGACTTGCTGGTCACAGTCTGACCAATGATGACAAACACTGTTGCCTGGACTCTGATGACTTCAAATGCCAAGGATCCCATCTCCCCCTGTGAACTTTGGATTCTATGGTCCCTGTATTGCACCTTTTTCTGTGCACAAATCACGCCCCAGACCTATAATAAAAAAAATTATAATTGTAATTTTATGTTGCAGTCATTTAGCATGAGTCCACAACATACGTGTGGGGGTATGTCAAAGTATGCCTGAGTGTGGAACTAACTCCAGCCATCGATACACTTGGATCTGAGTCCGGTCGAGGAAACACATGGGTCACAATGTATCACCAAATACAGACATGGAGCCCAATACTCACCTGTGATGGCCTCAAGCTGCTGAGGGGTGGCTTGCAATACTGCTCAGACAGACCAATTTGGCAGAGTATCATGAAGGTGTAGAGGTCATGGGTCATGTTGAGGTGCCCGGGGAGGGAGTCCCAGGTCTGTTTGGCGAGGTGGGAGAACTATCTCCTGCATGCAGTTTTTCTGTGGATGTGATGAATGGTGGCCAGGGTAAGGTGGGCTGCACGGAGTTGGGCCAACGGGGTGTTGGATGACAGACGTCCAAGGTCGGTTTTGGGTCTGGGGTTGTGGACTGCCTTCTGAGTGTGGTTGAGGAGTCTGAAGGTGATCCTGCAGCAGACAGTGAGCCATTGTAGCTATCTCAGGTGGACGGTGATGTGGCTGGGGCGGGTAATGTTGAAGGTGAGGTGTGCGGATGCACCCTGGATGTGGACAACTTCTCCTGCAGTTTTGCTGTTGTTCCTCCATAGAGGGTGGTGCTGTAGTTGACCCGGCTGATGTTGTGGACCTGGGGGACGGTCTGTCTTGCCTTGGATAGGATCTATCTGTGGATCATTTGCAGCATGCGGAGGGTGTTGCAGCATGAGCTACAGATTGTGTTGAGTTGCATGGTAATTGTGAACAATGAGTCCATGATGAACACCAGCTTGCGTGCGTGGCCACTGGGTGCTGGTGCGGTGCCCAGGCCGGTGGGACACAAGGAGTTGACCCAGCCGTAAGGGGACAATCCTCAGATGATGACCTCAGTCCTGTCCAAGTCCAGCCTCAGGTGGCTGATGTTCAGCCATTCCTCAACGGATCTCATGCCTTCTTGAAGGTTGGATCTGGCAATGGCTGGGTCTTTGGTGAGGTTGAGGAGCAGCTGGGTGTCAATGGCATACGAGATGATGATGAGGTCGTGTGCGCATGTGATGGTGGAGAGGGGGGTCATGGAGACATTGAAGATCGATACGCTGAGAGATTAGTTCTGGAGCATGGGCCACATGACCCCAGTGTACTACATGCTGCAGGGTGGAGGCCAACTCCCTGGGCCTTGCTGGTGAGCTACTTGTTGATTTAATCCTGGGCCCTCCTCTGGATACCAGTGTTGGAGATGTGTGAGCTGACAGTGTGGTAGCATATGGTGTAGAATGCCGTTGAGAGGTCAAGGGGGGTGGTCTCACCATTGTTGAGCAGGGCAAAGTTGTCGTTGGTGGTGGCAATGATGACGGTTGCAGTGGTGTGATTACTGCGGAAGATGTTCTGGTGCCGGTTGCCTGGAGCTGTTTGCACGGAGGAAGTTTGTCAGTTGCTTGTTGAGTGTGTTTTCCTGATGACATTTGCTGGGTAGGGAAGCAGGGTGATGTTCCAGGAGATCCTGCGGTACTGCCGTCCGTTGTTGAAGAAGGGCCTGGGTTTCTGCATGCCTCCAGCTCCCATGGAATGTGGCAAACTCAAAGGAGACATTCAGGACGTGCTGGACGTGGGCTTCAAGGATGGGGAATGATGTGGTTGAGATGTTGTGTGGGAAGGGGCCTGATGGAGAGCCAGAGTGGATGGTGCACATGAGCCAGGTGGTGTATTTCCTGCTGACGGGTGTCCAGAACCTGAGGGGGTTTGTCCTGCGGATAATAGTGCTGTCTGCCTCTGTGTGCCAAGGCTGTCATGTATGGCCATGAGCTTGCAGGGATGTGATCTGCCTTGCAAGGGTGGGGTGTCTTTTGGATGGAGATCTGCTGTCAGTTCACTCATAATGCTGATGAGCTCCTTGATGTCATGTGTTTTGGTGCCTCGGCCCTATCTGAAGGATCTCCACTTGTCCTTGCTGATGATATGGTGATGGCTGTGTATGGCATTTTCCAGGGCTGTAAGGTAAATGAAGGTTTTTTGTGTTGTAAGGTTTTCACAAGAGTCCGGCTAGATCGGTATGAGTCCAGTAGGTCTGTGTTGGAAGGCGTTCCCCGGGGAGGCTTCGGAATGCGTTCCTGACCACCCGGAGGCCCACCTTTCCCAGAGTTATGCCGAGCAAGAGCGGGGAGGCCCTTCCTGGAAGGGTCTCGTACCTAGGATCGCACACGCCGCGCGGTGTTTTTTGGAGGTTAGTTCTGTGAGGCGGCCTGCGATGCTGCCATAGATCTTAATAAACCTCCGGTAGTAACCGGTGAGGCCCAGGAAGGCCCGGACTTCCGTTGGGGTCGTGGGGGGTTCCCAGGACAAGATGGCGTCGATCTTCGGTTGGAGGGGGGCAACCTGCCCACTTCCCACCTGGTGCCCCAGATAGGTTACGGAGCCGTGCCCAATTTGACATTTGCTGGCTTTGATGGTGAGGCCGGCCTGGCGCAGAGCCAGCAGGACTTGTCGGAGGCGCTGGAGGTGCTCGGTGTCTTCTTCGGCCCCATCATCGGTGGCCAGGAGCAAACTCAATTCTGTCCGTACAAAGTGAGGCGGTTCACGTGGAGAACCCGGAGGGGGTTCCGCGGGGACTGCACATCGACGAGACAGGTGACTTGGCTCTTCCACTCGACCACCTTGAAGGGTCCAGTCCATTTATCTTGGAGGGCGCAGGGTTTCACCGGGGCCATGACCCAGACTTGTTGGCCCGGCTGAAACTCGACCAGCGTAGCATTCTGGTCATACCAGCGCTTCATCTCTTCCTGGCTAGCTTCAAGGTTCGCCTCTGCGAGTTCTCGGAATTTCCGGGTCTAGTTGCGGAGCGCCAGGATGTATCGGAACACATCCGGAGGGGTCCCCCGGGGAGTCGTTTCCCAACCCTCCTTGACCAGGCTCAGGGGTCCCCGGACGTAGTAGTTCGAATGGGCTGAACCCCAGGGATTTTTGTGGAACCTCCCGGTAGGCGAACAGGAGGCGTGGGAGGAGGACGTCCCACCTCCGGCGTAGGGGTTCCTTGAGGCCCATGATCATTCCTTTCAGTGTTTTGTTAAAGCGCTCGACTAGGCCGTTTCCTTGGGGGTGGTACGGGGTGGTGAACTTGTACGATACTCCGCACTGCTGCCAGAGGGACCTCATATATCGGGAGATAAAGTTCGTACCCCGGTCACTCACGACTTCGCGGGGGAACACCACGCGGGAGAAGATCCCCATCAAGGCCCGGCCTACCACGGGGGCCGTCACGGTGCGGCGAGGGATGGCTTCGGGGTAACGGGTGGCATGATCCACCAGGACGAGGATGAACCGGTGGCCCTGGGCGGTCTTGGGGTCCAGTGGTCCCACGATGTCGATTCCTACCCGCTCAAAAGGGGTACTGACGACTGGGAAGGGTTGTAGCGGAGCCTTGCGCTTGCCCCCACTCTTTCCGCTGGCCTGGCACGTGGGGCAGGACTTGCAGTGGGCCTCCACATTTGCTCGCGTCTTGGGCCAATAGAAGTGGATGACGAGTCGTTGGTAGTTCTTATCTTGGCCTAAGTGTCCGGCCAGGGGTACATCATGGGCCAGGCCCAGGAGGAGACTTCGGAAGCGCAGGGGTACCACTAGTACTCGGGCCGATCCCAACTCGGCCGACTTCTGTTCGCTGTACAGGAGGCCGTTTTCCCAGTGTACCCAGTGGGTGCCGGTCCGGTCGCCTGCTGCTTGGGCCTCGGCCTGTTGTCGTGGTCCAATGAGGGACGGGCAGGTGGATTGTTCTTGGCAGAATTCTTCACGGGAGGGGCCTCCTTCGCAGTGCCACTGGGCCAGTTCTGGCAGGTCCCCGAGTTCGGGCAGGGATTCGGGGTCGGAAGGCACAGACCCTTCGTCGGGAGCGGTCGTTTCGTCCAGAAGGGGGTCGTTGGCCCCTGGTGGCGTATTCTGGACCTCGGGGATGGTGGCGGTGCTTAGCGGCATGGCTTCTCCCCCCTCGGAGGAAGGCACTCTGAGAGTCATTGAGCACGTGGTGGCGCATACCCATTCGGGTAGGCCCATCATCTCGAGATGGGCTCTTCGTTCCACTTGTCCCCACGGGGAGTTCTCAAGGTCGTTGCCCAGGAGGCAGTCCATGGGCTGGGAGGTTCGGACCGCCACCTTTAACTTGCCGGTGACTCCCCCCCATTCGAAGGGGACTAGGGCCATCCGGCAGAGGCTCTCGGAATTGTCTGACGATATGACGGGACAAAAGGCGCCGGGTAGGATCTGATCTTCGGAGACCAGGTGACAATGAACCGCCGTGACACTCGCCCCCGTGTCCCGGAGGCCCTCGACGCGGTGACCGTTGACCGTTACCTGCTGTCGGTACTTCTTCGTGTTGGCGGGCAGGGACGTTCCGGGGACCATCTCCCGGTCCCCTAGGGAGACCAAGGCCATGGCGGCTGGTTCCCATTCTTCGGAGTCTTCCATCTCTTCCCCCAGGGCTACGGAGGCCATTTGTCGAGCCGGCGGGGTTGTTGTGGCGGTTCGCTGATACATGGGACATTGAGGGTCGCTGGCATAGTGTCTGGTCTGTTGGCAGCGGAAACAGGTGATCCTCACTCGGGGCCCCGGCCTCCCCGGTGGCCCGGTGCTGGCCGGAGGTGGAGCTGGAAAGTGCGGAGGTTGTCCTCTGGGGGGGCTGAACGGGGATCCCCCCGGGAGTTCCCTTGGCCGGCCTTGATTCCCTCCGCCCCTCTGGCGTGGGGGTCCCTGACTGTGGCGACTGTAGTCTCACACGGGGCCCCGGGAGGCCCGGGTGTTTACCACCGGTCAGCCTTGACGGCCAGTTTCCGAGAGTCTGTGAGTTTGCTGTCCAGGAGGTGCTGGCGCAGCTCTACAAAGCAATTAGCGGACAAGTGTTCCCATGCGATTAGGTCGAACAGCTCCTCAAAGGTGGAGACCTTGCTGCCTTTGATCCACCCGTCCAAGGCCCGGCTGTAAAAGTTCACGTACTCCACCCAGGTGGTACCGGGTATCTTCTTGCAGTCTTTAAACCGTTGCCGGTACATTTCAGGGGTGAGCCCATATCTGGCTCCTAGGGCCTCTTTCATGTCACTGTAGGAGTTCATCACCGTGGAGGGCAGGTCCAGCAGGGTATCTCTCCCCTCGCTCAGGAACCGGCCCCACAGCCCAGCCCCCCAGTCTTTCTGCGGGACTCGGTGGGAGGTCATGGCGACTTCGTAGGCTTTGAACCATTGCTGGATGTCGTCGTTCTTATAGTATTCTTTCACCACGTCTTTGGGGATGTGGACCTTTGGTTCCACGGTGGAGGAGAGGGGTTGGGTTTCCGAGGGTCTGGCCTCCTCATTCTTCGCTTTGAGCTCGATCTCTTTCAGGCTACGTTCGTGCTCCAGTTGGAGTTTTCTTTCTTCGTGTTCTCTTTGTTGTTTCTTTTCCTCGAGTTCTCCTTGTAGGCGTAACTGTTCCACCGCCAGCTTTTTTTCCGCCAGTTTTAGATCTCCTTCGATTTTTAATTTTGCTAGTTCTAGTTCGTGGTTGCGACCTCTTTCTCGGTCCGCTAGTTCCTCTGGGGATAGGCCCCCCTCGGGGGCGCCGTTCCTCCCCGGGGGGCTTCGTGGTTCGTTGGGAGGCTCTCCTTCTGTTTGTGTCCGGGGAGTTCCCGCCTCGACCCAGGTTTTTAATGCCCCCTGAAAGTCTTCTTTCGTGCTTAGTCCGGTGGTAGCGATTCCAAGGTCTTTGCAAAATTGTTTCAGTTCTCGGTGCGTATAAGATTCTAACAGGTCCTTTTGGAATGTCGTACTCGGGTTGGTGCCTGCGGCACCTAGGGAAGTTTCTCCTTCCATTTCTTCTTGGTAGTGCGTAAGCCGTCTACTGCACGATCTCTAGGTGTTGGCTCGGATCCCGTCGCCTGCCACCAAATGTTGGAAGGCGTTCCCCGGGGAGGCTTCGGAATGCGTTCCTGACCACCCGGAGGCCCACCTTTCCCAGAGTTATGCCGAGCAAGAGCTGGGAGGCCCTTCCTGGAAGGGCCTCGTACCTAGGATCGCACACGCCGCGCTTACTCT
This sequence comes from Triturus cristatus, assembly GCF_964204655.1. Lineage (NCBI taxonomy): Eukaryota > Metazoa > Chordata > Amphibia > Caudata > Salamandridae > Triturus > Triturus cristatus. The sequence goes on along the minus strand of NC_140593.1, from coordinate 577,799,835 downwards.
CTCTTCGGATCGAGGGACACCACACAGTAATTCGTTGTAAGACAATAGACTTTTATCGATGGTTGTCAGGGATCTTTATGATCCGGAAGGCAGGTGCAGAATTAAGGCCACAAGCGGCAGCGTTCTCGTGATGAGGGAAAAGGGGTAGCGGGACAGTCTTTGAATCAGTGTCTCTGCGAGGTATCCGGCGCACAGCTCTCAATCCTCGAGCTGAGGGGATGTTGCTTCTCTCGGCAATCTCTGCCGTTTCTCTTGGAGGAGCGGGCCGCGAGTCACTCAGCAGGCACCGGAGGTTCGTAGTTCGGGGAGCCGCGACGGTGTCAGCAGGGCTCAGATGGTTCAGAGTTCGGGGAGCCGCGACAGCGTCAGCAGGGCTCAGATGGTTCAGAGTTCGGGGAGCCGCGACAGCGTCAGCAGGGCTCAGATGGTTCAGAGTTCGGGGAGCCGCGACAGCGTCAGCAGGGCTCAGATGGTTCAGAGTTCGGGTAGCAATCTTCGGTTCGGGGAGCGATCGAGCCGCGACCAGGTCAGCAGGCTCTCGTCAGTCCAGGTCTTCTCTGCTCTCGTCCCTTCAGCACCCCTTGTTATACTCCCCCTCCTCTTTGAAGTCCGGGGTCCTCGCGGAGAGGGGTCTGGTGCCTGGGGGGCGGTGTGTCGGGGTTTCCTGTCGCTCGGCCCTTTGATCTGTTCAGGTGGGTCCGGGAGGGACTCCAGACACCCAGCGGGTGAGGCGCCTGCTCCCCGGGAGCCTGGTGGTCGATCGAAACCTCCCTCGGGGGAGAGACCAGAGGTGTGACAGGATCGGCGCCTCTCGGTCTGGTTTGGGGGGGGGGTTTCGCTCTCCCTCGGCCGGGCATGCGTGTTTGGGATCTGGTCGGCCCTCGGGATGTTGGCCCGCGGGAGCTGGAAGGCTGTATCAATGAGGTTCGGTGTGGTTGCAGGGTAACTTGCTGGTCGGGAGGGCCCACGCCACGAGGCCGGTCTCACAGTCTGCCTTGTCCCAGGTGGCTTAACTGTTGTTGTGCTTCACAGGAAAGTCCGTCAATGTGGCAAGATTGTTGGATCAGTAGCTGATCCAGTGTGTGAGGTTGCAGGGTGTGGTGGGGGTGTTGGTTCGAGTGTCCCACACGGCTTGTCTGTGGTGACTTACATCAAGCATCTTTGGGGGATCAGTAGCGGGGTGTGGGGCAGTGTGTTGCTTGTCGGAGACGTGGATGCAAATGTTGATGGACCAATGATGGATGGTGGTGTGGTTCTCCTCCAGCAAGAAGTTACTGGCCCCCAGCCACATGTAGCCTGCGGAGGTGAGGGCGTGCGTGCAAATGTACATGTTGATGGTTTTGCGGAATTGTGGATGTAGGCCTGGAGATCTGCAGATGAGTGTTACTCTGGGGGTTGCCGGGGGGTTGGAGCAAAACCGGATTTGTGACTCTGAGGGTGTACTTGGGAATAAATTGCAATTCATCCTCCAGGATTGTTGTTGCCGTCCCTGCGGGTGATCTTGTATCCGTCTGAGATGGCAATGAAGAAGTTGTGTGCTGAGGATGCCTTTGTCCAGGTTACAGTCATGAAGGTGATATGTGGGGCTGTTGTGTTGAGGAGGTAACAGAGTCCAATGGTGTGCTTGTGGATGGAGCAGGTGTGGAGTAGGAGGCACATGACCTGGTTGTTCTGACAGGGTCTGGTAGGCGGGGCTGTGTAGGCAGTTGGAGTTGCACACTCAGCATGCGAAGGTGTCGTGTGTGCTTAGGGGTTGCCTGATAGCAGGTGGTTGATTGTCTGGATGACATTGCTTGGAGGGTGGCTGCAGCATGAGCCTGTTGTGTGACGTGGGTCATACAAAGACCAGAGGGTCGTGCACTGTGCACGTTGCAGGTGCAGATGGTCCTGCCTTTGGCACGGCATTGGCGCAACAGTGGCACAGACAAGCTGCTGGCTGCATTTAGAATGGGTGGAGGGGGAAGGGAGAAGCATTTTGGAGGCGTGTGGGATGCCGAATCAGGGCACTCGGTGGGGCGGTGCTGCAGGTGAGGCAGCAGCAGGCGGAAGGGGTGAGAAACTAGGCAAAAATTAGCACACAAAGACAAGGAGGTCAGAAAGGCACAGTGCAACAGGTGTATGTAAAGGAAGGAGTGTCAGGTTACTCATGGGTCACTCCGAGAAAATGTATAAAGAATCAACAAAAATGACGGCCACAGGATCAGGCAACAAAATGCGGAGCTGCGCGCAGGAAACACACCATCAGCAGGCGTTGACTTCCCTTTGTGGGGAGAAACCTGCACAAATACATACACAACCAGGTACTTCATGCACAATAGAGATTATTAGCCATGAAGAACTGCAGGCATGTTGCCGAAGTACACATACACTCATATGCTCAATCTTTGACAATTATGCCATAGATGATGCATGCAAACTGGCAAGAGATCTGCAGTGACAGAAATGAGGCACTTTGGATTGTGCTGAACACCTTTACTGCACAAACTCACACAAAGGGAAATGCATGCATACGAACAGACTCACAGATCAGTTGACAGAACATGTGGGACATACGCTGGACCCCCCTTCACAACACGGATGTTGTAAATCCCAATGAACTGGCACACAAGTTAAGGGGATGAGCCAAACACATCCTGCTGCACACGGAGAGGCTGCAATTCACCATAGAGCCTGTTGTTGTGATGTCCCACACTATGTCCACCTGTAGCATCCGCAATGTTTCAGAGGCAAGGTTTACGCACATTGATGCCTTCATCAGACTCCACGCTCCACTGCAGATGACTGTCAAGAAGGGTGACTATCATGTCATGGAAGTGATGCTACATGTTATATGCTCCATGGTGAGAAGACATGTATGCATGGTACCACAACATGCACAGAAGCATTCCCCACACATTCCCAACCCGTACCACCACCAAAAAGCCTTGCTGAAATCCTTATCCAACTGACACTTCCACATGTCCGTGCATGGAACGCTGATTCAGCACATGTTGCAATCCTCATGAGGAATAGCAGGAGGACAAAGATGACACGAGCAGACAACAGGCGCAAACACCTGGGAATGACAGACACACAAGAAGTCACCTAAAACAAATGGTCCGTTACAAAACATGAACAATGTTGGACACACGCAATTTCAACACATGCCACTCAATGCTACAAGCTTGCACACTCATACCGAGTGACTCACCATTATGAGAAGAAGTTGCGTATGAGCTGACTCCGGATATCATCCTCCTCCTCCTCATCACTTGCCTCGTAAAAAAGCCCTGGATCCTCCACGGGTGGATGTTGCTGCTCATCAGGATCAAGGATGAGTGGCACTGCCTTCTCAACGGCCATGTTGTGCAGCATGCAGCACACAATGAAGATTTTGCAGACCTTCTCCAGTGCATATGGGAGGGACCTGCCTGTCTTGTCAAGGCACCGGAATCGGCTCTTCAAGGGGCCAAACGTCCTCTCAATCACTCGCCTAGTCAGCCCATGTGCTTTGTTGTACCAGTGATCTGCAGCTGTTCTTGGGTTGCGGAGAGGTGTCATTAGCCATGGCATGTTGGGATATCCAGAGTCCCCTACATGGAAACATCATGTAAATAAGTGGGTCAGGAGATGCCGTAAGAGCCAAAGATACCGCAACACACAGGACCAACAGAGTATACCCACCAACAAGACATGCTCTTTCGATGTGCAGCCGCGGCATCATTTGTGGCACCATGATACGCCTCATGATGTAGGCATCGTGTGCTGATCCTGGAAAACGTGCACAGACATGGGAAATCAGCATGTTAGCAAGACACACCACAAGGGCATTTATTGAGTGGTAATGTTTACGGTTGCGATAGGCTTGCTGCTGTGCCTGTGGTGGTACCAAAGACACATGTGTCCCATCAATGGACCCACTGACATGGGGCATCCCTCCCATGGCATAGAAATCACCCTTGACATCTGTCAACTCCTCAGGAGTAGGAAATTTGATTAATTCATCAAGGTGCTCCAACATGGCTGCCAAAACATCACGCAGGACACGGCTGAACATTGTCTGTGACATCCCACCATCATCAGCTATGGTCAATTGAAACTTACCTGTGGCAAAAAAATGTAGGGCTGCCATCACCTTCATCTTTGGGGTCAGCGCAGTAGGATACCTGTGTCACGGTTGGAGGTGTGGTGCCAGCTTGTCGGTCAAGTCCTCAATCAACTGTTGAGTGAATCTATAAAGTCGGATGCAGGCACGTTCCCTCATGGCAGCCAAGTCTGGCATTGGTCTTGGGACAGGCGGTGCCCTGCAAGACATTGTTAGGAATAATGAAGATTGAGAGTCTGCCAACATCAATGTCAATGAACATAGCACATGCTAAACTGCTACTAAACATCAGGTAACTATGGAGTCTGGCGTGTGCAATAGATCCAGGACACATATGCCAGCTTGCTGGCACTCCTACAAAAAGCCAGATACACCTGTTGGTTGTCAAGTCTACATGACATGCCCTGAAATGAGCTGGGGGCAAGTCTGAGTGAACAGCCAGAGATATCACCGGAGTGACACACATCCACATAGCTGCATTGGAAGGATGTCATCTCATCCAGACAGTTGACTGCAAGGCACATGCACAGGTCACATGGAATGTCAAATGTACATATGAAACACATTGCGATGAAGGGGTACACGTGACAACAAATAAACACAGCCATTGAGACGACGCATACATGTATGGCTGGGAAAACATGATGTCCGATGCACACAGACCCTACAGCCGTAGGAATCCACATGTGGCATGGTGTGCATAGATGTGTGCCATGCCCATCTCCACACAGACCCATGTTGGATGCACCAACAGCAGATGCAGTTGACGGAACACTAACAGCAAGCTCATGGGAACACATGACACACACCTGACATAGTCACATAGGGGCACGCTGATCGTGACATGTCAGTTGATAGAGTGTCCCTGTCCCTGGCATCAGGAGACAGGTGCGGGTGGTGATGACTGTGCCATCCCACATGCTTCGATTTCACTATTGTACTTGTGCCATAGGGGTACGTGTGAAATGCACCGTACACCCGCAAACATCGCGTGTGTACGCTTCATTTCACTATTGTGCTTGTGCCGTAGGGGTATGTGTGAAACGCACTGTACACCCACAATCATCGCGTGTGTACGCTTCTTTTCACTATTGTACTTGTGCCGTAGGGGTACGTGTGAAATGCACCGTACACCCACAATCATCGCGTGTGTGCGCTTCTTTTCACTATTGTACTTGTGCCGTAGGGGTACGTGTGAAACGCACCATTCACCCGCAAACATCGCATGTGTATGCTTCGATTTCACTATTGTACTTGTGCCGTAGGTGTACGTGTGAAATGCACCGTACACCCGCAATCATCGCGTGTGTACGCTTCGTTTCACTATTGTACTTGTGCTGTAGGGGTATGTGTGAAACACACCGTACACCCGCAATCATTGCGTGTGTACGCTTCGTTTCACTATTGTACTTGTGCCGTAGGGGTACGTGTGAAACGCAATGTACAACTGGTGCCTGTAGGGGTACGTGTGAAACACACCGTACCTGTGTGTGGATTTCAAAATTACATAGGGGACACATAAGGGACAAGTATTAGGCCCTAAATGCATGCTGGTTGTCATGGATACAGAGTTTTCAGTTGAAATGTGTCCATCAGGTGTCCTGGAACAGTCAGTTGGCCACAAAATACAATGTTGCAAAGTGGTTGTTGACTTGACATGATGCTCAAAATTTGAACGATGCGAATGCGTGTCATTGGTGTATGTTTAAAGTCATTGGTGTATGTTTAAAGGTATTGGAGTAAACGTATGATGCGAATGAGTCTGAGCAATCACTATGTACTCCTCTAAATGAATGCCCCTCAGCAAGACAGATATAAGGCAGCCAGAACCCATGAGAGGGCACTTGCCTGCACAACTTTCCAGTCGACCACACTGTTGCTGTCTCGGCTTCCTCTGGACCATGTCACGTACTGTGGAGAGGGCCCAGCCATTCACCCTGGAGGAGAATGAGGCGTTGCTGGCCTGCCTTCTCCCACAGTACACCAAGCTGTATGGGAGACCAGGGGAGCAGGTGAGTGCTGACTCCACTACCTTTGCCTATGCACCTGTTGTGTGTCAATATTGCATCCAGGTGGGACAGACATGCAATGCTGTTTAGAGTGGGTCCCAGGGGGGAGACATGCTGATGTCTCTCATGCAGAGCATGATGTAGTTCCTGTGTGCACTCCTCACTTGGATTGTGCTTACTGTGACTTTCACTGCATAGTGCATGACACATTCAGCCTGGCAAATCCTTGGTGGCTTTTTTTCCTATTGTCCTGAGGTGATTCAGTGGTCCTCCTGGTGTGACAGGTGACTGTACCCACAGATGTGTATGAGTTGAGTGGACCTGTGGTGAGAGTGTCCAAATGATGTCTACGACCTCATGGACATTGATCTGTGTGAATGTTCCTTGTCATGTGGGTGAGTGTCTATGTGAAGTGTTGCATCAGCTGCATGGAGGAGGCAACAGATCTACCCATCTGATGTGACTAGTAAGCCGTGCTGTGTGTCTGACTTGCAGAGCTAGCACGACACCTGTGACACCCCACTGGCAAGTGGCACATGTGCAGAGTGAGGGTTGTATCCACTGTTGTCAATGACAGATGAGTGATCTGTGCCTGGGTGTGTCTGTCTAGTCTGCTGAGGGTGCGTCAGTGGAGTGGGACATGTGACTGCTTGAAACGTGCTGGCCATCAGCCTGCTGTTGCATGTGCTGCACAGTGTGTGCCATGATCAGTGAGTGTGTCGCATCCCTCATGCCACCTGTTGACTTTCAATGCCATGTAGTGCATTGGGGCTTGCACACAGGCCAATTTCTTATTGTGAATAATGCAATTCCTGTCAGCATCCTATGCCCTGTTCAACATTTCAAAGATGTCCAAATGTGTGTCTCTGGGACATGGAGCAGGTGTATTGATGTTGTGTCACTTTGTCATCCTGACAGGTAACTGCCTACGAGAAGGGGGAGATCTGGCGGGACATCGTCAGGGCCGTGAGATCTGCAGGGATCGTAGTCGGAGGCTGCCACAGGTCTGCAAAAGGTGGCAGGACATCCGGTCCTGGACCCAGCGGATCGCCCGGGTCCAGCTGGGGATCGACCCTCCTCGCCCCCACGGCAGGTGCCGACACCTGACCCCCCACATGAGCCGTGTCCTGGCGGTGGTCTTCCCTGACCTCGATAGGCAGTTACAGGAGAGACTGCAGCAACGAGGGGGTAGGTACTTGGCTGTTTGTTGTGTTATGTGTCACCAGCTTTTGGAAGCCTGGATACACTCCCAGAGTTTATTTGTGCAGTGCATTTTCTGTTACCCAATGTCACCTGGTGCTCTTTTTCATCCCTTCCCCACCTTGACATGTGTCTCCTGGTCTGTATGTAATCACATTTGCACATGGTCATCTAGGGTTCCAGTAAATCTAAGTGCACTTTGCTTTCTGCATCATGTGGGAGGGTGGTCTGTGACTTGTGTTGGTACCTTGCCTATGTCATGACCTGTTCACTATGTTGGGGGTCCATATTTGTTGGCACTGATGATGATTCTCAACATAGGAGTGTGAGGTTTCAACTGAACACCCTTGCACCATGCATGACCAATGTTGTGGCCTCAGACATGATGTGCATGAGTGGGAGATATGCATAGTGCCATGACGGTTGATCATGGTACAGTCAGCTCATTCCAGGAACACGGAGCAGTGGGCCCACTACAGTCCCCTGAGACACCCTGGCCTCCTAATCATGTGTGTCATCCAACACTGTGCACATTCTCTGTGGGTTCAGCATAGCTCTGCCTCTGTGGCATTGTTCCCTGGCCTAGTTTGTATTTTTCAAATGTGTGCTGCATGTGTCCACTGGACAGGGATACACCATTTTGCTTGTGCATACTCCCACTGGGCAGTTTCTGTGTGGCTATTCACAACAATCTGTTGATGGTTGTTTGTCACAAATATGTGTTGCCAGCCCCAGGAGGTGATGTTGTGTAAATCTAGCAATTGTTGCTGCACAGTTTTTGTAACCCTGAATAAGAGGTGTCACTTCTTGATCTGTATCAATCACATTGACTCAGGTATGGGTGGTTGTGCGGAAGAGGCCTACATGGGCAACCCTGATTTTTCCTTGCCAGGTCTGACCTGTGTGTGAGAATTGGCTGTACAAAGAATCACCGTGCAGTGCCCCTGTGATGCTGGCCAGTGCTTAATGATCATGCTTTGCAGCCTGTGTCATTTTTTTCAAATCATGATTCCTGCTCATACATTTTTGGCACCTGTGTGTGGTTCAGATTAAGGGTGGGCGTAGTTCGCGAAGTAGCACTTCGCGAAGCTACGCAAAGTGAAGTTCGCACTACGCGAGCTACGCGTAGCACTTCGCGAACTGCGAAGTAACATGTTCGCACTGTGCAAGATGTTGTTTTCAATGATTGCACAGTGCGGACAAGCAACCGGCACTGTGCAATCATTGAAAATGGCATCTTGCACAGTGCGAGCTGTAGTTTTCTGCTGCTCGAGTAGATTTTTACTCGAGCTGCAGCTTTCTCAACGCGAACTGGTAGTTTCTCATCGCGAGCGGTCGCGAGCATACGCGACCCCTCGCAATGAGAAACCTGACCTTCTCGCGTTGGGAATCTCGCCGGGAGGTTTATTTTCCATGCTCGCGATCGCGAACAAGGAAAAAGTCTCGCCAGGATGTCATTTTGCTTGCTCGCGGTCGCCAACTTGACGTTGAGGACTGCGAGCAAGCAAAAAATGACCGCAGCACTACGCAACACTACGCTACGCGTGTTCGCACTGGGCTACGTGCAGTTCGCGTAGCGCGAAGTAGCGCGAACTTCGCAAACTACGCGAGCGTAGCGTAGTGCTTCGCCCAGGCCTAGTTCAGATGCAATGCAGTTTGGACTTTGTGTGCTGACATCTGTGTGGACATTCTGGCTTGCCATGAGGGTGTCTCCACAGTACAGCTATGCTTTTTTACAACCCAATTGCAGGCCCAGTAGCTTATGCATTGTCCTGGGTGTGGACATTGGTGCCACTCCAGATGACAGGCAGTAGGTCATATGTGTAGCCAACTGTGTAATCAGGTGACGGACGGCCATGTGACAACTGACATAATTCAAGTTGTTACTCTAAAAAAATTGTACCTTGGCACTCACAGCACTTGTCAACAGTTCTTCATGTTTTAAATGTGGTAATTTGATGATTTGTGTTAAGAACACTGATGTGCCTGCATGAAAGATGTCTCCCAAGGAAGTGCACACCAAACGACATTTCCACTTTCATGGAACATGCTGGCACCTTTGCAAAGGAGCCACTGTTAGAATTAAATGGTGTTGTAGATTCTCCATATACATGTTCCCAAAGTGGTCTTGATTTTGTGAGACTCCTTTGTTGTTGGTGATACAAACTAACAAGTCTCAAGACATCAAGACCTCCGTGGGCCCATGTATATGTACTTTCTGCAACACCATTCATTTCTAACAGTGGCTTCTTAGAAAAGGTGTCAGCTTCTTCAATGACTGTGTAAATGTAGTTTTGTGTGCACTGCCTTGTGAGACATATTTCATGCAGGCACATGAGTGTTCTTTTCACAAAATTGCGAATTGGCACATTCAAAACATGTCAATTGTGTAAAGTATTGTGAGTCCCAAGGTACCAACATTTTTTAGTTTTGTGTTCCAAAGTACTTACAGGTTTCTGAGTGCGGTGACACCTTGAGTATTGAGGTGTGTTAGTTTACATTGGGTGCACCACTACTGTTTCTTTCAGGGTAAACAAGAGGTTGCATGACTTCATTGTATTGCTCTGCTCGCCGGTTCACAGACACTAGCTTCTCAGTGTATTTCTCATTCAAGTTGTGGCCTGGTGTGTTCTTTTTTTCCTTGTGTCCAAGTGGCATAGTGGGTCTACCAACAGGGCAGTACAGGGCTTACATGTATGCGGAGTAATCTAGCTGTTACTCATGATGCATTGCCTGATATGCACTGTGAGCAATTGTTTTTGTGCTCATGTGCCAGATGTATACAGGTGACTGATGCATTTCGGTTTCTTCTCCTTGCCCACAGCATCCGCAACCGAGGGAGACACCTGCATGGACCTGGAGGAGGGACCCAGCGGCAGTGCCACCAGTGCTGTAGAGTCAGGAGGAGCCAGTGGCATGGAGGGGGAGGGGAGTCTGTCAGAGGACCTGTCTGGACACGATACCAGCTACGACGCTGACGGGTCCGACGCTGACCTCCTCGAGGAGGCGGAGGCTGCAACACCACCTGGCAGCCTCCCCACATCTGTCCCCACCTCCTCCGTTACCATCTCTGCCCTCCCAGTTGCTCCCATTCCTTCTGTCCGTGCAGAGGCCCAACATGTCTCCTTCGGACCAGGCACCGCACCCCCTGCCCCTGTCACCCCTGCTGCCCTCAATGAAGAGTCTGTGGACATACTGCGGCAGTTGCAGGTTGGGCAGGCATCGGTGCTGAATGTCCTCCATGGACACACTAAACTGCTCACACAGATGGTGTCGTACATGGAGGGCATGTCAGCAACGATGTCTGACCAAGGCAGGATTCTGCGGTCCATGGACTCTTCCCTGACGGCAGCAGTTACTCTCCTGCAGTGCTCCGTCCCCCCTTCTACCCCAGACCCATCCACACTTCCCTCTCCCATGCCTGTCCAATGCACACCCAGACAGTCACAGGCACGCACCCCACCAGATACAGCCAGCACACCCCCAAGTAAGGCAAAGCGCACACCTCCTGGCACGCACACTCAGGGGATGTAGGTACACCCACAGGGTCTGGGTCAGACGACATACACGCAGCCACAGTCGCAGTCCGCAGTCCTCACAACCCGGTCCCTCCAAAACCACTCCCCTTGGCTCCCCTGCCAAACGCTCTCCCAAGAAGATGCACGGGAGTTGAGTCCCCCACCATGTCGACCCCCTCCCCCAAGAGCGCTGCACCCCATTCCTCACCCACCACACCCTCCGTTGACCCTGGGTAATCCTCTGTTGCAGGGGTTAGGCTGGACATCCTAGCAGCAGTGTGCAGCGCCACGCTCGCCTCCACCTTCGCCGCTGCCCCACCCCCTGTGGTGGAGACATCCACCCCTGCACCCGCCACACCTACCCTTCCCCCTCCTGTCCCTGCGGTGCCTGGTACTGCCACAGATGATGCCCCCCCACCGCTCAACAAACCTTAAGGTTCCTTTGTGCAGGCAAGCTGGGGGTAGACGCGGTCCCCTACGTCCCCCCTTGGACTTGAAATATGGACTGGCCATTGGCCTCTGTACATAGTCTATTTTTCGTTGGGTTTTTTTGGAGCTGAATAAAGCCTTTTGTTTTACTTTCAACACTATTGCTTTTCAGGTACTTGATGTTGGTGCTGAGGCTACTGGAGTTGGTGTTCTGGTAATGTGTTAGGGTTCTGAGAAATGTTTTTGTATGATGGTCATGAGGTGGACCATGGTATCTGTGTGCCATCACAATGTCTCTGCAAAGAATCATTGGTAGTGTGTGTTCATTTTGTTTTGAGACATTGTCCCAAGGAGTGTTCCTTCCTCTGTGGCACCTGACATCTTCCCTGCAAACAGTTGCACAATTGTTGTGCTGACCTGTATCAACATTTCCTTTGTTGGTGACGGATCCCTTCAACAATGGCCATGCCTGCTCACCGATGTCTCCTGCTGAATCGTCTGTGCCATCCTTGCTAGTCACTGTACTTGTGTTTTGAGTGTGTAGGAATGCCTTCAGGGACAAATTCCCCCTTTTCAGCACTATGCATGTGTGTAATCACAGCCTACCACACAAATGATACTTGTTATGCAGGGTATTCGGGCACCTGACTGACAATTGTGGGCATTGTATCTAGGGGAATTCCACCCTATTCCTTCCATGAGAGACAACATCTTGGTGGCTGGACCAGCACATTCCTATCAGTCCTGGGATGTGTGTGACAGTGTGTGTTCCCTTTGGCTATCTTAGTTTTGTAGGCAGTTACATGACTATACAGTCTTGTGGCATGATATCAGGGTGTGTATTGTGCTGCATCCGCCATGGGTGGGTATGCATGTGTTATATGTCCTCACACCCACATGTGGTGTGTCATGCAGTGTGTGAAATACATCCATCCTCCTGGGAGTGGGACACTGCTGTCAGTGATGTGTTGTTATAGCACTATCATCATAGTCCAAAGTTAGGGATGCGTCCATACCACCATGTAGGTGTGGTCATCTGATCATGATGTAATCAATCAATCAATCACTGCATTTGTAAAGCGCGCTACATACCCGAGAGGGTCTCAAGGCGCTGCGGAAGGGGGGTGCTACTGGTCGAAGAGCCAGGTCTTGAGGAGTCTTCTGAAGGCCAGCAGGTCCTGGGTCTGTCGTAGGATGGTGGGGAGAGTGTTCCAGGTCTTGGAGGCGAGGTAGGAGAAGGATCTGCCGACGGCGGTGGTTTTTCAGATGCGAGGGACTGTGGCGAGGGCGAGGTTGGCTGAGTGGAGGCTTCGGGTGGGGGTGTGGAAGCTGAGTCGGTTGTTGAGGTAGGTGGGTCCGGTGTTGTGCAGTGCTTTGTGTGCGTGGATCAGGAGCTTGAAGGTGATCCTCTTGTTGACGGGGAGCCAGTGCAGGCCTCTCAGGTGGACTGTGATGTGGCTGCAGCGGGGGACGTCGAGGATGAGTCGGGTCGAGGCGTTCTGGATGCGTTGGAGTCGTCTCAGGAGCTTGTTTGTAGTTCCTGAGTAGAGGGCGTTCCTGTAGTCGAGTCTGTTGGTGATGAGGGCCTGGGTAACGGTTTTTCTCGTGTCGAGGGGGATCCATTTGAAGATCCTGTGGAGCATACGGAGGGTGTTGAAGCAGGACGCGGAGACGGCGTTGACTTGCCTGGTCATGGAGAGAGTGGAGTCGAGGATGACCCCCAGGTTGAGTGCGTGGTCCGTGGGTTCCGGGGCTGTGCCTAGTGACGTGGGCCACCAAGAGTCGTCCCAGGCTGATGGGGTGGGTCCAAGAATGAGGACCTCTGTCTTGTCTGAGTTCAGCTTCAGTATGCTGTCCTTCATCCAGTCGGCTACGGCCTTCATTCCTCTGTGGAGGTTAGCTTTGGCGGTGTGGGGATCTTCGGTGAGGGATATGATCAGCTGGGTGTCGTCTTCGTGGGAGATGATGTTGAGGTTGTGTTGTCGTGCGACGTGGGCGAGGGGGGCCATGTAGATATTGAACAGCGTAAGGCTGAGGGAGGATCCCTGTGGGATGCCGCAGATGATCTCGGTGGTTTTGGAATGGAAGGGTGGGAGGCGGACGCTCTGGGTTCTGCCGGAGAGGAAGGATGTGGTCCAGGCCAGGGCCTTCTCTTGGATACCGGCGTCATGGAGGCGTGCTGATAGAGTGCGGTGTCAAAGGCTGCTGATAGGTCCAGGAGGATGAGGGCGGCTATTTCTCCTTTGTCCATCAGTGTCCGGATGTCATCAGTGGCGGCGATGAGGGCGGTCTCGGTGCTTTGGTTGCTGCGAAAACTGGATTGGGAAGGGTCCAGGATGTTGTTAACTTCGAGGTAGCGGGTCAGCTGTTTGTTGACAATCTTCTCCGTCACTTTTGCCGGGAAAGGGAGCAGGGAGATGGGCCGGAAGTTCTTGAGGTCCTTGGGGTCTGCCTTGGGCTTCTTCAGAAGGGCGTTGATCTCGGCGTGCTTCCAGCTTTCTGGGAAGGTTGCTGTCTCGAAGGAACAGTTGATTGTTTTACGAAGGTGAGGCGCGATGGTTGCGCTGGCTTTGTTGAAGACGTGGTGAGGGTAGGGGTCCAATGGGGATCCGGAGTGGATGGAGTTCATGGTTTTGAAGGTGTATTTGTCGCTGAAGCTGGACCAGACGGTCAGGCGACTGGTGCGAGTGGTAGTCGCAGGGGTGGTGGACTCGGTGGTGGGTGCGGGGGGGTCGGAGTTGAAGCTGTCGTGGATGTCGGTGATCTTGCGGTGGAAGAAGGTTGCCAGGGAGTCGCACAGGTCTTGAGATGGCGGGATGTCTTTGGTGTTGGAGCTGGGGTTGGAGAGTTCTTTCACGATGCTGAAGAGCTCTTTGGTGTTGTGTGCGTTGTTGTCTAGGCGGTCCTTGAAGGCGGTCTTCTTGGCGGTCCTGATGAGTTGGTGGTGTCTGCGGTTGGCACTCTTGAGGGCTGTGTGGTTGTCTGGTGTTCGGTCGTGGAGACATTTCTTCTCCAGCTTCCGACAGGTGTGCTTGGAGATCCGGAGGTCCTCGGTGAACCAGGCGGCTTTCTTGTTGGTGTGGTTAGTTGTAGAGGTCTTGAGAGGGGCGAGGGTGTTGGCGCAGTCGTTGATCCACTGTGTGAGGTTGGTCGCGACGGTGTCTGGGTCGGTGGGGTCGGTGGGTGGTCTCAGGGCGAGGGCGGTAGTCAGTTGGTCCTCGGTGACCTTGCCCCAGCAGCGGCATGGTAGCTGTTGGGTGCGGTGGTGTGTGGTGGGTTTTCTGTAGGTGAAGTGGACGCATCTGTGGTCGGTCCAGTGTGGTTCGGTGGTGTGGTTGAAGGAGACGTGGGGGCTTGCGGAGAAGATGGGGTCGAGCGTGTGTCCAGCGGCGTGAGTAGGTGTTGTTACGAGCTGCTTGAGTCTGAGGTTGGCGAGGTTGTCGATCAGGGCGGTGGAGTTGGCATCGTTGTTGTTCTCGAGGTGGAAGTTCAGGTCCCCGAGGAGGATGTAGTCCGTGGAAGCGAGGGCGTGGGTGCTGATGAGGTCGGCGATAGTGTCACTGAACTGTGGGCGGGGTCCGGGAGGTCTGTAGAAGAGAGTTCCTCTGAGGGTGGTGTTGGGGTCGGTGTGGATCTGGAAGTGCATGTGCTCGGCGGTGGTGAGGGTGTCATCGGTGTTTGTTGAGATTTTGATGGAGTTTTTGTGGATGATGGCGATTCCTCCTCCCACTCCATTGGTGCGGTCTCTGCGGGAGATTTTGTAGCCCTGTGGGATGGCTATGGCGATGTCTGGTGCTGAGGTGGCGTTCAGCCAGGTCTCCGCCAGGAAGGCGACGTCGGGGGCGGTGGAGTCTAGGAGGTCCCAGAGTTCGATGGCGTGCTTGCGAGCGGAACAGGTGTTGAGGGGAATGCAGCGGAGGGGGTTGGGTTCTCTGGCTGGTGGTGTGGAGGGTTGGATGCTGGTGAATCTGCAGTTCCGGCAGGTGAAAGGCCCTTGGGTGCGTTTTGGGGTGGTCCGGTAGCAGGGGTGGTCTCGTCTGGTGTTGAGAGCGTGGAGGGTGCTTGTGTCGTAGTGCAGTCTGGCGTTGCAGGGGTTGCGTGGTCCAGGGGTTCTGGTGCTGGGTGCGGTCCAGGCGCGGACGGGCGAAGACGGGCCTGCCTTAGGCGTGCCTTTGGCGCGCCAGCGGCGCGTCCGCTGCGCAGCCTCCATATGAGGACAGAGGGAGGGAGGAGCAGCTGGGAGGTGGGAACGGGGCGGCCAATGGGAGTGAAGGGGGCTCAGCGGCGGGGGAACACCCGGGGAAAAAATGGCAGGAAAAGACGGCGGGAGAGGGACAACAGACCACAGGGGTACAGAAGGCAAAACACAGGGGCACAGAATGAAAAAACTAAGTGGCACAGAAAGCCTGGCACAGAAAGCCAAGCGCAGGGGTACAGAATAAAAGAGGGAGCGAGCATATCCCCCCCATATCTCTGTCCACTGCTGGGAGTCCTGTGCACCCACCCCCATGTCTCTGTCCACTGCTGGGAGTCCTGTGCACCCACCCCCATTTGTCTGGACACTGCTGGGAGTCCTCTGCACCCACCACGATATCTCTGTCCACTGCTGGGAGTCCTGTGCACCCATCCCCATATCTCTGTCCACTGCTGGGAGTCCTATGCACCCACCCCATGTCACTGTCTACTGCTGGGAGTCCTGTGCACCCACCCCCATATGTCTGGACACTGCTGGAATTCATCTGCACACAACCCTCATATTGCAGGCCACTGCTGGGAGTCCTCTGCACCCACCCCCATATCTCTGTCCACTGCTGGGAGTCCTGTGCACCCACCCCCATATGTCTGGACACTGCTGGGAGTCCTCTGCACCCACCCCCATGTCTCTTTCCACTGCTGGGAGTCCTCTGCACCCACCCCCATGTCTCTGTCCACTGCTGGGAGTCCTGTGCACCCACCCCCATGTCTCTGTCCACTGCTGGGAGTCCTGTGCACCCACCCCATATGTCTGGACACTGCAGGTATTCATCTGCACACACCCCTCATATTGCAGGCCACTGCTGGGAGTCCTCTGCACCCACCCCCATATGTCTGGACACTGCTGGGAGTCCTCTGCTCCCACCCCCATGTCTCTGTCCACTGCTGGGAGCCCTGTGCACCCACCCCCATATGTCTGGACACTGCTAGTATTCATGTGCATACACCCCTCATATTGCAGGCCACTGCTGGTATTGATCTGCAGCCACCCCCATATGGCTGGCCACTGCTGGGAATCCTCTGCACCCACCCCCTTGGAGCAGTACACTGCTGGCCTGGACCTACACACACACCAATATGAAGGTAACATGCAGGGCCAGTCCGTAAGCCCCCATTCCTGGCGTATCCCAAATGTACTGGTGCCGTAGGAGTACGTGTGCAACGCACCGTACCCATGCATCCATTGCGTGTGTACGGTCCGTATCACTGTTCTACTGGTGCCGTAGGAGTACATGTGCAACGCACCGTACCCACGCATTCATTGCGTGTGTACGGTCCATATCACTGTTCTACTGGTGCCGTAGGAGTACATGTGCAACGCACCGTACCCACGCATTCATTGCGTGTGTATGGTCCGTATCACTGTTCTACTTGTGCCGTAGGGGTACGTGTGCAACGCACCGTACATGTCCCACCCCATATGTCTGGACACTGCTGGGAGTCCTGTGCACCCACCCCATGTCTCTTTCCACTGCTGGGAGCCCTGTGCACCCACCCCCATATGTCTGGACACTGCTGGTGTTCATCTGCACACACCCCTCATATTGCAGGCCACTGCTGGGAGTCCTCTGCACCCACCCCCATATGTCTGGACACTGCTGGGAGTCCTATGCACCCACCCCATGTCTCTGTCCACTGCTGGGAGTCCTGTGCACCCACCCCGATATGTCTGGACACTGCTGGAATTCATCTGCACACACCCCTCATATTGCAGGCCACTGCTGGAAGTCCTCTGCACCCACCCCCATATCTCTGTCCACTGCTGGGAGTCCTGTGCACCCACCCCCATATGTCTGGACACTGCTGGGAGTCCTCTGCTCCCACCCCCATGTCTCTGTCCACTGCTGGGAGCCCTGTGCACCCACCCCCATATGTCTGGACACTGCTAGTATTCATGTGCATACACCCCTCATATTGCAGGCCACTGCTGGTATTGATCTGCAGCCACCCCCATATGGCTGCCCACTGCTGGGAATCCTCTGCACCCACCCCCTTGGAGCAGTACACTGCTGGCCTGGACCTACACACACACCAATATGAAGGTAACATGCAGGGCCAGTCCGTAAGCCCCCATTCCTGGCGTGTGTACGCCTCGTATCCCAAATGTACTGGTGCCGTAGGAGTACGTGTGCAACGCACCGTACCCACGCATGCATTGCATGTGTACAGTCCGTATCACTGTTCTACTGGTGCCGTAGCAGTACGTGTGCAACGCACCGTACCCACGCATTCATTGCGTGTGTATGGTCCGTATCACTGTTCTACTTGTGCCATAGGGGTACGTGTGCAACGCACTGTACATGTCCACTTGCGTTGTTGCGGTACACAGGGGTTGCTGGCCACGCCCCCCAGTGACCAGACCCTGGTGGTAATGTATCAGCTCCATATTATAGGTTTGGCTTTGGGTATGGGGTATATTTCCTGCCCCTCACCCCCCGACCCCTGGGTGTTGTTCTCACCTTCTGCAGCATGTGCGTCAGGTCCGGTGCACCAGGTCGTAGGCTAGGAGGACCGGGATGACACGTACGATGGGGTTCATGGCATCTACGTCGCATACCGGGGCTCCGTTGCGTAGCGGTTCGCGTAGGACTCTGCTTTTCCGGCTGTGTTTGGCTCCCGTAAAAAAAGAGCCGTACGGAGTGACATAGGAACGAATCGTACGTGCTGGGTCGGAAACCGCTGCTTGAATGCGTCCGGACGTAGCGTACAAGCTGTTCCGGATCAGAATCGTTGTTTTTTTTGACCCGTACGGTCTTTTGTACGAAACGTACGGAAATAGGCTTTCTGTACGAATCGTACTTCCTAGGTTGTATGGAAAGTTTACCGGGTACGAGTCGTATGGAGAAAACGCTCCGTACAATGATTCGTACAGCCTTTTTCCAGGATTGGAATCGGCCCCTAAGTAGGCATTATAGCCTACAATATAGGATGCCTAGTATTTGAAAGGGGTAAACACAATATTTAATGTTGCAATGTATCTATGCTATAATCACTAGACTCACAAGCTAGTATTTTCACTATAAAGGGCTGTAGCTGTTTTATGAGAAAAACTGGAGTTCAGAATAAATTAATAACCCAGATATCACCAGTTTAGGGACAAGGTACTGGAAAAATCTAAACATTGTTTTGAATGTTCATTAAAATCTAAATCAATGGTGAAGTCAAATGTAAAATTATTATTTGAGGAAAGTGCCTTCAAAAAGTTAGACTTGTTCTGCCTGAGCCTCCAAGAGACCAATTAGCATTAGCCTTCTTGCAGATGGCCCTGCCATTGCTTCCCCATAATGAGGTATGAAAACTTCTTTCAGAGGAGAAATAATGAGTTAGGCCTTTTCTTATGAAGACCTGAGTATCAGCCATTTGGCGAATAACAGCTCAGGAAGGGCAGCCTGGGAGGATTCAGGAAATTCGCTACCTTGAAAGGGACCAGAGGGAGGACTGCCCATTCATGGTTAAATGTAAAAAAAGACTAGGGTAAGAGAAGCATTTTATTCTACGGGCCATCTGTAGTCAGTTTGGCACCAGACTAGTTGGGGGGGGGGGGGTTGATCCTAGAACAGGATTGGTGTAACTAAGGCATAGGGAATTAATCATGTTTCTAAACACACCCCCATACCCACCAACTTACAAAATAACTACACTATGTGAGAAGGGGCGGGGCCTTGTAGGGGGCAGAGTCTGGTGCTTAGAGCTTTCTAATAGGCACTATGCCCCTCACCAAGCCCCCCTCCTCCCAAATAACAAATATCTATGCTATAATCACTAGACTCACAAGCTAGTATTTTCACTATAAAGGGCTGTAGCTGTTTTATGAGAAAAACTGGAGTTCAGAATAAATTAATAACCCAGATATCACCAGTTTAGGGACAAGGTACTGGAAAAATCTAAACATTGTTTTGAATGTTCATTAAAATCTAAATCAATGGTGAAGTCAAATGTAAAATTATTATTTGAGGAAAGTGCCTTCAAAAAGTTAGACTTGTTCTGCCTGAGCCTCCAAGAGACCAATTAGCATTAGCCTTCTTGCAGATGGCCCTGCCATTGCTTCCCCATAATGAGGTATGAAAACTTCTTTCAGAGGAGAAATAATGAGTTAGGCCTTTTCTTATGAAGATTTGAGTATCAGCCATTTGGCGAATAACAGCTCAGGAAGGGCAGCCTGGGAGGATTCAGGAAATTCGCTACCTTGAAAGGGACCAGAGGGAGGACTGCCCATTCATGGTTAAATGTAAAAAAAGACTAGGGTAAGAGAAGCATTTTATTCTACAGGCCATCTGTAGTCAGTTTGGCACCAGACCAGTTGGGGGGGGGGGGGGTTGATCCTAGAACAGGATTGGTGTAACTAAGGCATAGGGAATTAATCATGTTTCTAAACACAACCCCATACCCGCCAACTTACAAAATAACTACACTATGTGAGAAGGGGCGGGGCCTTGTAGGGGGCAGAGTCTGGTGCTTAGAGCTTTCTAATAGGCACTATGCCCCTCACCAAGCCCCCCTCCTCCCAAATAACAAATAAAGAGAAAGTGTCACTGAGCTGTCGCCAATGTCCTGGGGTGTTTTCACTTTTTTAATGGACATCAGTTGTTGGAGCAAACTGGAAATCCATTATTTACAGTGGTTTTCAGCTTGTTTTCCCTGCCACCATGTGATTTCAGCATCTCACGGGGGCCGTGTGAAGTGAGCCAAAATCAGGTGACACACGGTGGCACCCTGTGAGTTAGGGGGTATGCACCCCTGACTGGCAAGTAAGCTCCCTTCAGGGGTAAAATGATTCTGCCATGTGGAAGTTGCCTCATAATAGTGATCTGCAGATAGTTTGCAGGCAAACAAGATATGCTGCAAAAGTGGGAAGGGTTGCCCCAGGAATTTTGTTTCCCATTGGTTAAGGAGTGTTCAAGAGTTTGTTCTTAAACGTTTTTTTACTTCCAAGACCTCTGGGGTGTCAACAAGATCTCATGCCAAAGATGTATGATTTCAAATGGACTTCTTCAGATACAACTTCAGGCTTGCCCAACTAGGAGATTCTGAGATCCATAGTAAAACTAATTCCAAAGGTAGAAATGTTGATGGAGTAAAGTTGTGAAAAGTATGCGCCCCGCAAGGACTTCAAAAGGTATGAAATGTTAATAACTTCCCTCTGTACTTTTCCTTCCTAAACCAATGCCTACAGCTGGGTTCTCATCCATCCGCTTTCCATTTTAGAGAGGATTTCAGCAGGGCAGCCTTCAACCTTGCCCCGCTCGAGGATTTCAACTCCAGTTGCAAAGATTAATAGAGACAACCCACTTAATTGTACCCAACTCACACTCCATTACAGTTATCCTAAATTCATGCCTGGGTCCTGGTCAGTAGTGAACAGGGGCCACTAATTGACACTTTAATTTTTTCTTGGTGCTTTTTGCCTTATTGGATTATTTTCATTTCAGGGTAAGTTTACTCATTACATTTTACTCTATTTTTTATAAATTGGTTGTGGGATTTTCATTGTGTTATGTTCTTAACTGTTTTGATACAACAAAATACTTTACACATTTTATTCAGTTGAGTCCATCAGTTATGTGCCGTATCTACCAGGGGGCAGAGCCCAGATTTAAATTATTAAATATATTGTTCACCCTGACAAGTTTGTGGCTTTCCTCCTTGTGGTGTACTCATATACACCACAATAAATAACCCACTTTCTTACAACTCCCTTATTGCAACATTCACATTTTAGGATCTGGCAGTGTTTTTCTAAAGACATGTCTACACTGTTGCCAATAGTTCAGTTCCTGCTAC
Source organism: Triturus cristatus (assembly GCF_964204655.1). Lineage (NCBI taxonomy): Eukaryota > Metazoa > Chordata > Amphibia > Caudata > Salamandridae > Triturus > Triturus cristatus. The sequence goes on along the minus strand of NC_140593.1, from coordinate 577,778,560 downwards.
CAAAGGTCTATACCTATATACATACTTACCACTCATAACAAAAAGCAAGTATTTTGTTTTGCTTTACCTTCATGGGTTTTCCTCCATAATTTCCAGTTTTTATATCATCTGCACAATTATAGACTGAAGAATGTTGACTACCATTATATCATCAAGTTAAATGTATATACGTAATGATACATGTTTTGTTCTTAACTACATATCTACATCTCTTAATAATGTATGTAACATCAAGATACACAGATGAATATTTTTCAGCCAATATTTTTACAAATTATGGACTTGCACCCTTATGCATCAAGCCAAAATCCAGTCGGTAAAATACCGATTCCTTATTAGCTCCCGGTATTAAGTAAAAAATACCCAATCCCAATGCATCAACCCAAAAGCAGAAATCGGTATTTAAGGAATCCTTAAATAGCGATTCTTTAAATAGGGATTCCTTAAATACCGATTCCTTAAATAGCGATTGCATTTAAGGAATCCCAAAGTGAGATTCCTTAAATGCAATGCATCAAAGTTAAAAAATTAGCGATTTCGCTAATAAGGGGAGCAAATTACCATGAAGATGAACTGCATGGTAATGTGCAAAAACTTTGAAAAATGCACTTTTGTGCATTTTTCAAAGTGTCATGTTGCGCACACACATGCCCTTAGAGCATGTGTGTGTGCAACATATGTGCACATATCATTTTCAGGGGTGCAACAGGGTGTCCTTTTGACACCCTGGCACCCTTGAAAGTGCTCCAGCTATTAGCGATTCGGTAATACCGAATCGCTAATACAGAATGGCTTTACATTCATTCCTATGGGCCTCCAAGCCCATAGGAATGAATGGGTAGGTATTCCTTATTACCGATTCGGTATTACTGATTCGGTAATAAGGAATGTTAAGGAATCGCTATTTGAATAGCGATTCCTACATGCATAGCCTTTTGCTATTCCTTATTAGCGATTCCTTATTTTTCGCTAATAAGGAATCGCAAATGCTAATGTTGATGCATATGCCCCTTGATGAGTTTTGCGGATGGGATAATCTGTTACAAATGCTACACGTGCATTATAAAATAGGGTATCTGCAATACACCAAAACAGGATCTCTGTCAAATTTGTGACAGAATATCCAATTTTCCAAACTCTAAAGCAATGTCGAACAACTTGAAAGAGCGAGATTGTTTATGTGTTCCGAGTAGTAGACAAAACATTGCTGTTCCCAGCAACCGTAGACAATGATCCTAGAGACACCCAATGCATCATGTCTATAGAGAAAAGATGTTCCCATCTATCCACCTCAGCATCCGCCAAGGAAGTACCAGTCAGTGCTGATTCCGCAGATGAAGAGCCAGGATCCAGATCACGACTAGCCGAAGCATCCCAGGAGAGCTCGCAATATGCATTCAGGATCAATGGCAAGTGTGAAGAACAACAGTACAAGTGAGCTGTTAACAGGCTCACCAGTAGGGAAATGTCCAGGGGTTGAACCAATTGCGATCACAATCATATGTCCAGGGCACACTCGAAAGTGCACAGCAGAGAGCGGAAAATGGGCTGCGTGCAATGTAGACAGAAAGGCTGAAAGGACATGAACCAATGGACTTTACGTTCCTGAAGTAAGGGTGTGCCAAAGCACCGTATCATATATTCATGACACAGGAGCATGCGTGGTAGTTCTTTCTTCATTTGGCCTCGTAGTGGGACATCCATTGTGTAGCAGAAAAATTAAAAGCACAGTCCCAATACCTAGGAACAGGACAAGCGGTAAGCCTCCAAAAATGCTTCCTTGCATGGAGTGTATAAATGATGGAATAACTCCAAAGACTGTCTGGTAGGAGCTAACCGACCAGGAGGAAATTGACTTCAAAAAGTGGCCACTCCCACTGTATTAGAGATGTTAAAAATGCAGTGCACAAGTTACCCTAAATGGTGTGGGAAATTAGTGCTGAGTAGAGACTGTACCTCAGATGAGGACCTTTCAATTTGAAGATCAAACATTTCCTTTGCAGATTGTAGGGCCACAACTTTCTGGAAAAATAAGGCTTTCAGTCTGCTTAAAGCATCAAAGCGCACATTTCTAAACTTTATCAAAAGGCAAAGCGTTGCATCTCTAACTGTGCAGGCAGGTGGAAACTGTACTTGTGTACAGCAAGTCACAACTGCAGAGACATTTACCAGATAGGCAACACCCGGTCTCATCCAACAGCAGCCTTGATCATTCAGCTTCAAGTAACTCCCATTCAAGACTAATCTGAAAGCCAGACACATCACAGCAGTTGGGGAACCTTTCCAGTAGCATGACAAGTTTGCCATAGACGCATTACATGCACCATTAAGCAAAACTTCCCTGCAAACTGAGGAATGTTCCAAACAATGTTCCCTCTGATTTATTTCCTCTGTGTGCAGCAGAGTAAGGTCTCTGTGTGCTGCAGCTAAGGCAGCGCACTTGTAACCAGAACTTTAAGTAGGATGAAAAAACTAGAGGGGTCTCTCAAAGGGGTGTGACCGATGCAATTAAGGGCATGGCTTTAAAGCAATTAGCATAGTGCGCCACCCGATTTTTCTTTTGCTTCTTCTGTCATTGCATCCAAATATAAAATACAGGTAACATTGCACCAACAATAGGCCAAGATTATTAGCTTTGTCAATAGTTGTTTGTTGCATACAGTTGTATATATTATTGTAAATGCTTGCGCTCATGTGGTAGAGTTTGTAGCTTAATGCTCGAGCTGCCAACTTAAGAGATGGGTTTTGAGTATCGGGTCAGATTAACATCCTGTGATTCTCGGCATATCAATGAATCTCCCCATGCATACAAATATATAAATAAATCATGTAAATTGCTCCAATACTTTTGGGTTAAGTTCACACCATATAAAACGTGCTGCATTTCTTTTCTAAATGTGGGGCTGATGATTTTGCCTTTTGAAAGAATTTATGTTAAATGCAGCCCATGATGGACACTCTGATCAGGGGAGCAACTAGTCTCGAACTTTGGGGGGGGGGGCTAGCACTCCCAGCTAGGGCTGGCCTAGCACTGGTGGCACACTGTGCAACAGTCTTTTTGGTGACCCCTCCCCCATTTGCTCCTCCTCCATGAAATCTCTCACTACCACTCATCAACAATGCACCTCATCTCACTATAGCACCTTTCTGACAAGCATTTCATTTTTTAATAGTGTTGCTCATAGTTTACTCACAATCAGTTCTGTGATCTGCATGGTACACATTCTTTGTAGCAGGCACATTAACCCTCTGCGCTTTGTGGGTGGCAGGAGTGCCCATGTGAGTGCATGGTGAGCAATGTGACAGTGTGAGATAGGGTAAGAGGAGTGACTGCAGGGCGTGTGAGGTGACCATATGAATTTGGGTGTGGATGTAAGTGCAGAGTGGGACATATGAATGCATGGTTAGTGATAAGCTTGTTTGAGTGAGATTGCAAATTGAGCAGTGAGGGGGACAGGTGAGTAGTGTGCTCATGTGATTGCAGGGTGAGGTACAGGGTGAACAGCACAAGTATATTGTGAGTGCAGAGTGATAACTGTGAGTGCAGGGTGAGCGGGTGAATGATGTGAGTGCGTGGTGATCAGTGTGAGTGCATTATGATCACTGTGAGTGCAGGGTGAGTGGAAAAGTGAAGGGTGAGAATGAAGAGTGAGTTGTCTGAATGCAGGGTGCATTCACAGACACTTGAAGTAACTTAGCTTGTTATTGACGGCGACATAGGGTGTCAGATATAAGTTAAACTATTGCTATTATGGCATTAATCAGGGATCAAGGGTGGATGAAAAATTGCTAATCCTGCAACAAACTTCCAGTCTTATGATTAAGGTTGCCAGCTCATTATTTTGATGTCCCATTCGGTACAAAAATAAACAGTCACCTAAAGCCGTATTTTCAGCACTTATCTGTGCATACTTCAAACAGCAAATATAAATAGAAAGCATTTTTAATTGTGTTCTAGGGCTGCCTGAATGATCCATGACTGATAATTAAAGGGAACAAAGACAGAAAAGTCACATTACAAATGAAAACATGCTTTTTTCTTTTTAACCCTGGGCGGATATTTTGGACGTTACTCACGTTGATCGCGGTCAGCGTTCCAGTTTATGTACGCTGCTTTCCGGCTTCAGCCACACCCTGTTTAAATGGCATCTGCGCGGATGCAGGTGCGCCTAAGGCAAGCCCGTCTGCGCCCATCAGCGCTACGTCAACTCTCAGGGCGAGCCATTCTGCCCGACTTGATTCAGGGAGCAGTAGTGTAATTCTCTTATCCAGCGAGTTATTGAAATCCCTCAGACCTCTTCCTTGCCTGTCTCACAGCGGTAAGTGGGTAGGGCTTACAAGGGACTATGTCTGTATGGACTGTGGGTTCATATTTATACCGGAGCCACCTCTGATTGATATGTCTGTCGACACATTCAGGCTTGGAAGCATCAGTGCTTGCCTCATCAATGCTAGATCATTGAAGAAGCACTATGTAGATGTTGCTGACTTGATTGTTGACAATAGTCTAGACCTACTGTTTATTACCAAGACTTAGCGTGATGCCTTCTCAAACCCCATCGTGGCCTTGGCTACACCTGTGGGCTTTAAAGTCCACATAGTGGATCACCCAGTAGGCAGAGGTGGTGGCTTGGCTATTTTGTATAGGGAATGTTGGACTCTTTATAGTGAAATACCCACCCTCTGGGGAGACTGTGAGGTTCTGGATTTTAGTTTACAACTTTCTGCCCATTTTACTTTGGGGGGTCCCTGATTTATCGCCCACCTGGATCAGCCAGTGTCTTTTTGGATACCTGTGGGGGATGCGCTGGTAGAGCGTGCATTGCGCTTCTCTAATTATGTGCTTCTTCGTGATGTTAATCTCCATCTTGACCATACTGAGAAGACTGACTCTGCAACTTTTCTGGACTTCCTCCACTTGGCTAACCTTTCACAATGGGTCAGGTACCCTACCCATCAAGGACACACCTTGGATACCATCTGCTCAAATTTCCCTATATCGGTGGTGAGGCCGAGGCCGGTCGCTTGGTCGGATCATTTTCCCATATTTTTTTCATGGGATATTAAACATTCCTCATGACCAGCCAGCTGCCACTGCCCTCCATCCACTAGGAAAATTGATCCCGGGCAGCTTAGTAGCTCTCTGGCAGCCTCCCGGTCCTCCCTTTTGGGGGACCTGGAGGACAATCTGTCTCAGTTCAACGACTGGATCTCAAGCTCGGTTGCCACTTTGTCGGCACCATGTCAGCCAAGGCTAAGGAGAGAGTCCCCCTCTAAGCCTTGGTTCACTTCTGAGCTGAGGACTCTGAAACACGCGTGCAAAATATTGGAGAGAGTATGGCGCTCCTGTGGCTACCGTTCTACTGATAAACACGCTCTTAGAACCAGACAAAAACTTGACTATGCGGCTATTGGAGTGGCCAAAGGTCAGTATTACTCCGCTCGTATTGATTGGGTCAATAACAACTCAAAAGACATTTTTGCAATTGTGCAGAGTTTCTTAGCACAATGATGTCATTTGAGATGTTATCAGTGATGTCATCAGTGATGTCACTGACCATGTCATGAGTGATGTAATATGTGACATCATCAGCAGCGCATTGCGGGCGCGCAAGTTTGAGTTAGCTCAACTAACTATAACAGGCGAATTTCTCTCGTTTTATATGAGTCAAATATCCAACTAACTATAACGTCCCTGAAACCTATGTTTTTTTTAGTGAATTTCAAAGGTTTTTTAGATGCTAATTTCATATTTTAATGTTTATAAAACCTATATTTTTCTGTTTGTTTTGCAATATTTTGCAACTCTATTACAAATTAAGTAATGTTTTATATCTTCCCCCAAAAATATGTATATCTTTTTTCTTTTGAGAAAACTGCACTCCCATACCGGTAGTGTGCCAAGCTCCATCACCACGCGAATCCTATCCTCCATATTGCTAAACTCGTAAAGGATGCGCATTTCGTATCCGACGGATTTGTGGCACTGCATGACTGCATCCCGCGTAACATCATATACGTATGAGTTCGCGCCAGCTGCTACATAGGTATCCGACAGGTACGCAGTACCAAGCCACGCGTTATGTCATGTACATATGAGGTCGCGCCCTCTGCGCGTTGTGTATGCGACGAGTGCACGCTGCCAGGCCCTGTGTTACATCATAGACGTATGGTGTCGCGCAGGGTACGCCATTCCCTCATTTTTTTTATGTCTCAAAACAATATCTAAATAACTTTAAACTGTATATGAGAACAAGCGATAATCTAAAATATTTTAAACATTTATATATTTCTAACTGTAATAAACTTATATTATGATAAATATATTTTCTCAAAATCTTGTCGGGCGTGGCCTCCTTGCGCCCACAATCCGCGATTGCCATGTGACCTTAAAAAAACGCATTTGATTAGTTCATAACATTTCCCATTGTAACAGTTGGAGGACCCCACCCATTTTAGTCATTCTCTACGGCGTTTGATGAGACACATCCCTTCTGCTTAGAGAGCTTTTTTGATTTGTTTTTGCTGTGTACACATATCTTCTACTACACACAACATGCATCGATCATCTTGATCAATATTCATGGTCTGTACATTAGCCTTCCACGTGTGATCGCCATGCATCTCAAACGTTACATCAAAAATCAAATGTGTGTTACACGATGCCCCTGGTGTGTGTGTGTGCACATTATTGTGCTGCCTTTTGGCCTGGGTATTGCTGGCACGAAGGGGTATCATCAGCCACGGACAGACTGCACATCCTAGATCACATGTGACAAACAGTAAACAGTAATGTGTACATTTGTAGTGCTGTATTCTCTGTTGTCAGGCTTTACCAGTATAGTAGTGTGACTTTCAGATTCACGTTTGGCATGCATTGCTTAACTATAATGAACGTTATCACTATTTATGACGTAGCCTCACTGTCGTTCCTACCTCCCTCCGAGCACATTCACATTTGTGCGCTTTGCGATAGCAACACTTTCAATAATACCGCACACCATTCACATGAGTGTCTGCGCTTATCCACAACCTTGACAGCGACATGTGATGTTGGCCATTCAATGTTTTCGAACAGCATCTCATTAGCGATAGTTGCCGCCCTCCCGGTACATGCTACATTAATGTAAATTTCGCATTCTGCGATGTCAAAACTGCAACAGAAACACACATAGGTACACTTCCTGGCCAGGCAGGAACTGAACAACGCCCAGGTCCCCGGGAACTATTATTCACACCCCTACGCTGGCCTGCCGTACGCAAGCCCAGCCCACTTTGCATACGTATAAATAGGATAACGACGATGCCACATGTCCTAGTTCTTCTACACTGCCTCAGGTGATATGGCCGCATCCACCTCGCATTTCACAATGCGCAATTAAAAAAAGGGATCCATGAGGTGTACACCATCGTCGCAATCAACACTGCACCTGAATTGTGAACACTGCTGCCCGTTGTGTTTGGCCACACAACAATGACAGCAGGTGAGCAGCAGGGCCTGGGTGCACAGGGGCTGCAATTGAGTGCGATGCTGTGGGAGGTGTGGGGTGCATCAGCCTGGGTGCGCAGGTACAAACAAGTGATATTGCCCTGCTTAACAATGTGTTCTCTGACCTCATTCAGTCACATGTCTGTCTCATTTTAAGGACCTGCTGGACCATACTGTAGGCCTGAGCCAGCGGGCAGCACTGCCCTACAGACACGTGTTGAGCGCAGTGCTGCGGGAGGGGTGGGGTGCATCAGCCTGTGTGCAAAGGTGCGAACAACCGATGTTACCCTGCGTACCGATGTGATCTCTGACCTCATTCAGTTATATCTCTGTCTCATTTTAAGGACCTGCTGGACCATACTGTAGGCTGAGCCAGCGGGCTGCGCTGCCCTACAGACATGTGGCGTTGGCTTTTAGGGCACTGTAGTGAGCTGATTACTAAGTGTACATGCACACAGGCTTGCGCCACTGCATCACACATGCACATTATACTTCTATCATGCGCTCTGTTCCTTTGTATGTGAACGTTGGCATAACATATTATTATTTAACCTTGTGTATTCTCGTGCACTCCAACTCTTCTTTGAACCACAATTACCACTAGCAGTTCGAAGATCGTACTTCAAGAAGGAAGGATGCACTCAACTGGTGTTCTCTATTAACGTTGAGAGAAACCTTCATTTACCTCAAGACGTTTACAACATTATATTTTTCTCCCTTTTCAGACACTGGGTTAGTGGAGCCAAAATGGGTGGAGCGGGTGCTCACCCTGTGATGATGCCCTGGGCATTCTGACGCCTTCCACCGTGGTATCAAGACACTGTACCCGACCGGAGACCTGCTGGGTCACCCTGATAGCAGCACCCCGGAGTTGGAGCTTGCACCCGCACGTCCTTGGACACAGCAGTTGTGCCAGGTGAGCAGTCAAGCCTCGGCGTGCAGGAGCTGCAATTGAGCACAGAGCGGAGAAATGGGCTGGGGTGCAGCAGCCTGGGTGCACAGGTGCAGGCAAGCGATGTTGCCATAGGTAATAATGTAATTTCTGGCCTCATTCATATCTCTGTTTCATTTTAAGGACTTGCTGGACCGCACTGTTTCGCGCGGACCCCAGTGTCCCAGACACACGGGTGACGGGAGGTGAACAATGAGGGCTGGGTGCAGTAGGCCAGCGCTCTGTCTCCTCCTCCCTCTGTTCTTTTCCCTCTCCCTCCCCTTTTCCCTTCCACCCACTCGCTCTCTGTCCCATTCTCACTTTCCTCCGTTCATTCTCACTACCTTTCTTTTTCTCTTAGACATGGCACACATACTTATGTTTCTTTTTTGTCTTACAGGTTTTGTACACTGCTTCCGGAGGAGTCCCACCCACTTCTTTCATGTTTTACTGTTATTCTAATAAAGTTATATTTCCATTTATTTGTGTTGTGTTAATAAAAGTTATTTTTTTTTACCAATAAATAACTGAGTGTATGGGTCTTCTTTTTCTGACAACACTTGTCTGTAGTTTATTGTGAAAATCGGCAGTTGATAGTAGGTTATAAGGGAAATTTTGTTCAATTTTTCGGTGCACCTACCAAATATAAACCAACAGACTATTACATAAATGAAGCCTGGGTAATTGTACAACGGCAAGAGTTCTGTGACTGTATCACTTTATAACACCATGAGTACTGCCCTTGTGATTTCAGAACCAATAAGGCACTGCCTGGGGCCACCAAGGCTTCAAGGACTGGTGAAGCCCACCCTCCATATTTAAATAAAGCCCCGGAGGTTGCCGATCCCCGGTGTTGAGTTGGCCTCGAAGCCCCCTGAACAATTCGTAAACAATACCCGGGGAGGTGTCGATCCACTAGTCTGCGAAACGTCTCTGTGCCCTCCCGCGCCTAATTTACATGTGAGATTAAGATCCCCAGTGCTGCAGAGACCCCGCAATATAATAATAGGATTGGTCCCCGGGACATTACCCACCAGTGTGCTCCTTTAAATTAATGGGTGAGACCCTGCTTCATTTTTTTTTAACCAATTTTTACCATCCGGTTCCGCTTTATTCCTCCTCTCGCTTCAACGAGGCAACCAAGAATTTACTATCACAGGGTGCAAGCAATGCTCCCGCCCTGTAATAGCAAACATAAATGTCCCGCGCTTGCACACCCCGAGACATTGTATGACCTGCGCCTGGGAGGTGGCGCTTCATGGGTTCATGATGCTTTGTTTTATGCATGACTACAGAATTAGTATAAACGCATACTAACACTACTTGCACATGTGTGGTACAGCAACCAGAGTGTAGTGAAGAGGCAGAGGAAGACCAAAATCATAAAATATAAATCCTACCAGAGGTAGGATCACATAGTTTGATCAACCGACGACCCTGGGATGAGTAGAAACAGATTCACCAAGAAAACGGGTCTTCAGCACACGACCCTGGGATGAGTAGAAACAGATTCACCAAGAAAACGGGTCTTCAGCACAATGCAAGCAAGCGCAAAATCTTGGTGAGTGCTGCCTTCTTTTCACCTTCTCTCGCTCGTTGCCAAATTTATGTAGTGAACAGGAAGACAGCAGTGGATCCGATAAGTAGATTTATTGCATGAAAAGAAGACAGCTTAATCAGCCACCAACAGGACCAGACACCAAGGCATCCATCTTCTCCAGCACAGTGTACAAACTCCCCAAGATTCCCCTCATGACAGCCCTACATTCTAACATTACATACTTACATTATAGTAGCATTACATGCTAACATTGTACTATGACTTACATTGAAATAGTACACAGAGCACATCACTTTACAGCAATGAGCTCACGGTTTAATCTCAGAGTCTTCAGACTAGTAGGGGTGAGTAGTTCACTTCCCACTCCCTGTATAGTATAAACGCATACTAACACTACTTACAGTTATACTATAGTGGCCAGTATGCTACAGCGCCCACAGCCCATCACTTTACAACAATCAGCTTGGTTTGATCCCAGAGTCTTCACACCAGTAGGCGTAGTACTTCGCTTCCCACTTCCAGTATAGTATAAACGCACGGTAGAGCTCAGTAGTTCGCTTCCCACTCCCTGTATGGTATAAACACCTACTAACACTACTTCCATAGGTATCCTACAAACACCAGAAGTTATCACTTTACAGCAATGACCTCCCGGTTTAGGCTCTAGGTTTCATACCCGACTGTAGCACCAACTCATCTCAGCACCATGTCATTCTGAGCAACACCGCACTTTCAGACCGGAAGGTGTGATTAGTTCGCTTTGCACTCCCCCACAGAGGTTACAATGCTCCTATCCTCCTGTTTCCTACTCTTTTCGCCCTTTTTCCCCCTTACTCGCTTCAATGGAATCACAAAATGGCGGCCAACACTTCCTATTTGCAACCGCTAGCAGCGCTCACAACCAATAAGCAGCAAACTCGTGCTCGTAACGCCTCAGCCAATCAGATGGCATAATTCCCAAATATCAATATTTCCCCAAAACTACTGAACGGATTTACACCAAACAAACAAAAGCGTGCTTTCTAGACCAAGACCATCTCCCTGCCAAATTTGGGGTAATTCCGTTCACCCGTTCGACCTGTAGCCTTGTCTAAAGTTTGCTATGGAAATTAACATGGAGAAAACTCGTTTTGAGACCCCCCTTTTTCTCAGCCCCCCCTTGACAAATCACCCCCAAACTTCCCACATAGGAACTGATATGAACATAGTATTAGTTTGGAAACTTTCATGAAGATTCATCAAACGACGCCAAAGTTATAAGCAAAACAACAAAATGCTCTTCCTATGGAAACTTACTAACATTGTATTATGACTTACATTGAAATAGTACACAGAGCACATCACTTTACAGCAATGAGCTCCCGGTTTAATCCCCGAGTCTTCAGACCAGTAGGGGTGAGTAGTTCGCTTGCCACTCCCTGTATAGTTTAAACGCATACTAACACTACTTACAGTTATACTACAGCAGCCAGTATGCTACAGCGCCCACAGCCCATCACTTTACAACAATCAGCTCGGTTTGATCCATGAGTCATCACACCGGGAGGCGTAGTACCTCGCTTCCCACTTCCAGTATAGTATAAACGCACGGTAGAGCTCAGTAGTTTGCTTCCCATTCCCTGTATGGTATAAACACCCACTAACACTACTTCCACAGGTATCCTACAAACACCAGAGCACATCACTTTACAGCAATGACCTCCCGGTTTAAACTCTAGGTTTCATACCCGACTTTAGCACCATCTCATCTCAGCACATGTCACTCTGAGCAACACCGCACTTTCAGACCGATAGGTTTGGCTACTTTGCTTCGCACTCCCCCACAGAGGTTACAATGCTCCTATCCTCCTGTTCCCTACTCTTTTCGCCCTTTTCCCCCTTACTTGCTTCAATGGAATCACAAAATGGCAGCCAACACTTCCTAGTTGCAACCGCTCGCAGCGCTCACAACTAATAAGCAGCAAGCTCGTGCTCGTAACGCCTCAGCCAATCAGATGGCAGAATTCCCAAATATTGATATCTGTAAATTTCGATATTTCTCCAAAACTACTGAACAGCTTTACACCAAATAAACAAAAGCGTGCTTTCTAGACCAAGACCCTTCTCCCTGCCAAATTTGGGGTAATTCCGTTAACCCGTTCGACCTGTAGCCTTGTCTAAAGTTTCCTATAGAAATTAACATGGAGAAAACACGTTTTGGGACCCCCCTTTTTTCTCGCCCCCCCCTTGACGAATCACCCCCAAACTTTCCACATCGTAGCTGATATGAACAAAGAATTGGTTTGGAAAATTTCATGAAGATTCACCAGACGACACCAAAGTTATAAGTAAAACAAAAATATTTCTTCCTATGGAAACTTGGTCCTAACTATAACTACCTATTGGCGACTGGCAATTCTTTGAAATGTGAAGTGGTGAAATTTTGTCTCATTGCAGCAACACTTGAGCATTTAGCAGCACGATTTTATTAATTGCTATTATATTTTAGTATATGTATTTTTTATATATACTAAACATACAGGTGATACGGTGTGAAAGATTGGCGCCACTTTGTAATTGCCTGACAAGTTACCATCATGGCAAGCGAAGTTGAGTTCATGTTTAAGTGCACGTTTTATGCCTATCAATTATAAGAAGGCGCATATAGAAGCTGTTTTAGCATTTGGCTGCGAAATTTATATTTATCTGCTTACGCATTTGTACATTCGTTTACCAGTGATATCATCGTGTCCATAGGCATTTAAAATACTGCATTCATGCTGATATTAGTGCAAGATCTCAACATAATAGTACTCTTTCTATGCCTGCATTTGGTGGGAAGGGCTTTAAATACTTATACACTTTTGGCACCAATTAGATTTAGAAAGCCTTCTGTGAAGGCGAAACGCGTCTCTCTGAGCTCTGGGTCAAGGGAGACCTATGCAAATAAATGAGCCGTATCCTGACAGCTTGTGTGCGTGCCTTCTTCTTAGCGAGCAGTATTGGGTATTCATATACCCAATACTGCAGTCGCCAGTAGGTAGTTATAGTTAGGACATATTTTCCATAGGAAATCCGCAACATTCTATTTAGAATAACGTTGGCGCCGATTGACGAATCTTCGCGAAATTCCAAACATTTGGCCAGCTCCGTTCCGCTCCTATCCTGAAAATTTCACAGTGATTTGTCAAGCGGGGGCCGAGAAAAAAGGAGGGCCCCAAAACGCGTTTTCCCCATGCATTTTCCCATAGGACCTGTTGACGCAGCTACAGCCCGAACTGCTGAACGGAATTACACCACATTTGGCTAAGAGGTAGTCCTCAGTTCAGACTCGTGCCTTTTGCTTAAATGGTGTAAATCCGTTCAGTAGTTCCTGAGAAAATTAGAGTTAAAAAGATAGATATATCTGGGTGGAGCCTAACCACACATCTCATTGTGAGATCTGATTGGCTGTCAGTACTTCCAAGAAGTGTTGACAGCCATCTTGGGACCAATATACATGATAGCACCTCATTAAAAAGCATTGCAGTTAATAGAAGGTTTTAAGACTTTAGTTACATTATAAATCATTTGTTGATGGTACCATACTCATTTTAGGAATTGTGGTGTGTTCTAAGGTGATTTTACCATGTGAAAAAGCCTTCTGCTGTGATATCATGAATCATGTTTGAGAGAAAACTATTTTCTCATGCTTTTCCCACAGAGGTTTGGAAGGTGATTTATAAGCTAAACTGAGAGCATATTTTCTGTATATTCACATTATCTTTCTCAGTCGTGTGAGAATGAAGTCTGACATTCTCAGTAAAATATGTACATCCAACAAGGGCAGAGACTGTCAGTTGATTCCTTTGTGTTCTACTGCAGCTTCCCAGAGTGTTCTAAAGAACAACTAGAGCGCTAACAGTCCTACTTATGACAAACGTATTGCACACCTGAAGCCATCTTGATTGGAATAAAGTGGTAACTCTTAAAACATTTAATTTAAAAAGGAACAAAATGAGGGGGTTCATTTTGCCATAGAAAGTATGATTAGTGCTGCAGAAAGAAAAATTAGGGCACATTTTGAGTGACTTCTCAAATCCTCTTCTATTTCATTAAAAAATTCTGACATGCAGACTGAAACATGCACTTTCAATACCAGCAGCAGACGTCCCTGCTGAGCAGTAGCTTTACTACAGTGATCTAATAAGCAACTAGATTGCTAACATTTTGAATTTATGGCAAATGTGTGACACATCTGAATGACTTCTTGATGGAACCAAAGTAAAAAACTGAAAGTATTTCCTACTGAGGAGACTGCAGTAAATGAGGAAATTAGGAAACTTCATAACAAATAAATCTCCCAAGATGGCCACCAGAGACAAAAGAGCCCAAATGTAACCCAAATATCACCCAGATGTAGCCCAAGTATAGCCCAATGACAGAATGTCCCAGAGTGTTCTTAAGAACAACTAGAGCGCTTACTGTCTTACTTATGACAAAAGTATGGCACACCTGAAGCCATCTTGATTGGAATAAACTGGTAACACTTAAAACATTTAATTTAAAAAGGAACACAATGAGGGGGTTCATTTTTCCATAGAAATTATGATTAGTGCTGAAGAAAGAAAAATTAGGACACATTTTGAGTGACTTCTCAATCCTCTTCTATTTCATTAAAAAATTCTGATATGCAGGCTGAAACATGCACTTTTAATACCAGCAGCAGACTTCCGTGGTAAGCAGTAGCTTTACTACAGTGATCTAATGACCAACTAGAGTGCTAACATTCAGAATTTATGGCAAATGTGTGACATATCTGAATACCTTCTTGATGGAATCAAAGTAAAAAAATGAAAGCATTTCCTACTGAAGAGACTGCAGTAAATGAGGAAATTAGGAAACTTCATAACAAATAAATCTCCCAAGATGGCCACCAGAGACAAAAGAGCCCAAATGCAGCACAAATATCACCCAGATGTAGCCCACATGTAGCCCAATGACAGAAGTGTGCAAAACACTTATTTTTTGCGTATTTGCAGTTTTATATAGTGCAGACTTGTCAGGTATTGGAGTGCTTTACATGAGCATTGGTTACATCACAGAAGATCAAATTCATTTTGGTTGTAGACATGGGGAGATTAAGTGATTTGACCAGAATCACAGAATGTTGAGCTGAAGCAGAAACTCCAACCTGGTTCCCCAGTTGCAAAGTCTGCAACTCTGGAAGTAACACCACATCCTCTCCCATAAGTGCAACATTTAATCAAGTGATCAACTGGATAAAAAAAATAAAGATTACAAATAATTTAAAAGTTCTTTGTCGCTATTTGAAAACTCAGAAAACATGTCCTCATTTTAGTTTTTTAGAGCACTAACCATAATTTTGATGCAAATAAAACCCTTTCATATATGTAATTTCTAAAGGAAATTCTCTAGGTATTACAGTTTTCATTACATCAAGATGACGTCAGGTGTTCCACACTTTTGTAATAAATATAGAATGTTAGCAATCTAGTTGTTCATTGGGATACTGTTGAGAGGCAGATGCCAGGGGCACGGACTCTGAAAATTGAAGGCAGGTAGGAGAGTGCAGAGGCAACAATTTGACCACACTGGGCAGGCAGGAAGGGCAGTGGCAGCACAACAGACTATGGAGGGCAGTGGAAAGGGAGGCAGGGCCAACAAACCAACAATACAGGACTGGCAAGAGAGGCTGTGGCAATATAATAGACCATTGTGGGCAGAAGGAAGAGGCAGTGGTAGTATAACCATACATGCCAACAGACCCGTTTCAGCCAGGAAACGTCCAATGTTTTTAAGCTCAAATGAGCTTTATTTGATCTGTCTCCTGTCTACAATCTTCTCTTTTTCAATGTAACTCAAAGGGGAAAATCAATACCCCAGTTTTTTTTCAAAATCTCCCTCTTACCAAGTTCAAAATGTTCACAAGTATGGTACATTGGATCATGGTAGGCAGGAGGAATTGGGGTAGGGACATGGACTCGGATAACAGAGGACAGGAGGAACATGGAGAGGTGCACCAAACTGACCCTACAGGGCAAGCATCAGGGTTTGCAGCAGCACAATACACCACACAGGGCATGCGGGACGGGAGTGCAGCACAACAATCCATAGAAAGCAACAGGGAGGGGACAGGACCATGCACATGGACAACAGAGAACAGAGGGGAAAGAGGCAATGGTAGCTAGCTGACCATAATGGACAGACAGGAGAGAAAGCTACAGCATAACAGACCATAAAGGGCAGGAGGGACGGATCAGGGGCATTACAATGGAACAGACAAGCCAGGAGGGAGGGAATAGGGGTCTGCACATGGAAACAGAGGGCTGGGGCAAGGGGGCAGGGCAGGAGCAGCAAGATGACCATGAGGGTCAGGCAGGATGGGCACTAGAAAAAAGATACACCATGGAGAGCAACAGTGAGACTATAATGGCATAAACACAGACCATGGAGGGAAGGTGGGAGGGGCCATGGCAGCACAGAAGACCATGTATTGCAAGCGGGAGGGTTAGTGGCAGCCCAATGGCTATGATGGGCAAGAAGGAGGGTGCAGGGGCATGCACAAAGGACCATGGAGGATATAAGGGAGGGTCAGGACCTGGGCACAGACAAGAGAATTCAGGGGAAGGGGCCTCACAACAGACCGCGCGGGGCAGGCAGGAGGAGCAGTTGCAGCACAACAGACCAGGGAGGGCAGAAGGGTGTTTCAGTAAAATGGACAATGGAGGACAGGAGGAAGGGGATAGGGGCATGGCATGTGGACAGGCAGGGTGGAGGTGGCAGGGACAGGTTACAGTCATCTGACAATGCTAGGCAGGTGGGAGGGGAGCTCAACAGAACACTCAGAGTAGATAGGAGTGGCAGGTCCATGGAGCATGGTGGTCAAAAAGGATGGAGCAGGGGCATGCACAAAGACATCGGAGGGCAGGGGGAAGGAGAATAGGGGCAGCAAGCTAAGCACAGAGGCTAAGCAGGAGGTCAATGATGGGCAGTAGAATTGGGCAATGGAGGGCAGAAGGAGTGGACTGGTACATCATGCTAAATGGAGGGCAGTGGCAGCACATCAGACCATGCATGGCAGGAGGGAGGAGGCTAGTCCATGGATTCAGACAACAGAGGATAGGGAGGAGGTGGATGGGGCAGCAAGCTAACTGTTCATAGAAGGTGGCTATTAGGAACTTTATTGTTTTTAAAATGTGTGTCTGTGCGAACTACTTAAAATATGAACAAGTATGCAGCATAATTTCACTTTTATTCAGGAAGAAGAGGAGGTTTGGGACTGTGACTCCGGGCTCACTTGGCAGAAACATCCCCTGACCCTCCACCCCCCATCGCAAAATGTAATGCCCGTGAAAAGGGTAGGTGGACGCAGTGTTATATAGAACATAGTCCTGAGAGCACGATTGAAAATGAAAACTAGATATAGTATATGGTATAAACTATGCACCAAAAAGTGTGATATAAGATGAACCGGGCCTTGAAATATAATATGCAATACATTGTGCGCAATGACAGATTCATTGGAGAGCGTGAGATAGCACAGGCACTTGCTATGTGATATGCGCCTTGGAGTGTAATATGCACAGGGCAGTGTTGTATAACCTAAGTAGTCTCTAAAGTTGTAATATAAAATATGTGCTGGGTAGTGTAACATTGCATATGCACTGTGACAAAGATATGGATCCCAGATTATAATATGTATGGCATAGCGCTGTGCTTTTAACAAAGGCATCGAGGAAGGCACGTTATATGGGGCAATATAACCCGTGCGAAGGCAAGTGTGGCATGACATATTCACGGGGTGGTGTTACAGTGCACATGGGCTATAGAGTGTCATAGGATACGCACTAGCTGGTGGAATACAACACAGAGGTGTGTGGCACTCGGCGGGCACTGGTGGGTGTAACACAGCATTGGGCTCAGCCAGGAGCACGCTGTGACTCTCAAGTGAGGTTTGTCTCCTTTCCAGAGAGTAAAATAAAAAGTATTACACATCCGGCGGTGGATGTGTGTTTTATTAACTGTGAGGGGGTTTCTTGCATAGTTTGGTCGAATTTTTGTCGAATCCCCTTTGAATGGCTTGGTGTGCATGTGTATTAAATGTGCCCGTCAATAGCTACCCATGTTGGTATAAATAAACGACAAGGGTGTCTACTTGGAGAGTACCCACCAGCGGGGGCGCCGGGATTAGGCACGGTAGGGTGTCAGACATGTCAGAGCTTCACTAGCGGTGTGAATACATTCTACGTGGATTCATTGTATGCATAGTCGCCTTTTAATGAATATCACGCAAATCGTCATGGTGATAGGTACATACGGTTTGTCCAGCATGTCCTAGGTGTTTCTATAAATATACATTTTTTTTAAATAATAAAAATCAAAGGCCGGCCCCGGGGGATGGGGTCCCCGGGGCCATAAGTGGCCTGAGGAGGGAGGCAACACAGCCCCCCTCCTAAAGAATAAAAAAAAAAAATAGGCCATGACCCGGGGGTTGGGGTCCCCGGGGCCGATTAAGGCCTTGGGAGGGCCAAATTAATTTTTTTCAACAAAAAAAATTATGGTGCAGGCCCTGGGGGATGGGGTCCCCAGGGCTAATAAATTAGAAAAAGAAAGGGGGCCACACAGCCCTCCTTCTAAAAAAAAATAAATAAAAGACCGGCATCGCACCGGATGCCACGCCCCCTCCTTGCAACACTCTGCAAACGCGCCCCCTGGCCAGTTGTAAGTTGAGGAATTAATTCCCCTTCAATACTGAGGGTCCCTGAGGGCCAACTAGCCCAACAGGTATCTCCAGTATGCGCCAGGGAGCTGCGTTGCAGACAGGTGTTCTGAGGCCACGCCCCTTTTTACACCTCCATGCAACGCAGCTCTGTGGCGCTTACTGGAGGTACCTAGTGGGCTAGTTTGACCCTAGGGACCCTTAGGATTCAAGGGGACTTAATCTCTCAACTCAGAATGGCCACAGGGCACGTTTACACAGTGGTGAAGGGAGGGGACGGGGCCTGAGGTGACGTGTGCAAACACGCCCTGTGGCGCGTTTTTAAGTTGGGGAAATAATTCCCTTTCAATCCTGTGGGACTCTGGGGTCCAACTAGCCCACCAGGTGCTTCCAGTAAGCACCACTGCTCTGCGTTGCAGAGAGGTGGTGCAGGCCGTGCCACTTTTTACACCTCTCTGCAACGCAGCTCTGTGGCGCTTACTGGAGGTACCTAGTGGTCTAGTTGGACCCTAGGGACCCTCAGGATTCAAGGGGACTTAATCTCCCAACTTAACCCCTTCAGTGCCCATGACGAGCTGGACTCGTCATGGGCCGCGGTGGCGCTGTGCCCATGACGAGTCCAGCTCGTCATAGACCCCGCCCGCTAATGCAACGGCCGGCACAGGGCGGGGAAAGGGGCGGGCACTGAAGGGGTTAAAGCGGCTACAGGGCGTGTTTACACAGTGGGGAAGGGAGGGGACGGGGCATGAGGTGACGTGTTCAAACACGCCCTGTGGTGTGTTTTAAGAGGTAGTGTTAATCCCCTGCCCTATTATATACTAGGGGCTTACAGAGGAGGTCATGTTAATCACAGGGGGACCCCAACGCATAGTGTGCCCTAGTGTATGTAGGTGTTTTCACTGTATTCTGAGTGTCTTTTAACATAGCACTGGCTCTAGGACTGGTTAGTCAGACTCAGTTACCACCAGTATCTGTCTGAAAAAGTTGAGGGTACAGGATGATTTTTCAACAAGAATTGTTTCTGCTCCTCTGTTTGTTCTTTCTGCACGTTATACTTCTTCCTGCACTTTTCTTCGTCTTTGAGGACGTCTGTTGCTTCTTTCTGCATTTCTTTTTTTTCTTTCTGTGCGTTTTTCCTTCTTTCTTCACATGTCCTATCTCTGTAGGCATAGCTAGAAATTAGCATTTAAAAAACCTTTGAAATTCACTGAAAAAACCATAGGTTTCAGGCACGTTATAGCTAGGAATTAGCATTTAAAAAACCTTAGAAATTCACTGAAAAAACCATAGGTTTCAGGGGCGTTATAGTTAGCTGGACTTTTCACTCGTACAAAACCATAGAAATTCCCCCGTTATAGTTAGTTCAGCTAACTATAACTCGCGCGCCCGCAATGCACTGCTGATGACGTCACATATTACATCACTCATGACATGGTCAGTGACATCACTGAACAGATTGACTCCATATATGCAAAAGGCACATCCCTGACCTGAGGACTACCTCTCTGCCAAATTTCAAGTAATTCTGTTCAGCCGTTCGGGCTGTACCTTCGACTAAAGGTCGTATGGGAAAATGCATGGGGAAAATGTGTTTTGGGACGCCCCCTTTTTCTCGGCCCCCGCTTGACGAATCCCCCCGAGACTTTCAGGGTAGGAGCTGAGCGGAGCGCCCCATTAGTTTTTAAAATTTGGCGAAGATTCGTCAACCGGCGCCAAAGTTATTCAAAATAGAATTTTGAGATTTCTATAGAAACACGGTCCTAACTATAACTATCTACTGGCGACCGCCAGTAGTTAATATATATATATATATATATATATATATATATATATATATATATATATATATATATATATATATATATATATATATATATATATATATATATATATATATATATATATATATATATATATATATATATATAAATATATATATATCCCACAATACAAAGGTTGTCCTTAAGGAAACGCCAACACAGTCGGTAAGTACCTCCGTAGGTTATTTCAGGCAGCAAGCACAGCGTACTATCTCCCCCACACGAAAAAACGCCAAATGCATTTCGGGCTCCTGCCCTTGTTCACTGGCTTTTCACAAACTTATCAGCAGATGTGTGAACTAGATACCATTTTAACCCACCCCAGTGGGACTTCATGCTGCAATGCTTACTGGGTATGGTAGTCCATAACAAATCCATAGTGGGTGCTGTCGAATGTTCGTGAAATGTTCAAAGTGCATTCCCCAAGTGGGTTCTATGGGGGAGACGTATCACAGTACCTGCTAATGTTCATTCCCAAAATACTGGATTTACCAACTCCTCATGGCACCCGGTGCTCCAAGTGCCGTTGGTCCGCTGTAAAGGCGGCGGGGCATTTCCGCGACGAGGCGCGCCGCAATTTAATTCCACAATACAAAGGTTGCCCTTAAGGAAACGCCAACACAGTCGGTAAGTCCCCATGCAATTTCCCATAGGACCTTTAGCCGCAGCTACAGCCCGAACTGCTGAACGGAATTACACCAAATTTGGCAAAGTGGTAGTCCTTATTTCAGACTCGTGCCTTTTGCTTACATGTTGTAAATCCGTTCAGTAGTTCCTGAGAAAATGACATTTAAAAGTACATATATAGCTATGGCCTCGGAAGGTCCTCGTACCCTAAGCGCAGCCTAAGCACACCCTGCCGTGCACGAGCTGTATTCTAATTGGCTGTCAACACTCCAAATCAGGAAGTGTTGGCAGCCATCTTCTGCCTCGGTAGAACCGAGGCACAAGAAATCAGCAAAAGAAACGCAAAAAACGCAAAAAGGGGGCAGGGTAGTAACACCCTGACCCCCTAGGCCTGCGGCATTTTCAAATAGTGTGGGGGTCCCAATCCCCCCCCACACTGCCCCGGGGACCGCCACGCGGCCCCCCTCCTGGAGCCTTGTCTAAGCCCTGGGGACCACCACCCCCCAGGGCCGGCTCCTGCAGTGTCCCGGGGCTTATTAATATTGGGTGGGGGGCTCTCAGGCCCCCCCAGCCCCAGGGAACAACACCCCCTGGGGCTTATTAATATTGGGGGGGCTCTCGTGCCCCCCCAGCCCCGGGGACCGCCACCCCCCGGGGCTTTTCAAAATGTGGGAGGGAGGCCACGCGGCCCCCCTCCTGGAGCCTTGTCTAAGCTCTGGGGACCGCCACCCCCCAGGGCCGGCTCCTGCAGTGTCCCGGGGTGCCCACCCCCGGGACACAGTAGTTTGCAATGACAGGGCGGGAGCCTCGCGGCTCCCACCCTGTCATTGCAAACTGCTTTCCTATTTGGAAGAGAGAGCAGGAAACCTGCTCTCTCTTCCAAATAGGAATGCAGATTGCTTTACCACAGGTGGAGCAGCATGTTAGCTACTCCCCATGTGAAAAAGCAATGCCGTCTCCCGCAGGACGCGGGGAGCCGGCTGGGACCGTGGGGGGATTGGGGACCACCCCACGGCCCCCAACGAAGAGGGCCAGCCCCGGGGATGGGATCCCCAGGGGTAGTAGTGGCCCGAGAGGGCGGTCACGCGTCCCCCTCCTCGAAATAAAACAAACAAAAAAAGAAATGCCCTGGGGTATGGGGTCCCCAGGGCCATAAGTGGCCAAAGGAGGGGGGCAAGGCAGCCCCCCTCCAAAATAAAAAAAAAGGGCCATTCACCGGGGGATGGGGTCCCGGGGCAAATTATGGCCTCAGGAGGGACGCCACGTGGCCCCCTTCCCGATTTTTATATTTTTTTTAAACAAATTGGTGGCAGGCCCTGGGGGATGGGGTCCCCAGGGCCAATAAATTAGAAAAAAGAAGAGGGGCTACACAGCCCCGTTCTTAAAAAATAAAAAATAAAAAAAGGGACAGGCCCGGAGGCCACGCCCCCTCCTTGCACCACTCTGCAAACGTGCCCCCTGGCGCGTTTGCAGAGGGGGAACTAATTCCCCTTGAATACTAGGGGTCCCTGGGGGCCAACTAGCCCACCAGGAACCTCCAGTATGCGCCAGGGGGCTGCGTTGCAGAGAGGTGTTCAGAGGCCACGCCCCTTTTTACACCTCTCTGCAACGCAGCTCTGTGGCGCTTACTGGAGGTACCTGGCGGGCTAGTTGGCCACCAGGGGACCTCAGGATTCAAGGGGACTTAATCGCCCAACTTAAAACGCGCCATGGGGTTTTGGAGAAATGTTGAGTTAATTGCAACTACTATAAACTGCATAAAAACGCATACCATTGCAGAAAGAGGCGCACAGGTTCATTATACAGTTCTGCTTGGTGCAGTATAAACAAGCATTTGCAATGCAATAGGTCTCGCATTAATTAAGTTTCAGCTATTGGCATTGCTAAATATTGCAACACCAATTGCAACCAATTGCAACAAAAGTCTATAAATTGTAGGCCAAAAAAATGTGTATTTTTTTTTGTAGCAATGGTGGCATGCTGCGCTTTAGATGAATATGTTTAAAAGTAAAGTGCGCCTTACTGCGATTGCTACAATAGTTAATTGTGGATGCGTTAACAATTGATGTGTGCACTGATGGCTGATGGTGTGTGTGCCGGTAGAAATTGTGCACTGATGGCTGGTGGTGTGTGTGCCTAGTGGAAGTGTGCACTGCCGGCTGGTGGTGTGTGTGCCTGGTGGAAGTGTGCACTGCCGGCTGGTGGTGTGTGTGCCTGGTGGAAGCGTGCACTGACGGCTGGTGGTGTGTGCCTGGTGAAAGCGTGCACTGACGTCCGGTGGTGTGTGCCTGGTGGAAGCGTGCACTGATGGCTGGTGGGGGTTGTGCCTGTAGAAATTGTGCACTGATGGCTGGTGGTGTTTGTGCCTGTAGAAATTGTGCACTGGTGGTGTGTGTGTGTGCCTGGTGAAAGCATGCACTGACGTCTGGTGGTGTGTGCCTGGTGGAAGCGTGCACTGACGGCTGGTGGTGTCTGTGCCTGGTGAAAGTGTGCACTGACGGTGTGGTTGTGTGTGTGGTTGTGTATGTGTGGTCGTGTATGTGTGGTTGTGTGTGTGGTTTTGTATGTGTGGTTGTGCTTGTGCTTGTGGTTGTTTTTGTGTGATTGTGTGTGGTTGTGGTTGTGTGTGTGGTGTGTGACGGGGCAGCGAAGGGGACAGAAGGAGAAAAAGGCACCGAATCACAGGGGCAGCGAAGGGGACAGGAGAAAACAAGGCCTGAATCCAGGACAGTTTTTCAAGTTATCTAAGTAAGATAAATGAACATAGAATTACTGTAATAATTATTTAATTAGTGGTCATATAACAACTGGCCTGGATGTGGCTTTCATGATTTTTTGTTGAAAACTCTTAATTTGACCTGACACACCATATCTTGCCTTTTGCCTGCCAGTAGCTAGTTACATGGTCCACTTTCACATTCTCAGCCCAGTGCCACATTATCTCTCCTAATGCCCAGCTAGTGTTGATAATTGACATTTGGTGGGATGTGCACGTCAAGGACAATTCGGCCTTTCTGTCTTACACGAACAATAAACTAAAGCCAGTTCCAACGGTGATGAGAACATCTGTTATTTATAGCACTTAGAAGTGTCAACCCCTGTGGTTTAAGGGTGTATTTATTTAGAAGTAAGTTAACACGAGTTTTCTAACCACCTACTCTTAATGGAGTCAAGGGCTAGCAACATACAAGAGGACAATGAGACATAACGAGAGAGGCCACGTGAATGAACCAGGGAGACGCCATTTATGAATGGGGTAAATTACTGCATATCAAAAAGCCTGCACGGGTGTCTCCCAGAGTGTCACAATCCACAAAATCAGCCAAAAGATCGCCCTGAAAGACACGGACACAGTGTACAAACATTAGGAGGATTAAGTAAAAGAAACATGTGCGCCGAGGACACCCAGCAGCCAGTTCGAGGATCCATACAGTGACGCTGCCCTATTTGTTATGGAATAATTGTGAGGTTCGCGCGCGGATGCCGGCTATGTGTTACTGAAACGTTAACACACAGTTTAATGTGCCATCAGCTCTGGAATCGAGTGTGCTGCTGGCCCCGGAAGCTGAGTACGGAAAACGTCCGCCTGTGAACGCTGATGTGCCCAGGCGCCTCTGTGTCTCTGAGGGAGATGTACTTTTCACACTCGTGATAATTGCCAGGATTCACTGGTGGGCAAAAACACTCAAACTTTAGCTGCACAAATCAAATTTAAGTGCAAAAATCACATTTGGTGCAAAGTAAACATAATATTACATTTAGAAGCAAGGCGAGACCTAAAAATCACATGTATTGACCGTTAGAAACTCTATGACGAAGAGGGCAAGACACACATTGCATCCCTTTTCATAGAACTCATTTCGTTGTCAGACGCCTCTAGAAGATAGAAAGAATGCTTTCTATCAATCAAGTGCTAAACGGTTTGTCACCAATACATATACCCAAAATTCAAGCCTCCCCCTCACTCCAGACCATTACTGCACCGTAACCGGCCCTGACCTTTTCGTCTGCAAGTCATTATTTTACAGAAGCCATCGGATGAACGGCACCACATCCGAAAAACGTCTTTAAACAAAGCAAAAAGCCCGTTGTCGAGGATTGTTCGAGATGCAGGACTGGGAAAGAGCTGCATTTTTTTATACACAAAAGGCCTCAGTAAGGGGTGCTAGTTTGATGGAATCGAAAGAAAGAAGACGACAACTCCCAGAATTCATTTCGTTTCACGCGAAGGTTAGCACCTGCGGTTCAGACAGACTAAGCCCTTTGCACATCGACGAAGCATTCCAAGAAAACGTTTTAGGGCGGCCACACACAATCCTGAAAGTTGGGACAGGGAGGACTTGCGAGAAGGGTGGTGCAATGTTCCTGAACCAAATACAATACATTACTTTGCTTATCACTTCGACCGCCTCTTCCACTTGAGCACCTACCCATGAGTTGAAAAATCTCCATCTTGAAAGCAAACCACCGCTAAAATGTGCTGCTCGGAAGGTATCCTGTCCTCTTTTCACATAAAAAGAAAAAGAAAAAAAAAAACACCCACTCGTTCTTGTTTTAAGATGGAGCACACCTGGAAGTAAGGAACAATCAGCAAACACTCAATGAATAGTCATTTCTGATTGGCCCAACCGGCTTCCTGTTAACCAATGGTCTCGCATGGATTTCTTTTTTAGCCAGTAAGTTTGATCCCATGGTAGTTTCAGAACAAGCCCGGCGGAGCGTGGCGCGCGCGCGCTTGGGGGCGGGGGAGCGGACCCTTTGAAGTGCTCCCAAAAGGCGGATTGCATGGCGGCACGATGCGCGTGATTGTGCGCGTGCTAGCCATGCAATCCGCTTTTTGGGAGCACTTTTGAAACCCGTATTCTATAGTCTCGCTTTGCAATCGCTTACGCGATAGCAAGGCGAGACCTAAAAATGGGCCTGCATCACTTATTGGGCCACCCACTTAAGTAGGCCATACGCTGCAGTGAACATATGGCCACAACTTTCCATACAGAGCTCTTCTGTTTTATAGAGAAATGCCTATTACATCTTCTGTAATACCGAAGATCTTGTTAGTAGATCAAGAACACATACTCCAATGATCATGTAATGCATGTCCTACTATATAGACATGCATTCTCGAACCAAAGTGCATAAAAACATCATGGTAATTGCTCTACCCAAAATCTACACTGATGGACTATTTAACATACTTATTATTTTAGGAAAGTGTTCATGCTTCAACCCGCCTCAAGTGTAAACATTTCTTTCTCATCTCTTTCTAAGACAAGCAACACTCTACCACTCCACTACCGTCTCTAAATATATTAATTTACGTTGTGTGTGTTTTTGTTACATTTTCTCATTGGTTTATTATTCATGAAGTGCCACAGCCTGGTTTCCTATGTCCACATTCAACTGCTAAGCCTCTCTGTGGCAGCACTGGTTTGGTGTCTGCAATAGAAAAAGAGCAGAGCATCTTTTCAATCAGGCTTAAAACTATGCCTAGAAATAAATGAATATGTTTAGAGTAAATGCAAATTAGCATAAAATGCCCGGTTCCTTCTTGGAGGCATGCATGTGATTAATATCTATGTTTGCCCTGTAAGGATATGCGTTTTCTGCCTCACTACCCATCCCACACACACGAGACAAGACGTGGCGCCCCAAGGCAAACATGGATAATTTCCAGGCGGCTGAGTTTGTGAGGCTAGGCGAAGATGAACATCTTCTAACTAGATACCCTCAAGATTGCAAGTCGTAGGCTGTCTCCTGGAAGCTTTTTATGGGCTGCCCAATTAACATGGTCGCTCTCACATAAACAGCAAAGCTGGCTGTGGGAAAGTCACTCCAGCACTGAATCACATGGCGGTACAAAGGGAATATTTCAAACGCCTGGATTTGCTGTTTTTCAGTCACTCCCTGCAACAATTCACAAGCAAGAACACATATATATCAAAATATCCAAGGAGAAGTATAACATGTAACTCAGAAATACAAAACAGCAGTAACACCTAGGAATAACCGCACAGGCCATATGCTTCTTTACCACTCCTCTTAGCAAACACAGGTCTTGAGTTCCCTATGCCTTCAGCAAACAAGACATAAGCGCGTCACAAAGCTCATTACACAACCATCCACCAAAACTCACCAAAAAAGCAACACCATCAAAAGGATCTTGAAACCAAAATGTAATGGCATGCAAAGTAAGGTTCTCAGTTAAAAAGTTTATATTATTACAAGAAAAAATAGTTAGGGAAGTGATCAACTTGCAAACAAAAGTTGTTTAAAAAGTCTTTATGAATCACCAGTTAAACAATTTACCATTTTTCCAAGAGTTACTTTGCTAGGAAATAAAGCAAAGAAAGATGATGTATATTTTAACGTTTGTGAGCTTACAGATTTCACCATGGTCGGGCGCAGGCACCCTGGCACCAAGGGCAGGTCCTCCATTTCACCACCTCACAAGCTCCAGAGCTAAAAAATAAAATGGTAATAAAGTTTATTAATTACCGCTTTATTTTTCAGCAACCCATCCCGAATTCTCAGGACGGGGTGGGGCCAGTGCTGCTGAGTGGCAGTAGCAGGGAGTTGTGCAGTTTAAAATGCCATCTCCTTGGCCGGCCGTCTTGCGATGGCCAGCCAGACATGCGCATTTCAAACTTCCCTAACCTAGCTGTCTTGAACCAATGGGGGTATTTAGCAGAGCAGGAAGATCTGGAGATGACCCTTTGCCCGCTTCATTTACTCATGGAGTAAAATGACAATTTTTATTCACAAGCTATTCCCATGTTTTTAGCTAAAAGGGTAGTGAAGGGGAGGACCCAAGGCCCGTGGGGCAGTTGAATGGTCCTCAGGCAGGTTCACTGTTTCCCATACATTAATCTCAATTTTGGTTCCATTTATGCAGAGGTAACACTCCTTCATTCGGTGTAGGATGAGGTCCACATGTAATGTTGATAAAAGTGTTCGACTTGTCTAGCTGAAATGGGATTTGGATGTCATCTGGGTACATTTGGAAGTTTTTACTTACTTCTCAAGGAACACAGCCAAGAGCAAGGAAGTGATGAGCCTAGCACACTTGTTTTTCAATTACTCCATACGCGAAATCATAAAAAATATATTCGTTGTGTCCATACATTCTCATGCAATAATCTTCATCATTTACAAAGAGGTACCATGCAAGGTATGCTGGTATTAAACATAGCTACAGGCTCCCCCAATAGATGGGTCAATCAACATAGTTTGCTATTCTGTCTGGCATATTTTTTCAACCAGGGCAAGAGACATCACCATTAACAGCTGAATAAAACAATGTGGAAATGATAGTCGTAGGCACTGCTCTAGTCCTGCATTAATTGCACTGACAACAATAAACATTAAATGGTTTGGACACATCCCTCCTCCTCCTGCGAGAATTAAAGCTAGATTAAAAAAATATACTCCATTCATGCATCAAAAGGGGACGTTAAGCAATACAGAAATGGAGGCTGTATTAATAAAGGCAATATGCGGCCATGGGTCTGACATTACTTGGTGTGTGTGTGTGTGCCTGTGAAAGAGAGAGAGAGAGAGAGAGGGAGAGAGCCTTTGTGTGTGCGTGTGCATGTGATCCTTGAGAGATGTTAAAGAAGTAGATAGAATTCATTAAAATAATTATAATCTTCACACTTCCTCATGGTTAATTTCAAATATTTTTTATTTTGTGAAAGGCACAGGACTTAATCTGCGTGTATTTTTTATGTGCTTTTCCTCGTTGTGAATTCTAACATTCCTCTATTTGTATTTTTTCGTAATGTTTACCTAATTTACTTGTAATGTCCAGTGTGCTTTTGGTGTCATTTTCATTTACTAATAAATCATGATGCTGATGAGGACCTGAATCACCTTCTTCGTCCTCCAAGAAAGACAGTCATATCCTACCAATTCTCATTAATTCCTGTACTGTCCAAAATAAGGGTTCTGTAAGCCATGGAGGTGTTCGAAGACCATAGAGAGATGTAAGGCTTAAGGCTGAATTAATTAATAAGGGCAGGCAACTAATAGTTCAGTTGCTAATGTCGTTGGGAGTATATATCCCGCATAATGTGTACCCTCTTTCAGGGCTAATTTGCAGGGGGGCGCTGAGCCACCATAAACGGACTTTTATTTATGATAGCTTTTCTACAGCAGTGTAATCATACTCTTTGTTGTCTGAACTTACAGCACCATCATGTGTGCCCTGTAAGTGTTTTGAGCATTGTGCATAGTGTATCTGACTCCAAGGGGGGTGGAGCTGCATTGGACTGTTAAACAAGAGAGCATGTTCCTCTGTCTCGTTGGGGCATGTTGCTCTTAGAGAGCTGGAGAGGCCTAGAGTTTTGCATATAGTCTCAATTGTTGTGATGTAGTTTTAGGCCAGTTCAAGGATGAACTGGAAAATATATATGTAGTCCCTAAGGATTATTGTGAGGCAGAGGAAACAACTACATCTCTGGGGTCCCTTTTAAATTGTGATTATCAGTCAACATGTTTCGAGTGTTGGGACATTTCCCCAAGAGCATCATCTCTATTTTGATGGCTGTGAAATCCATTTCAAGCATTGGAGAACCAGACCCTACAAATGTGGATCAAGCAGCATCGCTCAGAGCTGGCCTCATACATACATACAGAAGAATGTGAAGCAGTTATTTAATGAAGGCTCAATACCTGCTACTGCAAAGTAGATGTGAAATACAACCCTCCTGAAGAAAGAGGCCACTGAAGTGTGGGTGCCTTCTAAATATCCTCCAGCTCTTCTTCATTCTGGTTTCTTAAAGCTCTGTAAAAAGCATATACCTTGCAGCATCAGGAGCATATTGAAAAGTCTAGTATTCTAAGTGATAAACATTAAGGTTTTCATCCACATGGGGGGGGGGGGGGGTGGAATCTTCCTTGATTGATGTTCAGGCAACTATTCTCAATATTTTATATTCCGGGGATTTAGTCCTTTGTCTGTTGATAGACCTCTTTGTCACCATTGACTCCCTTGACCATTTAAAGCTGCTATAGAGATTTTGGGCCTCAATTATGGGGAATCGGCATAGGGCAGCAACCCAAGTCTTCTTGCTGCACTGTCCTAAGTCAATGTGAAAAGGCAGGAATGCACTGTATTTATGAAATACCGTGAATTCTTGTCCTTTCCCCCTGTTCCGGCGCACAATTTGCTGCTTAGTTTCAATGCAGGCACCCTTGTACCATGGTTCAAGGGTGTCTGTATTGCGTGCAGGTTTGTTTTTGTGCAGGAAGGGGCGCTTTCCTGCACAAAAACAATCCCGAGAGGCATTTTTCTCTTTCTAAAGCAGCACACATGGAAAGAGGAAAAAATGAGGAGAAATAAAAAATATTTCTACTTGTTACGCCTGCTCTGGGGAGGCCTAAGGTTTTGGCACAACATCAGGTTAACATGATTAAGTAGATCTAAGGCAGTGTCACAAACCATGGGTGTTGTCTGGGAAAACCCACCGCAACGCCCATGGAATGCCTCCCTATCATAGAGTAAAGCAATAAAGTACTTGCTCTACTTTGTCTTACTCCATATTTATGAGGCCATACAAAGCCACTCAAAGTGGCTTTGCGTGGCCTCATATATTTTGTTGAGAGGTTTGTGCCACCGGAGAAGTGATGGTGCTGCGATGCAAGCTTCTCATAAATACGCCCTCCAATATGGTAGTGGGTGATTGGGAGAGGGATGGGATGACTGGAAAGCCGGAGTGGTGTTGAGTCAGTGCTTTGCTTGGATCATGAAGATAACCTGTCGGGTCCCTCAGGGCTCCTAATTATTGCCATCTTTTTTTAATGATCATATTTATGTAAAATGAATGTTTATGTGCAAATAATTAATGAGCTACTACTTAATCTGAAATGAATCACTATGTGGATGACACTCAGGTTGAGTTTCAACTTTTAAATGTAAATGATGCCAACCACGGAAGGGTGAATGAGAATCATTTAGCTCTAGATGCTGCAAAGTCTGATGTTTTATTGATAGGTAACAATCATTGCCTGAAATATCATAAGGCAAAATATTATTCCTTCTCTGTGGGAACCTCTAAGGTATAAATAAAATTGCAAGCAAAAAACTCTAGATGTTTACTTTGATGAATGGATAGGTCTGCCAAACTCGATGCATAATGACCAGATTTAGACTCAACACTAGTCACTGGTTTCCCAACAGTCCCAATGGGTTTTTCAAAGCCAGGAGCCCTGAAACCTTGCCCTTGGGATAACTGTTCGGAACAGTTACCACATTTTCTTTGTGATCTTTTGGAGTACCCTGAGGCATATATTTATTATTCCACTTGTAAAAAAAACAATTTATACAAGTAAAGCACGCCTTGTTGTTTTGCAAACATTATCCTCCCTGTGATTTGTGTTGGGGTTGCAAGTTTTTTCTCGGGTGCCCTCAGATTGAGAAAAAAGCTATTTAAGGTCTAAAGGAACCATCCTCCAACCCCACCTTAAAGTGCAGTTTTCATATTTTCTCCAAAGTGGAATTTTATTGTAAAATTCCGAACCTGTTGAACTTGTTTTAGATAATGTACTATGGCACTAGCATTTTACACATACATTGTATTATGTTTTAATTTGCATTTTGTAATATGTTTTTAGATGTTCCTTATATCTGTATTAATTTCCTCTAAGCTGTAACTGAGTATCTAGTCAGTATTTATGTGATATTTATGTTTTATGGTCTACATTGATCAAATAAAGATTTCTTGATGATGATGATGAGCCTGCATTTTACAGGTGGAGTTATGTTGAGGAGACTCTTTTAACTCTTGTGCCAGAAGGAGTACATAGCGGACCCTATTTGGGGTTTTTGTTCTCCTTCTTTTCTCTTTTAAGATTCAGCCAATTGTGATATGAGAGAGAACTGACGCCTCAAATTCTGAACGTGAATTACATGTTTGATTCCCTAAAAATCTGGTTATTTGAGGAAATGTGGATCTTTAAAGCATGTTATTGTTTACATACTTTTAACCTTTTTAACCTAATGTACAATTATTTTAAAAAATTTTGAGAGATCATATATGTGTATTGTATTTTCTGCACTATTATGGTCTATTCCCAATTAGACCGAATAAAGATTTTGAATTGAATTGAGGTTAGCCAAACCGCCTGCTCTGCTAAATTTAATCTAAAACGTCTGTGGAAAACTAAATATCTGCTTTTGTAAGGAAACCATGTAACCATTGCTAGAGCTATTATTTGTTGTGAAATCAGTTATGGTTTTGCTCTGTTGGCTGGTACCTTGAAATCAAACATTAAGATACTGCAGGAGTTGCACAACTCCACGACTGCTCCAACACTGCATATATTCCCGGGGGATTATAATCCTCATCAAATACCAGTGGCTTACAAAATGGTGTTCAAAATGCTCACATGGATGCAAAAGTCATTATATGGCAATGCCCTAGTCTCGTTAAGGTGGAGTTTCACTCCCTACTTTTCTAATGATTCCACCAAAGAGCCCTAGTAAGAAGGCTTGGAGAATTTGTTTCTGACTATTGCATGCTCTCAATGGAATTTCCTCACAAATGGCCTTGGACAAATGCAATTTATCCTCCCTTTTAAAAGATCTTTAAAGAAACATTAGATGAAATAATAGCATGGCATTTGTGTTTACAACAGTACCCTGATGCCCTTAGGATTTTGGCACTTTATGAACACTGATTTAATTTGATGTGATGCTGTGCGTAACCACTCTAGTTCCAGAGACAGTGGCACCATCAAGGGAAGGTTCTTTCTACAAATGCTGGTTCCCTCTTGCTTGGACTTCACAAGCCTGTGGTAAGGTGAGGAAGGTGAGATGAGAGAGCGTGTCTTATGGCAATGTGTGATGCGACACCTCATTAGACACTTGCAATTAGCTATGCTGTGCATTAATTTGTTATTACAAACAAAAACAAGACAAAAAGAAAATATCGGGAGATAGTTTGGATCTATCGCAAAGAAATTATGTCGGCACAGGCCTCCTATTATGAAGCCAGAATACATGAGGGCACCAATCACCCAGGGAGATGTTTAAAATCACCAAAACTCTGTGGAACCTAACCTCTCTGGACCACCTTCTGAACCCTCCAATGATAAATGTAACGCACTGGTCACCTATTTTAACACTAAAATGTCAGATATTTACCTCTCTTTCCAAAGAAGGTAGCAAAGTCCTAAGTACACTTGTCCCAATCTCAACAATGAGTCTAATCCGGGGGGCGGAGCTTGCCTGAGACCAAGATGGCCGCTGAGATAGCTCCGCTGAGCCATCTAGCTATCCTTCAAGTATCCGGAATGCGTGCAGACTAACTGCTTCACACTAAACACGAGGGAGCCGGGATCACGAAGAGCTCTCCAGATCCAACAAAATAATCGGCAAGTACCTGTGCTTGCAGCCGGCGTGCAGGCCTACCAAGAGACCGAGAGGGCGGGACTGGAGCTGAGGAAGGAAGAGTGCACGGGGACGTGGAGCTGCTCCCTCTAGTTCCCGGTGAACCAGTGAAACCGATCCAAGTGCAGTCACGGCGCAGAGAGCCGGGAGCGGCTGCGAGGACTGAGCGAACTTATAACATCTGTTCGGAGGCCACGAGGGGTGTGCGCCACTGCCCTGGGTACGATAGGTGCTGCTCAAAACCCTTATTATCCCACCGAGTGGCCAGACAGCGCTACAGCCTCCCTCCCAGATCGCCTGTGCCTCCCTTAACACCATCAGTATGCCAACCGGACCTTGCCTGCGAGGGCGGCTGGGCAGTGTCGACCAGCACACGACAGAGAACCATCTGGGGGTAAGCAGGGGGCTAAATTGGTGATCGTACAGAGGTGAGGTGAGCACATGAAAAGACCAGGGACAGCCGCGCAGGCTCGCCCCTAAAAGCCCACATAGTCACCGCAAAAAGAGGCAGCGGCTTGTCGACTCTGCGGCGCTGGCCCTGCTGCTGAACCCTGTGTGTGGTGAGGTGGGTTGCTTGTGCCCAAGGAGACAGCTGTGTGGAGCCACATTAGGTTGTCATGGTGGCATTGTGTTACTCCTGCCAGATGCATGGTCACAAGACCATACCAGTACCAGGGAGAGCCCACCTCAGGTATGGGGAACCTTGCCTGACTACAGAACACACAGTTCCGCAGATATAGTCATTAACGAGCGACATAGCTGGGTGGATTGCCATGCCCCACCCCCCTCCTCCCACAGGTGCCCACGAACTGGCTGAGCCTTTGCTGTTGACCATACAGCCTGCCATAAAAAAGAAATATTAAACACATCTGGTGAAGCCACGCACTGCCGGGGCGCGCCAGCCCTCACTAGAACTCTGTCCCAGCGCTGGAAAGGAAGCAGACAGACAGTCACAGAGGCCATGGGTAAGTTGACAAGTCGCAACCAAAGCTCCACTTTGAGCAACAAAAGTCCAGGATCCGAGAATCTGACCCGGAAGAGACTTTGAATGCACAGACAGCGGAGCCAGGGCCTGCGGAGGGCGATATCCACACCATTCTGGCTGCAATACAAAAGAGCCTACAGCAGAGCTTGTCAACTATCGATGGCAAACTAGATACCTTGGTACTACGAATGGACCATCTTACTGAACACATGAATAAACAGGCGACGAGATAAGACATGAGGCAGCGCAGGGTCATGGAACTGGAAGAAGCCCACACGGAGTTGAACACTGATCAGAAACAAATGGGGAAACTGCTTCTAACCCTGCAGGATAAAGCTGAAGACCTCGAAGCCCGTTCCCGCAGAAGCAACATAAGAATTACAGGCCTTCCGGAGACCAAAAATGTGGGTAATATGGAGCTCTTTATTGAGAAACTCTTGGAGTCATTGGTGGGTCCCGACACATTCTCGCTGATGTTCATAGTAGAACGTGCGCATCGATCTTTAGGGCCGAAGCCCCCCTCCCAGAGCAGCACCGAGGCCTACTATCACCAAACTACTAAACTAAAGAGACAGGGATGCGGCACTGAGAGCGGCACGGGAGAAACAATCCTTGCAATACGAGGGTCCTGCCGTATCGCTTTATCCGGACTTTACATTGCAGGTGCAAAAGGCGCGCAGACAATTTGCGCCGCTGAAGAAGCAACTGCGGGAACAAAATTTAGACTTCGCCATGTTATACTCAGCAAGAATGCAAGTGAACAGGCAGGAACGCTCCCGCATTCTCATAGACCAAAAAACACTGCAGAAAGTGTTGAAACAATGGGCGAGAAACAGATCACATCAAAACTCCCTGCTTGCCCAAGCGGAGACTGAAGGAATTGGCCTGGAAGAACAAGACTGAATGTAGGACTAACTCCTTGGTCAGCTAAGATTTCTATTCGAGGGGAGGCGGGTAATGTTTTAAAGATGTGAATGTGAGTTAGATGCTGGCATTAATAAAGCAAGGAGGGATAGCATACAATGCACCCTAGGGGGTACTGAGACAAAATGTAACAATGTGTAAATGTTAGTACGCCATGACATGCTGAGGTTAGCCTCCATAGGGGATCTCAGGTACCGATACGTCAAAGCTGAAATGTTGGTAAAATGCACAATATCTGCCTGATGGCGGCAGAACCAGGTGTAACACCTAGAGCATGAGAGAAGCATCAGGGCTTGGGCAACATCTGCCCACGCGTGTACACAACTTGGATTACTTTCTGCTTTATGTGCTTATTGAAGCAGCAAAGTTTGGTTACTTTGTAGATTTAAAGGGTTTGTTAAGGGAGTTTGGCCAATGGAAGGTTGGGGTGCACTTCACAGCCAGGTAAGTGCACAAATCACATTGTTGCATAGCACCATGGAGAGACTACCCAGCACTTGCGCCACACGCAACAAGCAATTCCTCCATTCGGCATGCCACAGACACTAGGTAGTAAGATTAATACTTTGACCTGGAATGTCAAGGGCCTGAATGACTACAGAAAGTTGAGGAAAGTAATGGCTTATCTCACCAGACATACCCTTGATATAGCCCTATTGCAGGAATCGCACTTGACAACTAACAGCAGAAGGCTCAACTGCCGGGCAATGTTCATGTGGCAGGATTCACATCTCATGCCAGAGGTGTGATCACTTGGGTTAACCCGAAGGCAGGGCTGAAACTGAAACCAGTGGAAACTGACTTGGAAGGGAGGTATGTGATCTCGAGATGCAGTGGGAAGGGGCTGGACCTGCTTACAGTTAATGGATATGGCCCAAATTATGATAATCCCAAATTTTACACAGTGCTAAGTGAGGAGATGCGGAACTATGGGGCCGTTTCCCAACTATGGGGTGGGGACTTTAACTGTGTGCTAGACCCACAACTAGACAGGTCGGGAGGCTCGGAAATGCATAATACAGCAGCAGCCCGAGTAATCATAGGAGCGATGCCGCAGTTCAATTTGCATGATGTCTGGAGAACGCGCTCTCCCGGTAAAGGAGGATACACACACTACTCTGCGTATCACAATTTACACACTAGAATTGACTACTGGATGGCTTCCAGGGATTTGATTACTCAGATACTTGACTGTATAGTTCTCCCGCGTACATTCTCAGATCAGGCCCCAATACTGTTGTCTCTGGAGACCCCTCGCAAACAGATAGCACCTTTCACTTGGAGATTCCCCCCATATTCACTATTAGACCCAGTCTTCAAATCAGAACTCTTTGATGCGATTGAAACTTTCTTTGCGCACAACATAGGGTCGGTCAACACTTTCTCGACAGTGTGGGAAACATTTAATGTCTACATCAGGGGGATAGCTATGGCTAAACATTCCAACGTCCTTCGGCACTAACGGTATCCTTCTATAAGGAATTCCAAGACATACTGATCCCGCACTTGTGCACGCTATTCGAAGAGATAAGCGAAAGCAGTCAAATGCCACCATCCATGAGGGAAGCATTGATCATTACCATACTGAAGCCAGATAAACTGCCAACAGTATGCGCATCGTACCGTACC
The DNA here is from genome assembly GCF_964204655.1 of Triturus cristatus. Lineage (NCBI taxonomy): Eukaryota > Metazoa > Chordata > Amphibia > Caudata > Salamandridae > Triturus > Triturus cristatus. Next base: position 577,741,505 of record NC_140593.1, on the reverse strand, counting down.
TTTGTCACTATTGAATGTTGACACGAAGCTATATGCTAAAATACTTGTGAACCGCTTAACACCACTTATGCCACTACTCTTTGCACCTGAACTGGAAGGATTCAACCCTAGCAGAAACTTGACCTATAACCTGCGCACAGTATTTGGCGTAATTCAACACACAAAACCAGATGTGAAGGCGATCGCTGTTTTCCTGGATATGAAAAAGGCATTCAACACTGTCGAATAGACATTTATGACCCATGTCCTGACGAGATTTGGCCTAGAAGGTGTCTTTTTACAAATGCTGGGTGTTCTTTACAACAGACCAACAGCCAGGATCAAAATTGGCGATATGGTCACTGACACGATACATATCACTAGAGGTACGCGGCAGGGATGCCCACTCTCCCCGCCGATACTCTATGTGCTCGTTGTGGAGCCATTGACCTGCGCTATGCGGGAGTACCACTGTCGGAAGGGGATACGTTTTAGGGGTATGATTTAATCATATCCATGTACGCTGACGATACGTTGGTCTATATTAGGGATCCGGAGCGCAACCTGTCTCCAATACTGCGTGAAGTGACTACGTTTGGGGCACTGTCTGGACTTAAAGTAAATTGGAATAAGTCGATTATGTTCCCGCTCACGCCCACCAAGGACAAATTCATCCCTGACTTCCCACTGCAATGGATGATAGAACCGATACACTATTTGGGGATACAGGTTCATACGGACTCAGAGGTGGTACTTGGAGAAAATTATGGGGTCGCCATTAGCAAGCTGGAGACTGATATAGAGCGATGGACCCTGCTGCCATTGTCGCTAATGGGCAGAGTCTCCATCATGAAAATGATAGTGTTGCCCCGATTCTTATTCCTGTTTACTAATAAACCGATGGTTCTCCCTAGCTCCTTCTTCAAAATGCTTACTTCCCTCCTACTCAGATTAGCTTGGGCCGGGAAACACGCCTGGATCAGGTGGGAGATCCTTACACTATCATACCACATGGGGGGATTGGGACCTTAATCTGTACTATAGGGTTGCACAGAGTGCATACGCCCACCACTGGGTACATGGACCTGCAGATACACCACACATTTAGATTGTGTGAGTAGTGACAGCCCCGCTCCAACTTCCTGCCACACTATTTGCTCCTCCGGATCGTAGAACTGGAATTTTAGACCCAATCAATTCAATAGTACATGCATGGCATCATCTCCTGACGCTACAAGCTGGAGGTATATTATACTCTCCGCTTACTCCCCTGGAGTGGTGTCGTTGGCTACTTGCATGCACAGACCGGGGGGTGACCTGGGCACTTACTGCTATAGGTAACACAAAGATTGGAGATATGTTTACAGAGTGTGTGGTAAAAACGTGGGACCAAATGGGGGCGCAGGACCGACATGATACTGCACTCAATAGATTCCAATTCTATAGAATGAGACATGCATTAAAAGAAATTCTGGGCAGAGACTTGGCAGAACCGCCCGAGATGGCTGCTCTTACATTTCTGATAAAAGCGGAGTCGCCAGCAAAAATAGACTTCAAATTGTATAAATTAGCACAAGGCTACCGGGCAAACCACTATATCAAGGCCCGATTAGCATGGCAAGTAGATTTAGGGAGGGATATAGACTATGCAAAGTGGAAATATTGTTGCGAGAGCACAAAACGCATCTCCCTAAATGGCCGTCATAGGTTGCTGCACTTTAAATTCCTTAACAGGCCAAATTACACCCCAGAGAGACTACATAGGTACGGGCTGAGAGTCACAGCTGAATGCAAGCGCTGCAATGCTTGCCCGGCTGATTTTTTTCGTTTATGATGGCTCTGACTGAGGATAGCAGACTTTTGTGTTCAGGTTTTCAAGACCCTTGAGGATATCATAGACGCTACACTGTTGCCAGACCCCATGCTGGCCCTACTGGGTCATTCCCTCAGCCTGCTGAAATCTATTAGACGACTCGTTGATATGGGGCTCCTCATAGCCAGACGTAGGGTGGCTATGTGTTGGTCCAGTGGCCCGACCCCCACCATGGCCTGCTGGTCGAGCAACATGCTGTACTGTAGTACACAGACAGACACCTATAGTGAACTCCTTCCCCCACGCAATTGCCCGAAGAATTTTGGGGAATTATATAGAAAATATTTGGCATCCAAGGACGGAGACGCCATGAGCGAGGATTTCCCTGCACACAAGCAGGCTCTAACGGGGCTGCCTGAATAGTAATACTGGCGGTAACAGTCCTATAGGGCGTTTCGGTGACCCTTTCTCTGTGCAACAGCCTGTACTGCTGAGATAATGTGATGCAGGGATATGTACAATAGGTAATGTCTTTCTGTGTTGTTTGCTACCATTATGTTGCACAAGGATAGCTGAGCTGCATGAGGATTTAAACTAACATGTATTATAATATAAAAGTGTAACAAGATTGTTTCAAGTACCGTTATATTGTCAGGAATGCTCACGGATTTATTACCGAATAGTCTCTGATTTTTTCTGTGTGTTCATGTACGAAAATCTCAATAAAGTTTTTATTAAAAACAAAAAATGAGTCTAATCCGTCAACCTGAAGGAATTTTCCCCCTCTCTCAAAATACTTTTTGCTGGCCTCTATAGCAAAATTAAATTGGAATCCCCTCTCAATCCCGCACCTCCGAGTATTCTTGCTCTTGGAGCTGAGACCATCCTACCCACTCTGTTAAAGATGGCTAATCTTTCCATTGAGAAGGGGCTGGTGCCCCATCCTTGGAAACACGCCATGGTTAAAAGCCATTCTAAAGAGGCCCAACCTTGACCCAACATGCATAGGGAATTTTCTTTCTATCTCCTTGTTCCCAGACATAAGCAAGGTTTTGGAAAAATACGTCAATTGGCATCTTTCTGTATTGCTCGAGACCAATTAATTCCTGCACCACGCGCAAACTGTTTTTCAGCCTACGCACAGCACTGAAGCCGCTCTTTTAGCAGTGGTAGAGGATCTAAAAAAGAGACTGGATCAAAGGGCCACAGTTGTGATTCATCTTCTTGACCTTAGCGAAGCCTTTGACACCATGGCCCAACCTACTCTCATAGATAGGATCTGTAAGGTGTCTCAGAGAAAGCCCTGAATTCGATCGGCTACTTCCTGAAAGATAGATCCTTCCAGGTACTCTATAAGACTTGTTTCTATAGTTCTAAGTTGTTTAACGTGAACCTTCAACCTTTGGCGGATATTATAACTCCCTTCAGGATATCCATAGTTTCTTATGCTGACATCCAGCTGTTTTTTTTCACTTGCCCCAGACTTAGACACTTCATTGACCACATTGGGACCTCGTCTGGAGCAGGTTGCCAGTTGGATGAACGCTTTCTGCCTTAAGTTGAATGGGGCCAAGGCAGTGCTCATGATCCTCAGGAGCAATTCCTGTCCCCAAAGGGCCTAAGGGCCTGCCCCACTCCCTCCCCTCTTGCTCCTAAACTTTCTATAAAAAAGTTTGGGGTGTTACTGGAAAAAACTTGGACCATGGAAACCCAGCTGACCAAATTGTCTACAACCTGCTTCTGTGCAAGATCCTGACGCTTCTCCCTTAGTCCTCAAGGAGGCTGGTGGTCCAGGCCCTAATTCTTTCACACCCGGATTACGGCAACTCGCTCTACCTAAGTGCCCCCAAGGCAGTGAATCGTAAACTTCAAGTAATGCAAAATGCGGCTGCATGTCTGCTGTTAGGGACACATATGTATGACTCAGTCAGACAGGGTCTGATTGACCTTCCCTGTTTGCCTGTGGCCCGAAGGATTGAATTTATAACATTTATAAAATATCCTACACCTACACCAGGACTACCTACTATGAATTTTAAATTTTTTACATTCTGCCCTTTATGTGACAGTTTATAATGGACGTGGTCAAGTGATATGGTTTTATTGTTTGCAAAAATGTCATTTTAGTTCTTCTTTTTCTAGTTGGTTTTATAACAATGCTCACCTATGAATGTTTAATGTATTACGATTTTTGTAAGGAACTGATAATTGATGATGATGATAACAATGGAAATCTGAGTCACCAACCTTCGTGAAGGCCACCTATGAAGAAATCATCCTATTTCCACCATTAGGATGCTATGCTATGCCTCATACATGTTATTGTGACTTAAACTTCTGGTCGACAAACACAGAAGAAAACAAGAGTCTCTTAGCTTTTTCTGATCATAAAATGATGTATGTGTGATTAGGATTTTCCTGAAAATAGAAATTGTATTGCGGCAAGCAAATTGCTTGAGTTTTTTTCACCATTTTCCTCCACAAGTGCCTTGCATCGCTCCTGGTACTCCCTCATTGTAGTGGAATGGTTTGCCCCAATGAGGAAATCACAATTTTATCAAAAATCACAATTGTCGAAATGGCAAGAAAAATAAACATTTTATCAGACAATCACATTTTGCAAAAACTTCAAGTGTGAGTTGCAGGATTTACGATTTTCAGATTTAGGAGTTAAAAAGTTGAAGATATACTGAAATGTTCACCCACATGGACTTCTCTCACACAACTACAACTTCCAGGCTGCAGTGTGGATGAGGAGGTGGACTCTGTCCCTGATTGGGGTTTTGTTAAAGAGCATTGAGAGATACCCGAGCACGGACATTCCACTACTAAACATTGGGCCCGTCAGCAGCCGCAAGAAGCTGGGTTAGGTCACTTCCTTTTATATTTATTTAATTCCTTCTAGGCCTTCCAGCATGGGTAAGCGAAAGACCTTTGGGTCAACAATTGACAGCTTTCTAGGGTGCGCCATCTGGGTTTTAACCAAAGAAATTTAACTTTGCAAAAAAGCAGCATCTCACAGGATGTCAGTGCTCTCCTGCAGCAGTCTGACTGTCCCTAACTTAGGGGTTCATTAGGATGGCAGTCGTAGGCACATCCAGGGTGCTGGCGGAAAATGTCCTTTTCTATATCGGCGGTCATCGCAAACATAGCCCATTGTCTGTCCACTGTGGAGTTACGTGAACCGCCAGAAATTTCCTTCCGCAATGGTGGCAGAGGGAGCCAATAGAGAAATCCCACCATGTGGAATGATGTCCCGACCGCCGGACAAATCATGGTGCCACAAACAGCCCATCACACCGCAGCGGAGAATCCAGCCACACGGAGATGGCGGAAGCACTACTGCGGAGAGCGAAACACGAATCCCGGTCACCTCCATGTGGCCCTGACCACTTTGGAACCAGTTATGCAAGCCCTTCCGCTGCTGTACCTCATCCACTACAAGCAAATAAGACATCGCCACGGACAACACCGCAGGATCGCAAAAACACAACTCCGCATACAACCACATCACACAACTCCTGTGCTGACATACGGTTCCTGTCCACATCAGACACTCTGGTGGGGACAGAAACATATCAATTACCTGTAGGATTTCATGCATTCCTCCACAGTAACCATTGGTTAGCTATTCTTCTTTAAACGGACTGTGCACCTTCTGATGGTTATTTGTAGTGTCCAGCTGGGATTGGAGGTGTTTTAGTCCTTAAACTAAGTCCCTTTTTTGACCCTCTTATAAAATAGTTTTTTGACAGGAACATATCCCCCAGTGTACTCACACATGTCCTGCCTGATAGGAACCCACACCTCCACATCCGGGTCACCCATCAACCGCGAAACCACTACTATGTCCCGGGCATGTCGCCGCAGCGGTGAAGACGCGGGAAAACCTGCGCACAATGTAGTAGGCAGGGCCGGCACCAGGCATGGGCAGTCCTGCCAGATTCACAGGGCTCTACCTTCACCCTACCCACAGTTCGCTTCCCACACCCATTTGGGCACATGCTGTGTGTCCCTCCTGTGCCCCCCTGCACAATTTATCAGCCAGGTGTAGCCAGACCTCGCACCTCACACATCAAAGGACAAGGTAGATTGACTGGGAAGGTGGGGTGAAGATGACCACCCTGCAGAGAAGGTCAGGGGCTGGACAATCCTCCTCCTCGCTCCTCGCACCTACCTTCCACTCATGTGAATCAAAGTGAGTTTATTTAAGAAATGAAGACTCACACTGCATATGAGCATCCACTGAACTGTTCACACTGCTTGTCAAGTCCCTCAGAAAGATCCCACACTGACACTCTGCCACATTCACATACCATAGGTCAGCAGCAATGGAGTACAATAAATGTGCTAGCCCAAAGTGAAGTTGACAGAACTGGAAAGCCATGGATCAAGCCACATAGCATGTGTACATCACATGCAAGAGGAGGAACATATCACACCACCCTTAGGCCCTCAAATCAGACATGGGTGGCACAGTGAGTGAAATTAAACCACAGTAACCTCTGTGCAACAACTCAGGGATACATCAATGTAAGACATGCATAGGCACAGGAATGATAGGAAGTGTCAGAAGCTACACAGTGACCAGCCACACATCTGTGTCAACTTACTTGACATGTGTATGCCATCAGCACAACACACATGGCTCATTCTCACACTCCCTGACTGTCAAACCCCAGTAGGACCTTCACACATGCCCCTCATCTACCTACCTCACACCTGCAACACTCAACACCTGTGAAAAACACACATAATGGTGCAAATGATGTCCTGTGAGTTACTGACAACCAATCACACACCCTGTGGTGCATCCACAAATGTCAGACTCACACTCAGGGATGCCTGAACCAATGCTGGCATAAAACCAATAGCCAAACACAAATCTCACAAACAACATCCACAGAAGTCCAACAAGCCCAGCCATGTGCAGCCAAACAGTGGAAAGGTAATGTGACTCTGGACTGAACTGGAATACACAACATTGTCATTCTGGACCAACGCACAGACACCATACCCCAACACAAACACGAATTGCATCATCAAAAAACAATCATGACCAATAACTGGGATCAAGGGGACAAATCAGCTAACACACACATACACACCACACCAGTCATCAAGTGAACATGGTGTCATAGTGTACCACAAGTATGCACATGCACAAACCTGACAAGTGACAGGCCAAAAATAAGAGGACAAACCACTATTGTGCATTTAAAACAAGTTCATGAACATGATTCCACATTGCTGCATGTGACATACACACAAGAAATGCCCACTACACATGCAACATACATCTGAATGTATCTCAATGCACAAACTACTCACACACAATGTCATGCAAATAGAACATCACACACACATTGCACCTGTCAGCAGAAAGAGCCAACACAGGCCAAAACTGCATACATCCACAAGAACAACACAACAGAGGCACATACCAATCCATCACACAGCAAACTCAGCTGGACATCAGGGGGATGCACACCAAGCAAGTGCAAGGCAACATACACTGACAGCACTGCAAGCACACCAAACAGTGTGTGCACAACTACAAAACCAGTAGCACACATATCTGAGTGCCCCACCATGGACTCCCACAACACAAATCATCAAAGCACCCAGATAAAATCACACTCAGGAAGGGTAGCAGTACCTCAGCAAACACACATACAGCTTAGCCTTCACCCACAGATGCACAACTCAGGGAACCCCAGATGCAAACAACATGACTAGAGTACTGTGCTGCTCAAACATATGCACTGCACATGAGAAACCATGACTGCAAACTAGTAGAAAAAAATAACATGAAACTAATTGTGAAAATGTCCTGAGTGGCACATTGGTCCTGTACACAGATCATCCTCACACAGTATAGTGTCACACTATTAAGTGGTGGGGAGGCGCAAACACTGGCAAGGCATGGTGTGGAAGACATAACACATCAGTATTGGACAGGTGAGCAGTGTACACTCCACAAACACATAGAGGAGTAAGTCACAATGTGTAGGCATCAGAAGCACCTATAGTGTATGGTATGACTCCTCATACCACACACCATACTGGAGCCAAAAATGGGTCAAGTAGCAGCACTGCATCAGAAAACTCACAAATAATGTCAGTGTGGCTGAGCTGGTCAGCACAGTGAGCACAGACAGAAACAAGACACATGGCTGATCAACAAAACACAACACAGACTTTGCAGTCACACACTCTACCTACTCACAACTGGCAGCAACAACAAGTAGGTGTCCCCCAGGAGTGCAAGGACACAACGACACACACTGCACAGTGCTCAACCTACAGCTCCTACACGTGCCCACAATCTGAAGCACATGGCTGACAATTTAAACAGACAGGCACTCATTACCTGGGTCATACATGTGTATAGTTGGCATTGCAGGGGCACACACACATCAATACTTCTGACAATGACAGGCCATTCACACTGTATGACTACTCAAGTGCACACATTCAAATTGTACCCATGTGACTATGTATACAGGCACACACAAGATGACTACACACCAACTTGGCTGTGCGCACATCAAGAAAGAGCCCACAGAAAGCCGGACCCTGGCCACCCCGCAAGTAATCCTGTGGATAGCATTCACCTCTGTACTGGTATTGCATCCTGACATGACATGTGTACAATTTAGCAAACCTGAAGACAGAATGATTAGGAGAAGAGTAGACCATCACAAACAACCATCACTGCACCCTCAAGCCTCAGACTGAAGAAGAACAAAAGTGCCTGTACCTCTGGAAACCTCTTAAAAAGTAAAACAAGCAGTGGCATACAGAGTATGTGTCACATGAACCGATACCCATACATAAAACCTTTTATTTAGCAAGGACATTGACAAAGCAGACAACAGGAGTAACTGTCTTTATTACATAATACCCAGATAGGCATCAAAAGTACAAAACAGCAAGGCCATTGGCCAGTACAAATTCAAAGTATGTACATGTGTGCATGAGAAACTAAACAGGGAATGGGCATCAAAAGTAACAAACTGCAAGGCCATTGTCCAGTCCTAGTTCCGGTGTGCACATGTGTGCATGAGAAACTGCACAGGGAATGGGCATCCAAAGTGACAAACATCAAGGCCATTGGCCAGTCCATAGTTTCGATGTGCACATGTGTGCATGATAAACTGCACAGGGAATGGGCATCCAAAGTGACAAACATCAAGGCCATTGGCCAGTCCATAGTTTCGATGTGCACATGTGTGCATGATAAACTGCACAGGGAATGGGCATCCAAAGTGACAAACATCAAGGCCATTGGCCAGTCCATAGTTTCGATGTGCACATGTGTGCATGAGAAACTGCACAGGGAATGGGCATCCAAAGTGACAAACATCAAGGACATTGGCCAGTCCATAGATCTGGTGTGCATATGTGTGCATGAGAAACGGCACAGGGAATGGGTAACACCGTCCACTGCCATGGGAATCACCACAGCTCCGGGGATACAAATGGGCAGTCCAGGCACCGCTGTGTGAAAGATGGTGTTGGGAGGGGGACTTTGCCTCAAATTTGCCTGTCAGTTGAACTGGGAGGTGGCTGATTGTCAGGGCCAGTTGGAGGACTGGACCTGGGAGAGAGAGGACCAGCTGAGGCAGAGGCATCAGTGGCTGCGGAAGCCTGAGGGCTGCTTGCACCAGGTGGTGTGGCGGCACGGTGAGACAGAGACATGCTGCCGTGAGACACAGTGTGTGAGGGTGAATGCTGAGGGCTGGGTCTCATCTTCTTGGGGATTCGAGAGCCCACAATTTTCTTGGTCGAAGTGGGAAGTGAGGTGGGCACAACAGCCTCACTCTCTACCAAAGGTGTATCAGGTGCAGGTGGCTCTCCCCATTGGGATTTGCTGGCTCTGGAGGTACGCTTGGGGTGGCCTTGCCTTTCCCTTCTATCCCCTGTTGTCCAGGTGAACCTCCCACTTTGCTCTTCTGTCCCAGCTTCACAGGGGTGTGGGTGGGAGTTGAGGTTGTGGGTGAATGTGTCTTAGAGAAGTGTTTGTGCTGAGTCGTTGCAGGCACCAGGTTCACAGCAGACAGGGCAACTGTTTGTTTGTCTGTGAGAGCAGGTCAGGTGTTGGGATGGGAGTGCCCCTGGATGGGGCGATTTGGATGAATGTAATGTTGAGGCCTGCTTCTTGGCCTGATGCCCCTGAGTGTCATGTGATGGGCTTTTGCCTTTGCGCTCCTGTGTGCCTGTTTTGTGTGTGCCTGTTTTGTGTTTTGGGGATGGTGTCTGTGCTCTGGGCCGCTTGGAGTGCTGCTCTTGTAAGCTGCGTGTGGAGGACTTAGTGCCTGAGGGCTGTGGCATGTGGGCACTCTCGTCAGGTGGTGCCACTGGCAGGGTGGTTGCTAAAGGGACTGGAGCTAGACTGGGAGCCAGTGACAGCTGAATGGCTGCCGTAACTGTGGAGGACAAAGACTGGACAGTTCAGTGTAGGCCACCCACATCAGAATGAATGCCCTCGATGAAGGCAACTACCTGTGCCAACATCTTATCATGATCCTGGAAAACATTCAGGAGAGCAGCCTGACCCACACACAGCCAGCGCAAAAGGTCCACCGCCTCCACACTGGGGGCAGCAGGGGAGACAGGGGCAGGGACAGCGGTGACTGGGGGGAAGGAGACTCTACTCTTCCTAGGGCTGTGGGTGCGAACAACACTTGTGGGAGCATCGGGGAGGGTGGACACTGGACGATGTGTGGTGGAAGAAGAGGCAGATTTTGAACTCCCTTTGCCCGCCAACATTGAGGAGACACCGCTGGAGTCTGATGATGTTGAGGATGGTGTTTCTGGGTGTGATTCATCCAGGGCACTCCTGTCCCCCTCCGAGGCGCTGGTCGCATCAGTGTCAGTGAGCTCCTGTATAGCAGTCATGCCAGAAGCTTCACCACTGGTGTTCGTCCCGTCCTTCCTTTCCCTTGGTAGATGCTGCAAAAGGCTATACTCACAAACATTATATGCAAGAAGAGCACCAAACTAGAAAATGATCCCCCCATGTTGCCAACCACCATGTGCAGTTTGCATGTGCAACCTCTATGCAAAGATCAGAAGATGCATGGAAACATGCATAGTTGACATTAATGACACATGTGACGTTGACACTGCCAACTAGCTGGCCTGTGCCTCCTTATAACCTAACATACTAATCTCTGTAAGCATACCTACGTGCCTGAAGGTGAGATAGCTATACATCTCAACATGTTGCCTCTGTCACCTTATGGAGTCACTTTAAGGGAATACCACATATACAGACTCCCAAATGTCCTTTTCCAATGGCCATAAGCTCCTGATATCCACCATGTTGTGCTTTGAAGCACAACTACAGTTGCACTTTGGTGTCAGATGTGTAGTTGTCAAACATTTTAAGTTGTGCACATCACACATCTACAAAAGCACACTAAGATGATGCTCACTACTGTTCACTGCCATGGGATGTCTATGACACCCATAATGCAGCATATGTCACAAGGCCACATCTCATCTTGCAATGTCAAGGGTCATTGTATTAAACACATGAGAAACTACATGCACCACTGAAAATGCGTGGCATCTGCACTCAACACAGAGGCCCTTAGAAGCTATTGCATCACACAAGAAACATCACAGAGCTCTGCAATAGCTAAGAGTTGGGATTCATGCAGTCACTCATACCCAAAGTCACCCTTCACAGAATACTCACCCTCAACTTGCTGCTGATGGGCCCTCAAATGTCCATTGAGCTCTGGCTGTGTCACTGCCAAGATGCAGCCCATTAGTGGTGTCATGCTCCTGCATGCCAACCCACCACTCCGAGGGAGCACCCCCAGCGTCATCTCTGCCACGTTTTTGCTCAGCTGACAGATGTCATCCCACCTCACATGACTGTGTGTGTGCCGTGGGTTGGAGACACCCAGAACCCGCACCTTGCATGCAATGGCCCTCCATATGGCCTTACGCTGGTGAACTGTAAGCTGCAGGCATGGGAGACAAGAAGAGGAAGTTTCAGAGACACTGTTTTATATACCACTGTGTGTCAGTACAGGAGCATGAAAAAGACATAACACACCGAAACATAAATGTTGAGCAGAGGCCATACAGCATGACACATAGTATACTTGCATCAAATACTTTCATATAAATGTATACATGTATGAGGACAGTACATGGCCATCTTATACACACGCAAATTGCCAGCACAGAAACCAATGTGAAGAAGACCCTCATCTGTGATGCAGTATGTGAGTGAGAAAGACAAACAATACATTTGAAATGATGTGTTGGGGCAGACTCACTGTGTACAACACTACACACCCCTCAATGTCATTGGCCAGTGAATGGCTAGCTGTGTCATGGAGGTCACATTTAGGACCATGACCTTACATTCTCACACTCTTCTTACAAGGTGTAGGCCTGTCTTGTGCAATCCTCAGGCCTAAGATAGCTCATTGAGAAATAGGGTGGCAGATAACACATATGTTTCACTCTGTCCATTTACTGATGGGTCCTTGTCAAATTGGGCATTTTCTGTGCAGGCCAAGGGGACTCACACTGAGGTTAAATGTGGCCCATCAGAACATTCACATGCATGTACAATATGAGAACAGTCGGTACAATAATGTAAACAATGGAAGGATGATATCTCCAAATTACATTTAGCTGATGTGTCATAGGTGAATTACCACCAAAAGTGTTACACTCAGGCACACATTTCTACTGGGGCAATATGAAAACGGTACACATATTCTTCATTACACTCCGAAAGACATACCTTTGCAGTGTCAACAAATGAGCATGTGAAAAACTTGTCGACAATGTCATCCAATAGCCCAGACACTGTTTTTTCAGACTTCGACTATGCAAACCAGCAGTGTGACAGAATGGCTGCAAAAACACTGCATGTCCCTCCCATCCTCTAATGCAGCCATGGATCTGTGGAAATAAGGCTACACACCCCATCGACATGAAGTCAGCATGCCAGGCAGTGTATCACTCATTTACATTACCCAGTCTCAGACCTACGTTTGTATTTTACTTGCGGAAGAAGAGCTGTAGAAATGCCCATGTTGCCATCCTCCACAAATAGTCAAGTGCAATATTTACTAGGCCAGGTATGGAGCATGGTACGTCAAGAATGAGGATGCATGCACATTAACTTGCACACACAGGTACTTTCTACTGCAGAGCAATATCATGTGAGCACTGTGAGCACTCTCAAACTGTCACTCTGAAACACTTACCAGTGCATCTGCAGCACCATATAGCCTCCCATACTGTTAAACCACCTCTTTCACCAGGACCTCTGTAGTGAAGGGACGGGCCCTGATGTTCTCAGTTCTCACCATCACTGGGTCCAGGAGACAGGAACAGCAGCAGTTGTTGGGGAAGAAAAGCAGGCAGCAGTGTGTGGATGCAATGAAAATGTGTGGCTCTCTCACAGATATATATACCCCCTGGGGTTGTTAAAGTGGTACATCAATGTAAAGACTTGAGGCAACAATTATAACACAATCACATTACAATTTAAATAATAAACTAAAGAAGATGTTTGAAGGAAGAACCAACAAATACTATTTTTCTTAAGTAAGTACAAAATATATTTTATTAATAACCATTTGAGCAATAAAATAACCCATTCATACTGTTCTGTTCATATCTACAATCATACACCTAACAGAATCTGGACTCAATTAAAAACAACAATTTGATGACAAAACTGATAGTATCAATTGATGTCCGGTTTTTATATTCATTGGAAAACAATGTGACACAATTACAATTGACTGTTGTATTCTACGCGCATTTCGGCACTAGAGAATGCCTTTGTCAGGAAAGGGCCACAATAAATCAACTGTGATATCCTATTTGTATCATAAAGATGACTAAGCTGCGTCTATGGACTGTGCAGCGCGATCTCTGTTTAGGGCTACAGTTTTTTAACTTAATTGATTTTACTCCAAATATAAGGATGTATTCTGCTGTTACACAGGGAACCAAATGATACTGACGTTAGATTCTTTATGGAGTACATGCATTGGGGTTAATCACGTTGTACAAACGGTTTGCAAAATAAATAATTTTTTTAGTTGTTACTGGATCGCCGGATGATGGATTCCTCCTCACGTCATTGCTACTATGGGAAGACTCAGTTTCAGTGGAACTCACCTGCTGCAATTGGTTTTCCTGGTCAGCTTTTTTCAAATGTAACCAATGACCGGGACCATGGTAGTGGCGCACACCTACTGCGATTTTCAAATGTGTGATTCACTACCGCAATCGCGGTTCCCTTGGCTGGTAGGGCATGGGCATTGGCGGTGTCACACCGCGAGGGGGGCCAGGCAGTCATTCCTGCAATTGTGTATCTTTTGATAGCACCCAATAACCGAGCCCGCGGTAGCGGAGCACGCCTACTGCGGTTTTCAAATGTGTAATTCACTACTGCGATCGCGGTTCCTATTGGCTGGGAGGGCATGGGCATTGGTGGTATCATACCGTGGTCCCAGGCAGTCGCTACCGTAAATTGGCATATTTCAATTGTGGCCAATCACCGTTATTGCGGTGGCGGAACATGCATACGGCCCTATGGACACATCATGCTGTCACAATGGCAATGGCCAATTCATATAATTGAACACTAGACACTTACAATGAATCATGCCACCTGATTGTTAAATTCAATGCTAGTGTGAAATTGAACTCACTGATGACTACACATGCCATGTCAGTGCACAGGATTACATGCATTAGAATGTGCTTCCTCATATGTCACATATGATATTTGTGTGCATGTACACAGATCTGTTCTGTAATCGACTCTCATATTTGTAAACATGTCAATGTGTGAGATGGCTGATCAACCCACAGTAATGATGGACTTGATTACATAATGTGCCTATTTCACTGTGTAGATTGCTGAAATCATTTTGAACGATTGATCTGTTTACACACACTGTGCTGATTGTGTTGAAAACGTGTGCTCTGTCCGACTTACTCAAGAAGGTGTTGCAGGTACAGCAGCTATGTAGAAGCCAGCAGTTTTGCTGTTTCAAACATGTGCTGTGTCAACTACTCTCAGGGCTGAAGACACAAGATGTAGGAATGTATGATTTTCCATTCACAAAGTGAGAATCTGTTTTGGAGGCACTCAGTTTATACATACTGAACACATGTACAACTACTTGAGATCAAGGTGTCTCTGCATGTGACTTGTGCTTTTAGCTGTTGTTTCAGTCCAGTCATTGTTGGTGCTGTGTCTGCCAAGACGTGAGATGTTGGACACATCTCATAGGGGAACTGAAATTACATGTGTCCACTTTCATTTTATGTAGGAGACGACCAAATGTGCATCGTCAGTTCACAATGCTGGCGGACATGGAGGATGAGGACATCATAAGGAAATTCCGTTTAGATCGACTTACCCTTTAAGACCTATGTGATCAGTTGGAGCCCCATCTGATGCCTCACAGAACCTATCCGACTGCTTTGACACTAACAGTTAAGGTGATGGCAGCCCTGCAATTCTTTGCAACTGGTTCGTTCAAGTACACAGTGGCCAGCACAGGTGAGATGTCTCAACCAATGTTCAGCATGGTGCTACGTGATGTCCTGTCCACAATGATGAGATACAAGGACCGCTAAATCCATTTTCCCAGGAGACATGAATTGGCCGCTGTGAAGGGTGATTTTTATGACCTTGGCAACATACCTAATCTTGTTGGCGCCATTGACTGCACACATGTTGGCCTGGTTCCACCATGGGCACATGAGCACATATACAGGAACAGGAAGCATTTCCATTCCACTAATGTGCAAGTGGTATGCCAAGCAGATATGATTATCTCCCATGTGTCTGTGCCAGATTTCCAGGATCAGAACATGACTCCTATATACTACGTAACGGCATCATACCACAGCTGATAGCAAATCTGCATCCAGAGTGTGCGTGGCTTGTTGGTGAGTATGCATGTGAGAAGGTGGCCTGATATATGCTGTCCACTAGTTCTTGTGGGCACCTTGTATCAGTCCAAACAACCCCTCATGGTGAATTGGTTAAAGACAATCTTTATTGAAAGCTATCCAAGTGGTAGCTATGGAGAGCAGCCTTCAAGCTAAGTCTTGAAGGAATGTAAAGCAGCTTGTTTTACCAGTCTATAATCTCTTGAATGATCAAATGAAAGGACAACCACACCAGGTAAATATTTAAAATATATGTATTTAGGATGAAACACACCCCTCTAGTCTCTTTATGAGACTGGAGTTCAAAGTACCTAATTTGCAAGTTAGCAATCAACAGTAATAGCACAAATGCACGTTTGGGCCCTAGGGGCGTACCAAACCATATACCAATAAAGTGGTATAAGAACCATGACTGAACTAGACACAAGGCCTAGAGCCTGTAGAATCGTTAGGGCCCCAAGGAAGTACCCAAGGTAGTGACACAGGGGACCCACGGGGGCCGTGTGCAGTGTGTACAAACACAACCGCGGGTTCCCGTTAGCTTCTATGGGCAAGGTCGCGGTTGGAAATTTAAAGATTAAGGACACTTAGAATCGAGTCAGGCCCAAACCCTTTTGGACTTAAGAAGTTCTAGGGCTAGCACCCATGGGAGCACCAAAGTACTCGTGTTACCTCACCCAGGGAAGCCGGGTAAATAGGTGTCTTTTGGTGTCGGGTCGTGTCGTCGATTACAATGGCAGCTGGCGAAGAACTGCTGCTGCCGTGAAGAGGACAAGTGTCCGAAGACATCCAAACCTGGATCTAGGATGGCAGGAACCTGAAAGCAGAGGGGTCAGAGTCTGGGTCACTTGCCAGTGACCGAGGGCAGATGGACCAATGCCCACAGATGTTGAGTGCTTCAGGTGAGTTGATGGGTGTCTTGACTCTTCAGCCACGAGGTCCAGGAGGTGTCGACGAAGTCCATGAGCCGGATTCAAGCTGTCCCACGAAGTCTGTCGAGTGCTGTGGTGTCTGCGACCAGAATGGACCCAACAAGCCTTGGCAACAGCAAGTCTTGTGGAAAGAGAAGAAGGATGTCGATGCAGACCAGCAAGGTCTGAGGGACTCACCCAGCAAGGGTAAGTCGGGGCACGTCTGGATCAATCAGGAAAGCCCAAGCAAAAGAGGAATTGCATTCGTGGAGACCCACTAGCCAATGGGCTAGCGATCGCGAAGGAGCCTCGAGCGGTCGCACTGGAACCTGGCCCACGGGTCACTCGTGGAGTGGAGGCCAGAGGTCTTCGGTGCAGTCAGTGCTCAAGGCTGGGGCTACTTGGAGCCCAAAGCAGAACTTCAGGAATACAAAAGAAGTTGCTGTACCAGCAATAGTACACGGTGTCCAGGGGTCATGGTTTCTCGGCACCCACGATAGCCACGGGCCTCAGCTTTGCTGCGGACTCAGGGTAACCTCGGGGAAGTCAGGAAATCCACCTCCAGGGATGCAAAGACTTCGGCGTCCAATGAGAGCTTCAGACTTGCAGACCAGACAGTTGCTTCTTTGGTGCCTGCCAAGCAGGGAAGTCACTCCTTGACTCCAAGGGAGATTTCTTCAGTCTTCTAGTCAGGATAGAAAGTCGAAGGTCCAGGAGTTTCGTTCAGGGTAATCTAAAGTCACAAGGACTGGGTTCCCATACTTATACTAAGTTTGGGGGTCGGATATACTCTAGGGACCCACCTATGGGAGGATTTGGAAAGAGGGGTGGTTACACCCATTTCCTTTGTCCAGTTTCGTGCCAGAGCAGGGGCAGGTAGCCCCTGCAACCGGTTTGAACTGGACTATGCACAGAGACACCAAGTGTGCCCCCAGTGCAGGACTTCAAAGCACCAGAGAGTGCTCCCGCCCAGCCCCAATACACATCAGCCTGTCTGGGGAGGTGGTTACACCTCCCTGGGACAGGAAACCTATTGTCCAGGCCTCACCTGCCGGAGTTTCGGTCAGCAGCAGGAGGCCAGACCCGTGTCTGTGGCAGAGGCATACATTTTGTGATGCCAGGGCTCAAGACAGTCCTACAGGGTTAGACCAGTGTGAACATGTCTCTCCCTCTAGAAGGGTGGAATGATACACCTGCCACCAGAACTGGTGGTGGTGGGGGGGTAGTATTCCAAAACGTTTGACACTAAACACAACATGTTTCCGTGCAGCCATCCCAAAGTTAGCATTTACCGCGAGGTTATAATGCACTTAAGAGTATATGGTCAGGCTGCACCACAAACAGCATCAGAGGAGGTACTCCGAATGCTGCAGATGGACTCTGCTCATGCAGGGGTACCCTCTCACATAAAAACCAAGCACTCTGCCTTCAGGATTGTTAAGACCTGCCATAAGAGTGACTTATAGGTTTTATATGTGTGTGCAATGTTAGTGATATAGGTAGCCTATACCACTGTAAGGGGTGCAGGCACACCCTTGCCCAGGCTGCAGTAGCAGACCTACTGGGTTAGACCAGTGTGAACATGTCTCTCCCTCTAGAAGGGTGGAATGCTACCCCTGCCACCAAAACTGGTGGGGCGAGGGTAGTATTCCAAAGCGTTTGACACCAAACACAACATGTTTCCGTGCAGCCATCCCAAAGTTAGCATTTACCGTGAGGTTATAATGCACTTACGAGTATATGGTCAGGCTGCACCACAAAGAGCATCAGAGGAGGTACTCCGAATGCTGCAGAGGGGCTCTGCTCATGCAGGGGCACCCTCTCACATAAAAACCAAGCACTCTGCCTTCAGGATTGTTAAGGCCTGCCATAAGAGTGACTTATTGGTTTTATATGTGTATGCAATGGTAGTGATATAGGTAGCCTATACCACTGTAAGGGGTGCAGGCACACCCTTGCCCAGGCTGTGGTAGCAGATCTGTGGTGCCATTTTGGAGTGCTTCCCAGGGGTGGCATAATACATGCTTCAGCCCCTGGTAGGCCTCTGAGGTACCTATGCCCTGGGTACATAGTATACCGTATACTAGGGGCTTATAAGGCACTCCAGAATCCAATTCGATATGTACCTTATGTACATGCAAACCATTTTAGAGAGGGAGCAGCTAGGCTTTGGTCCTGATTAGCAGGGCCACAGCCAGACTAAGGTCGAAAAACAGTGAAACACCATCAAAACGTGGGGGTACCCATTTGAAGTAGATCCTACTCTCCTACACAACCACCCCACCCAAACGCAAGGACATTAAACTAACCTTGACCAGTTGAGTCTTCATGTTCTAAGTGGAAATACCTAGAGAGTCCATCTGCATTGGCATGGTTACTCCCAGGTCTATGTTCCACTGTAAAGTCCTTCCCCTGTAGGAAAATGGACCACCTAAGCAGTTTGGGGTTTTCACCCTTCATTTGTTTTAGCCATAAGAGGGGCTTATGGTCTGTCTGAACAAGGAAGTGAGTACCAAACAAGTATGGCCTCAACTTCTTCAGAGCCCAAACCACATCAAAGGCCTCCCTCTCAATGGCTGACCATCGTTTCTCTCTAGGGGTCAGCCTTCTGCTTATGAAAGCCACTGGCTGACCCTGACCTTCATCATCCAATTGTGACAGTACAGCCCCTACCCCCAATTCAGATGCATCTGTTTGGACAATGAACTTCTTGGAATAGTCAGGACTCTGCAGAATGGGAGCAGTGCACATGGCCTGCTTCAGGTCATCAAATGCCTTTTGACAGCTAGCTGTCCACTGAACCTTTTTGGGCATCTTTTTAGAAGTTAAGTCATTCAGGGATGTCACTATTGATCCATACCCATTGAGACATCTTCTATCGTACCCAGTCAGGCCTAAGACGGCTCTCACCTGAGTCGGGGTAGTTGGAGCAACCCAGTCCATTATGGTCTGGATTTTGCTCTGTAATGGTTGAACCTGGCCCCCACCTACAATGTGGCCCAGGTACACAACCTGACTCTGCCCTATCTGGCACTTAGTAGCCTTGATAGTTAGGCCTGCTTTTTGCAGGGCCTCCAAAACATTCCTCAAGTGGACCAGGTGATCCAGGTGGAGCTAAAGACAGCAATATCATCTAGATATGCTGCACTAAATTCTTCCAGTCATGTAAGGACTTGATTCACCAACCTTTGGAAAGTGGCAGGTCCATTCTTCAAACCAAAGGGCATTACCACAAATTGATAGTGCCCACTAGGGGTCGAACATGCTGTCTTTGGCTTTGCATCATCAGCTAGTCTGATCTGCCAGTAGCCAGCTGTCAGGTCAAATGTGTCTTGAAACTTGGCTGAGGCCAAAGTATCTGTTAGCTCATCTGCCCTGGGGATAGGATGGGCATCAGTCCTAGTGACTGCATTTAGACCCCTGTAGTCTACACAAAACCTCATCTCTCTTTTCCCACCACTGGTGTGAGGTTTAGGTACCAGGACTACTGGACTAGCCCATGGACTATCTGTGGGTTCAATCACACCCAAATCCAACATCTTTTGGACTTCTGTCCCTATACAGTCCCTGACATGGTCAGGTTGCCTGTAGATCTTATTCTTCACAGGTAGACTGTCCCCAGTGTCCACTTCATGAGTGCACCAGGTGGTCTGACTTGGAGTCAGAGAAAACATGTGTCTAAACTGGCTGAGAAGGTTTCTGCAGTCAGTTTGCTGCTGGGCAGTGAGGCTGCATGCCAAGGCTACACAATCAACTGACCCATCATCAGGGTTCTGAGAAAGCTGGTCAGGGAGTGGGTCACGCTCTTCCTCCTGTCTTTCATCAGTAGCCATGAGCAAGCCCATGTCTGCCCTGTCAACATATGATTTAAGTCTGTTGACATGAAGTACCCTATGGGGACTCCTAGGGGTTCCAAGGTCTACCAAGTAGGTAACCTCCCCTTTCTGCTCAACAATGGTATGGGGGCCACTCCATTTGTCCTGGAGGGCTGCTGGGGCCACAGGCTCCAACACCCACACTTTCTGTCCTGGCTGGTAAACAGTCAGTACAGCCTTTTGGTCATGCCAGGCTTTTTGCAGTTCCTGGCTAGCCTCAAGGTTTTTGTTTGCCTTTTTCATGTATTCAGCCATCCTGGAGCGGAGACCAAGTACATAGTCCACTATGGCTTGCTTTGGGGGCTTGAGAGGTAACTCCAATCCTTCCTTCACCAAACACAATTGACCCCTGACAGGGTGGCCAAACAAAAGTTCAAATGGGCTGTAACCAACCCCCTTTTGAGGCACCTCCCTGTATGCAAATAAAAGTCAGGGCAAGACTAGGTCCCTTTTTAGCCTAAGCTTCTCTGGGAGTCCTTTAATCATGCCCTTTACGGTTTTGTTGAATCTCTCAACTAAACCATTGCATTGTGGGTGACAGGGTGTGGTGAACTTGTAGTTCACTCCACACTCCTTCCACATAGCAGTCAAGTAACTAGACATGAAGTTTTTACCCCTGTTAGATACTACCTCCTTTGGAAAGCCTACTCTTGAGAATACACTCATGAGAGCTCTTGCCACTACACCACTACAGGTGCTGTAGTGGTCCTTAGGGGAATTGCCACTGGGTACCTGGTGGCATTATCCACCACCACCAGTAGAAATCTGTGCCCAGATGCTGTTTGGGGATCCATGGGACCAACAATGTCAATCCCTACCCTTTCAAAGGGCACCCCCACCACAGGTAGTGGTATCAGGGGGGGCCGATATAGTGCCACCTGCTTTGCCACTGGCTTGGCTGGTTACACAGGAGATACACAACTCCTTTGTGTCTTCAGACATGTGGAGTCAGTGAAAGTGAGGGACCATTCTGTCCCAAGTCTTGTTCTGGCCTAGGTGTCCTGCTAGGGGAATATCATGGGCTAGTGTCAATAGGAAACCCCTAAACTTCAGAGGTATAACCAACCTCCTGGATGCACCAGGCGTGGGGTCTCTACTCTCTGAGTAAAGGAGTCTATCATCCCAATAAACTTTATGGGTGCCACTAGCAATCCCAGCAGCCTCATCAGCAACTTGCTTTCTGAGGGATTCAAGACAGGGACATGTTTTCTGCTCCTGGCTCAGATCAGACCTGGAAGGGCCCCCTGTCCCCAAGAACTCAACCTGGTCAAGTTCAAGCTCCTCTGGGACAGTTCCTTCTTCAGGCTCAAGATCATCTCCCTGAGGAGACTGATTAGCATTCTGAGTCAGGTGGGAAGGCTCTGCCTTAACCCTACTGCTCCTCCTCTTGTGAGGCACCTGGTCCATTTTTCCAGAATCCAGGGCCTGTTCAGCTTTAGACATTTTGGCCTGTGACCTAGTCACAGCAAAGACATGAGCAGGGATCCCTAACATTTCTGCATGTGTCCTGAGCTCCACTTCAGCCCAAGCTGAAGTCTCTAGATCATTGCCTAGCAGGCACTGTACTGGTAAGTCTGCACTTACCACAACCTTCTTACGGCCAGTTACCCCTCCCCAGGAGAAGTTAACCACTGCCAGAGAATGGTCTTTTCTGACATTGCTAGCATTGGTCACTTGGTACGTTTCACCAAGTATAATCTGCCCAGGGTCCACAAGATCTTTTGTCACCATTGTGACACTTGCTCCTGTGTCCCTGAATGCCCAAGCTTCTACTCCATTCATCAAAGGCTGTTGTCTGCATTTGACCAGATTACTGGGACTCACACAGGGGAACATATCCATGCCCCCATCACAGACAAGCACAGCCTGAGTTGGAACTCTGACTAGGCCAGAGTCCATCTCAGAACCCAGGGTCAACCCTACTACATCCTCATTCTGAACATTGCCACCACCTATTTTAGCTGTACTAGGGGGAACAGTTGCCTTAGGGGCAATGGTGGCTGGAGTAGATTCTTTGGCCTTGGTGTAGTCACTGGTCCAGTGAGTTTTCTGCTTACAGATTTTGCACCAAGGTTTATTTTGCCCTTTACCCTTACTTGACTGTGATTCCCCATTAGAAGATGATTTTTGGTGCCCTTGAGAAGACTTATGGTTTACCCTTGTCCCCACCCTTGTCAGAGTTCTTAGAATCCTGCACCTCTGGGTCACCACCTTGGTTCTGTACCTTCTGCCTCACCCTGGTTCTGACCCATTTGTCTGCCTTCTTTCCTAATTCTTGGGGAGAGGTCAGATCAGAGTCTACCAGGTACTGGTGCAACAGCTGATTTTGACAGTTATTAAGAATCTGCCCCATCACTATCAGATTATACAATCCTATGAGGTCACACACTTTACTGCCCAATAACCAACCTTCCAGAGCCTTAGCAGCACAGTCAACAAAGTCAACCCAGTCTTGATTTTGTGCTTTTTGGGTGTCTCTGAACTTTAACCTGTATTGTTCAGTGGTTAGGCCAAACCCATCTATTAGTGCACTTTTCAAGACCTGGTAATCATCAGCATCCTCTTCTCTTACAGTGAGGAGCTTGTCTCTACCTTTGTCTGCAAAAGAGAGCCATAAGATTGCTGCCCACTGACCTTGAGGGACTTTCTGTACCTTACAGACCCTCTCCAGGGCAGTTATCCATTTGTGGATGTCATCCCCACTCTGGTAGGGAGGGACAATCTTACTTAGGTTTATATGGTCATAAGACTTCTCCCTATCTCTAGGGAAATTGCTGCCACCATGGGACTCTAGTCCGTCCTTTTTGCTAGCTCTGTAGAGCTCTAGGGCTTCCCTATCTAAGGCCATCTGCTGCTTTCTGAGGTTGAACTTGTCTTGCTCATACTTCAGCAGTCTCTCTCTCCTCTCCTGGGAGGTTTCCCTCTCTCTGTGAGAAGAGACAGAGGTCCCTATAGAGGAGTTAGGCTGGACAGATCCCCTTGACAGAGATCTATCCCTTCTAGCCCTACTTTCAACTCTTCCTGGAGGAATAAAGGAGTAAGCATTGTTGTCATCCTCCTCATCCAAGAGAGCTGGGTTCACCAGATTCTGATCATTGTCATCAGTCTGGTCATCATTAGAGGTGGGGTCAGGGGAATTTCTACCCCTAGGCCCACCCTCACCTGCTGCCCCACCCACACTGCCTACCCCATCAGGCCCACTAGGCCCTGAGATATCATCCAGCTTAAGTATCATTATGAGATGATGGGTGGTTGGGCTTTTGCCTGCCTTCAGCTTCCTAATGGAACATAAGGTCCTAAGCTGAGCAAAGGAGAGATCCTCATATTTATAGGGGAGAAGCCCACTGGCTCCTGGCAGGGACCCACTGGTTCCTGGCTGACTAGACATTACTAATGTGGTGTGGTGTATTGCACTTCCTACACTAGTGTGGCCTACTAAACTCTCTTGAGTTGTAGAAAGGGTGTGCTATCCCTTAACATACAACTCTAAGTTCAGTAGAACTTACTGTAGGTAAACTTGATATTATATGTACCCAAGGTACCTTTAGTGGTTTTCAATTGATCCATTCAATTGAGATTATCTGGTAAAACAATAGCAAGCTGGAATCCCACCCGCTGCACACCAATGTGAGAAGGTGGCCTGATATATGCTGTCCACTAGTTCTAGTGGGCACCTTGTATCAGTCCAAACAACCCCTTATGGTGAATTGGTTAAAGACAACCTTTATTGAAAGCTATCCTAGTGGTAGCTATGGAGAGCAGCCTTCAGGCTAAGCCTTGAAGGAATGTAAAGCAGCTTGTTTTACCAGACTATAATATCTTGAATGATCAAATGAAAGGACAACCACACCAGGTATATATTTAAAATATATGTATTTAGGATAAAACACACCCCTCTAGTCTCTTTATGAGACTGGAGTTCGAAGTACTTAATTTACAAGTTAGCAATCAACAGTAATAGCACAAATACACGTTTGGACCCTACGGGCGTACCAAACAATATACCAATAAAGTGGTAAAAGAACCACGACTGAACTAGACACAAGGCCTAGAGCCTGTAGAATCGCTGGGACTCCAAGGAACCACCCAAGGTAGTGACACAGGGGACCCACGGGGGCCGTGTGTAAACACAACCGCGGATTCCCGTTAGCTTCTATGGGCAAGGTCGGGTTTGGAAATTTAAAGATTAGGGACACTTAGAATCGAGTCAGGCCCAAACCCTTTTGGACTTAATAAGTTCTAGGGCTAGCACCCACGTGAGCACAGGAGTACTTGTGTTACCTCACCCAGGAAAGCCAGGTGCATAGGTGTCTTTTGGTGTCAGGTCGCGTCATCGATTACAATGGAAGCTGGCGAAGAACTGCTGCTGTCGTGAAGAGGAGAAGTGTCCAAAGAGATCCAAGCCTGGATCTAGGATGGAAGGAACCTGAAAGCAGAGGGGACAGAGTCTGGGTCACTTGCCAGTGACCGAGGGCAGGATGGACCAATGCCTACAGATGTCGAGTGCTTCAGGTGAGTTGACGGGTGTCTTGACCCTTCAGCCACGAGGTCCAGGAGGCGTCGACAAAGTCCACAAGTCGGATTTGGGCTGTCCCACGAAGTTTGTCAAGTGCTGCGGTGTCGGCGACCAGAATGGACCCAACAAGCCTTGGCAACAGCAAGTCTCGTGGAAAGAGAAGAAGGACGCTGGTGCAGACCAGCAAGGTCTGAGGGACTCAACCAGCAAGGGTAAGTTGGGGCACATCAGGAGCAACCAAGAAAGCTCTAGCAGAAGAGGAGTTGCCTTCATGGGGACCCACTAGCCAAAGGACTAGCGATCGCGAAGGAGCCTCGAGCGGTCGCACCGGAACCTGGCCCATGGGTCACTCGTGGAGTGAAGGCCAGAGATCTTCAGTGCAGTCAGTGCTCAAGGTTGGGGCTATTCGGAGCCCAAAGCAGAACTTCAGGAATACACAAGAAGTTGATGTCCAGGGGTCACAGTTCCTCGTCACCCACGATAGCTATGGGCCTCAGCTTTGCTGTAGACTCAGGGTAGCCTCGGTGAAGTCAGGAAATTCCCCTCTGGGGATGCAGAGACTTTGGCGTCCAACAGGAGCTTCGGAATTGCAGACCGGACAGTTGCTTCTTTGGTGCCTGCCAAGCAGGGAAGTCACTCCTATACTCCAAGGGAGATTTCTTCAGTCTTCTAGTCAGGATAGAAAGTCGAAGGTCCAGGATATATATTGCAGAGTTTCGTCCAGGGTAATCTAAAGTCGCAAGGATTGGGTTCCCATACTTACACTAAGTTTGGGGGTTGGACATACTCTAGGGACCCACCTATGGGAGGGTTTGGAAAGAGGGGTGGTTACACCCATTTCCTTTGTCCAGTTTACACCAGAGCAGGGGCAGGTTGCCCCTGCAACCGGTTTGAACTGGACTGTGCACAGGGACACCAAGTGTGCTCCCAGTGCAGGACTTCAAAGCACCAGAGAGAGCTCCCGCCCAGCCCCAATACACATCTACCTGTCTGGGGAGGTGGTTACACCTCCCTGGGACAGGAAACCTATTGTCCAGGACTCCCCTGCCAGAGGTTTGGTCAGCAGCAGGAGGCCAGACCCATGTCTGTGGCAGAGGCATCCATTTTGTGATGCCAGGGCTCAAAAAAGTCCTACCGGGTTAGACCAGTGTGAACATGTCTCTCCCTCTAGAAGGGTGGACTGCTACCCCTGCCACCAGAACTGGTGGGGGGTAGTATTCCAAAGCGTTTGACACCAAACACAACATGTTTCCGTGCAGCCATCTTAAAGTTAGCATTTACCGCGAGGTTATAATGCACTTAAGAGTATATGGTCAGGCTGCACCACAAACAACATCAGAGGAGGTACTCCGAACACTGCAGAGGGGCTCTGCTCATGCAGGGGCACCCTCTCACATAAAAACCAAGCACTCTGCCTTCAGGATTGTTAAGGCCTGCCATAGGAGAGAATTATAGGTTTTATATGTTTGTGCAATGGTAGTGATATAGGTAGCCTATACCACTGTAAGGGGTGCAAGCACACCCTTGCCCAGGCTGCAGTAGCAGACCTGTGGTGCCATTTTGGAGTGCTTCCCAGGGGTGGCATAATACATGCTTCAGCCCCTGGTAGGCCTCTGAGGTACCTATGCCCTAGGTACATAGAATACCATATACTATGGACTTATAAGGCAATCCAGAATCCAATTAGATATGTACCTAATGTACATGCAAACCATTTTAGAGAGGAAGCAGCTAGACTGTGGTCCTGATTAGCAGGGCCACAGCCAGACTAAGGTCGAAAAACAGTGAAACACCAGCGAAAAGTGTGGGTACCCATGTGAAGCAGATCCTACTCTCCTACAATGCAGAGTCAAGTAGTGTACTGTATGTGTGACATGCTGTCCTCAGCTACTGTTTATATTCCAAAATTGGTCTGTGTATCTCACACCTAGGTGAAACCTGCGTATCGTACTGGCCTTCATTGCTGAGCCCACTGAGGAATCTCAGGACCCAGGGTGAAGTCCGCTACAATGATGCAGATGGGCGGTCAGGTCGTGTGGTGAAGCATACTTTTGGGCTTCTGAAGTCTAGATTCTGGTGTCTGGACAAGAGCGGAGGTGCACTACTCTACTCTCCTCAAAAGGTGTGTCAGACCGTAGTTGCATGCTGCATGCTCCACAACCTGGCCTTGCGCATAGAGATCCCTCTGCTCCTGGACGATGATGAGCAGCAGATGCCCCCCCCCCACTGCAAACCTACACATGTCCAGTGATGACGATAGTGGAGAGGAGGAGGTGTCGACCTGCGTCAACAGCTCATCTACAACTACTTCCCTTGAGTGTGAGTGACATTGTACAACTGTGACATTGTCTGTTGTCTTTGATGGTAGTAACAAGGCTTAGAAGAGCTTTTTGACTGGTGGCTGTTGTTGGCTCTGTGCTAATGGCTTATGTGTGTGGCACAGGGTGGTTATGACCAGCCACATGATGTCAATGTTGATGTTGTTGCTCATTGTAATGTGTGCTGGTTTGTGTATCTTGATGACTAGTGGTGCGTTCTAGCTGTGATGCCATCACTTGCGAAGTAAAAGTCATTCTCTTGTGTCTTTCTTGGTCCCTTCAACCGCTCAATGCCTCATCACAATCGGAGCTTGTGGTACATTGGAATCTGAGTAGACATTGTACATACTGTGATAAACATGGAGCTCACACAAATACATAGGTGTGTAAAGAGTGTTTATTTACAATGAGTATTTGTGACAGAAAAGTGATTATTTACAAAATGGTGCTAAGTGAATTTATGAGTTGACAGTGATGGTAAATGAGACAAGAGAGTAGTCACCACATTGATGAAGTCACACAGTCCAACAGACACCTGCCATCAACATGGCAGTGTGGGTAAGGATAGTCAAACAAGTCAATGTCTAGGAGAACAGAGGTGCCATTATGGCTGGCTCGGCGGCTTGCGTTTGGATGGTGCATTGCTACGTGATCCTCCCCTGATGTTTCTCGGACAGCCCCTTGTGCGTTTGGCAGGGGGGGCCACTGCTTCAGGCTCAGCGGTGTCTGACGGGTCATTTTGTTGCAGCTCACCCCTCTATTTGGCCACAGCTGAGGTGGTGGGAATATCATCCTGTGGGCCACTGAAGGGGGTTGAGCAGTCCTTAGGGAAGCATTTCTGTCCCTCAGAACACCCACTAGCTGGCCCATGAGGTCCACAATTTGGCCCATACGCATGTCCATGGACCTCAGCAGCAGGTGGAGCTCACGCACTTCTTTCACAACCCGGCCCATGTGTCCCTGGGTCTGCTCATATGCCCCAAGAACTCTGGCGATGTTGGCCAGGACTTCGGTCCCATTGTCCTCTGGAATTTGTTCCCCAGTTGCCCTCCCACCTGCCCTGCTGTCCCGGACCTGTGGCGTTGGCGCTTGACGCACCGGCAAACTCTCCCTGCCCTCCTCTGATTGTGTGGTGGTGTTGGTAACCAATGAGGCAGGGAGAGTGTTGCAGGCAGCAGTGGTGGTGGTGGTGGTTGAGGCCGCACAGGTCATTGCAGCAGGGGTCAGAAGCTGTTTTTGTTGCTGTGGTGGTGGCGCTGGTGGGGGCAATGGGGGCCTGGGATGTGGTGCGCCCTGGCTTTCAAGATGGGCCAGGTTGTTGCTCTTAATCCGAGAAACGTAGGAAGTCTGCATCCGAGAGTTCATTTTCCAGGCGGGGGGGAAACTGGCTCTGCAGGTTGGTGTTGTGTTCTGCAGCAGTTGTTTGTGGCTTACCTGTTGAACAGAGGTGAACAGCTCATTGAAGTGCACTCCACAAGCTTGGTGTTAGATGTTTGGATGTTACATGTGATACACCACACACTTTACTTTGAAATCACTTTATATGGCTGCAAGGTACTGAGCATCATGACATGAAGTGGAGGTACATATATTACTTGTCCATGGTGTGACATGTAAAAAGAAACCATGTGCCATGTACAGATTGTGTGATTACAAGGACATGTCGTCATCTAACAACTTGCGGCATATCAACTTTATGTGATGCGTCTTTTTGGTTTGCTCTGCATGGAATCAGTTTCAGATAAGCAAGAACTAGCCATTGTAATGTTATACATACCTTTTTCATATCATGTACTTTACTTTGTTTTTCCAATTGACCATGCATGTTTTGTGTTCATATGGGCCTTCCTGCTCTAAAACCAAGACACTTACACATTGCATGCTGTGCTGTGCATGATTGGTCCCTGAAATTCTACATGTGACTTGGTGAGTCAAAGTTTAATTTCTGTGACAGTTACGTACACTTAGCTGTCTGCACACTGGATGTGGCTTTTGAATCTATGCCAAGTTGGCTGACATGTGAGTGATGGTGTGGTCATATGGCTTAATGCATTTTGAGAAGGATGGCAGGATGCAGGCACTGTCTACCTACCTGTTCGGTGACACAGTGGAAGGAAATGGCTGCCACATGGTTGTGGGTGTGGCGAGTGCTCTATCCTGCTGAGTTGTGGGACAAGGGGGTCTGGTGGGTGTTGTAGTGCAGGCTTTCCACCCACAAACACCCCTTCCTGTTAAGATGGCTACCTCCCTGTAAGTTTGAAGAGAGCAATGCAATAGCTGCCACAGGGTTGTGGGTGTGGGAAAAGTGATCCTTATATATATCCTTTATTTGGTTATTACAACCATCAAAGTGTACATCCTAAACATTTAAAAACATAAAATTTAAAACAATTAAAAGCACACAACATACATAAGAGTATTTAAAAAGGATTTCACGCTACCGAACAGATTAATAACTGCTGCGCGCAATACAGTACAAGCAATATCAGAAGCACAACAATCAGATGATGTAATCATATCCCAGATTAACTGTCTTGGGAAGTGTAGATTTCATAGTAAACATGAGAACAAAGACATGTAATTTAAAAATAATTAAAAGGAATAAGAATTAAAAAAGAAATGTAACATACATTAAATTGCCTAGGGTAACACTTGGTTACAACTCTCAAAAAAGGGGTTGTTGGAAATGGCCCTTTTTGCAGGGTTATCCCTAAACTTTTTGCTTTTTCCTCCTATTTTTTCCTGACCTGTTTGTGTTGGTTTTATGACTCCTGGTACTTTACCACTACGGATCAGTGCTAAAGTGCATATGCTCTCTGTGTAAACTGTTTTATGGATTGGTGTTAACATGATTGGCCCATTTGATTTATGTGTCAGTCCCTAGTAAAGTGCACTGCGAGTGCCAGGGCCCATAGATCAAATGCTGTTAGTGGGCTGCAGCACTGGATTGTGCCACCCGCAAACAGCCCGTAAAGTGTAACTCTGGCCAGCCATTGCAGAGCCTGTGTGCAGCCTGGGGCTGCCATGTCGACTTGGCAAGTGCACACACTTACCAGTCCCTAAACCTTCCCTTTTCTACATGCTAGTCACCCCTAAGTTAGGCCCAAGGTACCCCTGTGGGCAGGGCGCATTGTATGTGAAAGGTAGGACATGCCCTGGTGTGTGTGGCATGTCCTGATAGTGAATTACAGACTACTCAGTTTTTCACCATTGCAAGGCTACCTATTCCCATAGGCCAGAATGGGTAGTTTGATTATAACATCCTATAATCCTAACTGACCCAGGGAACATGGTAGAAATTTGAGTTTGGTATGCCTGAACTCAGAATGATAAAATACATCTTTTAGTGAAGATGGTTTTAACATTCTGGGTTTGAAAATACCACTTTTAGAAAGTAGGTATTTTCTTGCCTAACCATCCAGCCTGCCTCTGCTAGCTTGTGTATTGTCTGTCTGGTTTGTGATTGACAGGGGCTGTGGGAGACTCCAGGAGACAGGGTAAGTCAGCACGGGGTGAATAGACCTATCTGCACATAGATGGGTGGGAGGAGTAGCACCTGGGTCTGAATAGGGCTGTGCCTGCCTTCCACAATGCTGGCTCCACCTCCTGTGGTACGTCTGATGACCCTGGCCCATACTGACAAAGGAAGGAGGTGCACACTGGCAGAATGCACCCAGAGCTGGTTTGAACTAGGTACAGGCCCCTCTGCCTTTAGAGGACAAAGGATTTGGTGGTATAAATATTGGGGCCCAGACCCCAGAAGTTTAGATTACTTCTGAACTAAGGAACCTGCCAGGAAGAAGGACCGGGAAAGCTGGAGGAGGAGTACTGCACTATACTGCGTGTTGTGGGGTTGGCCTGCAGTGGTTGCTTCTGTCTTGAGTAGGGAAAGGACTGTACTGTGCTTGCATCATCCCGCTGTTAGAGTTTTCTCCAAGGGCTTGAAGTAGAGCTTGCCTCCTGTTGGCAGTCTCAGGGATAGAAAAGACTTCAAAGAAGTCTTTTGGATCAAGAAGACTGTCAAGAAGAAGAGGTGGAGAAGCTGTGAGGAGGAACTACCACTTTGCTCTGTGCTTTGCTTTGTTGGCCTGTAGTGGCTGCTTCTGTCTTGGGCAGTGAAAGGACTGGACTGAACTTTCTGCAATCTACTTTTGTGAGTTTCTCCAAGGGCTTGAGGTAGAGCTTGCCCCCTGTTCAAGAAGTCTCAGGAACAGCAAAGACTTCAAGCTTGATGCCGTCTACGTCGCCGCTGCCGACTCCGTGTCCTGAAGGCACCTTAGAGGGCCCCACCGCAATGCCGCACCGCGCCCCTGGTCTCACCGATGACGCCTGCTGACACCGCCACCGAGCCGCTGCTTGCACCGCGATCTGTGGGCACCGCACTCCGCACCGCCTCGCTTCATGACGACACCTTGGTATCCCCGACGACGGCGCTCCACGCCGGAATCGACGCCCTTGCTTGCACCGTGGTTCGAGGGCACCGCTCGTAAAGTTACACGTTGCACCGCCCTCATCCCACACTGCAGCCTTGGCCTACCGACGCCAGTGCCATCGACTCCAGTTCGTCAGCCGATGACAGCGCTTCAGCAACGACGACGACGCTGCTTGCACCATGACCTGCCAGCACCGTGACGAGCACCGCCTTCATCTCACACCGCGACCCTGGTCTCACCGATGACGCCATCTGCCGCCGCTTGCACCGCGACCTTAGGGCACAACACACCGCACCGCTGCACTTTCACCGCAGCACCCGACGCCTGCCGACGCCAGCGCTCCTGACTTCAACAAAGAGGAGTTCGATCTGCAACGCGTGTTACTTCGAGGGCCCCGACAACTCCTGCACCGACCTCCGAAACCGACGCCTGAAGACACCGTCTCTTCGGAAGCTGAACGAGAGGTCATCGACGCCCTACATTTCTGAAAGGTACTGTTTGCGGGTCTTCCCGATGCCGTAGCTGGCCTGCGACGCCGCGGTCAGCCAGAAGTGTTTGGATTTGTTTGCTCACGACGTCGTGATAGCCCCGGACAGATCTACCGACATCAAGGAACTGTTTTACAAGGTTATTTTGATAACTATAGAATTTTAAGTACTGTATTGTGGAATTTTATTGTTTTGGTCTTGTCTTAAGAATATAAAAATATTGGATATTTTTCTAAAATGGTGTGCTGTCCTTTTGTAGTGCTTACACTGTATTACTGTTGGATATGTGCAAATGCTTTACACACTGCCTCTAAGATAAGCCTAACTGCTCGTGCCAAGCTACCAAGGGGGTGATCAGGGGTTATTTTAGGAGTGTAACTCCCTTACCTTGACTAGGAAGAAGAGTCCCTATTTGGACAAAGGTGCAAGCCCTGGCCAACTAGAGACCCCCATTTCTAACAGGGGTCCTACCAAGGATTAAAGTGACCTGTGCTTCAGTGTCAGTACAAAACAAAGGTAGCGGCGATAAACTCCCACATAAAGTTTAACATGTCTCCTATTATTTTCATGTTGTTATTGTTTTTTTTTTTTTAATATTGCAAAATTGTCCAAGAACATTAGGAAACATTCTCTCTCCTCTGCCATCCGGATTTTAATGTTTTTAATTCCAAATAGATTTTTTCAGTAAGAAGGCCCTCAAGGATTGGCTCGTTTTGGAAGTCTTTGGATGGGGACTGCCTGGAAATTAATTTAAATTACTTCCTTAAGTCTGTAATTTGCTTGATTAATATAAACGTTTTGATGCTAGGAGAAGTCGCATTGTGGCATTACCTTTGGATTGCCTTTACATGCTGCCTATTTCTATTTGTAAACAAGATATGCTCTGGGTCAAGCAAACATTTATAAACAATAGACGACTTGACTGGAAAAGCAAATAATGATCTAAACCTACTATCAGACTGTATGTAGTTCTGAAGAACACCATCGATGTTGAATCCTATTTATTGAGGGCACATGGCCCCTTGAAAGGTCTCTTTTACTGTTGGCTCTTTTCTTAAATACATTTACACTGTTGAAATTATATACTTTTTTAATGAGGGCCTGATAACAATACCACAGGGTACGTTATTTTGTCAGGTGTGATAAATAATACCAATTACAAGTCTGTGGGGTATAACATTCGTATTTTGGTGTTTCACGCATCAAGTTCGCATGATATGGTAAATACTGTATGCTTTTCCCCTGTTAAATTTCAGCAGATGTGACCTTCTGAAATTTCACGCATCCACTAATTATTGCAATGCGTTAAATACCCTCAACCTTGGAATTCCGACTCACTCATAATCAGTCCCTTAGTGTCTGGTATTTTGAAAGATTTTCAAGTTCATGATTAGTTAAAAATAATCGAAAAAATGTTTTATAAACTGACTTTTTGGTTAACCCTTTAAACCCCATTCAACACCTTTTCAAGTGCTTATATCTTCATACTACTGAACCACATTTGTACAGCAGCTTTTGTTGTGGGTGAGTAGGTAAGTGAAGGAATGGGAAAATGTCTGAATGGATTAGTGAAGGAATGAATGGATGAGTGAAAGGGTGACAAGATGGATACTGAGAGAAAGGATGGATGGATGAGAGAGTGAGTGGAAGGATGCATTAGGAAAAGGGTTCATAAATAGATGTAGGGGTGGAATGGTGGATGTATGGGTGGAATGGTGGATGGGTGGGTAAAAGGGTGGATGGATGAGTGAAAGGATGGATAGATGAGTGAAAGGGTGGATGATGGGTGAGTGAATGGGTGGGTGGATGAGTGAAATGATGGGTGGATTGATGAATTGATAAGTGAAATAGTGAATGGATGGATGGATAAGTGAGAGGGTGTATGTAAGGATGGATGAGTGAGTGAAAGTGAGGGTAGATGGGCAAAAGGATGGATGGATGAGTGAAAGGGTGGATGGATGTGAGAAAGGGTGGATGGATGAGTGATAGGGTCAAAGGATCGATGAGTGGATGTATTGTTGAGTGGATGTATGGGTGAAAGGTTGGCTAAGTGAAAGGGGAGGGATGATTTACAGGATGGATGGGCCAATGGGTGTATGGATGAGTAAAAAGAAGGATGCAAGGATAGATGAGTGAAAGAATGCTTGGATGAGTGAAAGGGAGTGTGAAGAGCTGTAAGAAAGGACAGATGGGTGAGTAAAATGGTGAATGGATGGATGAGTGACTGGGTGAATGGATGGATGGATGAGTAAGTGAAAGGATGTCTGGATGGGTGAGAGGGTGAATGATGGATGGATGAGTGAGAGGGTGGATGGGTGAAAAGATGGATGGATGATGGATGAATGAGTGAAAGGGTGGTTGGAGGGATGGATGAGTTAAATGATGGATGGAGGGATAGGTTTGGAAATGGTTGAATAAGTTCGGATATAGATGCTCACACAGATGGAAGGGCAGAATGAATGGTGAAAGTCTGAATAACAAATGAAAAAATGAATGTATGCCACACCCCCGGGTGACGCAACTCACCATCCCAAACCAACACATGATGTTACGGAGCAAAAGCAGAACTAGGGTTTGAAATGCTCCTTCTGCCTGCCAAAAAGCAGAAACAAATTCCTTTAATGGCGCAGTGGTACCAGAAGAGACGTTCCACTGTTGTGCCACAGGGCGGCGCTGCTCTTGTGCCACTGGGAAACAGTGAGAGCATCTCTCACCTGCCCAAGGCCATGAGGGATGCATGAGGGTACAGCTCTGTGCAGCCCTTCTGGAGGGAAAGGTGGCCAAGACAACATAACCTGCACTTGCAGACAACAGCACCTACGTGACTCGAGCCCCTTTCACCACAAATGTTTTTTTCTTTTAAAATTTTGCACCCCTAAGAATACTGCACCCTGGGCAACCACACTGGTGGCTCTGCCCACGCTTACACCACTGCCTACTATTATGGATAATGTTGCAGCGTGGAACATCAAATTCCCCCTTCAACACAGATCAAATACCTCAATAGTAAATTCACTCAACTACATTCATTGGTGGGGCCCATAACACCAACACTCACACTCCGTTGATCTGCTTTCCTAGAGGAATAAGCTTCCAAACGCTGACATGAAAGGAATATCTTTACCTAACTTCTAAATGCATTGACTCCAACCCTGAGATATTCCCCTCATAAGGAGATTAATAATGTAGTTGTTAAATATGGTTTTAGTGACTAAATTCATTTATTTATACTTTACTCATTAATCTAGATTTCTTCTTCAAATAATCGACACAACACATTTGTCAATTAATCAAATATCATTTATCTAAGAAAATTGCAAATTGTTCGAAATCATCATCAGAACCGCAGAACCTCTTATTTACCTAATCTGGCTAAAAGTCGTCCTCTAAGTCAGTCAAGTCGTGGAAAACCTTAAATTTCATCAAAGTCAGGCTGCAATTCAGTCTCTCAAAGATTCAGGATAACAGCTGTCCAGCAGTGTCACCGTCCTCTCCGTCAGCATAATGTCAGGAAATCGAGTTCGTCAGAGAAGAAGAATTTTTTCGTTCAATTCCCTACCTACTTTTATAATGAAAATAATGTCAAAAAGTATCAAGATTGGGGTTTTAGAAAGTTCTGATTGGTCGTCTTGGGGTAAAGCGGTAAAGTTCTCACAAAGTCTGCAAAATGAAGTCATCGCACCTGCTGGTTCCGGTTTTAAAACAGTTCATTGTCTTGTCGTTAGCGAAGTTCCCGGAGCAACCTTGAATAGGGCATCATCTCCTGGGGTCAGGACTAGGCCACTGTTGCTGGCGGTAACGCATGTGCACTTCACCCAGAACCTCGTGTTGTCAGGAGCACTCACGTTCAACGTCTCGTTCAGCCATTTTGACTAGGCCGAAATGGACAACTTAGGCAAAACAAACATAAAAACGTAATTAAAACATAGAAATGGCTAATAAAATGTTAATCCCTCGCTAATACCCTTATGTGTAAGTAATTATCTAGCAGAAAGCAACATTCAAAGCGTTTATACTCACTTAATAAAGCACAATTTACAATCACATCACAAAAGCAACATATATCATGCAATATTCTAATTTTCTACTATTAGTATGTGTACATGTGTTAGTTTACAATCAGTTTAGCAATGCAAAGTGCAATTCCCACGTGTTATTCTTTTGTTAACATGATTGCTAAGAATTTCACTGCAAACCAATTAATAAGATTACTATTAGTTGATTATTCAAATTAATATAAACATGCAGAATGGGGGGGTATACAAAATTTTGTATTACCCGCTCCAGCAATAACATCTGACTCCTACACCTTGTAGCCATCAATGTCTTAAGTAACATTTCCTACACATTGACTTTCACATTTATGAGTCATTGTCTCTATATAATATGTGTGTGATGTAATGCACTCCGACACCCTGCCGTACATACTTCGAATGAGTAGCTCTCATTTTGATTTAGATGGCACGCAAAGCCAGCTTTCATGGCTTTGAGTATCCTCATAGATCATAACTAAGGTGATGCAGTGCAAATCGCTACGTCGCCTTACTCTGCACCCCGGAGACATAATATGGGCACGGCAATGGGTTTTCCCACACAACACCAATGGAAATTGATGCTGTCCCAGATTGATACCATATGCAATAATAAAAGGAGGTATGGTGAAATAAAATATTGCCTGGGATCACACCATTTAGTCAAGCAAGGAAACTGGGATTGAACTCAGTTTTTCTGGTTTCTCATTGTGAATTCCAGACACTAGATGGCTATTACTTTCTCCTGTTTTACATCACAGTTCAAAGCTTTGTTTTTAATTTTTGCTGCATGAGGTTATAGTGTGAATGGCAGTGAAAAGCCTCAAGCAAACTCGGCTCTTTTTGGTCTTAAGGGTCTAAGAGGACCTCAGGGTGAGCCAGAGGAAGGCATCTGTCTCAAGCTTGGCTTGAACCTTCAGTCACTTAACCAACATTAAAGCCCGCTGGGCATGGATTTGAATTTGAATTCCAAAAAAGGCATCTTACCTTTTCATCGTTCTTGGATTGTTAAAATAGCTAACCCAATCCAGCAAAACTATAAAATATCCTGTAGCCTGTGTAATGTAGAACACAAATGTATATATTTAATTTAAACAGTTTTCAAGCAATGCTAAGTTTACAATATGTTGTATACTAGAACCCCTATAAATAAAAGTCTCAAAAGTACAGAAGGGCATCAGTTATGTTGCTTTTATTTAAATGACAGCACTTGCAGATATCTTAATTATGGTGTGCGCTATGAAGTGATGGTTAGTCATTCAGAATTAGGCATAGCTTTAAAAGCATCATCAATGATGCTTTTCAAAAACCTTTGAGATATATTTGTTAAGTGTTGTAGTTTGTAGTGCCCATCTTTGTAACATACTTAAAACTTCTTGTTATATGAACTTAAGTGGTTAAAGCTACCGATTATGTATGGCCTAGTTAATTTTGAAATGTATGGTAACTCCTGTACAGCACATATCCACATTGCAAGCCCCACAACCACAACATTTTACCCAGGCAAATTTCAACAGGTTTCCCTTACCAAAATTTACCTGAGAAATGTACCTGAGAAAAATTTTGCTGGAGGATAAGTGCCTTGTAAATTACCGAGCATGCAGGTTTTGTTGCAGAGAACACTAAAATCTGTATCTTATGCCCCATTTTCCGACAAAACTCACAATTGATGCTATTTATCACACCGGATATATTGAGACCCACTCTTAGTATCTAACTTAACATGTGCAATATATATCACACTCTCCTCCAAGGCATTTATAATCAGGGCCTAAGTAGAATTACGCAGTTCACAGTACAAAATTTTGCAGTTTAAATCAGCACAATTTTCAATGTGTTTTGGGGAAATGTATAGGAATGCAATATTGTTAGATACACTTAAGCTTGGAATGGTGCCAAGAGGAGTGAGAGATGCAACTACCTACCACCAGTACATAGGTGACTGACTTTGTGGGGTTGTTAGGATTTGGGACTGCTTTGTAGTAGGGTTGTCACTTTTTACGGAATAGACAGGTCTTTAATGCATCCCTCAATCTGAGGTACTTTTGGATGTTTCTTATCTTTGCAGGGAGTGTGTTTTAAAATGTTGCTATGTGGCAGAGAAGGAAGTTCCATCAGTGTGTAGCTTCCAAAAGGAAATGAATGAGGGCTGGGATGCCAGTTTTGAGGCCAGAGTTCTAATCTTTGTGTATCAGTGAAGCTTTGTTTAGATTCCCCTGTTGGTAATGAAAAATGATTTGAAAGAAGAGCATCTGACCAAGTATTTTGGGAGCAGGAAATACTAGAAGAACCCCTTGGAAGCAGGATCTGCCCATCATCTACATAGGGCCTCAAGGCAGACCTCTCATGATCCTCACTATAATATTTACATTTAGCTGAGGAGACTGCAGGAGGGAATGTGGAAGGGAGAAATGACTTCTTCGAGGACAGAGGCCAGCATGGTTGTCTTGTCTTCTGCAATAGTTTATAGGGCAGAAGGCTATGTTAGCAGGATGGGCAGTGATTAAAATGGAAAATACTTGTGAAGGTATTTTCTGTCTCTGTAGTAATTGCTTCCTGCTCAGATGAGCCAATATGTTGACTTAAATGAGGTTGAGATTAGATTTGTAGGGCCTAGCGATTGTGCCGAATTTAGCCCCATCATTTTTATTAGACGACAGATTCATGCCTCCAAAGTTCTTTCTGGTATTACTTCATCATACTGCTACTAAGCTTCCACCCCAAGAAGTCTTATTTCATACGGCATTTGCTTCACACAAGAATTTAATAGAAATCTGCAAACATTGTTATCAGTAAATACATTCTCATTCTTTGAGCACTGTTGCAAATTATTTTCATGAATGTTATTGCTTTTTAATAATCTGCTCCCATTTTTTTTCAGCAGTAATTTGCAGGTTTGAATGTCAGCGCTGAGCTGCCATGGCATTTATTCAAAAAATGGCAGCAATAGCTGTAGTGGCATTAAAGGCTGATCCCTTTACCCATGCTTAGCTCCACAACAGCTACGTATTTGCTGCCCAGTGGCTAGGTAAAGGGACTGGAATGTAAACAATACATAAGACTTTTAAAGCTCTGTTTATTTTCTGATCCCTTCACTTAGACAAGGGGTACTGAGTGCAGTGTGACGATTGCCAAATGGAAAACTAGATCAACATCTCTTACCCTTGGTAATCCCAGATTGACACCCATCTGTGATGTGGGGATATCATCTATAATCAAGCTTGTGTGCTCAGTTTCTATCCTTCATGTATGTTGTTAGAGCAAATCTTATCAAACATGGGTAGTGTTTCTTGCTAAATGACTACCCAAGCATTTCAAATTGAAAAATATTTGGTGGGAGTTGTCACAAAGTACCAAATAATATACATTCAACATTCTTTGTGCTACAGAGCTAGGATATGTGACAGCTTCCCCCAAACAGCTACAACACTCTTTGTCATAGTATTCAGAAAATAGCACAAAAGTATTGTGCGCAGATGAATGGAGCATGAACAGAGCAGTAACTAAATAAATGTGCTTATACTGCATTATTTGCTTCCGATTTTCAAAACCTGCCTTTGGTGGAAGGATGGTGAAATATCTTTAAAATATTTTTTTAAGACTAATTAGGTTGACACATCTTGGCCAGAGTATTTGGAGTGTGCGATTTGCCCGAGATTGTGATGGAAAATAGAATCTGGTGTTTCACATTGCACCAGGTTTACTGGTCTAATGTGTATTAAAGTAGAACATGTGCCATTCACTGTGCTAAAATTCCTGGAGAGCCCCAAAATCATGTTATGCCGAGAATAATGTTACTGACCCGGTGTGCTTTAAAATGCACTAGTTTCCACATGCAGTCTCAAAGAATGACTCAATGTTTTACGCACTACATCGGAAAAGCGAAGTGAGACCCTCACAAGTAATTTTGATTCAGCTCTTATGATGTCTCTCTTTCCACTAATCCGTGTGTTAGCCCCTCCCGAAATTTGGGTCTAGTTGCGCCCCTGACTCTTATATTTATTTTATTATACAGTTAATCATTCCATCTTCTTTGTAGGATCACAAGCTGCAATCAGTTCCATTAAAAGAAACCTTCAACAAATAATGTTATTACTTATGTATATGCAATTATGGAAGCTTATGATAATCAACAAAGGGGAACTTTAGTATTGTACAACACAGATCAGCTCCAGTTTTCTATCAGATTACCAAATTAAAAGTATATGTGAAAAACGTAATTTTTCATTAATAACATCTACATAGTTACCATCCTTACCACATCTTAATCGTCTTTCAGAAAGAAAACCACTGGGGTTCTCCTCACATTGTAATTCATGATTTCTGGAATCGTTTTTCTTTCTGTTCTTCAAGATGCAAATGAAAGATATTGCTCGGCATTTTCCAAAACATTTATCATCTGAGAAAATTGCATTTAGAGAGCTTGAGAATTAAACGTTAAAAGGAATTGAACTGACTGTCAAGCATGCAAAATGCTCTGTCAGTTATTATTAGGAAAACGGTCTGCAAAGCCTTCGGCACTTTTTTTCATCATCCTTTTATCCCATCTCTGAGTTTAACATTTTTAATTAAAAATCCTCTGGCCTCGCCCAGCTAAACAACTGATTTAGGGCTAATTTGGTGTTAACTGTGTGACCAGGAAACATGAATATTTTTTCTCAAAATCTGAAGGCTGACATTTCTATATTTTTTTTAAAGGAGTTGGGAAAAGAAACTTTTTGCCATCATTATAAAATGGGATAGGGGCTAAGTAATTAGGTACCAATTTTACTTAAACTTTGGGGCATATTTACAAGGAGCTTGAGCTGCGGCTGCATCATTTATTTTGATGCAATGGCAGCGCTTTCTTTGCTCTATATTTACAAGGTGATGCATCTAGCCATGTGCTTCGCTTTTGGTCGGCCTGAATTGGCTTTTACCTTTGTCGCAATTGGCTGCATGGCGTTAGTTTTGGTATAAGCACGGTAGGCGTTCCCACCTAAAACCCCCTATAAAACAGACACGGTGGTATTAATGACATTTTGTAAAAGTGACACATCTCCGGGAAGCGGGCCGCTGAGCTTGAAATGCGTCAGAATTCCTAAGTCTCTAGAAGTATGAATGACGCATTGGCCGTGGCATAGGTATCTGACCAGCTGAAGTGACTTGAAACAGTGTAATATGCTATCAAGTCACATCCCCTAAACAGGTTAGTGCACAAGGTAGGTAATACAGTAACTATCGCATCACACACCATCACTCACTTTGTACTTTCACATAATATGTGACAAATATGTAGACACAGTGGTACACATAAGTACACTATGTCCACTTGTATGCGTGACATCCAGGACCAATGTAATAGAGTGCAAGGTGAGTTTTTTACCTTTTCACACTCTATTACATTGATCCCCACACATGAGAATACTAGCATCAGTCAAAAATGAGGCATCGCCTCTGATTTCAGACTCATTGTTGTAGTTGTGTAAGTCATATGACCAACAACAGCAATGCACCACATTTGGGTCAGATGCCTTATGCCATCCTACCCACGGATGAGTCCGAAATTCTGATGCATCCTTGGGACTTTACACCATGGAACCCCGTATTGTAAATACGGCGCATACACGTTGTCGTAAGATTTTTTTGCCGCAGGTGCACAAAACATTTTGTAAATAGTGCCCTCAGTATTTAAGTAAACAGGCAAATATA
The DNA here is from genome assembly GCF_964204655.1 of Triturus cristatus. Lineage (NCBI taxonomy): Eukaryota > Metazoa > Chordata > Amphibia > Caudata > Salamandridae > Triturus > Triturus cristatus. Next base: position 577,699,488 of record NC_140593.1, on the reverse strand, counting down.
TAAACCAATAGCTCTGGCTTGCATTTTGAGTCCTGAATAAATCATTTAAAAAGCCTGCCACTGTGAAAAAAACAAAACAAAAAAACAATTACTTTCTCTAAACATTGCATCTATGAGATAAAAAAATTAAAGGGTAGAGAATCAGGGCACATTTGAGATGTTAAATAGACCCTTCTGAATTACAATAGCATAGGCGAATGAGAAATACTGGTCTGGATGGAGCCAAAGCCCACTCCATGTATATGCAAAAGAATAGGGAACCATGGTCCTGATTCCCATAGGTAAACATGCACTTTTGTGTAACTGTACTACTTTTTGGTATTCACAAAGGTAAACTTAGACCAAAAGTCTAACTTTACTATTTTTCAGTATTCTCAAAAGTAAACTCAGACCAAAATCTAACTTTACTAGTAGTAACTTAGCTTTGTGAATACTAAAAAGCAGTAAAGTTAGACAAAAGTGTACGTTTACCTTTGTACTAGGGCCCAATATCTCCAGCAGACAGCTACTCTATCAAACTAGCCCTAGAACACACATAACTCTTTAATTAAACACTATCTGAGCCTTAACTTGAGTGCAACTAATCCAAAATGCTTAACACTATGCATTGAAATTCAATTCGTGAGGTAGTGAACACACCAGCCTCATCTGGTGTTAAGCTCAATGACTAGATACATTGTATGACTAAATGAAGGAGAAGGCCCTTGCTGACAGCACACAGCCCCAAAAAGGTCCTTTTAGGATGACCTCCAAATATAATTGCCATTTAGTCAGCTAAATGTTCCACGTTGTCTTTGCGTGGAGTCCATCACCTCACACAGGAGATTTGGAATGCAGGTTCATTCTCGTCAATTTTCATGTCCAGATGTATTCATAATTCTTTCAAGTTAAAGTGGCATGCAAATTAGATACAATGGTTTTACGCTGTTCTTGAAAAATCAGTCTGTCTTCCCTGGAGGCATCCTAAAAGCCAAAAGATATGTGAAGATCACCTGACCTCTAGTGAAAGCTCTAATCAAAGACTTTTGTCAATGCTTCCTATTTTATGCAGTTGCCATTCATGACTGGCGGAAGAGGTATATCAGATGTTTTTTTCAATGTGTATATAGCTGTTTGCAAATGAGTGTGGAAGTAGTATTCTTATTAAGAGTAACAGAAATCTTTAGCAGCTGGGCTTAATCAAATGGGTTTAGACCTGCCAGCCTTACGGTGGTCTTCCCCTAAATATTTGTTCTACAACCTCCTATTTTTCTGAATATTTTGTGCTGGCCTTACGACTCTGCACCTTTTTCACTGATAACCAGTGCTAAAGTCCTTGAGCTCACCCCTTTAAACATGATAAAATTGGCTTACAGCTGATTGGCTTAATTAATGTACTTATAAGTCCCATAAACAGTGCTAAAGTGCTTGTGCTTACCTCTTTAAACATGATAAAATTGGCTTACACCTGATTGGCTTATTTAATGTACTTATAAGACCCTAGTAAAGTAGTATAACATATACCCAGGGCCTGTGAATTAAATCCTACTAGTGGGCCGACACACTTATTGAGCTTTACACTAACTCATGGTGCCTATAGCCAGGTTAAAACCAGGGCAGGGAAGACAGGAGATTCCAAGCGCTTTGAAGGGAAATCTTTAGAACCGTTTCCAACTTCAAAAAAGGCACCAGGTATAGAAATAGGACCTTCAGGCCCACCTCTTAAGTTCACTTTCTGGACACGCTGAAGGGTCTGGCCTGCTTTGCACTTCAGGAGACTGACTGCTTTGCTGCACCTGGAAGCACTGTTCTGCTGCCTGAAGCATGCCTGGAACCCACAGATGTCTGCTCTGCTGCTTAAGCCCTGTTCCACTTCTTGAACACAGGATTATTAGAGTGGCTCAGAGGCTAGTTGACTGGCCTCTTGTTCAGAGCCTCAGGAACAGAAGTATCCAACCATCTTGATCCCACACCTGGACCCAGCCTGAGTGAGTGTTGATCCTCCAAGTGGTGCCATTCCAGTCCTGGAACTTAGAAGTGGAGCTAAAGGTGCCCAGCTGGCCCTACCTAAAACTTGGGACTTAGAAACTCTTGGGGTAAAAGGTTCTCCGAAAACCAAGAGGAGACCAGGACCTACCTACCTTTCTCTGCCCAAGGAGCATCATCAGCCTGACTTCACGGCAGCTCCCACTGCGTTCTTCTCAACAGCAGATTATCCTGTTCCGCTGGAATTTTACCTTCTCAGACAATTTTTGTTGAAATTTAATGTAAGTATGAACGTAACCAGCTCTGGTCCTTATTAGGCCTGGGCTAAAATTCCGTTCCGCTCGCGGAAATTGCGATAATTTGCCATTTTCGCGTTCCGCGGAGAGCGCGAAAATGTCAAAATTTCCGCAATCCGCATTTTACTGGAAATTTTTTGCTTGCTCGCGCTGTAAAATAATACATTCTTGCGTGCGTGCGATCACCTTACCTGAATCCCCGCGTTCGCCGACAAGTTTTCCCGATCCGGTAGCGTTCTCCACGAGATGTTGGATTGTTGGTAGCCATTTGCGCTGTCTCGCGACAGTTCGCGCCCGCAGTAACGTCATTCGTCGCGCGATCACGTCTTTCTTCTTGTGTTCATTCACCGCGAGACGAGTGAAAACAAGATGGCCGCGTCCGCGAGCAACCGCATGGGTAAGTTGGTGAGCCGCGACCATGCAGAAAATACCGCGAACGGGCGGGAAAAAAACTTCTGCATCTTCGCGATATTTCCGCGTGTTTGCGGAGATTTTTAACATTTTCGCGATAATTTGCGAAAGTGAATTTTGCAAATTCCGCCCACCCCTAGTCCTTATCCACTTCTTGTTACCAGACCCGAGCTTAATTTTTCGATTTTGACCCAGTCTACCACGTTTAGATGTCTGCGGTTGGTGTTTTGATCTTTTTAGTCACTAGTCTTAACCATAAACATTAAAAATACATTACTCCGGATCTACTGATTACATTTCTGTCATTTTGATGTCAAGTAATTTATTAAAATTTACTCTATTGTTCTAAATTGGAGCAGGATTTTTCTTGTGTTGTGTTTTTCTTTTATTACTGTTTGTGTACTGCATAAATACTTTACACGTTGCCTTTAAATTAGCCTGAATGCTTTTGTGCCAAATTACCAGAGAGTTAAGCACGAGTTAATTTTGCGACTTTTGTGGTTCATCCTGACAGAGGTTGTCGCTGTTCCCTGAGCAGGGTCAACACTCAACCAACAACCCAATTTCCCACACAGGGGATGTCTTTGGGAGGCAATTATTTTAAGAAATGCCCAAATATATCTGTGGGTTTACTTTTTCACAAAGACCTGGCATAATGTACCAAGTGATTAAAGGTTATGGTTTTTGGTTGAGCACTAGGGCGGAAACACTGCTTCCCAAGCTAGAGACATATTCCTGCTCCAGCCTCTTCATGTAAAGGATTATTTGAGTGGAACTGCACTATTGCTCCCAGATGAGATTATGGATCTGGCATTCTAGCAACTTAAAGATAGACAGTTAAATCCTTTCCACTCTATGGGCCAAGCATTACTCCTTATCTTTATGGTCTATACTTCAAAAGGGGTTATCAGCTCAAAATCAAGAAGAAGCATCTTAGCAATGTATTGTGATTCTCCCCTTCTCTTAACAAGCAGAGGGCTAGCCTGGTAAACCAAAAATAAGTCAAAAGCACTGTAACTGACTTTCAAAGTTCTCAATTCTTGGGTTGGCAGCACTAACCTTCTGGTAAAAAGAAAAGATAAGGAATCTTTAAACTCTCCAAAATGGACAACTCACTAGTTTTCAAGGAAAGAACACACCTTCTGAGGAGCAACTTTCAAGAATGAGACTAACTCACAAGTGCCTAAATACCCTATCGAGTGATTAGCTGCGCTGTATAAATCCTGATTGATTGGTTGATTGACAAGCCCTGTGTACACTTACCAGGTTGACATCGTTAGAACCCTTTACCTCTCATTCTACAGCCAAGTCTAGAAGTAAAATGATACGACCATTTCCCATGATGTATTATCATATCCTATGATTTAACAAGCTGACAAGATCAGCAGTCCTTTATTTGAACAGTGTTGTGCATTTCATAATGCACTTTAAAACCATCCTGACAAGAGCTTAGAGAGAAACACTAATCTTTACGTCTGTGTTTCAGAGGGTAAGTTTCACAATAAAAATATAGAAATAATGCATTATTCAATCATAAAAATGTCCATTTTTGAATTTTCATGTGAAAACGGCCTTATTAGTTTTAAAGCTGAATACACTCAAATTACCTCAAGTTCACAATTTCCTCAATGCCAAAATTGAAAAAAATACCTTCAATATAGCTGAGGAACGGAAACCACTATTCTTCTGTTCTAAGAAGCCAATCGTTCAAGGTCTCTTGAATTACAGGGTCTTGCCAATGTTCAAGAAAGGGTATAATGTATATGTTTACCTCTCCCTGACTCCATGGACTAGTTGTTAAATCATACTCAAGTTTGAGTAGCAATTACTTATCTGGCACATATTATGACCCACTCTTCCTGTCAGGGTAGAGCCAAGGAGAGTGGCCTGAAATTCATATTTATGTGAGTAATCACATTTACATGCATTTGTTTGTGGAGTACTAGGCAGACATTTCACACCTTAATTCAGTATCACACAAACTAGTCCCACAATTTATAAAATGTTACTGCCAACCAAAATGTATCCTTATTCAAAACCGTCAAGACGCATGCTGAAAGAGCCTAACAGCACACATATATTGAGTACAAGCAAAACAATGGCTCAGTGCTCTTAGGTCACAGGGTGAGAGACTCAAATTAAAGGGCACGCTCCTGAGGTGGGTATTAAATATGCAATATGGAAGCATGGAAGGACAGAGAATTATTGGAGACAAGGTAGGGTAGTTAATGGAGCCAGAGGCAAGTCGAATATGTGGGGGAGCAAAGAATGGCTCATGTCTAACAGGTGGGAAATGGACAGAGCAGGATAGGAATTTAGATATTTTGAGAAAGTAATCCTTTTTGCCCTGATCAACGCCATTTTTTGACTGACACTGGTGGTAACTGACTGACTGCGACCTGGCTTCTGCTAACCAGGGCCAGTGCTCTGATTAAAAGATATACGGTAATTAGGGGTTATTAAAATTGGTACTGACAACCTACCTGTATGTCCCTAGCATATGGTAGGGCATGTAGGTTTAGAGGCCCAACAGATTTAATGCACTCAAGTGTGTACTGCTGTGTTGCCTGCGGTCATTTTAAAAGTCAGCCTTGCTTTTCAAGCTGCTTTTAAACTGAAAGTATTTGCAAATTCAACCTTGGATTTAAAGGTACTTCCAAAATATGAAACAACCTTATTTTTATATATATGTCACCCCTAATGTCTACCCTAGGTGCCCCCAGGGTAGGGTGCCATATAAAAAATAAGCAGGGACATTTTAAAATATATTTTACATGCCCTTCTGAAGAAAATACTACCAATTTTGTTTTTCCTTATTGTAGCATTTTAGCTCCATAGGCTGAATACTGTAATAAAATAGAACTATTGACAGGAGTAAGCTAAAATAATATTTCAAGGACTTAAAAGAATAATAATGATAAATCCAACAACTTGCCCCTGTTGAATTTATCATAACTAATACAGAAAAGAAGTTATAGAACTTTCTTTTCTGTGAGCCAAAATCTAGCATTCCAGCAGCCTCTCAGTATTGACAGGTTGAGCCAAACTGCTTTGATGAGGAGATAAGTGGCCTGCATGAAGACAGAGGTTATCTGGTGGGGGAAATCTGCAGCTGCAGAGAACCGGCCAGGAAAGGTGCTGGGTAAACAAACTGGTCTTCAAATAGAGTAGGACGGTAAGGATGCAGGCCAGGCTTACCCCTTGTTACTGTGCATGTATCCGACAGCCAGATGGGAGCCCCAGGAATGGAATTTGTTTGTAGGAGATCTGGAAGGGGAGTGTGAAAAAAAATGAGCCACACCTGTAGGTTGGTTTAGCCAGATGCCAGACTCAGGGAGAGAGTGTCTCTCTTTTGAATTTGATAGTACAGTGCTTTGTGCACACGTTGGAGGAAGCTGTCATACTATTGGGTGGCACCCTGTACCCCATTGATCAGGGGTGCCCCCATGCTTGATGCCTTGAAACATTGGATAAATGTGGAGCAGTTCAAAGCCACTCAGATCCCCTGACTGAAACTTCAAGAAGATGAAGGCCTGACCTGCTGAAACCCTGGCCGCCACCAAGAGGACTACACTCTGAATGACTGCACCTGTTGCACAATGTCGTGGTCTAGTATGTAACGAGAGCCACTAACCTGAAAGCCGGATACAGCAGGAACGATGCTAGATAATCTCCTCCCCTAAGAAGTGACACTTGCTCGCAGCGTATAAGCACGGCACAAATGCCACCCCTACCGGGGAAGGGAAAAAAGGGACAAAGGAAACAAAAACAGAGTTGTCGCCTGTACTTTGGACCCACTTGGCCAGAAGGGTGCTCTTTCTTGTCAGCGGATACCTCTATGCCCTGCAACGAGAATATGACATACATTCAGCAGAGGACGCAGACATGCACTTCTAATCCCCTCTCAACTCCACAGGTGGACACTTACAATTGGTAGTGACAATGAAGGGGTCTGAGCACGAGGCAAGTTCAGTAAATAAATAACACCTCTATTAGCATGAAGTTCAGAACACAGTCTCGAAAATAGAGGAAAGGATACTTATCCGTCCGTCGCGTGCTTATCTGTTATGCCTGGACGTCGTTCTGGTTCAAGCTGAAATCCAGCGCTATCATAAGCGCTCCCTGGGATCCGCATTCAGTGTCATGCAGAATTCCAGCGCTTTCATACGCGCATCAGGTACTCCGCATTCAGTGTCATGCAGAATTCCAGCGCTATCATAAGCGCACCATGCGCTTCGTATTCAGTGTCAAGGTTACGGTCCTCCGGCAACTGGAGGGTTGAAGTGGCACAGGGAAACGAGGTGCAGAGGAGTTCGTTTCCGCTGCTGTGCCTCGTCGTAATTCACACCGGAAGGGAACAATGGCCAAAGATCTCCCAGTCCTCCGACGGGGCTTGGAGCCTTAGCGGTTTCGTCGTGCTCGAAGTCAGTGCGTCGGGAAATTGACGCTGCGCCTGCCCTACGTCCGCCCCCTGGAAGGGTCGGAGATGAAGTAGAGGAAGAAGCAGGGGGCATGCGCAGTGCTCTCCGCCGTCGCAGTGAGCCTGCGTCGGTCTCCTGTGGGGAAGCGAACGTCTCGGTAGTTAAGCCCGTAACTGCTTGGGGACTTGGCTGGCGTCACGGAGCTTCCGAACAGACTGCATACAAAGGTCTCTCCAGGAGGATTCGGGAATGGGGATCTCCTCTCGGAGCGTGGCAATTCGTGGCGTCTCTTCTGGACTCAGGTACTTGAGTGACAAGCACCGAACAGCGTGGGGGCGGTGCTTTTATATTGTACTCAGATCTACCCCCTTGCACCTTGGGAACGGTAGTTTAATAAGCCCTTACATCATTCATGCTCACACCGTACCTGCTCTATTGCGCCCCCTCTGTTGGGCCATGACAGGACCCCCTCTCAATGTCCGTCGTCTCGGCGGACCTCCTGGTTTAGACGGGTGTTGGGTATGGAAACGTCTCACCAGTATGGGACAGTGTAGATTACTCTTAGGTTCCCAGGATCTGTCTTCCGGCCCATAACCCTTCCAGGCTACTAAGTAGTGTACCTTACCTCGCAGTACCTTGGAATCTAAGATAGCCTGTACCTCATATTCCTCCTCCCCTTCTATGTCTATTGCAGAGGGTTTCACGGGAAGGCGTGCGGTAGCGCGGCAAGGTTTCAGAAGGGAAACATGGAACACCGGGTGGATACGCCATGAGGGTGGCAACATGAGTTTTATGGCTACGGGACTGATGATTTTACTAATCAGATAAGGACCTACATACTTGGGTTGTAGCCTAGTGTTTCCCTTGATCCTCAAATGTTTTGTACTCAGCCAGACTTTATCCCCTACAGAGTATGTGGGTTCTGGATTCCGTTTCTTATCGGCCTGTGCCTTAACCCTTGCTTGAGTTTCTTCGAGATGTACCCTGGCAGTGTCTAACACTTGTTTTAGGTGTGCGTGGTGTTCTTGAATGGAAGGGAGTTTCGATATAACGGGATTATCAAACGGTAGCATGTTGGGATGGAAACCTAAGAGACAAAAGAACGGAGAACATCCCAAGGAGGAATGGGTGGCATTATTGTACGCAAACTCCGCTGTCCATAGAAGTGTACTCCATTCGTCCGCATGCATCAGGGTGAAACATCTGAGGTATTGCTCTAAGGTTTGATTGAGCCTTTCAGTCTTCCCATCTGTCTGAGGATGATAACTAGACGATAGTCGAGCGTCCACTTTCATTACTGAGCACAGTTCCTTCCAGAATCTGGACGTGAATTGGGTCCCTCGGTCTGTGATCACGACGGCTGGTACTCCATGTAATCTGACCACCTGTTGTAGGAAGATCGTGGCGACTTCTGCGGCCGTGGGTAACTTGGGGAATGCAATAAAGTGTCCCATCTTGGTTAGATGGTCTATGAAGACCACAATTGTGTTGTTTTTACCGCTAGGCGGCATTTCCACGATGAAATCCATGGCGATGGTATGCCAGGGGGCCGGTGGCGTAGGAATAGGCCTAAGGAGACCACTGGGTTTTTGATGGGAGGCCTTAGCTTGAGTGCAGACGGCGCAATCTGCCACATAGGAGGCGGTATCTTGTTTTACTGTTTCCCACCAGAAATAGCGCGACATTGCTTGTTCGGTTTTTTGTCTTCCGCCATGACCGGCAAGGGTAGTATCGTGGACCCAGTGTAAGGCTTGGTCTTGCAACGGTTTGCTGGGAACGTACAACTTATCGTCATGAAACAGCAGCCCTTCTTTGTGTGTTCTCCGTGGAGGCCCTTCTTGGACCCAGGCTGTCGTATCCATAGTCTTCACGTGTCTTTTGACTTCGTCAAGGAAGAGCTGAGTGGATATGGATGCCGTTGATTGAGTAGGAAAGTTGGCCTTCTGTAACATCATAGGAGTTTCTTCTTCTTTCTCTGATACTGCAGAACCCTCATATTCTGGCCGAGACAAGGCATCTGCCTTACCGTTTTGTGGTCCTGGTCGATATTTAATGACAAAATCAAAATCTGCAAAAAACAGAGACCATCTTAGTTGTCGGGGTGTCAAGGCCCGGGCACTCTTCAAAAACAGGAGATTCCTGTGGTCAGTATAGATTTCGACTGTGTGTCTAGCCCCTAGTAGATGGTGTCTCCACTCCTCGCAAGCACATTTTATGGCCAACAGTTCTTTGTCCGAGGTGCTGTAATTTATTTCGCAGTTTGTCAGTTTCTTCGAAAAGAAGGCAACAGGGTGGAGTTGTCCGGTCTCCGGGTGACGTTGCGATAGGATGCCTCCTAACGGGTAATAGGAAGCGTCCGTTTCTAGCATGAAGGGCAGGGAGGCATCCGGGTGTCTTAATATCGGTGCTTCGGAAAAACTCCTTTTTAGGTCTTGAAAGGCTCCCTCAGCTTCAGCTGTCCATTTGAAGGATGCTCCTTTCTTCAGCAGGTATGTCATGGGTTGGATACGGGTAGAGAAGTGTTGGATAAACCTTCTATAGAAGTTCGCAAACCCCAGGAAGCTCTGAAGGGCTTTGACACTAGTAGGTGACTTCCATTCTTGAATGGCTTGTGTTTTCTTAGTATCCATGCACACCCCATTGGGACCGATGACGTACCCCAAGAATTCAACCTCTTGCGTGTGGAAGAAGCATTTCTCAAGTTTTGCGTAAAGAGAGTACCTCTGGAGCCTCTCCAATACGGCAGCTACACGGTGTATGTGCTCTGCAAGTGACGAGGAGTAAATTAAAATGTCATCGATGTATACGATGCAGGAGACGTCTAGTAGGCCCCTCAGTACCTCATCCATGAAGTACTGGAAGGCGGCAGGGGCATTACAGAGACGGAAGGGCATGACTTGGTACTCATATAAGCCAAACTTTGTTCTAAACGCCGTCTTCCACTCATCCCCCTGCCGCACTCTGACCAGATGGTACGCTCCCCTGAGATCCAGTTTCGTGAAGTATTTGGCTCCCTTCAGTTGGTCTAACAGTACCGGGATGAGGGGAAGGGGATACCTGTTCTTCTTGGTAATGCTGTTTAAGGCTCTATAATCTATACAGGCCCGCAATCCTCCTTCACGCTTCGGAATGAAAAATAAAGGGGATGACGCAGGAGAGGAAGAATGTCTAATGAATCCGTTGGCCAGTAACGAACTGAGATATTGCTGTAGGTAGGTCGTTTCTGCTTCGGTAAGGGCATAGACGCGGCTACACGGAATACTGGCCCCTGGTTCCAATTCAATCACGCAATCATAAGCCCTGTGCGGAGGTAGTTTATTGGCTTCTTGTTCATTGAATACGTCATGATACTGCCGGTATTCAGGGGGTAACTGTGAAGTACAACCTATGTTCGTGGAACATCTTCCACTGGCCAAGTATGTCGCGGGGTTGTCTTTCATCGGCAACTCTTCCTTTTGAATTAGAACACAGTGTTCAGTACAATAAGCTGAATTCAGTGATATTGTCCGTGCAGCCCATTGGATAAGAGGGTCATGGAGGGTTAACCATGGCATCCCCAATATCAAGGTAAACTGTGGGGCATCAATCAAATCGAAGTGGATGGATTCACGGTGATTTTCACCTATTGTCATCATGAGGGTTTGCGTGTGGTATGTTACCGGTCCTGACGTGAGCTCTGTGCCATCCACCGCCTTCACCATCTCGGGAATAGACTTTTTTACTGTTCGGAAACCTGCTGTCTTTGCATAGGTCTGATCCATAAAGTTACCGGTAGCCCCGGAATCGAGTAATGCATGTACCGATACTACCCCTACCTCCGTCGCTGCTAATTCCACACATACGTTGATATGAGCCACCGCACTTTGGATAGTATTAACAAGAGCAGGACAGACCTCTTTCTCCCGGGGCCTCAAACAAGGGGTCTCATTCTTGTCTGGGCTCTCTAGTTTTCCGACGGCTCAACCAGGGAGTCTGTAGTGTTCGTTTTTTGCGGGCCTGTTGTCTCTCTATATGGTGCCCGGGTTCTGGCCTTGCATTCTTTTATAAAATGCCCTGATTTCCCACAATAGAGGCATAAGCGTAGCTTCCTCCGCATTTCCTGTTCTTCTTGCTGCAGTGGACCCCGTATACCCCCAACTTGCATGGGTTCTACCCCGTCAACCATCTGAGAAGGAGTAGTACTAAGAGGTCGAGGTCGCGGGGCAGCGTAACGAGTTTCCGCTCTTGTTTTGTCCCCTCTTCTTTCCTGTAAGCGGTGTTCTAGCTGGACTGTGAGGTCAATGAGTTCATCGCAAGAGGTCGGGAGATGCACCACCTGCGCAAGGACGTCTTTCAACTCGCCTCTTAATCCCTGGTAGTATAAAGACGTTCGCTTCTCTTGGGGCCATTCTGTTTCAGAGACTAGTCTATTGAATGAAGTAATATAAGTTAATAAGTCTTGATTTCCCTGTCATGAGGTAGTTGATTCGCGGTCTAAGGAGAGGGAATGGGCCTTTCGGTCAAACAACTTGCGCATTTCCTCACAGAAGGAGTCAAAATCTCTCAGGGCCGGGTCATTTCGTTCTATGAGGGGGAAGGACCAACTGGCAGCGTCGCCTCCTAGATATGACATGACGAAGGCGGTCTTAGTCTGGTCGTCGGGAAATATCGCAGGTTTGCACATGAAATGCAACTTACACTGCCCCATAAAGATGCCAAATTTCTTTGGGTCCCCAAAGAATCGTTCGGGAGGGGCTAAAGGCAGATGTGCTGGCTGAAGGACCTGTATGGTGGAAGGTCCCCCTTCTGTCTGTGAGGTATGGCCTGTCTGGGGACTGCTAGTGTTTGGCGGGGGTAGAGTCCATGGCTTAATGTACTGCGCTCCTCTCTGCTCCCGGGAACCTGGGCGAGATAGCCCAGCTACCTCGCATCGCATAGTGCTCATCTCGCTGCGCAGCTCTAGCGCTTCCCCCCGAAACACATCTACTTCCATCCTTAGGGCCGTCAGGGTTTCTAATACCGACGTTAGTACGGTGTTAGTGTCCATCGTTCGGGCTGTATAATTCCGTGGGCTTGTCACTCTGTCGTGGTCTAGTATGTAACGAGAGCCACTAACCTGAAAGCCGGATACAGCAGGAACGATGCTAGGTAATCTCCTCCCCTAAGAAGTGACACTTGCTCGCAGCGTATAAGCACGGCACAAATGCCACCCCTACCGGGGAAGGGAAAAAAGGGACAAAGGAAACAAAAACAGAGTTGTCGCCTGTACTTTGGACCCACTTGGCCAGAAGGGTGCTCTTTCTTGTCAGCGGATACCTCTATGCCCTGCAACGAGAATATGACAGACATTCAGCAGAGGACGCAGACATGCACTTCTAATCCCCTCCCAACTCCACAGGTGGACACTTACAATTGGTAGTGACAATGAAGGGGTCTGAGCACGAGGCGAGTTCAGTAAATAAATAACACCTCTATTAGCATGAAGTTCAGAACACAGTCTCTAAAATAGAGGAAAGGATACTTATCCGTCCGTCGCGTGCTTATCTGTTATGCCTGGACGTCGTTCTGGTTCAAGCTGAAATCCAGCGCTATCATAAGCGCTCCCTGGGATCCGCTTTCAGTGTCATGCAGAATTCCAGCGCTTTCATACGCGCATCAGGTACTCCGCATTCAGTGTCATGCAGAATTCCAGCGCTATCATAAGCGCACCATGCGCTTCGTATTCAGTGTCAAGGTTACGGTCCTCCGGCAACTGGAGGGTTGAAGTGGCACAGGGAAACAAGGTGCAGAGGAGTTCGTTTCCGCTGCTGTGCCTCGTCGTAATTCACCCCGGAAGGGAACAATGGCCAAAGATCTCCCAGTCCTCCGACGGGGCTTGGAGCCTTAGCGGTTTCGTCGTGCTCGAAGTCAGTGCGTCGGGAAATTGACGCTGCGCCTGCCCTACGTCCGCCTCCTGGAAGGGTCAGAGACGAAGTAGAGGAAGAAGCGGGGGGCATGCGCAGTGCTCTCCGCCGTCGCAGTGAGCCTGCGTCGGTCTCCTGTGGGGAAGCGAACGTCTCGGTAGTTAAGCCCGTAACTGCTTGGGGACTTGGCTGGCGTCGCGGAGCTTCCGAACAGAGTGCATACAAAGGTCTCTCCAGGAGGATTCGGGAACGGGGATCTCCTCTCGGAGCGTGGCAATTCGTGGCGTCTCTTCCGGACTCAGGTACTTGAGTGACAAGCACCGAACAGCGTGGGGGCGGTGCTTTTATATTGTACTCAGATCTACCCCCTTGCACCTTGGGAACGGTAGTTTAATAAGCCCTTACGTCATTCATGCTCACACCGTACCTGCTCTATTGCGCCCCCTCTGTTGGGCCATGACACACAATAAGAAACTGCAGACCTAAGGAGTTTGCCTGGCTTCAAGAAGATAAGGAGTGCACTCCCTAAAAGCACCAGGTTAAAAGAGCTCTACTGGCATCATTTCCAGCAAGAAGAACCCAGCTGATCACCTTCAGTTGGACTTTAAAGGATTTGGCCCGGTGCATTTAAGGAACTGTAGTCTTAACTTCAAAGAGCAACTCAGAAACTCTGGAACCTTCGATTTTGTTTTAGGACACTCTGAACCCCCAAAAAGAGCTTCAGGAAGCACCTCCTGAAGTTTGGAGAACTTTTGTGAAAAAGCTCCATAAGGGTACCAACCCGATGTCGAGAGTCAAGCCAACTACGTCGAACTCGAGCGAGCCTGGATTTCAGGTTCGTCCCACAGAAAACATCAGAGCACAAGACTTCCAGGAGTCAACTGGGGGCTCGCACTGAACCAAGTCAAAGAAGCTGCTGCAAATCCAGTCTTGTGGAGAGGCCCGCACGACGTTGAGAAGAAAACCTCCAGAAAAGTTTTTAAGTGCAAAGGTAAAGTTTTGACGAGACCTCCTGCTTACTGTATCCAACCAGGGCTCCATTGCAGTCTGCCTCAAACTTAGACTTTGTCCCGATCAAGCGTCACCAAATGTCCCTATTATATTTTAAGCACTTGAAAGGGTTTATGTAAAAATTCACATCTCCGGCTTCCTACATTGGATTTTTGTCTTTTTGGTGTCATTTTAAAGGGTAAAATGTTTCCAATTTTTATAAATTGGCATTGGATTGTTATTGTGTGCTGTGTTTTACTTATTTAGTGTAAAGGTGTTTTTGAATGCTTTACACACCTTACTCCTAAGTTAAACCTGCCTGCTTGTTGCCAGCAACCAAGGGTTGAGAAAGGGAATAATTTATTTAGACCTTGTATGGGCCTTATATTATGTTGGTGGCCTTATTGATAGTACTAGGTGCATACTTACGACTACCAATAAAAAACCTTCCAACAGATATCAATTATAATTATTAGCAGGTTTAACTTGCAATAAGGAGTTAGTGGACGGAGTAATAGTACTGTGCTGTTAAAGATGGACAGGGTATCAGTAGTTTGGTATGTGAGCCATATAGGAGTAACAAAGCTAAGAAAGGAAGAGAAGCTTGCAAAGGAATTTTAGCATTGTCTGGATCATTAGATAATAAACACGACTGAGTATATGCCAGTGCAAATATATATGGTAGCAAATTTAAAAGTCAAGGCATTTTCGAGACACAAGTGGGTATTGAAAAGAGGACAGTTTCTGGAGTGGTAAGACAGATGGAGACAATCATTTGTGGATAATTTTCCTCAAGGATATCAAGGTAACTTCAGAAATTTCACAGTTGAAGAGCAGAACTGGAGTAAGAGTCAGTAGATGCATTTCTTCATCTTTTTTCTACTATTGGAAGGAGATTGGCTGTGTCTGCCTTTTTCAATTCATATCTAGCGTGTATTTGCAGACCAAGTGAGATACAATTTGTTTTGATAACTCCCTGGTGGAGGTCTCAGGTTTTTTTCTCTATGCTGATGAGTATGTATCTAGTAATTCTTCTAATGCTGTCATCTTTTCCAGCCCTGCAAATAAATCTAATGGGAAATCACCAGGAAAACACAAGATGATTTAATGGAGTCAGTTATAGGTGATGGCTTGGAAGATTTCCAGGTTCGCTGGAGAAGCAGATGCCTTTCTAAAGAAATTTCCGATTTGGCCAAGGTGACGTGGTCATTGGGAATTGAAAAAAATATATTTGTCTACTTGGAAAGCGTGGGGTACTTGGTGATCTCAATGAGGTTGTGGTCCTATGTCACATCTACAGTAGAGCTGGTAACTTTTCTGGAACATTTGTATGAGAAAGGGTTTAACTACTGCATGATAAATTCACACAGACAACTAGTTGCAGCAGATCATGCACAGGTTGATGGGAAGAAAGGCATTGGATGTAAGTTAATTAGAGCATATTCATTTCAAGAGCCCTCAAATCTGTAGTATAAACATGTGTGGGATGGAGAGTGGTTATACAATTTTTTAAGCGATTGGCCTAACAACAGGGATTTAAGTCTTAAACAGTTAACCACTGTTGGAAATGGCCCTTTTTGCAGGGTCATCCCTGAACTTTTTGCCTTCCTCCTATATTTTTTCTGACCTGTTGTTCGCTATAGGACTCTGGGCACTTTACCACTGCTGATCAGTGCTAAAGTGCATATGCTCTCTATATAAATTGTTACTATGATTGGTTATCCATGATTGGCATATTCGGTTCATCAGTAGGTCCCTAGTAAAGTGCACTCAGTGTGCCAGGGCTGGTGATTCAAATGCTACTAGTGGGCCCGCAGCACTGATTCTACCGAACCTGCGCACCGGAATCCATACAAGGTATCGCATCCCTCCCCATACAGACCGGATTCGTCGCAACGCACCCGCTGCGTGCAGCGGGTCTGTCGCATCGCCTCCCCAGGGTCTCAGGAGTGACGCATCGCTTGTTTTTCAACGCTGCAGCCTCCATTTGGAACTTTTGTCGCATCTACAGGTACTTTGGGCTAAACGAGACACAACTGTGAATTATTTTAACGCAAACCCTAGAACTCTTTTCAAATCATATTCTTGAACTGTGTATGTTGGATTTTTGTCGTTTTGGTCTTGTTTAGTTTAGATTAAATACTTTTATTTTTCTAAACTGGTGTGGAGTCCATTTGTGGGGTTTTCACTGTGTTACTGTGAGTGTTGGTACAAATACTTTATACATTGCCTTTGATAAGCCTGTCTGCCCGTGCCAAGCTACCAAGGGGGTGAGCAGGGGTTATCTAAAGAGTGCATCCCCCTTACCCTGACTAGAAGCAAGGGTCCCTATTTGGACAGTGGTACCTACCTCTGCCAACTAGAGACACCCAGATCTAACAACCACCTGGAAGCTGACAATGTTTTTTTGTTTGGTGTCTTTTAGAGGAATATCAGATGTCAGGGCTTTGGGTGTGAGCAAGAGGTGCTACACACCAGACGATGTTGTAATTAATTCCAACAGATGAACAAAAATATCTTCAAGAGTGGTGGAATATCCAATGCTTCATAAACACCTGATGCTATCTATGATTGGAAGAGTGAAGCAGTATGTGAGAAATTAGGTTGTTGGTTGCATGGTGTGTTAACTCTGCTGAAGCAATAGCCACAATCCTTGTCAAGGTGAACCACAAAAGTCTCTTAATGAACCTGTGCTTAGCCCTCTGGTGGCTGAGCACAAAAGAGTCAGGCTTAACTTAGAGGCAATATTTAAAGTATTTATCTAGCACTTAAACAGTATTAAAGTGAAAACACAACAGAAAAGAAATTCCACACCATTTTAGAAAAATAGATCAATAGAACTGGCGTTATGAATTTTAAATTTCTAATTTAAAAAGTAGGGCCTAAAAGATCGAACTACCAACCTAGTGGCATTAGTCCAGATCAAAGTTTAAAAATATGGCAGACTGTGACGGATCACAATACAGATAAAAAGAGTGGGTTTGTCCCACTTAGCGCTTGCCTTCAGAGTTAGAAAGAAAATTGAAGAAAAAGTCTCAGAGAAGGTAGAAGTTTATCAGGGCAAGTCTGCAGGCAGTGTGCGAGGAAAAGACATCATCGTTGGGGAGCCGATGGAAGAAGTCACAGCAAAGATTTATTAACTTGAACTTAGTTGAAAATATCCAGCAGGATGAAGCTGGAGGTTGTAGCCAATGAGAGTTCAACTAAGCCGGATACCACTTTGGCAAAGGACCGCTGAACAGGACTTGCTGCTGCATGAAGGAACATTGTGGGAGCTACTGTGAAGTCAGGCCAACCAGTCATGCACTTTGGGTGGATAGATGAGAGGGTTGGACTGGTCTCCTCTCATAGCCAGTGGTGTAGCTAGGCCTTCGGTCATCCATGGCGGCCCCAGCATTTGCCACCCACGGTGGCATGTGAGCGCGGGAGGAAGGTGGATGCTGGAGAATTCCCGCAACGGCCACAAGTAAGAGTGGGGGCTGGCAATTCTCACGTGTCTGCCACCCCGCAGCGGTTATTGGTACAAGCAGGGGGATGTAGCTAGACCTTTGGCTGCCCATGGTGGCCCCGGCATTTGCCACCAACGGTGGCATGAAAGAGCGGGGGGATGGTGGGTGTTGAAGGATTCCCACAATGTCCACAGGTAAGATTGGGGGGGCTGGTGATTCCCATGAGTCTGCCACCCCGTGGCAGCCATTGGTATGGGTGGGTGGGGGAGGCTGCTGCCCCCAAAACTCATGTCATCCAGGGCGGTCCCCCCACCCCCCTTGCTATGCCACTGCTCACAACAGTTTTGAACCAAAAATGTTTTAAGTCCTATGTTTTAGATTTTGACTATCTGGTCACCTTTAACACCACCACCAAGGGTCCAGGACTGGAGGCTCACCACTTAGGGTGTTGTGACTCACTCAGGCTAGGTCCAGGTGTGAGTTCAAGATAGTTGGAGCCTTTTCTGTCCCTCAGGCTCTGATCAGGTAACCAGCTAACTAGTCCTTGTAGTCCCTCTGGTAGTCATGGGTTCTAGAAATGGAACAGGGTTCAAGCGGCAAGGCAGGCCTCGGTGGGTTCAAGGCAGGCTTCAGCTGAGAAGCAACCCTTCCAGGTGCAGCAAAACAGTCTTCTGAATTGCACAGAAGGCCGCAGACGCATGCAGTCCTCTGAGAGTCGTTTCACAGGTTGAGATAGCGGGTCTGGGTGTCCTATACCTATACCTGGTGTCTTCTTTGAAGTAGGAGAAGATTCTAGAGAATTCCATTTGAAGTGCTTGGAATGTTCTGCTTCCTCTGCCTTGGCTCCGGACTGTTTGCATAAACAATGCAGGGGTGACAAATACTTTGTGGGGTTTTGCCCAGCTCCGCCCCCATCCTTCCAGTGATGGCACCTCTAAGCACACCTATTTCCTCTATTGTGTGATTGTCTGGGAGGAATAAACAAAGTCCAACTGCCAACTATACCCAATCATGTGTCCCAAGACCACGCTGTAGATAACAAAGAGTTAGGGTAGGAAAATGCCATCTTTCTAAAGGAGGCATTTCCAACTTGTAACTTAAAATCTGACTTTACAATTAAAGAGGGTTTTAAATTACAATTTCTCAGGCACTAAACATGAAATGCTTGCCTATTCCCATTGAAAATAGAGCACTCATTAAATGTGATAAGGCAACCCAATATTCGAAAACTATGGGCGAGGTAGGCCTCACTACAGTGGAAAAATAAATGTCGGAGTATTTCCCTACCAGGACATGTAAAACTTAAAAGTAAGTGTCCAACCTTATAATTACAAAGCACACTGCCCTATGGGTTACCTAGGTTTTACCTTAGGGTGCCTTATATTCAATAAAAGGGGAGTGTAAGGCTAGGCAAAAGGGGTTGGTTTGACAAGCCGTATTGGCAATTTAAAACTTTATTCAGGCTTCAATGGCAGGCCTGGGAAAAGCTTTAAGAGGTTACTTGCGTGGGTGACTCAATAAGTGCTGCAGGCCCACTAGTAGCATTTAATTTGCAGTCCCTGATGAAATGGTATACAAATTAAATAGGGACGTATAAGTAAATTAAGTACGTCAATCGGGTGTAAGTCAATGTTACCATGTTTTAAGGTGTGAGCACAAACACTTTATTTTCATTTTTAAGTATCTTTATTGTTTATCACAGTGTAACATGCATACATGCTAATGTAAGCATAGGTACGTTCGTCATAAGTAGTAAAGAGTTGGAGTATATCACACATCACAGTTGGCTTCTCACACATGTCTGTGTGGGTATGAGGCCACCAGTGTCGTACAATATAAATGAACCATAAAAACAACGTTAACACATGCAACATTCCCTCCCAACTGGCCTTCCTATCCTAATGCTCAAAGTACTTTCTTCCTTCTCCCTCATGTTCCCACCAATGTGCTAGATTACATATTATCTTGCCAGGGCATTTGGCTAAATCCAAAATCCCCACATTCTGTCAGCCTCGCTCATCCTGCTTATAACCTCAGTCCAACTCCATGATCACACATGACCCGTGTCACCTCTGTCCTCTCGGGTTCTCAGTGGCTGTGTGCTCAATTTCTGCTTGATTTGTTCAAGATAGGTTTCCCATTAATCCATACAGTAGCATCTCCTGTCCCTATCTGCCTGTTGGCACTGCTAACTCCGTTTTCGCCCATCTCACCACATCCTTTCTCCCTAGCTGCATTTCTGAAACCGTGCTAAATTACCATGCCATAGCTATACAATGCTTCACTGGCACCAGAGCCAAGCTCTGAAGCACACTAGCTGTTTTGTTCATTTAGTGACTGCACACACATCCAGCAGGCATCTGAGTGGATCCTGCGGCAGTAGAGAAGCAGTCATCTCGGAAATTTCGGGACAGGGCCATACCATGTGCACAAAGTCCGACTTCCCCCGTGCAACATCTAGGACAAGTGCACTGGGCACCAGCGAATATTTTCCCAATCCTCTCTGAGGATAGAAAAGCAGGGTGTAAATAATTAAATTGGGTGAAGTGGAACCTAGCATTTAAAAAACACATGGGCATATTATCAAGAAATGGCGTTACAATTATCGACTGCCGCTAAAGCGGCGATAATGGGCTTGATAATATGCCCTTGAGAATTCCCATAGAAGATAGTCCAATTGGAATGTGGAATAGAGCACTCCTAAATTATGCCAAATAACTGATTTTAATCGTGGTTTAACGTGATGAGTGGTGCAGGGTTGGTAACAAAAAATGTCTAAACACCTTTAACATATGGTCAACATGTCAAACATTAATGATGAGACATAACTTAACAATGCGAGAACAGAAATCTCCCTGTGATACCAACATCAGTAATGTCTATTTCTGTGCACATACAACATGATAATGAATGTTTGTACGTTACTAGTTGTTAATAAAGGGGATTCTAGGGCGTTTGATTGTAAAAAAGAATGTTCGCTTAAAGAAGTGCTGTGTTTAAAGAAATGTGCTCAAAACGAACTTATAAACTGTCTAAAAAAGTGATGTTACACTCTTGAAAAAAATGTGATGTTCCGATGTTGAGAAAATAATCACATGCTGTTTCTCGAACATATTGAACGATACTCGCGTGCTATTTTTTCTGACATTTCAAATGGTAATCAGCCGGTGTACTCAATAAGACATTAACCTGTGTTTTTGACGTACACTCGTGCTAAGAGAAAGGTAAAATACCTGATTAATAGTCATCCTCCCGATGTTTCGATAACATTCGTGTTTTGCCAAAAAGGTGCTCACAGTAATGCTGTGATTTGTTTTTCCTACAAACAAACCGTAATATGAGTTACTAAAAGTATACAATGGCGCGTCATAACTACGCTGTGTTTCGTTACCGGCTATTGAAAGCTGAAGTCGCTTACCTTAAGTTTTCTCACGTTGTGCGTGTATCTGGAGTAAACGCCGATTGTGTGAACGCGGGTATTCATGGAATCGTTTATGGACACTGACGTGTGAGTCAGTTGGTCATGGATAGTGAAGAAATACTAATGTGGAAAAAGATGTTAAGGAAAAAATACTGGCTAATCGTGGTGTTACCCACCCGTATATGTAACTGTGATTGTGCCGAACAAAACTAAATGGTGCCGCTGGATAGGCGGAAATTATGAAAACGGAAAATTCAATTAATTTGAAATTAAAATCGTGCCTTTGTATTTACGAATATAACGTAAATGCTGCCTCTGGAAGTTACATGTTGGTTTGTGCAATGAGGTGACAAGGAGTGTAGGAGCAAGACAATACATTACATCCTATGGGATTAATAAATGATTAACAAACAGTAAATAAACAATCAAAACTTTTGTGGCCTATAGAATCTAAAACGCGAATAGTTTTTTTGTTGTAACATAAATGGTTGGTTACTGATCTGTTCCGTGCCAGATCATAAGAAGCATCCAAATTCCAAACGTTCGTTCATTCCTTTTGGCTGTAGTGTTGATAAATGATTTATCCAAAATGTTTCTCTCCGTTATAAGTGTTGTTGATTGTCTTTGCCTGGTAGAATCGGTACTTTTTCAAGGATGCATAAACGTAACTTGCTTGGATTGTGATGAAACTGATTAAATGTGCCTCCACTGTTGATTTGGTGTTGTTAAGTCAGATATTGCTTTTATGTTCAAATATTCTTGTTTTCAATTTCCTTTGGGTTTGTCCCACATACGCAACGCCGCACGGGCATTTTAACATGTAGATTAAGTTGCTGCTATCGCAGGTCCCTGTTACTTTGAGTTTAATGGTAGTGCCTTTTGTAGGATGTGATATCTCATTACCTTTAATTATTGCGTTACAATTTCCACAGTTGTGGCATGGCAATGTCCCACTGTACGTTTTTTTGAATGTAGACGTATCTTCTTTTTCCTTTAGTAATTCTTTGATATTTTTGGTGCGTTGATATGCAAATCTGGGGTTTGATGAAAAGATTCCCTTGAAATCGTCTTCCAGTGTTAATAATGACCAGTGTTTGAGAATGGTCTTTTTAATTTTGTGACTTCTGCTGGAATATTTGGACACAAAAACAGATCTCTGTTCATCACTTGTAGGTTGGGATGTTAGTAGTTCTGTTCTTCCCAATTTCTGGACTCTTTTCATGGCATCCGTTAGTGTGGATTCTGGATATCCTCTGGATTTGAATTTGCTGAGGGTGAGTGCTTTTTGTTGATCGTAGATTTCATCTGTAGACGCTATTCTTTCAATTCGGAGTAATTGTGAAAATGGTAAATTATTTTTCAGAGATGGTTGGGGAAAGCTGTGGAAATGTAAGAGATTGTTTCTGTCTGTTGGTTTACTGTAAATACTGGTTTGTAATGTACCTTTGTCGTTGGTTACTACAACGTCCAAAAAAGATATTTCTTGTTTGCTGATGTTGGATGTAAATGAGATTCTGTCATTGACTTGATTCAACTTTTGGATAGCAGTATTTAGTGCGCTCTCTGATCCTTTCCATAGGATAAAAATATCATCAATGTATCGTTTGTATAATATCAGATTTTGCTGCCATTCCGGTTCTTGTAATATATGATCAAGTTCGAATCTGTGCATGAAGAGATTGGCATAGCTAGGTGCGGCACAATTTCCCATTGATGTACCTGATGATTGTACAAAAAACTGGTTATTCCATTGAAAATAACTGTGAAATAGGGTGAAGTGTAATAACTCCATCAGGAACACTTTTAGGTCGTCATCTTTATTGCTATGTACCAGAAAGCTTTCTACAGCCATCATTCCCAGATCATGTGGAATGGAGGTGTATAATTTTTTGACATCAATTGTACACGTGGTCATATCTTCAAAGAACTGAGTTTTGTGGTTTTCCAAGATGTTTATAAAATGTGTCGTGTCTTTTATGTACGTGGTCATATTGCTGACAATAGACTGTAGATACTTATCAATGAACTTGCCAATAGGTTCATGTATTGAATTGATTGTTGATACTATTGGTCAAAATGGTGGTAAAGTGGCATGCTTTTTTTCCTTGACATCTTTTTCCACATTAGTATTTCTTCACTATCCATGACCACCTGAATCACACGTCGGTGTCCATAAACAATTCCATGAATACCCACGTTCACACACTCGGCGTTTACTCCTTTAAACACAGGACTTCTTTAAGCGAACATTCTTTTTTACAATCAAACGCCCTAGAATCAACTTTATTAACAACTAGTAACGTACAAACATTCATTATCATGTTGTATGCGCACAGAAAT
Source organism: Triturus cristatus (assembly GCF_964204655.1). Lineage (NCBI taxonomy): Eukaryota > Metazoa > Chordata > Amphibia > Caudata > Salamandridae > Triturus > Triturus cristatus. The sequence continues at coordinate 577,676,313 of NC_140593.1, read as the reverse complement.
AGACATTACTGATGTTGGTATCAAAGGGAGATTTCTGTTCTCGCATTGTTAAGTTATGTCTCATCATTAATGTTTGACATGTTGACCATATGTTAAAGGTGTTTAGACATTTTTTGTTATCCTTGTACTTTCAGAAAAAGTCCCCTGAAGAAGGGCAATGACCGAAATGCATTGGGCTCACACCGATACTATGATATTAATAGTATGAAATCATTTAAACAACGGAAATATTGAGAATGAAATTATCGTTTTGAAAACAGTTCAAATAAAGAAAAGAATATATTGAAAAGTATCACGCAGAACTTGATTGAAATTTACTTCACGAGTGCACGGTTGGGAACGTTATTCCCATGGGAAATACCGCTTCACTAATCAATTCCCATAGAAGCCCATGTTCTGGTGTGAATATGGGCTTCTATTGGAATTCTCTGCGTCATATTATCAAGCCCATTATCGCCGCTTTAGCGGCAGTTTCCTGCTGCTAAAGCAGCGATAATTTTAACGCCGTGCTTGATAATATGCCCCACAGTTTTGATCGCTTCCAAGCAGCAAACCCATGAAGTATGTCAGTCACCAGTTTGTCTTCCCACCAGTCCATGAGAGTCTGCGATGCCCTTATGGTGCCTAGAAGTAGGGCCCCAATATAGTCCTATAATTACATGTTTTGTCTGTCTGAATCCAAGACTATCTCTAGCCGTCCTTAGGTGTTGGGTAATTCTTGTTCTGAGCCCCACATATTGAGTGAGCACAAGAGCTTTAGCACTGGAAAAAGGTATTCAGCAAAATAGGAGGACGAAGGCAAAAGGAAGACCACCCTAAAACTGACAGGTTTAACACAGTATGAAGTAAAAACTAGGGATGTTACTCCATTAGGTGCTAATCAGTTGAGGATTTCTTATGTGAAACAACAGAAGCAAGTAGCTGTGGTCATCATTGTGAGAAGGGTTAGATGGTATATGTGAGAAGCTGGAATCAATGTAGGAGAGTTTGATGCTAATTCAGCTGAAGATGCACCGGCTTCAAAAGTATTTTTGGGCACATAGGTTTGAGAAACGTTTGGGGTCTGCATATTGGATTAATGTTTCAAAGTTTGCAATGTTTTAGCTTAAGCCAATTAATCATGCATCAACATGTGTGGTACAAGGGCTTTGACTTTTTATCAGGTTCATGCCATAAAAATGTGATTTTATGAGCTTAAAGTGCAAATAAAATCCAGATTTTATTACAGATATGGAGGCTCGGATTACCCCTGCCAGAATATCTTGCCATCACATCCACCCGATCACACCCAAGGCTAAAGTGCTGACCCAGTACCGATTGTTTGTTTTTCCCTAACAAAACGTATCTAAGAACCTTGACTTGCAGGGAGATTACTTCCTGTGCCTCAGGGCAACTGTTTTCCCCACGCTTGGTTCACAATGCCTTGCATAAACAAAACTGAATAGGGAAATCCAGTGAAAGTCACCCTGCCCTAAATGAGGTTGGACGACTGCCACTATGAAGTGGCAGCCCAATGGCAGAAGGGCAACAAGGTCAAGGGTTTACAGAGGAATCAAAATCGAGCATCCAAATTCTTCCTAAATTTGGAGATGAAGGAACACATCTCACCCCTGTTAAAATAACTGCAATGACTGCCACAAAATAAGGGACTCGACTGTGAGCTTTTGGTCACACTCCTCAAGCCTTTGAGGGTCCATGGCTGGAGTACATCTACACACTGTACCATAATACTATAATATATACCTGCCATTCAGATCAGGCTGTTACAGAAAAACAATCTAAGTCAAGTTCACAGGCAAAAAACACTGAAACCCGTTTAAAAAAATCTACAACAACGTTTGCATTCAAATTCACTGAGCCCACAACTGAGGGCTTCAACCTGTTTGTCCACCTTTCATTCAAGAAGAATCTGAAAACAGTGAATATTTCCCTAAATGATATTCGACTTTGGTGACAACCCCTTCACCCTAAAAATTTGGGTTTCGTCCTTTTTCTTATATTATTTAGCCAGAAACAGAATAGACTTTATTCGATCTAAATATATAGACCATGAAAGTACAATAAGAGAAAATGAGATTAAAATACAATTAATATCCAAATATATCAACAATAATACATAATAAAACCCAATAGAAATAAACACAATCATACCTTTGCATCCCTCAATCCGTGACATCCACATAAAGACAATACATATGCAGAATTCAATTCGAAAGGGGAGGAAGGAGAACAAAAACCTCGACTAATGGTCCGCTGTGGGCTTCTGCCAACATAATTGTCACTTTGAGATGTCTAAGGAGTGCACTGAAGAGAGACTACAGGTCTGCCGAGATTGATAAAGTTATAAAGTGCAAAGTCCTAATCATGGGAATACCGCATCACATTATCATGAATCATTGATCTTTGGGGGGCCCAAAGATAACATCCCATTAGACCCCTTGGTCTTCCTAATCTTTGTTACTGATCTGAGATAGAAGTAAACAATAGTTATGATATCATCAGATGCTAAACGTTGAAGACAGTATAATGCCTGGATGTACAGAACATTTATTTAAAAGGGCTCTAATAGAACAAGATCTGGATTTTGAATAAAAAGATGCATAAAAACATAACGTGTAAGGTGCTTTGTAAGGAAATCGAATCACAGGGGAAGGGATCAAGATTACGCTCCCACTTATTGCAGTTTGGGAATGCTACTAGCCAATGGAATAAATTAAGTCTAAACTTCCAGAGGAGGAAATTCTGACAGTGCTGGGCATTAGGTTGCAAATATAGCTGCGTGCCTTTGGAAGGGGCCAGCAGGATATCAGATATAACCAAGGGCATAGTTCTAACTTTGATCACCTTGCTGCCCCATACTTTGCGTAGCACAGATCCCTCAGTTTTCCTTTGAAGGAAAAAGGGATGAGGGGCTTTCAAACAGGTCTGGTCTAGACAGAACCAAAGCTGAATCCCTAATCTCTCTCAGCCACGGAATATCAAGGCCCGGTCCAATGACAGGCAGTCTTAAATAATTGCTCTGCTTACAGCCAAAGCCTCATTGGTCCAAACTTGTCGCTACAACATATGAAGGCAGGTCCGTATTTTATCCTCCAAGGGGATTAGCCCAAACTCCTTAAGACATTTAAAAGTGGCAGTGCTTTGTGGGAGGGAAAGCAGGTGATGGCAAACCTATTTTTGTTTTTCTGTAGCCCAATTACTTCATTAAAGCTCCATACTTCGTGCCCATATGTAGCCACACTTAGGCATTTCACAAGATAGATCGCTAACATATGATGTACTGGTCTCCTTCCTAATTTAGTGGCAAAACGAAAGCGGGCATTAATACTCTGGGCAAACTCACTGTTTCCGGTTTACAAGTACTGGTGCTAAGCCAAGTCCTGGAATTATTAAAGACAAGACCCAGATAGCTGAAATTATTCTAAATAAGATGGGTTTGAGATACAAAAACAAACTTAATGTAACCACGCGTCTGGGGCTTGAAGACATGACAAAAGTTTTACTTATGCTGACTTTAAGGTCTAACCCTTCCATAAAGGCTGAGAATCGATCAAGGAGGTGGTGCAATGCTGGGGTTGTGTGCCCCATAAGGACAGCATCATCTGCATACAGCAGAGCTGGAGTATGACGCTGTATGACATGGGGCAAGTCCCTACATGTTTGAACCAATTCCCACTCCAGATAGTTGATATAAAGTGTGAAGAAGGAACGTGACAGGAACAACCTTGCCTTACCCCCCCGGCTGATGCCAAAAGTCCCCCAGTATGTATTCCCATCCCAAACCAAACCTCACTGATGCACTGTAGTCCCACTATATCTCTCCTATGGGGTTGATTATGGACTTATACACGCTGATATCTTCCATTATAGTCTATAATTTACTATGAGAGACACAATCAAAGCAACTGGACGGGTCCATAAATCCCAAAAATAAATAGCTCTGCTTAGCATTGGTATACTTGCCCACCAAGAGACAGAGGTTTAGGCATTGATCCTCCATCTCAAGCCCCCTACTGAATCCATACTGAAATTTGGAGAGTGTTCTGGGTCCTCACCCCAGGCCTCAAGGTGTGATAAGAGGACACAGCCCAAGATCATCACCGTAAAGTCCAGGAGACAGATCGGGCAGTAAGAGCCCACATCCTCTTGGTCCCGCTTTTTAAATATGGGGACAATAATAAATTGCAACCAAGTGGGTGGCTTACTGGAGTGGCCTGCCTCTTGGAGAACATTTGTGACCAGTGGGGCCCAGCGTTCCATCTGGTTCTTAAAGTGGTCCAAAGGAAAACTATCAGGACCAGGGGCTTTATAAGTGGGGCTTGTTCTAATAGCCTCCAAAACATCATCATAACGCAGAAGATATATAGGCGTAAAGTTATCGCTTTTATCTAAATAAGGAATATGCTTAAATTTACTCATCTCTTCCTCCCTGGGTCCCACGGAGTCGACCCCTCCAAAGAAAGATGCCCATTCTTGCCCTGTGATAGCTTTTTTCAAGGAAGGCTCATCGGCCTCTCTTAAAAAGGGATGGTTCACAATGCCCCTGAAAGCCTGAAGATCTTTCTTACCACTAGGTTCCTCGAGATCCTCCCAGACTTTCTTTTTTAAAGTGTTTTTCCTGGCCTTCACTGCCCTGCAAAAAGATTCCTACACTGAGGCATTTCTTGCAGTATCCTAAGGGGGTTTTGCAGTGCCTTGTGTGTGTCTCATCATTCTTACAAAAGAAGCCCTTCCACTTCCTTGAGTGTGGACATCAGGGCTTATTGAGTGCAGCTGTAATAGTCTCAGAAAGTGTTCGCCTCGTCATCAATGCAAGTATTGACCAAGGGATGATTATCTGACACAAGCTTAGACGTGAAGGCCTCAGTATTCATGGTTTCCCACAAGATCCTCGAGCCCTTCCTGCCATGGACAGAAATGTGTGCTACACACCTGTCTATGAGATAAGTAGCCAGCCAGTTAGAGACATCAATGGCTACATGTTGCAGCAGATGAAGATTAAAAGGACTCAAGTGAGTGGGGAAACTACAGATAAAGAGGGCTAAGTTGGCCATGAAAAGAATAAAACCAATGAGGGAACCTTCCCCTTACCCCCAAACGTGTTTGAAAAGGGCACAGTATTACCACTAGAATCAGTAGCAAAGCCCAAATTGTGCTTAATCAAAATTCAATTAAGGCTATTACCAAAGGCATCGTGCAAGAACTGAAACTGTGGAAACTCATCTGCGTCTCAAACCATGCAAGCATCTCGAAATGCTTGGGGGCATAGGTGGGCATTAAAATCCCCCTCAAACCATGCCCAGATTTTTGCATCTTTAATAATAATGGAGTCCAAGTCCGTGTGAACGCCAGACCAAACCCTGGCTGTGTCAGCAGCAGGGATATTATTATAAAAGTTAATAATGCCCAGCCTTGTGCCGCCTCTAAATTCGAGGTGGAGTAGTTGATAGAAAGGTGTATCTGCTTTGTAGAAAAATGTTCTGGTGTGTACCATTACTGAGAGGTAGATTACCAGACCTCCCATGGGTCTAACAGAAGAGGATGGAGACCCAGGTTTCTTGCAGGCAGGCAATTGCAAAAGTGTCCATAAAGTCGACCATCAAGACATTATTGCATTTAGTCCTAAGACCTGATACATTCCAGAAGAGGAGCGCCAGCATCTGCGCCATGCAATTTTGAAAAATTAGAATGACCCTGAGATGGAGGTTCTTCATGGCACAGGTTGAAGGAGAAATTTCAGGGGCATCCCATTATAGTTGGACATCCCACAGGGGATTTTCGCACTACTTATTTTGACCACGTCTGGTAACTCGTGTTGTAGAGGAGAAATAAAAGCTTTGAATGGGGTACTACCAATAGCCAGCCTGAGGGGCTCATTGCTCATTTTGCCCAGCATAATAGTGAATTCGGCATTTGATTTTCCAGGAGTCAAGTACAAGTACAGGTTTCATGCTTTGCATGTCTCCCATATATGGCAGTGCCCCATACGGCCATCTTGAGGAGAAAGGGGAAAGGTGACAATTTGCTGAGGGCGGACATTGGTATTGAAAATGCCCATAGCCGTTCCTTTGCTGTTCAGCACCACCTGCTCCTCTAAGAACGCCTCTGTGGGTGAAGACGAGGATCGTGAGACTCAGATGTAAAGTAGTAGGATCATGCAGAGTGGAATAAACAGCAAGTATGTAAATCTACAGGCAATAATTTTCTATAGGAGGCAGTGTTGAATTCAAATGAATAGTGGATCTATAAATAAGCACACACCATACATCTCACAATTCCCAGGAGCACGGATGGAAAGCCACAATTTGTACGTTGCATTTCACAAGGAAGGCTCAATTTCTTATCAATTAATACTGCAATCATCTGTCACCATATAACTCTTCCATTAGTTTATTAACTCTTGACATGTGGATCCCCTCCACACTGAAGTATTCTCCCACATCATTTCCCCTCAATGGGGCATGTAGGCTAGGCATCAGAAGCAATTGAATTGTTATGCTCCTCTGGGAATAGTGTTGGGCAGCCTTGGGGCGGTGGGAGGAACAGACTGTCACCCAGAAGCCCACTGCATGATTCCGTCTAAGTGTTTCCAAACCAGAAGCTTTTTTTAGGCATCACCAGATTCTGTCATAAACACGACCTGCTTTACAAAAAAAGGTGGCCTGTTTGGGAAAGCAAATGCAGACTGACTGTCTGTTGTCTCTTGGAGGACACAATCCCTTCTTTTGCAACCATTCATAGGTGGTTGTAAATTCAAACCTGCCAAATTATATTATTTAGGTTAATCACGTGAATCTTCACAATATTAGTTTGTAGAACCAGCCATATGATGTATCTAAATGTATCTACATTTCTCAACCTAAGGCTAGTCTGGTTTCTGCATTCGAAGCTCAACAACCCTAAAACATATGTTCTCTTCCACACATCAAATAACAGTAGCCAACAACTCTGAAACAGTATACTTTCCTCATAGCATTAGGCAACAGAAAACGACACCTAAGTGCAAGGGAGTAGCCATAAAATGTAAATACCCCCACTTCAAACCAAAGCTCCTATGGCACCAAGCAAATGAAACAAGTCATCACGACCCTCCCCAAAACAACTCTCTTGTCTCTTCCATCCAAGCATCTATCCATTCATCCTTTGATCCGTCCACCCACCTGCTGATATCCACCATTTCGTCTTGACATTCTGTCACCCATTATTCAGTCTTTTGCCTTTTCATCCATCCACCCAACCATCTCTTAACCTATTCATCATCTCTAAACATATCCATCCATAAGTCTATCTATCCATCCATTCCTTCACTCACCCATCCTTCCATGAAGCCTTTCACTCATCCATCCATCTATCCTTTCACTCATCCATCCATCCACCCTTTCACTCCATCCATCCATCCTCCCTTCCACTCAGCCATCCATCCTTTCACTCAGCCATCCATCCTTTCACTCAGCCATCTATCCTTTCTCTCACCCAGCAACCCTTCCACCCATCCATCCAAGTATCCACCCATCCATTTACCATTTCACTCATTCATACTTTCAGTCACTCATCCATTCCAAACTTTCACTCATCTGTCCATCCAACCACACACCCTTTCGCTCATCCATCATTTCTTTCACAAACCCACCCATCCACCCTTCATCCATCCATCCACCCTCCCTTCCACTCATAAATCCATTCTTTCACTAGACTATCCTCAGATCTATCCTTTCACTCATTCATTCATCCATCCATATACCTATCCACCCTTTCACTCACCCATCCTTCCACCCATTCACTTGTGCATCCAACCTTAATTTCACTCACTAACTCATTCACCCATGAGTTACAGACAGAAGAAGCCCATCAATAACTCCACCCCACTGTAGCTGCTAAAGCGCAGGGTTCACAATGTTCCTGCCTCAGGATATATAGTTATCTTCATCTTAAATATATGTAACCAAATAGGAGAGAAAAGGCACAATCTATTTCTATGTATCATTTTCAATGTTAAATTCCTACCCTCCAACACAACCTGTCAGCAAAAATTAATCAACACCAGAATAATATATAGTGGATACATGACACTAAGAATTTAAACCCTGACCAACTTGTTTCAATTTAAGTGGGCACTCAGAGCACCCGTGCTGCAACCAGCATGGTCATACAAAGAAGGACCAGGGGTGCAGGGTGTCCCTCAGCCTTGCTGTCTCCTCTTGAGCAGAGGTAAAACCATTATCATATCCTTGTAGCTCAATGATCAGTGGCCACATGGAGGGCATATTTACTAACATTTCATGCAACTCAGCACAGCAAGGAAAGCTGCTGCATTGCATAAAGGAAAGAGCAGTACAGCGTCATATTTATAAGCTTTCTCTTAGCACTGGCGCATTTGTGGCTGCCTAGCACCAGTGCAGGTACCCTTGGCCATGGCACAAGGATGCCAGTGTTAAGGACAGGATTGTTTTTGTGCAGGAGGGAAAAACTCTTTAGAGGTATATTCCTCTTTCTGTTTGTGCCGCAGAGTGCAGCACACATGGAAAGAGGACAAAATGAGGAAAATAAACATATTTCTCCTCATTACGCCTCTCTCAGATAGGAGCACCATTTTGGCGCAAAACCAGGTTTAAGGACTTTAGTAAATCTGTGTTTGAGTCAAAATCCATGAGTCGATGCCCGGGTGAATGCCCATGCTCTACCCATGAAACGCCTCCCCAATGTAAAGTAATGCAAGGCAGCACTATGAGCCTCATTACTTGTTTTTTACTAAGCCAAGCAAAATTATGAAATTCAGGCTTTGCGTGGCTTTGAAAAATCTCTAAATACATTTTTTGGGGGATGGCATCTAAAGAAATGACACAATCCCATTCCAAAATGTTAGTAAATCTGGGCCAGAATGCAGTGCCATTATTTAAAGAGTCTTAGGGAACCCTATGAAGTTATAGCCTATTTTGTGACCTTATTGAGTTTATGATGCTCAATGTACCATCAGAACTCACCAGTACACAACTCTGCAAGTCTAAAATAGTGTCATAGTTTGTAGTATTGTGGCCATCTTGGTCAAGTGCTGATCCAGCAATTGTTTGACTTTCTGTTAGGTGTACCCAGTATATGTGGATTATATGCAATTCATCTTATTCCTTGAGCCAATCTCATGCTCTTTCCAGGTGATTGAAGAAGTGAGTTTTGCCATCCACTGTCCCCTTCAGCTTTGCAGGAAACAGGACACCTGAGGCTTGAGCCGGGTGCATAGGGTGAGAGCGCGACATACGAGCGAGACATAGAGTTGCTTTTCGAAATTGCATTATTTTACCAGAGTTGCTTTTTAAAATAAACTGTATCTTATTTTACCTGTTGCCACGAAACTGTTCTTTGCTATTTTGCACATGAGTACTGTGTAAGCCTTTTTGCACACCTCGAGAATTCTAGCTGCTTAAAACGGAGCCGCCATTTTAGGAGCCCAGAGGTTAGCGCTCTAGGCTTCCTCTTCTGCCCCTATTTAGGACGATGCTTTCGCGACCGCGCTGAGGACACCTGAGGCTTGAGCCGGGTGCATAGGGTGAGAGCGCGACATACGAGCGAGACATAGAGTTGCTTTTCGAAATTGCATTATTTTACCAGAGTTGCTTTTTAAAATAAACTGTATCTTATTTTACCTGTTGCCACGAAACTGTTCTTTGCTATTTTGCACATGAGTACTGTGTAAGCCTTTTTGCACACCTCGAGAATTCTAGCTGCTTAAAACGGAGCCGCCATTTTAGGAGCCCAGAGGTTAGCGCTCTAGGCTTCCTCTTCTGCCCCTATTTAGGACGATGCTTTCGCGACCGCGCTGAGGACACCTGAGGCTTGAGCCGGGTGCATAGGGTGAGAGCGCGACATACGAGCGAGACATAGAGTTGCTTTTAGAAATTGCATTATTTTACCAGAGTTGCTTTTTAAAATAAACTGTATCTTATTTTACCTGTTGCCACGAAACTGTTCTTTGCTATTTTGCACATGAGTACTGTGTAAGCCTTTTTGCACACCTCGAGAATTCTAGCTGCTTAAAACGGAGCCGCCATTTTAGGAGCCCAGAGGTTAGCGCTCTAGGCTTCCTCTTCTGCCCCTATTTAGGACGATGCTTTCGCGACCGCGCTGAGGACACCTGAGGCTTGAGCCGGGTGCATAGGGTGAGAGCGCGACATACGAGCGAGACATAGAGTTGCTTTTCGAAATTGCATTATTTTACCAGAGTTGCTTTTTAAAATAAACTGTATCTTATTTTACCTGTTGCCACGAAACTGTTCTTTGCTATTTTGCACATGAGTACTGTGTAAGCCTTTTTGCACACCTCGAGAATTCTAGCTGCTTAAAACGGAGCCGCCATTTTAGGAGCCCAGAGGTTAGCGCTCTAGGCTTCCTCTTCTGCCCCTATTTAGGACGATGCTTTCGCGACCGCGCTGAGGACACCTGAGGCTTGAGCCGGGTGCATAGGGTGAGAGCGCGACATACGAGCGAGACATAGAGTTGCTTTTAGAAATTGCATTATTTTACCAGAGTTGCTTTTTAAAATAAACTGTATCTTATTTTACCTGTTGCCACGAAACTGTTCTTTGCTATTTTGCACATGAGTACTGTGTAAGCCTTTTTGCACACCTCGAGAATTCTAGCTGCTTAAAACGGAGCCGCCATTTTAGGAGCCCAGAGGTTAGCGCTCTAGGCTTCCTCTTCTGCCCCTATTTAGGACGATGCTTTCGCGACCGCGCTGAGGACACCTGAGGCTTGAGCCGGGTGCATGGGGTGAGAGCGCGACATACGAGCGAGACATAGAGTTGCTTTTAGAAATTGCATTATTTTACCAGAGTTGCTTTTTAAAATAAACTGTATCTTATTTTACCTGTTGCCACGAAACTGTTCTTTGCTATTTTGCACATGAGTACTGTGTAAGCCTTTTTGCACACCTCGAGAATTCTAGCTGCTTAAAACGGAGCCGCCATTTTAGGAGCACAGAGGTTAGCGCTCTAGGCTTCCTCTTCTGCCCCTATTTAGGACGATGCTTTCGCGACCGCGCAGCGGACGCGCGCAGTGGGCGTGCCTAAGGCAAGCCCGTCTGCGCCCGTCCGCGGCCGGCAGGGGACAGGGGCCACAACCCCTGATCAAAAAAGGCTAGCAATCCGCTGGAGTGCTCAGCAACTTCGAGCCTTCTGCCCACCACTCTCTAAAGCATGTTTACACAGTCTTAAGGCAGAAGAGTCTGGTAACTGTAAAGAATGTCAATACAACTGGCGCATTGAGCCCGCGCATAGGGCCAAGAATAGCAAGCTCTTATGCGGTTTGCTTAACACTAGATCAATGCGGAAGCACAGTCTTGACATCTACGAGCTGCTTATAGACTCGAAACTGGATTTACTATTTCTCACGGAGACTTGGCTCGACCCTGACTCTGAGCCTGATATAATAGCCTCTCTCCCCACTGGATACGCATTGGTTCGCTCAGATAGGATGGTGGGCAGAGGTGGTGGAATAGCTATTGCTTAAAAACACCCACTATACTGCCAGCTCGAACCTCTTGCAATTGCTGAGAGTGAGACGGGCACCTTCTCCATTAAGGTCAATGAGGGAAACACATTGAAGGGCTTTCTGATCTATCGTCCTCCGGGTCCTTTTACTCAGTTCTCCAATAGCCTCATTGATGGCCTGACTGAGACCGCTCTACGAAGAGATACATTTATGCTCTTAGGTGATCTTAACATCCATTGGGATGACCTGCTGGACAAAGGAGCAACCGATCTTTGTCAACAACTACACTCCCTCAAACTAGAGATGAAATCTAAAGCCCCCACCCATCAAAAGGGACATGTACTGGACCCTATCTTTGCGAATTGGGAAGATATTGAAATCCAGGTCCCCGTTCCTGTTTCGTGGTCTGACCACTTCCTTGTTCCATTTACACTCACCATCCCTATTAGCAATAGTCATAAGAGGACTAACTCTAAACTTATGAGTCGTAAATGGACCGCCTTCTCCAAATCTAAGTTCGACATTGCTCTGTCCATTGGTGGCAAACCAGGAGGTGAAGATGCGACATCTGCATCTGAGAGACTAGATGCTCGCATAAATAAAGCTCTCGATGACACTGCCCCTCCCTGCCAGAATAATTTGCACAGAAGGTGTCAGAAATCCGCCCCTTGGTACAGCAAAGAACTTCGTTTAATGAAAACAGAATGTAAACAATATGAAAGACAGTGGAGACTGGCCTACCTCGAACAAGAAAAACAAAGATACATAGATAAACGCAGAGAATCTCATACCCAAATTAGGCGTGCTAAAACTAAGTACTTCTCTGGTAGGATAGATGAAGCTAATAACTCTACTAAGGAGCTTTTTAAAATCTATAAGGAAATCGCTGTCTGTGGTGCCTCGGTGGACCCGTCCTTGCTTTCAGTAGATACCTGTAATCGTATCGCTGCCTTCTTTTTGGATAAAGTGGATACCATCTACTCCACGTTCTCGGGGGGGAGGGAAAAGGGAGCAGCTTTCATTGAGAGCAAATCAACAGACATAAATACGAACTGTCTGACCAATTTCCTTGTCCCTTCCTCGAACGAGCTCCAGCGAATCTGTCGCTCGATTACGTCAGGATCCCCACGAGACCCCGCATCTCCTAAGCTGCTAGCAGAGAGTATAGAGATTCTTGAACCTTATATTAGAGATGTTCTGGATCTCTCTTTTAACTCCAGCAGTGTACCTCAGAGCTGGAAACAGGCTGTAGTACTTCCGCTCCAAAAGAAGCCTAACCTCAGCTGGGATCGGATGGATAATCTCCGACCCATCTCTCTCCTCCCCTATATGGCTAAAGTGGCAGAAAAGGTAGGTAATCTTCAATTGATGGCATTTGTGGAGAAAGCCACTTTGCTTCATACTACTCAGTTTGGTTTCCGGGCCCACCATTCCACGGAGCTTGCGTTACTCTTGGCCACTGAAACCGTTAGGAAAAGAGTTGATGAGGGGCATACTATGGCCCTCATATTATTGGACCTGAGTGCAGCCTTTGACACTGTAGCACATTACATCTTGCTACAGTGTCTTAATAAAGGGGGAGTTTCGGGCTCTGCACTCAGGTGGATTCAATCCTTTCTCACTGATAGGAGCTTTCAGGTTAAACAGGGAGAACATTACTCTCTTGAGTTCCCTCTTAATCAAGGGGTTCCACAGGGCTCTGCCCTGAGCCCCACCCTGTTTAACCTTTATGTCTCCCCGATTGCCACCATGGTGGAAAGCCACGACCTTCAATTAGTGACATATGCCGATGACACACAACTAATCATCTCGCTATCACCAGCACCTGATGTTGCCGCATCCAGCTTCCGAGCATGTATGCAGGAGCTTGCTTCCTGGATGTCTACTAACTGCCTGAAGCTGAATGGATCGAAAACTGAAGTGCTCGTGGTGGGGGGTGCGCCGAGTGTGTGGTCATCTGCCTGGTGGCCAGACTGCCTAGGACCCACCCCTGTGCCGTGTCAACAGGCAAAAAATCTGGGAGTGTTATGTGATACTGATCTCGCCTTTACTGCCCAGATCAATCGGGTGGTTGGAACTTGCTTTGGCATGCTTAAAATTCTAAGGAAGACTCTCGATATACTTCCAGTCAGTGCTAGGAAGACTCTTGTTCATGCCCTAGTTACATCCAGACTCGACTATTCCAATCTTCTGTACCTGGGCGTGACAGCAAAATGCCTTAATCGTCTCCAGGTTCTTCAAAACGCCACAGCTCGATTGGTATTGAGGCTTCCTAGACGTACTCCATCCAAAGCCACTTTGAAGACCCTACACTGGTTGCCCGTTAGGGAGAGGATTATTTTTAAGGCACTTTGTTTGTGCCATCGCATTATGATGAGCCGGGCGCCTACTCCCCTCTGTACTCTTAGTACCCCCTACAGACCGGAGCGGTCGCTTCGATCTTCGGGTACTGGACTAGCTGTTATCCCCAAAATCCGGAAAGCTCGCATGGGAGGGAGATCCTTTAGATTTCTCGCGGCTAAAAACTGAAATCTTCTCCCGGTAGAGCTGCGCCTCGAACCCTCAGAGAATATATTTCGCAAAGCTCTAAAAACCCACCTCTACCGCTCAGCATTGTTGTGACCTTTAGCTTGACGGCCTCTATCTCTCCACTCAGCGCGGGGACACGCCGGTGTGCGTAACCATGCGCTTTATAAAATTCCATAATAATAATAATAATAAGATCTTTTACAGTTTGTTTTTCCGAAGTCCATATTTTATCACATCAAAGAAACTTCTTTGTCGCTGCGCAAAGTGTCTGGAAATATCTGGGTCATTAAAACCCTGTTTAGTGCAGTTGAACAAATTCTTTACCATTACACTATATCTGTCAAAGTTCAGCAAAGAGCTATGATAGAATATGGCGAAACACTTGGGGGCAGATTTATAAATCCCTTGCGTCACTTTTCCCATGTTAAAAGTGACGCAAAAGTGGCGCAAGGGGCTTGTAAATATGCCCCTTGGTTTCGAGAGTGGAGCTAATGACCTGTGAGCTCTCTTAAACAGTTCACAGTTTTACATGCAGTTGTGCACTGTACAAATCTTTATACCTGGACCATTTTGCTTATTTTTCTTTCACCATGTTGCTGATTGAATTTCAGTTCACTGAAAGTAAAACACTTTCTGATTAGAGCACCAGTCAGTCACAGAGGGACAAGTTACTACACAACTTGAATGCCTAGATGCTTCACGTCAGTGGGGACAGGGTCACAGTTTCAACCTATTCCTCAGTATCGGAACCAGGACCCAGATGACAACTGAGAGCACTGACCATTAGCACGCATATTTTGTTGCTCCAGTCCCAGTATGTCAGGGTAATGGTGGATCATCATTCCAAGCTTAATGATATGATGTGTCAATCCATCAGATCCACAAAACACCAGTTTAGGTGCACATGCTGTGTTTATTACCCAGTGTTGGGTATGCCACTTCAAGTAGGGTGAACGGTCTTCTTGCCTAAATTTCCATTCGGTTTGCATAATGCCTCTTCACTCCGTGGCCCCTTGTCACTGTCAAGTTTAATTCCTCTTCGCCATGGTAGGTCCATCGCGCAGAGAGCACAGACTTGCC
The DNA here is from genome assembly GCF_964204655.1 of Triturus cristatus. Lineage (NCBI taxonomy): Eukaryota > Metazoa > Chordata > Amphibia > Caudata > Salamandridae > Triturus > Triturus cristatus. Next base: position 577,661,223 of record NC_140593.1, on the reverse strand, counting down.
CAACACTGAGCCCCCATGGGAATGTCTTTATGCGGACAGACAGACCCACAGTTTCTCTAATGGAGAGCTCTCTTCAACTGCTTAATTCCAGCAAATGATCATGCAAGATCACTCAAGACTGCCATCGGGCCAGGATCAGCAACAAAAAGCGTGGTAGCAGGCCCTGAAAGTAACTGCAGTTGCCTCAGGAGACCACTGTATCTCATTACACATTTGGTTCTCCCCATGCCAGCGTCTTCTTCCAGCTCAGAAACCAGATAGCTGAGCCCTTTGTCACCAATGGCACAATCTCTAGGCTTTCCTAACTCATACCTCAAGAGATAGACGTTGGCATACGGCAGGATGGGGGCAATATAGGTCCGATAAACAGGGTCTACATCTGGACAAAAGTGTGAGTACATAGGAGCAGTCACTCATCCTGATCCATGAAGCCTGTATTTTGACCAAAATGGGGTTTATGTCATAACGGACATTGGCAAGATAGTATAGACTCTGTGTATCAAGGTGCAATATTATGTGGGGATGTTAGTTAGACTTCACCATGCAATACTGTCACAAACCACAAATATTGTATTGAATTCAAAATAATAAATCCTTAGCTCATTCCTGGTAGAGTGGCAAATAGCAGTCAGACTTTACTAGAGGAACATGTGTTAGGAATTTCAGAGTACCAACATGGGCAATAAGTAATTGAGAGGACTCAATAGAAATCCAACTCCAATTTTTACAAATAAAGTGTATTTTTTTCTTAATTTAGACATCAAAATTAACGTAATAGCATACCTATAATTGGAGTAATGGTTTGTAAAAATATATATATGAATTACAGCAAATCAATACTGCAGAACATTTGCATTGAGGTCAATGGTAAAAAGTAGTAATCGGTCACTTGCAAGTTTAGTTGCATAGAACTCACTGGGGGTAAAGGTGATGCAGGTCCCAGGACCAGACCACGACAGTCAGTTCAATTTTACCTGACCCATAGATCCCGGGTGCAGAGTTGTCCTGGCTGTCCTTGGTGCTGAATGGGAGCCGCTGGGTGCTGCTTTTATCGTTTGGATGGTGCCGGGAGGAAAACAGAAGCAAAATTGCAACAACAGGGCCACGGCTGAAAATGTTGCAGAATTCCCTACTGATGCAAAATTGAGTGCACGGGTCAGTTGCCTGCTGGTGACCAACAAGCCTTGGCAGCGGTAAGTTCAGCAGGAAGCTTCTTTGATATCCGGAGGTCCGGGGGAACAGGGTAGCTGCCTGTAACTTTGTGGAAGAAAGGATTATAGTTCCCACAATGCACTAGATCATCTGGATTTGGGCTATCCCTCGGATTTGCCAATGGCCAGCAACTCTTTAGATCCAGAGTGTTGATTTATCTGAAGTTTGCATGGGACTAGTGCCACTAGTCCAAGGGAGCCTGAGGTTGCTTACGGCTCTCACATGGGTCACTCTGTGTGGGGTAACTGACCTTTAGCCTAGGACAGTCTCGTCATGCAGTTCCAGGAGCTCTGCCACCAGTGCAGAGTATCCCTCTTTTGGTATGTGCATGTCCTGTTGTTGCAGACACGGATCTCTTCTTTGTCCTCTTTGATGCAAGTTGGATCAGGACTGAGGTTCTAGTGTCAAGATTGGGGTCATTTAATCCTAATTTTAGTGGAATTAGGGGTGTGGGAGCCAGTATCCAATGGTCCGCTAGTCCCTACAGCCAATCCACCCCTGAGGTGGCCCAATTCAAGAATGTAGGTCACCTTTTCTACCCAGAACCCACTATATCTACCACTTTTAAAAATCTCATCTGTCTTTTATAGGTGTACACACCAGGCAGCTCACCCTAGAGGCGTGGCTAGCCTTCTGGGGGAGTACCCCTCCTGAATAGTTTCCCACTTGTCCGGGAGCAAATGAGCCTGGGGCAGGGGAAGGGCTGTTTACTCCTTTGATAGGAAGCCAGGTTGCATATCAAAGGCGATGCAGCCTTTGAAGCTTGATCTTGATGTTACACTTCACTAGCGTTCTTGGGAGGGAAGAGAGGTGACCTCCTTCCTACCCAGGCCTTTGTTCCTGACTCCTTGGGGGGATCACATTGCTTGGCAGGAGGTCAGAATCTTGTCTTGATGGAAACAAGCATGGACTGATGGTCAGGGCACAGAGAAGATGAGGCAAGCAGGTGGGAAACTTCTAAGGTAGCCACCTAGGTGAATGCCACCTTGCCTCGACCTAAGATGCATGTCAGGTGTGATGAGCTACATTGTTTGAGACCAAAATCGACATATGTAGGTAGCACCATAATGGAGCTAGCGATCCCGGGTTTGCCCGGGTACCAGCCCATATTATCCTATGGACCATCTACCAGTTATAGTGTACTTTCATGCTAAAGGCCACTATAGTGACATATAAGCTTGCACTTACATGCCCACACCTTTAATATATTGTACCCTGCCCCCTAGGGCTCAACAGGCCTTCCTTAGGGGTGACTGACATATATTAGAAGCCGTCCATTGACTTTGCCACACATGGTGAGGGCAAAATTGAAATGGAGTCGTTTCCATTGTTTCTGCAGACTGCAATCGCAGGCCTGCTGTCAGTAGTTTACTTGGGTTAGTCAGGCTGGCACAACCAGTGCTACAAGCCCTGGGTATCCCTTTACCACCCATGCCCTGGGTACCACATGTACCATATACTGGGTACTTATAAAGGGGGTAAAGTACTTGTCAATTGGGGATGGTAATTTATACATAGCAGTTTTAGGGAGAGAGCATTCGCACTGGGGCCTGGTTAGCAAGCAGCAGTGCACTGTCAGAGTGAAAAAACAGCATCTATCAGTCCAAATGGGGACAAAAAGTGGGGGGACAGCTGTCATAAACCCTGTTTTATTTTTTTATTTTTTTTATGAAACCCTGTTTTCTCTCTTGGTGTAGAATGCCCTTGGCTTGCTAGATCTCTTTTTCATAGTGGCATTCTTTTCCTTTTCTTACACTTTTGCCCTTTCTGTTTGGGCCTAAGTCTCCGAACTTTAGGGGCAGGATCCCCAGGATCTTTGGGTTGGGTGAGCCCTAGGCGACCATCCCCTTCAGGGATCAGACCAACCTCTGGGAGGTTATTCCCTAGCATACTATCTAGGGGAGATCAGGTCTGACTACCACCCTATGCCAGCTAAGGGTATCCCCTCTTTCAAGGGGCACTAAGGCTGCAGGACTGCCTGTTAATTCCTCTGGGACTGCCATCACTCTTCTTGTTTCCCTTGGCAGATACTGATCTGGGGACATGTTCTGTCATTCACTATGGTATGACTGGCACCTGTGTTTCTCAGGCCAGTGGTAGGGATCCCATTAACCTGAATAGAGTGGAAGTGCTTAATGCCACCTCAGGGATCACCAGCTTACTATCTGGACTCTTCTCCCAGTTAAATGCTAAGAGGACCTCCTCATCTGAGGAGTTATCATCAATGGCTACACTGGACAACTCAGTACTAGACACCCCTTTGGGACAGGCTCCTCCCCCTCTGTAATGCCCTGCCTGTTGGCAGTCAAAGCACAACCTATTATCCAAGAGTTTTTTTAGCCCTGGGTCCCCCTTACTCTGCTTGCCATAGTAGGGTTGGGTTCTAGTCTCCTCTTTTTTAGGGTAATGTTGTCCTGAGGGAGTCTCTTTGGTGAGCTTACCACATTTATCCTTTGCTTTTCTGGGCCTAACCCCCCCCATTCTGAGGTCACCCCCTGGGTTTTCTTGGGTATTATTGTCCCTACCCACTCATCAGCTTTCTTGCCCAACTCTCTCGGGCTAGAAAGCTCTGAATCTACCAGATGCTGGTGTAACTTGTCCGAGGTGCAGTTTGGTTAAATGTACTCTTTAATAATTAAATTATACAGCTCATCAAAAGTGTCCGCCTCATTGCCTTTTATCTATCCTTCCAGTGCTTTGACTGAAGAGTCCACAAAGTCCACTCTTGTCTAGCCTATATTCTTCTGTGGTGAGGCCAAACCCTTTAATGAGTAATTCCTTCACATACTTGTAGGACTCAGCCACTTCCTCATTAGGGGTCAGAAGTCTATCATTGCCCTTCATTGAAAATAATTTCCACAGTAGAGAGCCCAAGTGCTGGTTTGCTAGCTTCCTCTTTTTGCAGGCCCACTCAAACATTGCAAACCATTTGTCGATTTCATCACCATCACTAAACTTGGGGACAATCCCTTTGGGAATCTTTGGGGCAAAGGATTCCTCCTTTTCCCTATTACTGTTGCTGCCACCATCTTTGTGTCTCAAGCCCATCTTAACTATTCTTTCCTAAAGGGCTAGTCTCCTTTCCTCGATTTCAAGCTTTTTCCTTCTTTTCTAAAGGGCTATTCTCCTTTCCTCGAGTTCAAGCTTTTTCTCCTCCAGGTAGTACGTCAAGCCTTTCCTCAATGGTTCTTACCACCTTACCATTGGGTGGGATCTACTAGAGTGACTCCTGTCACTTCCCACTGGTGAAGGGGGTCTGGGTAAGGGTAGAGATTTGAGGTCGTAACCTTCTTCCCCATCATTACTTCTTTGGGCTAGAGCATCATTCTCACCCTCTACAGGGTCCTCTTCTGAAGAATGGCCCTCTCTATCTAGCTTTCTCTGCTCAAAAGAGCCCGGGCTTCTCCGAGTACCTCCTTTTTGGTAGTTTTCCAATAGGAAATAACTATTATTTTGTACCGTGCCCTTAGATCATTGATCTTCAGGGCTGGGATGACTCACAAACTGAGATTATGTGCAGTCTCCATTGTACCTAGCCTTTTTAATTGAAAGCGTAAAAACACTGTTAACACTTTTAACACTTTTATCTTAACTTTGGGATGTTTTAAGTGTACTATTGGAATGGGGGTCTACAAAGGGCCCTAACAATCCAACTTAAAAAATCAAAAATATGTTGAAAAGCATGTTTTTGAGTCTAAAGTCAATTACGTGGATTTCTTTTTTTTTTTTTTTTTTTTTTATTTGTGAGATTTTTTATTTTTCTTCATTACAACAATGGATTATGAGCATTACCCAAATCACAAGCCTTAAATACTAAATTATACAATAAATCTGACCGATCACAGTGTACACCTTTATAGAAATCAGCTATAATTAAGAAACTCGACATCAAAGTACAGGCAACAACCTACCCCTCCCCCTAGCTATTCCTTCTTTGTCTCTCTTTCCATTTACATAATGGCTCCCAAATTCTTTTCCCCAAACGTCTTCCACTCCTCCCCTTTCGTGCAAAAATTTTTTCCTCTATATTATATGCATATAGGGTATTTGCCAGCCAACATTGCATTTTTGGAGTGCTTTTATCTAGCCATGCCCTAGCTATTGTTAGTCTATAGACAGCCATTACTACAAAAAGGAATTCAGCATATTGAGTCTGCTCGTCGTCGCTCACCCCTAGCATAATCCAAACTGGTGTAAGAGATATCTCAATATCCAGTGAGTTCACCAAAAACCCCTCAATTTCCCTAATCAGAGTTCTTAGTTGTGGACATGTAGTAAAGATGTGTACGCTATCTGCTTCCAGCTCATTACATCTGGGACAATTGATTCCTTGATTCCCTCCCCATTTTGCAATCTTTGCAGGAGTAAAGTACAAAGAGTACAATGTTTTATAATGCTGCGACTGCAGCGGGGCAGCACATAATATCGTAGATCCAAAATTCAATGAATCATAAAAAAGCCTAGTATCAATACCCAGTTTATCTTCCCATTTTTTACTAAATTTAACTAAATCATCCTGCTTGTCTTTCACCAATGCTGCATAAAAAGACTTGATGGTACAATCCCCCAACAGTTTTATTTTCTCCATTATTTCCATTTTATTAAAACCTGCCGGGCCCCCAACTTTATTATCAAGGAAACTTCTAACCTGTAGGTATTTGAAAAATCCCCTATTATCTAAGCCATATTTTACTCTCAACTCTGAAAATTGCATAAAGCCATCTTGTGTATATAAATCTCCAATTTGCATAACCCCCTTTAGTGCCCACTCTGCCATAGTATGATCTCCAAAAATTTCCTTAGGGAGTGACCTGTTGTTACTTAATGAGACATATCTGTTATACCTCCCAAGTTTTACCCTCTTCAAAAATGCATTCCACGTCGTAACTGCCGCTTTAACAGTTTTAAACTTAGTCCTCTTGAAATAGCTATAATCAATGCACTTCAGAAAGCAGTTCTCAGCATTTACCCCTAAGGCGACAGCATACACATCTGTAGACATTTTCTGCATTCTAACATCATCAGGGCTTCCACCGATAAGACCTTGAATGTATTGCAGCACAGAGGCCATATAATATAAGCGAAAATCTGGTGCCCCCCATCCCCCTTTTTCTCTAGGGAGTGTCATGTACCTATAAGCTCTCCGGGTTTTACCTTGGGCCCATATAAACCTATTACATATAGCCTCTATGCAATTAAACCAGCTGGCTTCAATCAACAATGGTACAGCCCTGAATACATACAAAAATTTGGGTAAAATCATCATTTTGATAGTATTTGTGCAACCAACTAGCGACAGATGTAAATTGTTCATTCTTTCTAAGTCTTTTTTCATTTGAGTTATCAAGGGATCCATATTTTTTTCCACAATTTTACTTACTTCTGCCGTCATTTGCACCCCTAGATAGGTTGCCGTATTTGTCACTCTTACATCATTACACGTTACCCACTGATTTTTGACTATCTGTGTTTTAGTTGTGTTCAAACTATATCCAGAGAACTGACCAAACCTCTCAGCTTCTGATTCAATTGCCCTGATGGCGGCTACAGGGTCTGGAGTCAGGATGGCAACATCGTCCGCATAGGCTAGTGATTTAAGTCTACAACCGTTTAGTACTAATGGAAGTATTTGTTGATTCGTTTCCAATTTACGAATATAGGGATCAAGATACAGAGCAAACAGTAGGGGAGAAGAGGGACACCCCTGCCTTGTTCCTCTCTGGATGTTAACTGCAGCTGAGTAACCTCTATTGACTCTTATCTTGGCCGTCGGCGCTATGTATAGCGTCTGCAGAGCCTTTATAAACCCTGGTCCTATACCGTGCCACCTTAGGGCATCCCATAGATAACCCCATGAGACCCTATCAAAAGCCTTTTCAGCGTCAAGAAACACCGCTGCCATTGGATCCTCCAGGATGTCTGCTACATCAAGTGCCGTGATTACCTGCCTGGTGTGGTGGGTTGTTCCTTTCCCTGGAATAAATCCATGCTGAGAGGGTGTAACTAAAGATTCAATTATCTTGGATAATCTTTTTGCCAATATTTTTGAAAACACCTTGACATCGGCGTTCATTAAGGTGATGGGTCGATAGGAGCCTGGGACATCTGGCGGTTTACCTTTTTTTGGGATAACAATGATGTCTGCGCCACCCCAGGAACATGGAACAGTTTCACCCAGTTGCGCTGACACCATTATATTAAACATGTCTGCTAGCAAAGAGGTCTGGAAGACCTTATAAAATTCAACTGGAATCTGGTCCGGGCCAGCAGCCTTCCCCGATGGGAGATCCCTCAGCGCTTCAACAAGTTCATCCACCTTGAGTTTCTCTTCCAGCTCTATTTTGTCTGACTCCTCCAAATTTGATGGCTCAATATCCCTCAGATAAGCCCTCATGTCCTCCTCTCTTCCATGCCCATCTGCCCGATACAATTCCATATAAAACTGCCTAAAAACCTCTCTAATCTGTTCTGCACCCTTAACTTTAATTCCTTGATCATTTTTGATCTCCTTAATATTAGCCATAGCATCTCTTTGTCTAGCTCGCACCGCTAATATATGACCCACTCTTTCGCTAAGTTCATGCGCCTTTTCTTTGTTGGCTAAATATTTCTCCACCGTCTTTTTTGCCATCTCTTCCATGACCACTGCTTTGAGAGCGACTAATTTTAACAATGTCTGCTCAGCTGGTGTATGCGCATGTATAGCCATCATGAGTTCCTCCTCTGCCTCTCTAATTAATTCATTGTTTCTTTCTAGTTCCTCCCTTTCTCTTCTTTGCATTCTAATAACATAGCTAAGGGTCTCTCCTCGTATTCCAGCTTTAAAAGCGTCCCACACACTCCCTGGTGACGCGGTACCTCTGTTAATTACCCAAAACTCCTTAATCCATTCAGCCATTCTTTCCCTATATTCATGATCCTGAAGGAGTGCTCTGTCAAATGTCCATTGCGTCGGTTCCTTATTTCTCCTTTGCCCAATGTTTTCGTCTAACACTAACGGGCTATGGTCTGATATGATCCTTGGTTCTCTTACTATCCTTGCACCATCTATCAGCCCTCTTGTAATTAAAAAATAATCCAGCCTGACTAAGATCTGATGGGGCGCTGAAAAGAAAGTACTCCCGTCGAGATTCGGATGGCAATGTACCCAAGGATCCTCTAGAGAGTTATTCCTTGCTAAATCTGCTAGAGCCCTATATGTTCTTTTTTTCCTCCCCGCATACTTCCTGTTAGGGTCCAAAAAACTACTATCTGAATCATGAATATTCAGGTCGCCGCATAATATAACAGGCTCAGGCCACTGAGCAAGTTCTGCATCTAGGAATTGAGGAACTTCTGGGTCATCTCCAGTAGAGCCGTAGACTGAAACAAGCGTAAAAGTTTCCCCCCTAAACAATAATTCTACTATAACCCATCTTCCCCATTTATCCTCCAACTTTCTCTTTACTATTGTATCCTGTTTCCTGCCCAGTATCGCCACCCCTCTTGTCTTGGTGTTCTGATTAGTTTTTGCAAGTACATTAAAACCTAATTGATCAAGTAAGTAGACCTTAGTGCCCTCGATGTGTGTTTCCTGAAGGCACACTAAGTCCGGTTTAAAAGATTTTAGCAGTGACGCAGCTTTTAACCTCTTATTGATCTCATTGAGTCCACAAATGTTTATTGATACTATTCTACACGACATTTAAATTTCATAGCCTTCCCTGTTCCGCTTTCCCGATTTAACCAGCAAGATTTAGTAATTATCTTTATACTTTGAGCTTTCCAGAACAATTTCTCCCCTCCTTTAGTTTGTTTGTGTACCTTGATCCCTGCATCTTTTTTTAAGTCTTTTTTACCTCTTTCTTCTACACCAAAAGTGTGCCCAAAACCAGCATGTATGTCTCCCCCCCCACCCTCCCCCCTCCCCCCTTTACCCCCCGCCCCTTGGGAGCCCCCCCCCCTCACTACAGGCAAATAGGCCAATCCTGGCCTATGTGTAGCCAACCGTACTCTGCAGCGTCGCTACTCTCTCCCATCCTGTTTACCCCTCTGTCTGGTATTGCCAAATAGTCTATTTGGCATTACCATCTAACCATCTTACGGAGTTTTTGGTGCAGTTCTCCGGGGAGACTGCGATGGGGTTCTGGTTCTAGCTCTACTCTCCTTCCCTTTATTAATTTCGGAGATTTCTGCTAGATATTCTGCTGCTCTTATCTCGGATGTAAACATTTTGGTATAACCTTTCATGATAACTTTCAACCTAGACGGAAACAAGAGATATGCTTCTGCCCCTTGCTTTTGGAAAGGCCCAATCATCTGTCTTAATTTCCACCTTCTTTCCACGGTAACGTGGCAGAAGTCTGGCCTTGAAAAAAAAGTATTTCCATCAACTGTAATTCTTGAGTCAGGTCTAGCTTTATCGATTATCTCCTGTCTTGCTAGAAAATTACCCAAAAATACCAACATTGCTCTTGGGAGTTCCTTACCCTGCCCTCCCCGATTTTTCTTTTTGAACAGTGGGTACCTATGTGCTCTTTGCACTTCCACATCCCATTGCCATTTTGAGTCAGGAAAGGCCTCTTCCAAAATCTTAACCACGTAACCTCTGGGGTCCTGCCCCTCTTTCCCCTCCTCCAGGCCCAAAAGTCTCACATTATTCCTTCTTTGGCGATTTTCAAAACTTTCTAGCTTCCACTGAAGATCTTCAACCACCTTCTCTTGATCCGTTTTAAAAGTCTGCCAATCTGTCACTTCGTCTTCAACCCTGCTTGTCCTTTCCTCCACTTGTAAGACTCTTTCTTCAACCTCTTCCTGTTTTCTACTTACTTTCCTTAGTGATGCTTGCAGTTTTTTTGTGTCTCTTTTCGCCCTTCTGCTCTCCATTCTTGCCTCCTTCTGCATCTGTTTCAAGGTCCCAAAGAGCATTTTGAGGGTTACATTTTGGTTATTCCGCCTCCCCTCCTTCTCCCCTCCTTCCTGCTCACTTTCTTTGTAGGTCTCTGAAGTAGCGGAGTAGTCCCATGATAATTTTTTAGTCATACTACTTCTTGAACCTCTTCCGCTTCTTCTTTTTACTCCCATAATACTTTTTTTCTTTTTTGTGACTAATTCGCTAGATCCGTTGCTAATATCTGAGTCAGAAGTACATTCAGTTCGACTCCCCTCTTCCTCTGATTCCACCTCGCTCGGATTTGATGAATCCGAGCCCTCGTTGACCGAAAAAAACTCAGGTGAGCCTCCCCTCATACTTCTATCTATGCTTTTGTTAGTTCTACTCAAGTCCAGATCCAAGTGTAGCCCATGCTGCTCCGTTAGACTCTGCGTACTGCCCCGGCTTGCCTCAGTGCCCTTCAAATGCTTATTGTGTAACCCTGCCTCTACTAACAAGAGAGCGTCTAACATCTGCGAGTTATTTTGTTTCTCTAATTGCTTAGAAGCAGTGTCTATGTCGGTATCACAGCCCGACTCCTTGCCGACCTCCACCCCTTCCTCCTCGCCTCCCACGGCTTCTGGAGCTTCTACACGCCGCTTAGAAGCAGTGTCAGTGTCGGTATCACAGCCCAACTCCTTACCGACCTCCACCTCTTCCTCCTCGCCACCCACGGCTTCTGGAGCTTCTACACGCCGCTCTGCGCTCACCGCGCCAACTCCTGCATCGCTTCCCAGTTGCCTAGCAACCAGGCCTCCGCTGCTTGCGTCCTCGCGGTCCGTTGACTCTGCTTCCGCGTTTGTCTGACAGCTGTCTCCCTGGGCGCCGGTAGCCGTCGGCAGCCTCTCATCCTGCCATTCCTTTTGCTGCGGACCATCTGCCTGGATCTGTATTCGTGGAACAGACGGAGGAATCCTTGTGATAAACGACTCTGGTAAGGTCGCTTGGCGCTTCTGATCTTTATCCCTCGCCGACTTATACATCGCTGAGCGGGTCTCCGGGCCTGGTTCCAATTTCTTCTCTTGCTTCTCCGCATTCTTTGATACTGTGCTCTTCGACCTCCGACTTGAAAATTCCGCCGCTTTTCCCACAGAGGCTGTTTTTGGGATAGCCCCCTCTCTCACAGCAACCCCTGAGGGTTTGATCGGTCCTGCTGACGATATTTTTTCTCTCTCCGCCTTGAGCCTTTGGGGCATCTTCAGAGGCACTTTCACGTCGTTAAACAGACTTCTCCAGCAGTTCAGCCAGTCTATCACCTTCTTTATCACTTTCTTTGTAGGGGAGCCCCTCAACCAGCCTGGATTAAGTGTATCCGCTGTGTCAAAAACAATCCGGTAAGTCAGAGCCCACATCGCTGGGTTCACCAATACTCCATCATCCTAGGATAGGAGAGAGTAGAGTATGCGACTACTCTCTACAGAGCCACGGCGGCCATCTTGCCCCCAACAAAATCCAATTACGTGGATTTCTCGTGGAAAACAACTTATGACCAAGTGGTACTGGGAAACACAAGTTCAGGATCCCCACCGCTGTAACACAAACGAAGGGAGGTGGGGTATTATGTGGTGACATTGGTTAGACTTCACCATGCAAAACTGTCACAAACCTCAAATATGACCCTTATATTCACACTAATCAATCCCTAGTTCATTCCTGATTGAATGCCAAAGAGCAGTCAGGCTTTACTGGAGAAGCATGTGTTAAGCATTTCAGAGTACCAACATGGACGATAAGTACTTGACAGGACTCGATTGAAATCCAATACCAAGTTATAAAAATAAAGAGTATTTTTATCTTAATTTAGTTACCAAATTGAATGAAATAGGTGACAGAAAACCAGAGTTATGGTTTTTAAAAGAAAATATAAATTACAGCAATTCAATACAGCAGAACTTCTACATTGTGGCCAATGGTAAAAAGTAGTATTGACAATCGGTCACTTGAAGGTGGAGTTGCGAGGAACCCAAGCCAATTCAACTTCACCTGGCCCGTAGAGCCCGGGTGCAAAGTTGTCCTGGCTGTCCTTAACGTGGGCCGCTGGTTGCCTCTTTTCCTGCATAGATAGTGCTGGGAGGAAAACGATGCCAAATCTCAATAACGGGACCACAGCTATGGTCGGTTGAAGATGTTGGAGAGTTCCCTTTCAATGCAGCTTTGAGTGCAGGGATCAGTTACCAGACTGGTGACTAACAAGCCTTGGCAGCGGTAGCTTCAGCAAGCAGCTTCTTCTATGTCCAGAGGTCCAGGGAAACATGGTAGCTGTCTGTAACTTCGTGGAAGGAAGGTCTTCAGTTTTCACAATGCACTATACCATCTGGATTTGGGTAACCTCTTGACGGGCCCGATGGAATGTGATTCTTGCGATCCAGAGTGCTAATTTACCTGCAGTTTGCAGGGGACTAGTGCCACTAGCCCAAGGGAGTCTAAGGTTGCTTCTGGCTCTCAAAGGTGTCCCTCTGTCTGGGGGAACTGACCTTTAGCCTAGGACGTGTCTCATTCATGCAGTTCCAGGAGTGTTGTCACAGGTGCAGAGTATCCCTCTTTTGGTTTGTGCAAATCCTATTGTCGTAGACATGGGTCTCTTCTTTGACCTCTTTGATGAAAGTTGGATCCGAATTGAGGTTCTGGTGTCAGAGGGTCCCTTAAATCATAGATTTAGGGAAGTTAGGGGTGTGGGAGCAAGTAACCAATGAAATGCTAGTCCCTGCAGCTAATCTGCTCCTGAGGTGACCGCATCCGGGGGTATAGGTCACGTTTTCTATGCAGTTCTAAAAATTGCAGAAGTGTTTCCTAGGTGTAAAGACCAGGCAGGTCACCCTGGGGTGTGGCTAGCTTTCTGGGGGTATTTTCCTCCTGCATACCTAATTTCCCACCTGTCTGGTAGCAAATGTGAATGGAGCGTGGGGGAGCTATTTACTCCTTTGGTAGGCAGCCCGGATGCATATTAGAGGCGGTGCAGCCTTTGAAGCTCATGGACCTTGATGTGCCAATTCCACTTCACAAGCATTTCTAGGACGGAGGTGGTGTGATCTACTTACTGGCCAGGCCTTTGTTCCTGACTCCTGTGAGTGATCACGCAGCCTGGCAAGAGGTCTGAATCCTGTCTTGACTGCAGCAAGTATGGGCTGCCAGCCAAAGCACAGAGAAACTGGGGAAACCAGGTGGGCAACCTCTAAGGTAGCCAACTGGGTGCATGCCACGTCGACATGAGATTTGTGTCGGGGTGATGAGACATGTTGTTTGACACCAAACTTGACATATTTAGGAGGTACCATAATGGAGCTAGGGACCCTGGATTTGCCCAGGTGCCAGCCTATGTTATCCTATGGACCGTATAGCACTTATAGTGTACATTAATGGTAAAGGCCACTATAGAGACATATAAGCTTGCACTTACATGCCCACACCTTTAATATATTACACCCTACCTCCTGGGATCAGGAGCCCTTCCTTAAGGGTAACTGAGATATAAGCCGTGCATTGACTCTGCCACACATGGTGAGGGCAAAGTCGAAATGGAGCAGTTTCCACTTTTCCTGCAGCCTGCAATGGCAGACCTGCTGTCAGTAGTTTACTTGGGTCACTCAGGCTGGCACAACCAATGTTGCAAGTCCTGGGGACCCCTTTACCACCCATCCCCTGTGTACCACTGGTACCATATACTACAGACTTATAAGGGGGGTACGGCCCTTGTCAATTGGGGATGCCAATTTACATATACCGGTTTTAGGGAGAGAGCTATGGCACTGGAGCCCGGTTTGCCTTCATTGCACTGTCAAAGTTGAAAAATAGCTCCTAGTGGTCCAGATGGGGGCAAAAAGTGAGGGGACATCTGTAAAAAGTCATATTTTATTACACTCCGTTTTCCTGCATGTAATGCTTGTGCTATGTGAATAGGGGGTTCTTTTGACCCTTACGAAGACCTTTTACCTGTTGAGGCACTATTGTTAGGTCGAAACATGTTGGCATTCTAGAGTGGTTAGGTCAACCATAATGTTCTACCCTTATAGTGCAACTCTAATTTTAACCTATACCAGGCGTTCCCATTATTAAAGGAATTTCCTTGAGGAATACACCTAGTTATTTTTAGCTTTTGATCTAGATCAGTGAATTTGTCTTGTAAAAAAATATCTAAGAACTGCCAATTTTGTTTGGTTGGGTCCACTGAAGTGGCACTGTCCTACTGCAGTGTGAGAGGATGCCTATGATGAAGCACACCATGATAACTTATGGGTGAGGCGACCTCTCAGATATTTCCTGTAGGCGTATACTTTTAAATACATGGCAAGATTGATTGTTCCCTGCAGCACCCAAGTACCTTATGTGTTCTGATGTTGTAATCAGGAGGATATAGTTGGGTTTCTTTCTCTCTTGACTCTCCCGTAGGGACTAGAAGAAATAAAGTGTACCACTAGTGAAAATCATTGATTGGGAGACTCAAAGCTGGACGTGGGTGCCTGCCCAGTGTGAAAACAGTGGAGGATGACCTGCACAGCGACTGAGGCTTTAAACCTTGGTATGCCAATAGAGCTTGGCCCTGCGGTGTGGAAGAGAGGAACAGCAGGTGGAGATGAATGGGGGCTGCCTCGTGGATGTGCAGGTGGAGTATCGGAGGCCCCAGTGCAATGTATGAGGCATGCAGGGAGAGGTGGGTGAATCCTACTTGGGGCCTTCGGGGAAAAAATGAGGACTGGGCCCCCCATGAGGCCCACTGGCTCTGCAGGAGCAGGCCTTTTAGTTTAGAGGTTGGGTTCCTTGCGGAGCACTCCCCCATTTGAGGCGTGTGAGACTGAGGAGGTGCTTTGGGTGGGGCCCCTCCACACAATTCATGTCAGTATGCTGAATACAAGAAATGAAAGTCTCTGTAGTGTGACGATCACCCCAATGCACATGTTGAATGGAAGTTCAACCAGATGAAACTCTAATAGACCAGTCTGAAACACTGGAGCAGAATGATAGTTTTCACACAAGAAGCGACCCGGCAGAACTGATGGCTGACGATTCCAGTAATGGAGTTTTTGAATAAGGCCATCTGAGCATAAGCAGAAGCCAGAAGACAGCACTTTGGTCTGAAAATATAATGTTTGAAAGACTGAATGGAGCTGTTTCATTCCAGATGCTGGAACTTTCTGAGTGGCCTACATCTCAGAGTCCGAGGCACACCTTAACTTAGGCGCTAAAGGTTTGGCTGTGGTCCTCCTCAATATATAGGTTAGGGAGGTTGTTGGGGAAGTTTCCTTGGGAATGAGGCAGTTCCCAGTTTATGTTTCTGGATATTCTTCTTTGGGATGGGAGGGAAAGTTGTTAGACATTGTTAACCACATTAAAATAAATAAAGAGTACGCGTACCTGATAAGGTATTTGATGGAATCACAATGTTACAAGAAATGCATATATGAGATAGTATATTGTCATCCTTCATAAATAATGGAGAGGACAGCTGTATGCAACCTCATATTCAGGAGTCGCTAGGAGAACCTGATCTGGGTTGCACCAGGGATTCAATTTACCATGAAAGATGTGAAAGTAGACCTGAGTGGCTGCTATATACTGATGCTTTAAATAATATGTATGCCTCAAATAATGACGAAGGTGTATTTTTATAGTACAGGAGGCAACACCGTATCTTAGATGAGAATATTTTGGCGGGTTATCTTAACTGTGTTCTGGATGGCATGGTGGAAAAGTGCACCTCAAAACAAAGAACTAAGCCTACCATGACTTCCTGCCTTTACAGAAGTGATGAAAGGTCTATGAGTGATAGATGTTTGGCAAGTAAAGCACCCTCTCTCCAAATCATACTCATGCTTTGTCCTAGCATCAGGAACTCATAGTAGGTTTGACTATGCACTAGTCTAGCCCATCGTAGGCTGGACAATGTACTAGTCTAGCCCATCTCCAGACAAATAATGACCAAGATAAATTATCTGGCACACTACCTATCAGACCATTCCCACTAATAATGATATATCGCGCACCACTGATCAAGGGAACTCATTGTGTTTTTGCTGTTATTGGGAGGGAGAGTGGGAATTGTTGACTGGTGTATTTTTAAGAACTGTTATGAACTTTATAAACACTTTAAAACAAATACTTTTTGGCACTGCACTGCTGCACTTTCCAAGGAGACGCAATGGTGGTTAGCACTCCAGTTTCTTGAGAGGATTCTGCTGATAATGATTTCCGGTGTGCGGACGCGCTGTAAGTGTTTTTCACTACCAATCGAGGAAAATCATTGTGGTTTTGCTGCTATCCGGAGGGAGAGTGGGAATTGTTGGTTGGTGTATTTTAAGATTTTTTTTTGCATTTTAAAACAAATACCTTTTTGGCACTTGTGTACCTTTCAAGGAGACGCAATGGAGGCTAGTACTCCAGTATTTTGAGGAGTTTCTGCCTATAATGATTTCCAGTGGTGGGACGTGCAGGGGGCTCGCCGCTGGCTCACTGACGGCACGCCAAAGGCAAGCATGTCTGCTCCCATCAGCTCCTGAATGGGGCCAGGAATCCTGGATCATCACAGGCAAGGGAGCGAGTTTATCCCCCCATCAGCTACTAGCTTTACAAGACAGTCTTAATGACAGCTGTCTTCATTCTACTGATCCAGGCACAGGAGAAATCTCCTGTAAACACTACTCCTGGTCCTTTCCTGGGGCAAGGGATCCTAAGGAAAACCCTGATGTTAAACATAGGTCGTAACTGTTCTTAATTAATTGCAATCGCTCTCTGGCCAACAAATTACAACTTTTTGCCTTACTTGAGGACAACAAACCTGAAATGGTATTGTTGGATAAAAACTAGCTCCATGCCGAGTCTGGGCCAGACCTTGTTCAAGCCATTCCCCCGGGATATTATATTGTATGGAAAGACAGGAAAAACAAAGAAGTGGGGAGGAATAGCAATTATTCTCAAGGAAGAATTTAGCTGTCTTACTAAATCTGCGTACATTCTGTGAGAGCCTGCATTTCACTATCTTCTTCTACCCTATTACCACCTCTTATGGACTTTATTGTATAGACCTCCGAGGCCAAGTGCAAATGTCTTACTTCCCTTCCTGAGTTCACTGCCAATGTGGCTAGTTCCAGAGCTAGCTTCTCCATATAAGGAGATTTTATTCTTCATTTGGAAGATATAGGGAAGATATAGGGAATATTCAAGCTTCAGGCCTTTTACAAGATTTGTTGGCCGCCCAACTTTCATTAAAAGGTGCTAGGAAATACTCATGAGAAAGGCCACCTATTGGACCCTGTTTTCTCTAATGATAACTTGGTAAAGGTCTCAGTACCATCTCTGGTCATTTGGTCAGGTCATTTTTTGATTGGGATTACCTTGAAATCCCCCAAGCTGCCCTCAACTCTAAACCTGGCAATTGGGCATACCGACCATGCTCTAAATTGTTCGCTGAAGCTTTGGGAACAGGCACTTGTGAAATCTAGACCTTCTTTAGGGCAAGATCTGACACTATAATATGACAGATTCTCTCATTGGATTGAATCTACGCTCCCTCAAGTCTTCCTCCAAAAAACCTATACTCGACGAGCGAAAGATAAATCTGCACCATGGTATACCCCCTATCCCCGGAAACTCAAACAAACGTAAAAAAGCAGAAAGGTTCTGGAGAAGAGACTATAGGGAGATATCTAAGCAGAAATATTGTGACACTATCAGGATCTATCAAGCTAAAAGTCAAGAAAGCACAAGCTGTGTATTTTGAAGGTAAAATTAAATGTGCTGCTAACTCCTCGGGACAAATGTTTCACGTTTTAAAAACGCTTCTTGAGACCTCCGCAAAAGGCCCTTTCCCCAAATCATCACCTGGATGCTGTAACTACTTGGTAAATTATTTCCATAGGTACCACAGTGATGACCTGATGACCAGATGGCCATGGATTCTACCCCATTGTGCGAATTCCCGCTCTGACATTTGACTCTCTCCTTGAAAGTTTGAGAAAAATTAAATCTGGCTCTACAAAGGACTCACCCCCCTCATATTTTAGCTAAAGCAGCCGAGGTAACTTTTCCCACCCTGCACGAGATGTTAAATCTCTTCCTGACAACGGGTTCTTTCTCAGTGGCATGGAAACATGGCATGGCTAAGGCACCCCGGAAAAAATCCAATCGGTCCAGGATCTAGGAAATTACCACCTGATCTCCCTCCTGCCAGGGCTAAGTAAAATGTTTGAAAAACATCTCAATTCTTCACCATAGGAATTCCTAGATAATCATAACATCTTGAATTCGATTCAGACCAGATTCCGTCCCTCTCATTGCTCTGAAACCGCTCTTTTGGCGGTCATGGAAGAAGCTAAAAGACTACTTGATCAAGGTGGCTCAGTTGCAATTATTCTCCTCAATCTCAGCTCTGCTTTTGATACAGTGAGCCATGATATTCTGGCTAATACTATAGAGTGCCAAAATCACTGATACCGCCCTGGCCTGGCTCAAGTCTTTTCTGGAGGACAGGACTTTTTAGGTCTTCAACTGTGAGTGTCCTTTGGATAGCTTCCTCTTGAGATGTGGAGTACCCCAGATCTCTTGGTTGAGCCCTACTCTTTTTAGTCTATATATGAGGCCACTTGTGGATGTCGTCCTATCCATTGAGATCTCGATAATATCTTATGCAGACAACACGCAACTGGTCTTTCCCCTCACTCAGACCAATGATTCCCCCTCCTTAGGCCCTTGCCTGAAACAAGTTGCCTAGTGTATGACCAGCTCCTGTCTTCAATTAAATTAGGACAAAACCGAGTTGATGGTCCTGGGCAACAATCTCAACCCCTCTTTGAACCTGGATTGTTTAGGCCTTCCTCCTGCCTCTAAATTTGTTATAAAGAGCTTGGGAATGTGTCTGGATGAATCTCCTAAATTTGACTCTCTAGAAGTAAATATTGCTGCCACATGTTTTAGTATGTTGTGGATGCTCCAGATGATTCTCCCTCTTCTTCCTTCCACCTCAAAGAGGTTGGTAGTCCAGGCACTTACACTCCCTCACCTGGACTACAGCAACTCTATCTATTTGGGTGCACCCCAAGCCACAATAAAGAATTCCACCGCCAGGACACTGCAAAATATTCCCAGACATCAATATGCCA
The DNA here is from genome assembly GCF_964204655.1 of Triturus cristatus. NCBI lineage: Eukaryota > Metazoa > Chordata > Amphibia > Caudata > Salamandridae > Triturus > Triturus cristatus. The sequence continues at coordinate 577,642,011 of NC_140593.1, read as the reverse complement.
GTCAGGATCTCTGTCTTCTTCACTGGCTCTCCGTGGCAAAGAGAATTGCATTTCAATCTCTCTGCATTGCTCATAGGGCCATCGTTGAGAAAAAGGCCTTTGAAAACCCGCTCATTTGTGTCCTCCTATATTCCCGGAAGATACTTAAGTTCTTACATTGCCCACCTGACCAAAGTACCTGTTATCACGAGAGCAACATATGGAGGACGCTATTTTGCTTACAATGCAGCTAAATTGTGGAATAGCCTTCCACTCTCTCTCTGCACAATCACAAAGGAATTTCCTTTTTAGAAGGCCTTAAAACGTGGTCTTCCAAGATGGCTCCCTTCAATTTTTCTCAATGGTTCTGTGCCTCACTTTCAGCGTTGGGATGCGTACAGGTAGCTACATGCTTTACAAGTGCTTCATAGAATAGAATAGAATAGAATAGAATAGACTAGAATAGAATAGAATAGAATAGAATAGAATAGAGAAGACTAGAATATATGACACCAAAAGGGAAGGCACCAACGGTACCATTGTGGAGACAGAAGGTGGAGCCACTGTCTGATACTCTCTTCTCATAGTTGTTGTCACACACACTAGCTTTTTATTTTGAAAGGAATTGGGGAAGTGCTGGAAGCGGAAGCTATTGAATGGGAGGCTATGAAAGTTGTCAGCAGGACTACTGCATGTCTCAATCATATGATGTTAAAATACAATTAGAGAGATCACTGCTGGTACACGAAGAGAAGCTAGAAACGGGTGTGAAGGCATTACTTGAGGTATCAATGCCAGCTTCGGACAACAACCACATAACCGACCTGGCCAAGGTAGTCGAGGTGACAAGCCTAAAAGTTCTTTGAAATTAAATTGTTAGGACTGGCACCTTTTGGTGTGGTTTCCCTGTCTTTTTGCTTCTGACCTCCTGTTTTATTGCGCACTGGACTTTGTTATTTCTGGTTTTGGGACTCTGGGTACTTTACCCCTGCTGATCAGTGCTAAAGTGCATGCTCTCTGTGTCTAAAATGTACTGGCATTTAGTTTCTCCATGACTGGCATATTTGATTCAATGGTTAGTCCCTAGTACAGTGCATTGTGTGTGCCCAGGGCAGGTAAATCAAATGCTACTAGTGGGCCTGCAGCACTGATTGTACTACCCACGAGTAGCCCTTCAAACATGTCTCATGCCTTTCACTGCAGAGCCTGTGTGGGCAGTTTAAACTGCCATGTTGACCTGACAAGTTCACCTACTTGCCTGGCCCAAACCTTATCATTTATTACATATAAGGCACCCTAAGGAAAGCCCTAGGAAGCCCCACCAACAGTGAGCAGTGTATTGAAAAGGTAGGACATGTCCTGGCTAAACTTGTTTTTCACTACAGCAATGCCTATCTACCTCATAGGTTAACATTGAAGCTGCCTTGTAACACTTTACAAGTGTAACTTTTAATTGGAAGCAGATAGAAAATTGGAGTGTGGTGTCTCTGGACTCACAATTTAAAAACTGAGGACATTCTGCCAGGAAGAAGAGCTGTTGTGCTGCTAGGAGGGACTTCCACTTTGCTGCTTATTTACTGTGTTGGCCTGCTGCCTGCTGCTTCTTGCCTGAGAGTTAGAGGACTGGAATTTGCTCTCTACATCATGCTGTCTAAGGTTCTGCAAGGCTTGAGTGAGCTTGCCTCCTATTGCTGAAGTCTCCGGGACATTAAAGACTTCACCTGCATCTTGCTACCAGCACCTGGGCTACTCTGCTGTGAGTCCTGCTCTGCCAAGTGCTGCCAAATTCAGTCCTGGGCCCTTGGAGTTGAATTTGGTGCTGCAACCACAAAATCAACGCATCAACTCCAAAGTGTCATTTCAGGCAGGACTGGGGCATCCCTATGAAATCGACGCATCGCCACTGCCTGCACCAAAGCCATGAATGCCAAGTGCGCAACGCAACAACCTCAACTTTCAAAGCAGTCCCCATTTTGCCGCAGCATCTCTGAAGAACCACCACTGCATGAGTTTTGAACACTGCCTCACTGAAGTCTGTGAAGCACTGTTCCCAGTCCGACAAGTCCCCGCCCTGCATGGCTTCCAACCAGATAGCCCTAGTTGCAGCTATTCACTTCTAAGCACTGAATTTTGATTTATTCTTTAAAAATTCATTTCTTGAATTATGGATGTTGGATATTTGTCATTTTGGTCTTGTTTACTCTGAATAATATTGGCCATTTTTCTAAACTGATGTGGAGTACTTTTGTGGTGTTTTCACTGTGTTTGTGTGTACAAATACTTTACACATTGCCTCTTTAGTGTAGCTGACTCCTCTGTGCCGAGCTACCAGAGGATGAGCACAGGTAAACATTTAGTGTGTACTACACTTACCCTGACTAGAGTGTGGGTCCCTACTTGGACAGGGTGCATACTGATGCCAGTGTTGATTCATTATTAAATGCACACAGGAGACCCTTTTAGAGGGTCCCCAGAAAACCTACCAAGCACTGGAGTGGTCTCTGACTAGTCTTAGCCAGCCTGCCACCACCAGACATGTTTCCGACCTCATGGGGTGAGAGCCAGCACTCTCAGAAGCCATTAGCAAAGCCTGCTCTGGGCGGAGACCCTTCACTACTCCTCCAGGCCGGTAGGACCTGCCAGGGTGGGAAGCTTCAAAGGCAATGCTGCCTTTGAAATGCAGCCCAGGTATCTCAGGATATTGGAGGATGCCAACCCCCCCTTTCCTGCCCCCCTTTTGGTGGGAGGACAGGCGGGAACATTTGCTAGATTTGGAGATTGGGCCACGTTCCGCCAGCACCACCCCTAAGGTGGGCAGGCGATGTGGACACTACTTTTCCAATTCCTCTCTAGCGATGGTAGGAAATCAACCGATCACAGCTAGGGCAGTGTCCCTACCCACAGAACGTGGTATCTTAGAGGATGTAGACACCCAAAAGGTAGGTAGCCCATTGGCTAATACCTGTCACCCCCTTTAACTCCCCTAAATTTAGTATTTAGATGGCATCCCCGGACCCTGAACTCATATTCGATAGACCTAACGGAGAGCAATGGATAAAGAAGAGCTGCTGACTTGAGAACTGAAGACCTGCTGCAGAAAATTGGCGCCAAACCCTTCCAGCTGCTCCCATTCCTCAACACCCGTGGTGTGCTCTCTAGTGCTGCAACTGTGAGGCCTCCAAGCAGCCCAGGCCACCTCCAGCCTTCAAAAAATTGCTGAGAACCGCCCTTGGAGTAGAGGAGTGACTCCCCTGCAGCCTACAGGCGCAGAACAGCAAAGTACAGTTGACCTATCTGCTGCTCTCCGGCGACTCAGACACAGCACCCAAGCCAGGTGCATCAGCTCTGGATGTTCAGATCTGTCCCCCCAACAAATGAGAGGACAAGAAGACCAACCAGAGCTGTGTTGTGTCAATACCTGGGCTATCAGACCCCTACACCGAAGACCAAAAAGAAAGAGTCTAATCCATACTCCACCTACCCAGGATACAGTCACCCATTGAGGGACTACAAGAACCCTGAGACTTCCTCCGTTAGTGGCCCAGCCATCCCAGAATTGTCTCTGCAACCTGCCTTCCCCTGAACGCAAAAACCATTTTGATGCACAATACTTGGCTGCCCTATATGCTCTGCACCCAGCCTGCCCAGCCTGGGTAACGACAAATCAGCTGTGCTCCAGTTGTCCTGAGGCCCTTGCAACCTGCTACCTTAAGTAGGACCCCCAAGACTTAACTTTGAGTCCCTCTGTACAGCGGGTTTTTAGGTGGCCCCCTTCTTCGTAGCGCCTGCTACCAAAGACCTCAACACTCTGCTCCCAGATTATTCCCGGATGCTCTTGATTTTCCACTGCTTGGAAATTGGATCTGGCCCTTACCTAAATCCAGAAGGTGAACCTTGATAACCCACTGTGTGATTTTATGTGCTTTTTGCTATTTTCTCCCATTGACTTCTAGTGTGGGTACTTGCACACAACAGTGATTTATTTTGCTAACTTTGAAAAACCATAACTTAAAAAGTACTTACCTTTGAACAAAGTAATTGGTCTGAAAAAATAATAAAAATTGATGTTATTTTTACAACTTGGTCTTGGATTTGTTCTTGAATGTTTGTCTCATTTATAGCCTTTGTGAGTGCAGCAAATGCTTAGCACTACCCTCTGATAAGCCCAACTGCTCGTCCACACTACCACAAAAAGAGCGTTAGTATTATCTACTTTTGCCTCTGTATACTAATAAGGGAACCACTGGACGGTCTTCACAGGTTACTTAATTTTAGTACACTATATGGAGAGCCAACCTCCTACAGAAGAACAGTAAGCATCGCTGACAATTGTTTCCTAGTAAGGTTGCATTATCTAGCCATGAGCGGATAAAACAAAGCACTACATCAACATCCCATTGTTCTGAATACTTCGGCTTTGGAGGCTGAACCAATCTGATGCCCTTCAATAACTTACACTCTAGAGGATGTTCACCCACTGGTTTTCCACCTACAGGGAGATGACCCAACTAGATAGCTGACTTAAAATTATTAATAGACCTGTACACTAAACCTTGATCTGCCAGTGAAGACAGGAAGTTAAATATGAGAGCTAACTCTTTGACCATGGGATCCACACTCCTCTTGTTACACAAACAAACCCGTCTCCTCCATGCTGAGGCATAACGTTTGTGTATGCCAGGAGCCCAGGATTGCTTAAGGTAAAAGCAAGACCGTTCAAAATGACCTGGCATTTGCCAGTGCTTCCCGAAACCCTCCAGGCCATCAGGACCAGTTGACCTGACAATATCAGAGGGTGCGGATGGCCTAATGGATCTGCTAGAGGGGCCTGGAAGGTTGGAATCCAAATCAGACTCAGACAAAACATCTCCAGCAACAAAGAGAACCAGGTTTGAGCCTTACACAAAGGAGTCATCAGAACCTGCTTGGCCTTTTGACGCCGCATCTGTGCTATGAGCTGCGGAATAATAAAAAAGAGGGGAAAGGCATAATGAAGATTCCTGTGCCAGTTCTGCAGGAAAGCATCCAAACTCACTGCCAGGGGATCTGATCTCCAATTGAAGAACATCGGAATCTGGGCGTTCAGGCAAGATGCAAAAAGGGCATTGAGCTGACAAAAACACTAAGGGGTGGAGTTTCCACTCACTGGAGTCTTTCAGAAATTGAGAGTTCCAGTCCGCAATCACATGTGCTCTGCCCGTGGATGTCATCCTCAACCACCTAAATCTAATTCTGGAGGCACTAGTGTTAAAGGTCCTCAGTATCTCTTCGCCCGAGGACATGACCTGGTGCCCCCCAATTTGTTGATGTATCTCACTGCGGAAATATTGTCCATCCACTTGAGGATACAACGCTGGGCGTTGTGAGGGGACAATGTCTTGATCATGTAAGATACCTCTAGCAGTTCTAGACAATTTATATGTAGATGGAGTTCTGTTGCGGACCAACGACCACCGGTAGAGACCAGACCTTATCTTGCTCCTCAGCCCCATCGACTGGCATCCAACTCCATCACTACATCTGGGGTGCTGTCAAATATGGCCCTGACATTCCAGGCCTGCCTGTGATCCAGCCACCATGATATCTCCACCTTAGCTTCTGGGTATAAAGCAACCTGCTCTGCATAGGACAACCCTTTCCAGAGGTGGATGATCTTTAGGCATTGAAGTGCTCGATAATGTAGGAGATCTAGGAAGATCTCTCAAATTGAGGAAGGTAAAAGCCCACTAAGTTGGAAAGGGACCTCAAAGATACTGTTGAAGATGACAGAGCCTCCTTCAACTCTTTTTTGATCAAAACAACCTTCTGAGTCGGGAGGCATAGTTGTGCATGAATGGAATCCACTCTGAACCCCAAAAACTCTGTCGTTTGGGCAGGGTCTGAGGACGACTTGGAGGTATTGATTATAAATTCCAGGGCCGGAAGCAACTGGATTCTCCAATTTAATTTAAGTGAAGAAGAATTTCGACTTGACTCTGATCCATAATGATCATGTTGTCTAAGTATCTAATGAGGCAAAACCCCTCTGAGCCGGAGAGACTCAACCAAAGGTTTCATTAACTTGGTGAAACACCAAGGGGTGGAAGGCAGCATGAACAAAACTGCAGAAAACTTGTAACACTGGTTTCTACAGCAACATTTCAGAATTTGCTTGTGAGAGGGAAGATAGGAATAGAGAGGTATGCATCTTTTAAATCCAGTCAAACTAGCAAATCAATTACTTACAGGAGATACCTGAGAAGGTGGATACCTTCCATCTTGAAGTGGCTTTAGACCACCCAAGAATTGAAAAGTTTCAGATTGAGACCTAACCGCCTTCCTTCTTTTGAGCCAGAAAAAATAGTGCTGATGAATCCCTTGGTATGAGGATGTGTCTGCACTATAGCTTCCTTGTTTAAGAGTTTTAGAATCTTTTTGTCAATAAAGACATCTCTATTTGGGAAAAAGATAGAGGCATGGGTAAATCTTGCTGACTGGGGTTCCCATAGACCTCTATCTTGAACCCCTGAATCGTCAATAAGATCCAACGATAGCTTGAGATCTGACTCCACTTGGACAGAAAGTGGTGAACCCGCCCCCCTAAAGTAACATGTAATGGGGAAATCAGTGATACCTGTCGAGTCTGCATGTCCAGAGGAGCTGCCACAATAGCCCGACCTTTGATAATCTCCTCTATGTTGCCTCCAGGAGGGGTATAAGGTCCCTTGATTGGAGGTGTTGGTGTAACCTCGGCAGCGTCTGGCTTGGTAACCTCTGTTGATGCTCATGGATTGACGCGCTGCCCCTAAAGTGTCCCGCCCTGCCAAAAAGGGAACAGTGAAAGACTTTCTTTATGGAGGATTGGGCCTTGTCCAGTGTGGGGAAAGGGGCCACATATTTGCCCAGATCTTAGACGAAATGTTCACCGAACAACTGTCTATTGGCTAACCAGCTTCCACCATTGCCAGCTCTACCAGTTAGGCATATATTTGCATGAGAATAGAGCGCCTACTCTCGGAAGAGAGAGCACAGTTTGCATTTCCCAACAAAAAAATGGCCCGTTCGGACCAGCCTAACAACACATAAGGATCTACAGGAGTATAAGACTCTTTTGCATGGGACGTCATCTCTATGATTTTTGTTAAGGGCCCTGATAAATCTAAGACTTTGTCTTGGCACTCCTGCCATGGGCGCTCAATTCACTTCTTATGGTCTTTGACTTACTTTCTCATGAAAGCAGTGAGGTAGCTGTAGAAGGACCTGGGGATTCCAGAAAACTATATGAATGGTAATCCACGGCATCCTTCGCCATTTTATTAAGCGCTGAGCTCTGTGGCAAGCTTGCTGCCCGAAAAGAGGCCCTGTGATACAAGAGTTGGTTGCCAAACCTTGAACTCCTTGCCCCTTCTCTAGAATGGACGATGAAAAGGTCACAGTGCAAAAACATCACTACACGTAATCGCCAATATAAATCGTAAAGCACTTATCTCGAGGCTGCTGAGCAGAAACGAAAGAGGAAGGAAAATGATGGCAGCACGGTATGTAGACTGCATTAGAACATGATTGGAGGAAGGGAGTGATGTCATACACTGTTCATGGGATATGTAGTGTTTTTTGTGAACTACTAAAATGTTAAGTTTTCATTGGCTGCTGTGATTTATAGTAAAGAAAAGAGAAGCACATTCGGAAGCCTTTGGTCCTCAGAGAATTCCAGAGGAAATAATGGATGGGAAGACAAAGAGCCAGAGAGGGGACAAACAAGGGTGTGGATGTTGCCTAAATATTACAGTTTCACGCGATTTCATTAAACATGGGAAGCTTGTTACAGTCTTGTACCGCTCAATGTATATATCATACTCGCTGTCATGGATATTGTTGACAAGATGAGTGATCGTTAGTCTGTAAAATGTATTTCTTCAAAACTAATTGAAAATATAAAAAAGTCATACAAGTGTCTCGTGCAATTTATAAAGGAGTGCTGAATCCACTTAATCGATTAACACCTAAACCATGGCACCAAACTGCTGCCAATCTTACCAGGCTGATGTGCCAGTGGATCTTGCTCTGCAGTACTTCTAATATTTTCCTCCTTACAAACTGTGGCATGAGGGTCTTCTTATTAGGGAACGAATTTTCCGACTGGCATTCTACATAGGGGCCAGCATTACAAGAAACCCAAAGCATTAACTCCCACTGAAATTCTATGTGGAATCGTTGTTCTTTTGCAATTATTCAAGCCATCTCTTATAATGGAACAGACTGTTCTGCTAAATTAGATTTTTTTTCCAACGGAAAATTATTATACGTTAAACCTGGCATGGATATATATTCTGGCAGCATGTTAATTAAATGAAATAATTTGTGGTAGGAAATTCCCCCTTCTGTCATCTTTCTTTTTCCTAGACGTTTGGAAGCCATTACTGTACATGTTTCATTAAGGATAATTGCTCCTTTCTTTAATGTTGCCACTTAGCTGTCTTTCGGAGCTCTATCAGTACGGTTTTCCATGGCTTTTGACCCACGTTACCTTGTCGCACTGTGTTTTTTTCCTGTAGCATGGGCTGCGAGTTGGCTTAATATATTGTAACAGCATGCCATCATTTGTACAGATAAAACAAGCTCAGCCACAAAGGAAAGCGTGGGATGCAATCACTACCACCTATTGCAGTTCTTTTGAGTATGTTCTGAGTAAATAAGTGATGGAAGCAATACACCAATAAATCAACGAATCAATAAATCAGTCAACAATTTTAATAATGCATAATTAGATGTACGTCACCCAAGTTATATGGCAGAATTCATGCACGTGAAAAACTACTCGTCCTATCTTGAAAATGCTGTGGCCACACATTTGATGAATACTTTACACCAGACTGTCAATCATTCATATCAATCACACAATCAATCAGTCATTCAATAACCAATCAATCAATATTTTTAATATTAGATTTACATTAGTCCTATGTTAAATGACACCTTTCATCCATGTGAAAATAAACATCAGAAGAGTGTGTGCGAAATACGTCTAATGTGCTTTTGCATAATCATGCGAAATGTGAAAAATATGTGAAATTACATGTAATTGCACTGTTAGAAAATGCCTTTTTTTGTATTGTCAGCACCATGTTTTTTTTAACTGATGCTGCTATTTTTTATGATTCTGTGCACTAAGACTCTGCTATCCAGGCCGCAGTCCATATGTTCTGACCCCTAAAGCACGAATAATTTGACTATACTCCTAATTGTCCTATTTAACTTACCTTTAAATCCCGGGTATATGGTACCAAGTGTTCCCAGGACCTGTAAGTTAAATTTCACTTGTCAACTGCAGAACATATTGTGCCACCACTAAAGTGACAACGCAAAGCATGTCCCCAAGCCAGCCCCTGCACACTGGGTGCGCAGTTTTAAAACTGCCAATTTGACCTGGCAATGCATACCTTTTGGCCGGCCTAAACCTTTCTTTTTATTACTTAGAAGTCCCTCCGAAGGTTTACCCTTAATGTCCATAGGGCAGTGTGCATGAGCAATGCATACCTTTTGGCCGGCCTAAACCTTTCTTTTTATTACTTAGAAGTCCCTCCTAAGGTATACTCTTAATGTCCATAGGGCTGGGTGCATGGTAATTAAATAGTAGGACATGTATATATTATGTTTTACATGTCCTGACAGTGAAAAACCTCCAAAGTTGTTTTGCCTTGTGGCAAGGCTGGCTCTCCCATAGGAAAACACTGGGTTACGTTATTGCAGATTATAATGTTTAATCTCAGCATGAGAGTAGCTACAAAAATTATTCAAGGACTCATTTTAATAGTAACTCAGATCCAACTTAATGGCCAAGCCGGATTTTATATCATGATTTTGAATATTGCACTTTTAGAAAGCTGTCATTTTCCTGCCTGAGTCAAATGTGTGTTTCTGCCTGTGTTCAGGGTCACCTGCCTACTGAATGGCTCCTTGATTAGGTGTGAAATGGTATCTAGAGCTAAGACAAAGGGAGAGGGGCTGAATTTCCTCTGGCTGGATGGCCATCTGGGCTGTGTCCAGGAACCAGGGACGGCTGGTGACATTTGAAAATGGTGAGGCGTAAAAGTGCTGGAGGAGTGCCCCGTCAAAACGCACTCTGAAACTAGGCCCAAAACACCCCTTCCCCTCCATGGATTTTCTTCAAAACACTTGCAATCAAAATTAGACCTTCCCAACTCTCATCCCAGCTAAGCAAATCCACTCGGAACCACCTGCAACACCCTACAATCGAACCCCAAAAACATGCAAAATTCACGTTTAACATGGGCTCCTATGGCAGCTCCTTCTCTTCCTCGACTTTGCCAAAAAACACCCTTCCCATCGATCGATTCCTACCAAACTTCCTGCACACCCATCAATTCCCCCTCCCTACCACTCACAGCAGCCCCGTTTCTGTCGATCCACTGGAACACCCTAAAAACCACTTCTCCACCACCCCAACCCTACCACCTAACCCTAAACACCACCCCAACCCTACCACCAGCAGCGGGAGAAATTAAAATTAATAAAATTAAAAGACACTTACCTGACCGCCTCTTCTCCTGGTCCGCGTTGGCGCCTCTGCCCCTGCAAACCGGTCCGGCACACCACGTGACGTCAGCACTGGAGTCAAGTGACTGGCAACCCCTCAGCCAATCCTGGAGCTGCTGCAGCGCCAGGATTGGCTGAGGGCACAGCCTACTCCTCGCCCGCCGCCTGCCCATTAGGAGACCGAGGGGCTCCTAATGGGCATGCGCAAGGCAGTTAAAACACAAGTACGCATGACTGGACACGGGCTAAAAATTAATCTCCATGCCCACTCATGCGCACTTGTGCTGCCTTTCCCTGGCTTGTGACAATGCATGTCAGTCAACATGACGCCGGACCGCCCACGGTCCGACGTCATGCTGACTGACATGCATTGTCAGTTCTCCCCACCCTCGGCGTCTCTGAACTTAAGTAAACTAAGTTAAGAGACACCGAGGAGGGAGCTGCAGGCACGCGGGCGGGGGCGGGGGGGGGGCAACGCCCCCACGCCCCAATGGACGCACCGTGCCTGCTAGGAACCTAATGAACTTTGAAGGACACCTACCCTGTTATTGTCAGATAGCGATCAGAATGTGGCCTCCCTCTCTATTGTCCTGCTAGCCAGTACAGAGAGTGGAGCAGAACCAACCTGCAGCATCAAGAGCCTTGCCAGTTGTAACTTCCGTATTCAAAACCATAACACAACAACATTCTACTTTGCTCTGGCATAAAAATCTACTGGAGATAGTCCACAGCATAACCGCTATCGAATGATTGCCATGGACCAGATGGCCCATTCCACTGTTTTGGGATGTCACCGGGTTCACGTACCTGGGTAGATACGTGACCATGGATCGCAAACTGTTCTACGGCAAGAATGCAGGACGAATTCAGTGGAACTTCCACAGAGACATTGAACACTGGCATCAGCTCTCTCCCTACTGGATTTGGTGGCCCAATATTACCTCCATACGTTCCTCCACACCTTGCAAAATCCAATGTTTGGGGTACCTGACTGCTGTTTTCGGGCAGTGAAGGCAGAGGTCCGAACCCTTCTGTGGGATGGAGGCAGTCCACGGATTGCCGTTGGAACTCTGAAGGTTCTTCGGTGTATCCTTCCCTTTCTTAGTATTCCCCATCACCGCATTGATGACTAAAGCACTTCCATTATCTTTTCTAACAGCTTGAATACATTTTTCATACTCTTCAATGCTTCTTGCTGCACCTAAAGCAGCTTTCAAAGTCATTTCACCTCATGACAGCAATTTGGTATACATTTATATTTACCTAAATATTCGAACAGTAGTAATTTATTAAAATAATGGCTTCTAACCTATGATTTAATAAAGAAAATTGACTCTGAGGTGAACACCCACATTCCTCCCAAAAATCCACAATGGAAACACTGAGCAGAATGGTGTGCCAATCACCAAAATCCAGCACTGGCACGAATATAAAATGGAGGGCAGCACAGCCGGATAATTCAAGAAGCTGATGAATAACCTATTTCACATCGCTCCAATGAACATATAGGTGCATTCCATTAACATAACAGAATGCCACTTCCATGCAGTCTAGTGACGTAGATGCCGTCATTCAAAATAAATGCCTCCGTTTTGGCGTTATGCTTACATTGTGGGTGACTGAAGCTCTTGCATTTCAGTGACGCTCCGACCATCAAGACCAACCAATATCACACACAGGAATGTCGGTCAGCGGTTACTTCTTGATCAGGCATGGCATGGAGATCCAAAAGTGACAAACCTTGCCTCCAAAACCCCCATCAAGCTTTGCCTCAGAGAAATCCAAGAGTTGTACTCCTTACGCTGACAATGGCTGAAACGCTATTGCACCCAATGTAGGTTTCTCACTCATCACCAATGTTAGCATAGCGGAAGATCCTCTCCTACGCGTAGGTTTGATATATCTTTATTTAACACAGAAATTGAGAAGCACTAACCTGCAAATTCAAGAGACTTGCCAGTTGTAACAGGCACACAATGACAATATACATTCCACATTCCACTACCAGGCTGCGCCATAGACTTCTTTAAACGTTTGTAAGTCAGAACATAGAGGGCTCCATCCGCTGGGCTAAAGTTGATCAGCATCGAGACCTTGTAGCTTTCCCACCAATGCCGTCCTTGGATTCAGCCTGCTGACTTGCCCTGCTGAGAACTTTACCCTCCCATAAAATTGATAAGTCCTAAGGTAACTCTTTGACTAGGACCAACCTGGTCATGCATTCGAGCTGCACTTCTTTGCGGCCAACCTCAAACCTTACCCTTGACCTGGTCTAACATGACCACTAGCCCACGATTGGCGCTTTGCGGTTTTTGGGGCTAAAATGCTTTACATATTTTAATAAGTTAAGCCCGTCTCCTCTGTGCCAAAGCTACCAGCACTTTACTGGAACTAATAAGAAAAGTATCACACCACCATCCACCCAACTAGTAGTCCACATTCTTCCATACACAAAATTCAACTCCAGCACTTAGCACTGTGTTTTATTGAAAAATGAATCCTCTCATTCACTTTGGGTTCGAGGATGCATTTAGCACTAAAAAATAGCGCCAAAAACTGAAGTGCCACAAAGAAGAGCCACTCATATTCTGTTCATTCCCATCTTTCCCATACTCCTTTGCTATTATTTTGGGGCATAGGGATGCTATGTGGTGTAGTGTTGTAATTTGGGGTATTTTACAACTGAAACATGAAATTCTTAAGATTATGCAAATTACACCAGCATAACTGAAATTTCATCTCGCCTGATAAAAATCATATGATTTCAGGAGTTCAAAACATATAAGAAGTTAACTAAGAAAGGAATATATAGCAGGTTCCCCGATCACAACGTTGTTTTAAAAAAACTGTGATCTATGAATTTTTCCAACTTTCAGCCAGAGGCAGCTACGGAATATAGACCACCCCTTAACCAAAGCACCCACAAAAATCAAACGTAACTAATGATTCTTAAAAGGAAGCCCAGTCCAACCAAATTAAGAGAGGACAGGTGAGGTTCAATTTAAGGATGGCAAATGTAAATATATGGCACAGGAGAGAAACTCAAGTCTGTTTAAAAGAAAGATATAGGAGGAGTCAACATGAGCAACATCTCTTTTGGGTCTGTCTAGGTCCCGACTGGCTCCCGGGCGTTTCGCTGGGCTGACAGGGTGGGGGCTGGTTTCATTGCAGTGGGGGAGTGCTTAATTTGAGCAGGTGGTTTCCAGTGCTCAGCATTGGCACTTAATCATCCACCATAGCGCTTTTCATGAACACCACTTAAGGACACATTCATTTATGGTAGGCATGGGGAGATTAAGCGATTTTCCCAGAATCACAGGAACTGACACAGAGACTCCAACCTGCCCCCCCGCTCCAAAGTCGGCAGCTCTGACCATTACTCCACATCCTCTCCCCACTTTGGTTAGTAGTTAGTTCAATTTTAGGTGGCGGTAACAGGAGAAAGCGGCTGGTGCAAGCTGCCTCCTGACGAGAGCCCCGGCACTTGTTTTTTTTACAAATTAACCACTGAGTGGGGGCTGGTTTGTTGTTGGGAACCTGACGACCATATTCCTACTTGCAGCACTTCTAAATAAACAAAGCATAAATAAATGTATTTATTTAGGCTCCCTGAATCTGTATCAATACTAAAAAGTCTGGTGGTTCCCAAAAAGGAAAAATACTAACAGGGTTTGAGGCAAAAGTGGGAGGAGGTATTATATTGCAGTGTTTATTTAGAATGAAACTCCTGGTAGTCAGTTTGACCCTGGTCATTTTTCCCTAGGCTGCCTCAAAGTTCTACTAAATATCAGGACCTACATCTTCCTAGTGATATATTGCTAATAAATTCTCAACAACATAAGCTAAACGTCTGGGCATCTCTTGTGAGGTCCGGTCTAAAATTAATAAACCCCAGAGCAGGACCTGAAGCATGTTTCCACAGGCGCCCAGGATCTTGTTCACAATTGAATTCTAAGCTGTTCTTGTAATGGTTCTTCTCACTGGTGAGCTTTGAAATACACTTGCCAGACAAAAGAGATTGTCCCTATGAGTATCCCAAAGGCTCAAATATACAGTATGCATTATTAAAATGAGCAATATTTTTAAATGTATAGTGTAATTGGAAATGGACATCGAATTGTTGACATTCAAAGAAAAAAATGCTAGACTTTACTAGAACAATCACAACATCACTGCTTAATAAATGGGTTGTGTCATTTCAAACTGTTTTCCAAGATACATCCACTAGAGATCCAATTCCTAATATCTCATTTTGTCAAATATTTAAAAAACAATCTTAAAAAGAGCTTTTAAAATGAAGGATTGATAAAGGATTTTTTTTTAATTCAGCTATCCAAAGAAATAAATATCTTATTCCACTAACAATATTTTTTTTTCTCCATCAAAGGAAAAAAGAAAAGCCATTATAGAGCTCAAATGCTAAAGGCAGCAGGCCGTAATGTGGCTGCCTTTACTTCAAGCGGCATCTGAGAAATAATTGTGGTCTTTTTGGCGTTTTGCAACACTAAATTCAGGCTAGAAGAACAATCCTTAGGGCATATTATCAAGGGCATTATCGCCGCTTTAGAGGCACTTTTTGCCGCTAAAGCGGCGATATTCTTATCGCCCAATTAATAAGGCGGCGCTAACATGCATTAGCGCATGTTAGCAGCCGAATCTGTAACGCATCTCATGACAGCGATAAATATCGCTAATGAGATGCAAAGTAGGCGTTCCCTTCTAAGACAACATGTAAAATGCTCGCAAAACCAACATTGCTGTATCAACTACGCAGCCCCTGAACAGCGAAGCGATAACAAAACGAGCACTAAGCCCCCATCATCGCATGATTCCAACGCCAGAAAAAAACCTGACTTACCATTGATGCCTATGGAAGGTGGATTGTAAGCCTGAGTCCACACTCCCCTATTATCAAGCTGGGCATTAGCGCTGTGAAATCATCGCAGCATTTCACACGCTAATGTTCATTATCGCAGTCTATTGCAGGATTTCACATCGCTTGTCAGCTAAGCGTTGCTAATATGCCCCTGACACGTCGATGAAATCCAGCGATAGCCGGCGATAATTTAAATCACACTAAGAGCATTTAGCGATAATTATCGCATGTCCTTGTTAATATGCCTCATGTGCTTAAGTGATATCTGCAGAAACTTGGGCTCCTTATATTAAATATCTTTATAAGTCAAATTAGGATGCTCAAGGAGTTGAGGCTTATTATTTCTGTGACAGAACATACTCTTCCATCATCTCACAACCAGATAATTGGGTACATCGAAAGAGACAGAGCTTTGTCTGCGAGCGGGCCAAATGAAATTCCAATTCTGGTCATTAAAAATAACCCTGAATCTTGGCCAAAATGTTGGACCCCTTATTATAGTTCTCTTTTTCGACTGGTCGCCTCCCGAAATCTTGGAAAGGGAGTGTTGTTGTACCTCTGCATAAGAAAGGAAGTAAACAAGTTCTGGGGAACTATTGTCAGATTGCATCATTAGATTCAAATTCAATTCTGTGCAAAGCTTTTATTGACTTTCCCACTGCATTGGACAGGCGGACAGACCTACCCAGGGGTTGAAAATGGCACCATTCAAATTTCCAAGCAGCTCATTAAGGCTAATAGTGTCTCTCCATTCATCAACATGGTGCAAAATGTTATTGGGCGTCACTAATGGTCTTTCTTCTCCTAAATTTACTCAAAATGGACTAAAACAGGGTTGATTGTTGGCACCATAACTGGTATAATTGTAATAAAAGGCTGGAACCTGTAAAGAAATATGTCTACTTTGGTAGGACCATCTCTAAATGACACATCGCTCTTTATTCAGTTGTGCAACAAAGCTCTAGCCCAAGCAACCTCCCTCCAGCCTTTCTTTATAACTCCATGGAGAGTTAATACACATTTATAAAACTGAAATCGCTTTCACACTAACCTATGCTTTAGAATGTGCACTAATTGCTAAATGGTAATTTTTAGATATTTACGAAAGAAACATTAAAACACATTTTGTAGCCTAAGCCCTGCGATTCTAGTGCAAATGCTCAGAATGGAGGTTGGTCTTAGTGGATCATATTATCAAGCTCTCACCAACATTATTCAAACGTTTTGAAGGTCTTTCCTTAGGGAAGATGTTATCTAGAAATTAAGTAATCACACGTTTTTCAAGAGAAATTCTAAAAGAGTAAAATAATTTAATTGCAACACAGATGGTCCTAGTTTATGCTCCCCTGAGTATCTCTGATTATTCCTTAGAAGCCGGAATGCAGAGTTAAGCTCTTCTTTAGATTTGGGGCATTGTACTTCGTTGAAATTGTATAACATCATATGTTCTGATATTTCTTTAGGCTTGGCACAACCTTATCTCTCCTTTCCAATTTCTCATAGTGTTAGATGTTTTATTAAGTGTTTCGGTATAGGGGGAATTTTCCTCTTAATACCTTATCGGCATCTATGCCCAGCGTTAAGAGAGCAGAGAATAAGATACTCTCCATATATAATACGGACACATATCAAGCTCTGATGCAATTAGTCAGGAATCCTACTGAATACGAAGAGTTTCTTATCTTTAGTTTAAGGAAATGTGACTATATGATATATCGGACTCTTTTCAAATACTACACTGATTTTAATATCATTTTTGTGCTGGTCTTAATATGTATTAATGGTGTACATTGGAGATCTCAGGTGGAATGTATGATGTTACAACGCATACATTTACAATGCATGCCTTTACAAGGCAGTTTTTTACATCGCAACATCCTTTACAATGCATTATTTTACATCGCATGCCGTTACATCGCATTTTCAGAAACTACCTTTACGACGCATTCCATTACATCACATTATACCTTTACAACGCATACCATTACAATGCATACCATTACATCGTATTTAAGGTAAGTGTTTGATAGTATAGGGGTAATAATTACTATTCTAACTCCAGTGAGTGCAACAGTAGGGTAAGTGTTGGATACTGTAGCGGTAAAAATTGCTATTCTAACTCCAGTGAGTGCAACAGTAGGGTAAATGTTGGATAGTGTAGGGGTAAAAATTGCTATTCTAACTCCAGTGAGTGCAACTGTATGGTAAGTGTTGGATAGTGTAGGGGTAAAAATTGCTATTCTAACTCCAGTGAGTGCAACATTATGGTAAGTGTTGGATAGTGTAAGGGTACTATGCATTGTAATGGCATGCGTTGTAATGACTTGCGATGTAATGCCTGCGTTGTAGTGACATGCATTGTAATGACATGCGTTGTAGTGACAAGCGATGTAATGGCTGCACTGTAATGACATGCGATGTAATGGCTGCATTGTAATGACATGCGATGTAAAGGATGTTGCGATGTAATGACTGCTATGTAAAGGTAGTGCGTTGTAATGACTGCGTTGTAAAGGCTGCTTCCCCTCAGCTGAGGTCACAATCAATTCTTAAGAAATCTTATAAAACTTATAACTGAATTTTATAGGGGATTTTTAAATGACTTTTCAAAGTGTGAAGTTTATTTAGTGTTTCACTGGTTATGTTGAAGTAGGTCAATGTGAGAAGCCTCCCAATTTTCCAAACAACCTTATAGTTCCTTTAGTGGCAGCTCCTCATTTACGGTGGGGTAGCGTTGCCCCATAGCTGCAGAAAACTAACATTGAATACATTTGTAATGGTCGTTATCTTTTCAGTGCACATCTTTGAGTATGAGGGCGGGGGTAGGACCATTCCGACTTGCAGACAGATAACTGTTGTCAAAGTGCGCATGTCGGCTTGGCTGACAGGCTTGCACCTGCCAGCCAGACATGCGTACTCATACCGCAGCAAGTGTTAGCTATATAACAGTCGAGATGACTGCAGACGCAGGATCCTAGTCTGAGCGCTGCCTTGGTCTGCTCTGACCAACCAAAGCTGAAAAATGCATGAGAGCGGCTCCAGGATTGGTTAAGTTCATTGGCTCTCTTC
Organism: Triturus cristatus; assembly: GCF_964204655.1. Taxonomy (NCBI): domain Eukaryota; kingdom Metazoa; phylum Chordata; class Amphibia; order Caudata; family Salamandridae; genus Triturus; species Triturus cristatus. The sequence goes on along the minus strand of NC_140593.1, from coordinate 577,623,551 downwards.
CTGCAATTCAAATCACAATGAAGAAATACTGCGCACTAAGGTGCGTTCCAAATTCCATTGACTGGCAGTGTATGGGGAACTACACAGAAGCAGAGGTCAACTGTGCCTTCTCCGAAGACACCAGTGGTGGAAAACGACATTGTTAGGTAGTACTTTTGCTCTTATTATGTCAGAACAACGTCATTTTCATTAATACGTGCTGTTTCAGTTCCGTGCTCGGACTAGAGAATCTAGACTGGATGCTGCATAGGAGGGTGTCTGTGTGTGGTTTTGGATTTAGATGTAGCTATTTTTCCAGGTTTTTGATCTTGATGGGCAGTAGTATGCATCCTCCGCGTGGGGAATAGCTTTTTGAGTGAGGAGCTGAGGGGGGAAGAGCGGGATGGCTTGGAATCTCCTTGCAGCACTGCGCCGATCCTGTTTCAGGCAGTTTAGGTTGTGTTCCAAAATCACCTCACAACCCCATGGTATGAGGGTGAGATGCCCTGAGTCACTTTAGCCTCTTCACAGGGTCACGGGGTTTGAAAGCAGAGTGGTTTAGTTTGGTTTCAAGGCCTATTCCATGCCTGGTGCTGTTCCTTCCCTTTCTTTATGGCATATTGAGATCTAATTACTCAAGGAGCTTGTTAAATCTAAGCTCTGGAATGCATTGCTGATCACTGCAATGTGTGTGTCATGCATCGTGCACTGCAATCATAATGTAATTTATGTTGTATTTGTTTGTCCTCCACCGGGACTATTTAAGCGCCACAACTTAAGCGCCATGACCCAACACCATGTCCACTCACGCGAGACACAAACATGTTCTCCACATAAACACAGCACCTCAGAACCAAGCACTCCCCCATGATGTATCATGACACCTTTCCAATGGGGTAGAGCAAGCTGTATTCAAATACATTCATAATTATAATTTGCGATGCAGTCTTTCTCCATGGCATGTATGTGTTAGCACCTGTGAGCCCAGAGACCTGCTCGCCTCACCACTTTCAGATGTCACTTGCCACCACTGAGTTCACTTTTCTTATTGGTGGATGAAAATTGTTGCTGCAAAATCCAAAATCAAAGCTGTCTTATTTGATTGTTTGTTCACAATGCAAAGTTAGTATGGCCAGATTTCATGAAGAGAGAATTTGGATGTGGAATGTCAAGCACTGCCACAGTATATTAATGAGCATTTAATTTTAAAACTGTTCTCCAAAACTAATGATCAAGTAGGTTTCCCAGAAGCCACATCTCTGAGGGTAAATGGTGATGGAGCAGAGATTTCACCTAACAAATTTCATGACAAAAGAAATTATTATAACAACATTTTATGCAAAGGATGACAAACGTGTGCTTAGTTCCACGTTTTTGAAAATGACATCAGATACTGCATCGTAAAAGCATGCAGATGGGAGACAAATTTTAGAAATATTACTTACTAAATTTCAGTAGATAATGGTTTTTACAAACATTAACCCCTTTTGTGCCCATGACGAGCTGGACTCGTCATGGGCCGCGGTTGCGCTGTGCCCATGACGAGTCCAGCTCGTCATGAACCCCGCCCGCTAATGCAACGGCCGGCACAGGGCGGGGAAAGGGCGCGGCACACAAGGGGTTAATGAGTGTTCATTTTACTTATTATGAATGTGATATTAATGAAACAAAGAAAATGAATACTAGTAGATTTATCTCCCTGAGAATAGGTATGAAATTGATATTCCATGGTATCCAACTGTCAATGCCATCATAAACACATCCTTAAAATCAGGGATTGTACCTAATGAATGGAAAAAGGCTATCGTAAAACCTCTTATGAAAAAGCAGAATAAATCGCCAACGGATCTGACTAATATGCGCCCCATTTCACTCCTACCTGTTCTGGGAAAGATCACTGAACGGATGGTACATTTGGAGCTAAAAGCATTTGTGGAGAACCACAACATCTTGCATCCCCAACAATCTGGGTTTCGCTCTGGCCATTCCACTGAAACGGCTCTGGTAGAACTCTCTGACTCCATCAAGTTCCTGCAGGATGAGGGAAAGCAGGCCGTCCTCATCCTGCTCGATCTAACAGCAGCTTTTGACACCATCTCTCATGTCATCTTGAATGACAGGCTGCGAGAGATTGGTGTGACAGACACAGCTTTGGCATGGGTCACATCTTTCCTGTCCAATAGGTCCCAGTCTGTATCTTTGGGCCATTACCTATCCAGCGAAAAAACTATTACATCTGGAGTTCCGCAGGGATCCATATTAAGTCCACTTCTTTTTAACATCTATATGGCACCCCTCCTCGCTGTGATAGAGGCACACGGGATCCTTGTTACGTCATATGCTGACGACACTAAATTGGTCGTCTCCATAGACAAAAACCGCACGGATACTGAATTGTGTTTTCGGAATTGTCTCACTGAGGTATTTCAGTGGTTAAACAAAAACCACTTAAAGTGCAACAGTGGGAAAACCGAGATCATACCATTGGGTCAGGACTTACCTTTTTGCCCGAGGGATTGGTGGCCTAAAGACTCTGAGGCCCCGCCCAGTGCTGTGTCTTCTGCTCGCAACCTAGGCGTGCAATTTGATGCTACCTTATCATTTGACGATCATGTTAGGATCACAGCTGGCTGCTGCTTTGGCCTTATCAAATCTTTAAAGAAATTTTTTGACTTCCTCCCCATTGCTTCCAGGAAATCGGTCGTGGTTGCACTAATACTCTCCCGACTCGACTATTGCAATGGGTTGATGGCAGGGGTAAAAAAGTCCACTTTGAAGAAATTGCAAAGTGTACAGCACGCGGCGGCACGGTTAGTGTTAAAACTCCCTAGGAAATCTTCAGCCTCAACTGCATTAAATTCCCTACACTGGTTGCCACTGCATAAGAGAATTCTTTTCAAACTCCTGCTCACAGCTTTTAAATCCTTGAAAAATATAGGTCCCAAATACCTTGTTAAACGTTTTATCCGCTATGATCCTGTACGTTGTCTACGATCCTCAGGGGCCAATCTTGCTAAGGTCCCGAGGCATAAATACAAAACTAGGGGCGGAAAAACGTTCACAGTCCTAGCAGCAAGAGCTTGGAATAATTTACCTGTAAATCTTAGACTGATTGAGTCCGAATGTCTCTTTAGGAAACAACTGAAGACCTGGGTCTATCAGCAATCAGATACCTATGTGCTAGCAGCCATCTAGATCTTTTCACCGCTTATCCCCTATACGCATGCTCAGCGCCAAGATGCTCCTTCCGGAGCGAATGTTGCGCTTTATAAATACCCAAATAACAATAACAATGGTATAACGTGTGCACCGAAAATGAAAAAGAACAGTAGGTGCTACATGGTTTTGTTTAAAAGTATCTTCGTGAAACTTTCTCTAATGTCCATTTTATATATGTAATCCCTGAGTAACACTCATACGACAAGAATAATAACTATTTTCCTATATGTGTAACATTGATACTTCCAAACATTTTATGAGTACCTTATACTTACAAGAATTAAATATGACTAGATGGGAATGTTTATTAATTTATTTTCCAATGAAATGAATATGACAGTCTCTTTATTAATGTGTGATTTACGATTCAATATAAGTGCTGTGTATTTGCTGTAATTCAAGTAGAGCTCATTTTTTTTACTTAGCTATTCCTTAATGCAATCATGAACTGAATATTCTTGGGTGTATGGGAATATTCAGTAAACTTACCATTTGTATTTGAACCAATAACTGTGTCTTTTTCACATCCTTTGGACAGAACAGTGCAATTGTAACAATTTTGCAACATCCTAGATCCTTGGGAAAGCGTATTGTCGAACTTTAGCATTACTTCTTCTGAAATATTCTATTGTTCAGAGTGTCTTATGCCTACATGACTTAAGAAAACTGCGCAATTGATTTACTTATTTTTTCCAGATTGTATCTTCTTTCCTGCTACCTCGCCCTCATCTCATTCTGGACTGACCAATAGAACTGAGTGCTCTGACATTTTTGGTGATGCCAGGGGGTGTACCCCGGAAACTTATGGAGTATAATTGCTCAAATTTTGGGAGAACGAAAAGTAGAATGGCTTGAGCTTGGACAGTCCAAGGACCGAAGGAACTTGTGACGTAACACTGTGATTTGCTGCCGACCGGTGTGCTAGTGCAGATTGAACCTTTTTTGGCTGAGAGGTTCACGTCATGCTGCTGTGACTTTGCTGTTGCAGCAACAGACCGAGACAGATTGCTGTCTTGATGAACTGGAACTGGTTACTTGGAACTTTGCGGAACTTTTTGAGGGTTTTTATGAGGCTCAACTGATTTCCTATCAACACACATGCCGTATGAGTCCAAATCTGCTTTGTCTGAGGAAGATTTTTATCCCTCAACATCCTTGAATCTTAGAGACTTGGTAATATTTAATTAAATCCTTTACTAATTTGATATTAGGGCAATGTGCTATCTTATTTTAATGATAATATTCTTTGCCAATAAATGAATAACTAAACTTTGAAATTTAAACTAAATTCTACTGATTCTGTCTCATCAATCATTGTGGGTAAATCATTTGGTTTATGAGTCACTAACAATTATTTCTGAATTGTAAAGAAATATAGATTGATAATAATTATTATCCTATTTCTGGTCCTCATAGGATAATTGCCCATCCTCAAAATATTCAGTCCCTTTCAGCACTAAACAAGATCCATCGAAGGTCCAAGTAAGTGTAATGGGTAGAGAGAGGTTAAAGGTATAAATAAATGAAACATTTGGGTCAAGATACGATTGGGCCTAGTGGACGCTAAAACAATGGTTTCATACCTTGCTCAGTGACGGCTGGTGACATTTCAAAGTGGTGTGGCATGAATGTTGGGGATGAGTAGTAGGCGAAGCGAGTGAGCCATACCAACAGAACATATTCCGGGTGATAGATAGTTAATTTTATTGCACAATTAATAATAAACCATTGCAATAAGACCACATGTAAATATACAATATAAAAGTTTGTTCCCTTATTGAAGAGGATAAAAAGACAGGTTGTTTCAATCAATTATGCAAAAATTAGGAAAATGGAAACCCCATTGTGGTCACTACAGACATAAAAACCTTAAAGTAGTGCATGAGATGTCCCAGCTTTACAAGTTAAAGTTTTATATGATGGTGGAGTCCAGAGAAGCCCTTAGCGCCAACAAATATTTCAAGAACCGGGCCGCCAGCTGCGCTGATTCAACTTTCATGCACTCAACTAAAGCGGTGTGAAATGTTCGTATATTTAAAATACGCCAAATTGGACAGAGCGAGTATATTCTCATTATACCCAATTTCCCACAAATGCACAATATATGAATGAGTGATTCCTCTGCTGCTCCGCAAGCTCGGCACTTGGTAGCTACAGACTCTTTATACCCTTGCCGGGGTTTGTATGCCAACAGTGGGATCTGGCTGAACAGCAACCTCATTAGTTGTCGCTTTAGCATTGGTTTTAAAGGAGAGGACAGGTAATATGGCAAAGACACATTGGCATAAAGGGTCGAGGCCCAGCGTCCATGCTTTAACTTTTTCAGTGTTTGCATATCACAGTCGGTAGACACTAACTTTGACTGTTTTGTTAAAAGTCTTGAGGCCGCTGGTGTGGATATTGAGGCTGACAATATTTCCTTTGCATCCAATACCTCAACGCAATGAGCTAGATAGTCATACCATGTGGACCCTTGGGTGTTTATTATTGTCCAGATATGTCGTTTCAAGGTGTTTTCCCAAGCTTGTTTAGCCTTTAGACAATATGCAATAAATCCCGCCTTCAGGATCCATTTTTGGGAAGAAAGATTGAATTCTTGTGAAATTTGAGCATGAGCAGTGGCAGTCGGCAAGAAAAAAACTTTACGGAAACAGGCCGACTGTGCTCTATCCAGCCATGTAGTCATCTTATCTTTGAAGGCTATTGCTCCATGGGCTACAGATGGTAAAAATCTTGCCCCCATTAATCAAATTAGGGGAGTAAGATCAGGGGCGCTCATGGTTTTCTTTGCTCTGCGAAAAATGCCTTCCAAAGATTGAGCTGTACCTTGCATTGCAGTAATGTGGGCAGTGGTCTGTCCTTTGTGATCGATCCACACACCTAATTACTTATAGGTGGTCACATTTTCAATGGGGTTCCATACACCCTTCCTTTTTAATTGTCGCGAAATTATCATTGCCTTTGTTTTTGCTGTATTCAGTTCTAGATTGTTCTCTCTACAATTTAGGGGCAGATTCCGATCCGGGTCGGAAAGCATTCCGACCGAGTCGGATCTGGAATGTTTTCCGACCGAGCCGAAGTCCTGCAGTCCGACCGAGCGAGTATGATGTGGCCGTATGCTGCCGGACTCGGTTTGGTCGGACTCCCATAGAAGTCAATGGGAGCTGGTCGTATGACGCGTACATGGGCTCCAATTGACTGAATGGGTACGTCGCGGACAAGTGCGCCTCCTACAGTGGGTATGTGTCGGTGCCATCCGCACCGTACATGCCTGTGTTGGGGAGACCCATGGGTCTCCCCCGTGTCCGAGTCGTAGGGCTGCGGGTGACAGGGGGTCCGACGCGGACCCCCAAAGGCAACCACCCGGATGATTAGCGAGCCGGACACTCCGGCTCGCACAGGCTGTCCGACGCGTGCATCGTACTGGCTCAGTCGTGAATCGCATCCATTGCCAGCCACGGTTAGCTGATGACCGAGACTTACAAAGCGGTTCGGACCCGGAAACGACTCGGTCGGTAAATTTCATGTAGCTCACATCGTACTTGCTCGCTCGTACAGATGTACGAGTCGACCGGAAAACACGAGTACGGCTCGTAGTTTTTCCAGCCGGATCACGTTCTGTGCCCTTCCGACCAGGATCGGAATCGGCCCCATAGCGATAATACCATTAGCAGCTGCTGCAGACCAATCTGGGTTTGGTCGAGCAATATCGTATCGTTCGCATATTGGAGTGATTGGATTTTGGTTCTGGCTATTTTTGGGGGAAATGCTCGTGCTATAGCCTACCGTTCCGGCAAATCCACCAGATATAGATTGAAAAGCATTGGGGCCAAACGACAACCTTGCTTTAAGCCCTTATTAGTATGAATTTATTTGGTGGTAGAACAAGTGGTTGCAACTCTGATCTTAACCCTGGTGTCTGATTATGGGGCTATCAGTGGTGTTAGTAGTGTGTTATCAATGCCCCAATTTTTTTATATCATCCATAATCGCTGACGGGAAACACTGTCAAAGGCAGTTTGAAAGTCAATGTAAGCAAGGTACAGGGCCCTGCCTTTTCTTACTAGTGTTGTTTCAATCAGGTTGGAAATGCAAATCAAGTTGTCTTCAATGTGTGAGCCCTTTTGGAACACTGTTTACGTGTCGGGGATCAGATTGCACCTTTCAACCTAAGCCGTCAGCTCTTGCAGCAGAATGCTAGCATAGCACCTCCCGTCCACATCTAGGAGCACGATCATTCTATAGTTTTCCAGGGAGGATCTTGAGCCTTTTTTATGTATTCTGGGAGATCTTTCCCCTGAGAAAATGTTGGAAAAAAAGTGGCAAATGCTGCATTTGTAAAGCAAATTTTAATAAAGTATTTAATGATAAAGGAAGAAGGTATATAAAGCATGTCTGAATGTGTAGCCTTGTTATTTATTAGGCATTTCCTAATAATTAACCTGTGATTTTTTTACCTCATGGCATATGTCAAGTTTACTATGAACACAACTCTGTGCTAGTAGAAACCTCTCAGATTAGCGAAGTGCTTTGATTTTACAAAATAAATATTGTTGCTTATTAAGAGGGCAAGCATTTCAATCCTCCGCTGGTGTAATGCACTTTTCTTGATACCAGTGTCATCTTTGTCGATTTTAAGTCTTTTGTCTTCCCACTCCTTGTCATCCATTACTTGTAAGCGCTGTCAGTTCTCACTGCAGGCCCCCACTGAACCTGTTCTCTGCTGCAGTCAGAACTACGCTAGATTTAAAACTAATCTCACCATTACTGGATGTTGCAAACTCATTATTTGTAGCATAACGTCACTGCGGACCGAGTGTACTCTTGAGATGCCAGGCTGTTCTCAGCGTACAATAATTGTCACCACACAGTGTATGGTATTTAATTAAAATTCAGGGATAACCTTTTGATACCTTTGGCATTGCATGTGTTTATTACTGAAAGAAATCAAACTGTCATCTGTGTCAAGCACTGTTAGAACAGGAGTTTCTGGTTGGCTAGGGTATACACCTAAGCCAGGCAGAACCCACCACTCTAGTCAGGGGAAGGGGTTTACACACCCAAGATAACCCCTGCTCACCCCCTTGTTGGCTTGGCAGAGCAGTCAGGCTTATCCCAGAGGCAATGTGTAAAGCGTTTGCGCAACACACCCACACACACACTAATGACACACTAGACACACCACAAAAGGGGACTACACACAAGGTTATATAAAAAATATCCTTTATATTAGACATAGACCATAATTTACTTTGTAGTAGGTAAAGCACATTAGACCACAATTATATAGATCACTGTGCCACTAGGCACTTTTCATAAGAATGCATATAATAAACATAGACCACATTTAGGGCAATAATCACTTGGTCATCAACCATAAGTCATTTTGCCAACTAGGCCATTCTCATGGTAATACATTTATTGCACTGAGTGATTACTCATAAGTAGCCCAGGTCACAACTCACTTGGCCCCTAGGCAGTATTCAAATATTACAAGGTGTGCACTAAAAGAACAGTTTGTATATGCACAGGTAACATTCCTAGGTAACAACCTGTCATGAATACCGATCTTGAGTGCTTTTAAGACACATCGCCCATACCGCGGGAGGGTGGGAGACCTCACTCGGCCTCCCGCATATGCAAACTTTATGAAGGGCAGCTGCCTGTGAATGTGTGGTGCAGCTGCTGACAGCACAGGGGAGACAGTGACCTCCAAGAAATGCCCATCAATGGTAGGTGCTGAATGGAGCAGCTGCCCGTGATCGGGTGGTACAGCTGCGAGGGTTATCCGTGGCTTCAATCCCACAGTACATGTAGGCAACTGGGAAGGTCTTGCTGGGCCCTCCCCTCCTGATTCAGCCTCCACGCGGCTGCCAGTGGGACAACGGCGCAGTGGGTGCTAGGACTAAAGGTCTAACCTCGGGTGAGGGCATTCACTGGTCCTGAGCCTCAGGTCTCACCTTCCTGCGTGCGGGCCTGCTTTATTACTCCCAGCATGTTCTCCACTTCAGCGGTGCTGCGGCCACGTAGCACCGAGGTGCGCTTGAAAGGATGTAGTTTGAGGGATTCCCTTGTTGTGGCACTGATGCTGGCCCAGACACTTGGCTGGCGGGCCTGCACTGAGGGGGTTCTCGAAAGGCAGCTCACAGCAGGTTTCCAGGCACAGAGATGGGGCACGGCCTTTCCCCCCGCAGCAACATATGTCACAGTGCTCCTTTTCAGAAGGGGGACCGTGTTCTCCAGGTGCTCTGCTGGAGGAAGGGGGGGCTCATTTCTCGAGGTCGGGGCAGGTAACCAACTGGAGTGCGGGCACACGCGTTCTGCTTCTTGCATCTACAGGACGCTGCCCCTTCTCTCGAGTACACAGTGCTCCCCTGGTGCTACAAGCTCATGATAACAAGGGGACCAGCCATGTGCTGGTCCTATAGGCATAAGCGGCGCCCTCCACAGCTAAGCACATCGAAGAGCCAGGCAGCAGAAATAGCACTGCCTATGCTTTGGATTGCACAGTAAAGCGCTCCTCATGTGCTTTTCGGCAAAAAATGGTGGAGAATAGTCCAGTCCTTCTCTTACTTCAGACAGGAATAGCATCTGCAGGCCAGCCTACCCCACACACATCAGGAGCAGCACTCCTCACGCAGATCTTCAGCTCTCCCACCTGGCAGGCTATTTTGTTTAGACCCCACAAGGATTTTTTCTTGAAGTCTTTTGTATCCCTGAGACTCCCAACAGGAGGCCAGCACACAAAAGCCCTTGAAGATCCTTCACAAACAGGATACCACAGTATGGCAAAAAGAAACAGTCCTTTTCCACCACCACAGCCAGAAGCAGCAACTGCAGGCCAATCCACCTCTCACTCAGATAAGCCAGCGCTCCTCACACAGTCCTTTCACTCTCCTTCTTGGCAGGGTCCTCTTGTTTCTTGAAGTAATCCAAAGTCCTGGGGTTTTAGGTGTAATGCTTATACCCCAAAATTACATTGTTCTCTTTGTGGCAAGGGACCATGAACCCAGTCCAAACCAGACCTGTCCTCCCTGGTGCAGCTGACCACAGGGGGGCAGAGACAGCATTGTAAAAAAGGAGACACAGCCTATTCATGTGTAAGCAAAACCCCTCCCACCACTCTAAATGCAGACCAGCTCTATTCAGCCCTGTGATGAGTCGCGCAGGCAAGGCAGGGCACACCTCCATCCCCCTAGTGACTGTCTAAAGTAAATGCACATCCCAGCTCCTGTCACTCAAACATCAGAAGCCGAACACACAAACAGCCAGAGGCACATAGAATGGTAAAGTAAGAAAATGCCCACTTTCTAAAAGTGGCATTTTGAAACACAGAATTTAAAAACCACCCTTACCAAAAGGTGCGTTAATAAATTCTGAGTTCGGAAAGCCTAACCTTCATCTTCCTATCTTGTCCCAATTGCAAGTTATAAATGTAAAAATGTTACAGTGCAACCCCAATGGTAAGCCAGTGGGACAGAAAGCCTTTCAACAGTAAAAAACGAATACACAGTATTTCACTATCAGGACATGTCACACACACCAGTACATGTCCTACCTTTCACATACATTGTACCCTGCCCATGGGGGTACTTTGGGCCTACCTTAGGGGCACCTTACGTGTAAGGAAAGGGAAGGTTTGGGCCTGGCAAGTGGGTGCATTTGCCAGGGCGACATGGCAGTTCACAACTGCATGCGCAGACACTACAGTGATAGTCTGAGACACATTTACAGTGCTACTCATGTCGGTGCCGCAACCTGTACTGCAAGCCCACTAGTAGCATTCATAGGCCCGGGCACACCCTGTGCACTTTACTAGGGACTTACCAGTAAATCAAATATGCCAATCATGGATAACCAATCATTGTCATAAGTTATACAAAGAGCATATGCACTTTAGCACTGATCAGCAGTGGTAAAGTGCCCAGAATCCTATAGCCAACAAAAACAGGGTCAGAAAAATAGGAGGCAAATAGCAAAATGTTTAGGGATAAACCTGTCAAAAGATCCGGGTCTAACAAGCACGTACCCCAGAGTTGCCTGCATACCAGCATTATCAGTGAGGTTACTGCGCTAGCATTCCCTCTGGAAACACACCACTAGCTTTATCTGAAAGTAGATTTGAGTGACTTTATCTGAGTATGTTTCACCTACTACTAACTTTGAGAACACCATAATAGCATAATCTGAGCATCCATTGTGCTTACATTATCTTTGAGTACTCTGCAGTGGCTGGTATCCTCTCTGGGTACACTGCACTAGCATTGCTTGTGTGTAACTACACTGGCATTATAGGTAAGTGCACCTGGCATTATCAGTTATACACGGCATTCCCAGTGTCTGTGTGCACCTGGTATTCACTTGACTGCACAGGCGTCATCCATGGCTGCACTTCAGTGTCGTTATCTGTGAGTGAACTGCCCTAGCATACAGTGTACACAACATAGTCACATTATCACTGACTGCACTGCCTGACGCCATCTAAGTAAGCACACTTCACTTGAGCTTCCTCTTTCAAATCAAGATATTTTGTTCCTACGTCATGATCCCCACCCCTTCTGGACACAAATAAACTCAGGCATAGAGCACATACTGGATTTCTAGTGTGTGTTTATAAGGCTTGGCTTTCCTCTGGGTTTATGATTCACTGATTGTGACTGAATAAACTCTCCATTAAAACCACTCCCCTGTGACCACCCCTCACATCGCCTTGAAATCTCTATGGTTCAGGCAGTTGCTGGGGTCACTTCAGAGCAGGGGACAATGAACCAGAGCCAGAATGACATCGATTAAATACCCGTGAATCATGGATGCCACAACAGGGCCACCGCCAAGTCTTAACATCGTACAGACCTGGAGCGTACACACTCATGCCCTGACTGTGGGCTTGCAACCACCATATGTGACGACCGCTAATTACCACTCCTCTGGGCATGAGGGGAAAAGCAGTGCCATTGTGTCACCATTACAGAAACAATACCAATGACTGTGTGGCTTTAAAATAAAGCCCCACAGCCATTGGTTATGTCTTTAATCGTTGCTGCCCTGTGCTGCCTTGAAAGCTCAGGCATACAAGGACAAAACTGCATGAGAGCAAAGCAAGGATTTGCTGAGTCAGGTAAACTAAGCACTCCAAGGGAGACCGGGGGGTCTGTGCTGAGTTCCCACTGACTCCCTAATAGAGCATTGATATGAGTCCTGAAGTGTGCATGTCGCTTTGGACACAGTCAGAGACCTGTCCAGCTCGACATGCGCACTGGACTTCAGCAGATGGTAGTAGGCATCCAGCCATTGCAATCACCCAGTTTGGCTCTACCTCTCTGCCTTGTTACAAGGCTCACACAGCTCACATCATTACCCATCGGAGCGAGCATGAGCAGGACTTAATTTATAAAATGACAATGCACTGGCACCTCACACGGCTGTTCACCACGCAAAGTTAGTATGGCCCTAACGCTCTTGACATGGAACTGCCGCTGACCTTGCCTCAGGGCTGTCCCCAGTGTAGAGTGCTGTGTAGTTTACCAATCAAGCAGATATGTTGTTGACCTTACACAATGCACAGAATGTGAATACAACGTTTTGCAAAAGACTTTGAATGCAAATAAACGTGCGTAGAATTAGCCTTAATAGAATGAACGCAGAATGGAATTGACATAGCTGGCCACACGTTTGATGGGAATGGGGTACCTTTTACTCTGTGCTCCAATGTGGTGATGCAGCAAATGACACACTTCAAATTGGTTGATTTGGCCCCATGTAGACTATATACGAGACCACACTATGAAGAAAATGGGATTCATAGCCCATATTTGAAACTTGTCCAATGAGAGTTGGTCTGTAATCTGTCAATTTAGCAGACACCATTTCGGTAGTGGTAGGAAGACTTGTACACTGCAAACATTATGGCCCTTATGTATCAACACATTTACCCATAGACACAGCATTGGTAACGACATTGCATACATCAAACCCATTGAGGTTAATGGCCTTTGAACAGAATGAACTTCGAATGAGATGAAATTGATCCCCAACTTCCAGGATATACACCATTAATTAATTCTCATACTGTATGGACAAATATTATATTTTCATTGGTTTACAAAACAAAAGGTTCATATTTATAAAATAAAATCTGGAATCTGAAGGCCATAGGTGTCCTATGATAATTACTGTTCTGTTTTCTACCACAGGAAAGGACTAAGGGCGTATTAACAAGAGGCAGCAATAATTATCGCTGACCGCGCTTAGAGTGTTTTTTTTAAACGCCGCCTATCGCTGGAACTTATCGCCAACCTAGCACTATATTAACAATGCTCAGCGTATTGGCAATAACAATTCCAGCGATGGTGGGAAAAAGGGCAAACATCGCAGGAAATCCAGCGATGTTCACCTGAAAATGGCGAAAACCTTGCTGAAACGACCCTGTGTTCGTAACCCAAGAATCCACCTGTCATGCAAAGTATGCCCAAATCTGGATTTTAGCAGACATTAAAATCCAGCGTTAATGGGCAGTTAGCGTGATTTTGTGTATCGTTATGGCGGCCGGGGCATTGTTGTAAATATCGCGAAGCCCGGTTAGCGATATTTTCCCTGTAGTTTTGTCAGGCACGCCTCCTTTGCATATCATTAGCATTGCGATGCTGAGCGTTTAGAAAACGAACGCTGAGGCATGGAATCACGCGCTAGCGTGTCCTTGATGGTAATGCAATAAAATTATCACCGCTTTTCGCTCGAAAACGGAGGTTAAAGCGGCGATAATTTTATCGCGGCCCCTTGATAATATGCCCCTATGTACGGAGTCCACAAACTCTCACTGGATACTTGAACTCCACAACACAGCAGAAGATATAACACCACTTCATACTCATACAATGAATGAACGAAACAGTAAATGGAACCCAAACTAAACAAATCTACATATTTACAGTGAACATCTCCACAAGATAACTACTACGCATTTGCATCTCAAGAGACAGGTACCCTGCCTCCAGCTCTGATGCAATTAGTGTGACAAGCATGTGTTTTCTCTGTTAGAGGTACTTTTGCTCTCATTTTGTTTTTGACACCAGCAGCTGTGAAAATAGGTCACTATTCCTTCTAGAGAGGTGAGCACAGCACATAAAGAGTAACTGCAACCATCACCCTGTAGTCTGTGCTTCTATATATAAAGAATAATGCAAGCCCTGCCTTACAGTCTTTTCAGAAGCCATGGTGATCTATTAAGTTTTGCAAGTAATTCCTCAGTTGCTGTGAAAGAGAAAGACTGTGTATCAGGTTAATCAAAATATAATCCATTTCCCTAACAACAATATGCGCAGAGGTCATTTCAGAGCTGAAACATCGACTGGTTTTCTAAGAATTCCGCTCTCTGTGAATGAAGAGGGGTGTCAAAGCAGTTAGATGCCAGATATGTGGGACTGAGATAGATTAAACTCTCCTTTCTGGATAAAATATACATCAGGACCTATAAATCTTGTGAAATGTTTCCGTATGTTGATACAAAAATAAAAAGTAATTTTAACAAGCATTGGCAAGGACAATCTGTGTGGGTTGCTATAAGTGTATGCGTTTTTGATTCAATAGGTTTGCATAGCACTGTGATGAATTTGCCTACAAAAAAAGGACCCATATGCTTAAAGGGCTTACATTCACATAGACACGACCCCGATTAAAATTACCAGACAATAATAACACATATACAGACACATGTAGGCAGACAACTAATACATATATTCATATGCAGACAGTGGTGCATTTTGGTTAAATGCATGGATGGATTGATGGTGGTGTTGCTTGCTACAAGGGAAGCATACTGTTTTTCTGGTTGTGTACCAGTACAATTGAGGATAAGATAGACAGTTGCAGTTACAGATCTGCAATGATGCAACTTTGGGTGGATGGATGAACTTTTTTTGAGGGTTGATGGATGATACAAGGGTGTATATGGATGGATATATGCTTCGATGAGGGTGGATGATGGCTGCTTGGGGAGGAGACTAAAGTATGCTTGGGTTAAATTTATATTATGCCAAAGTAATCTCACAAAAAGTCATACATTTTACATTATGCTTGTTACGCGATATTACTGACATTACACCGCGTGGTAACATTTTAGAGTGAGAGTATGGGAGCAATGCAAATAACCACAAAATGAGCAGCTGTTGTTCATTGTTCACTGCACTTGTATTTTTTGCACAATTTTGCTTTGCGCCAAATGCGTTTGGATGCGGTGACGTCTTTTCACTCTGAAATTTAGCACAAACTGACAGTTTTGCATTTTGCGCAATCTTGTGTAATTCTTGTACATTTGCAGAATTTCATCTAACTTTGTAAATGCGTATTACTTGAGTTCCACCCCACAAAGTCAATAGATGCAAAATTACTTTTTGGTGTAACATCACTCTTCGCACCTATTTGGTGCAGCCTGATGCAAAATCTATTTAGGTATTTACAAACCAATGCATCCTAAATGTCAAATCCAGAATATAAATAAAGCAGGATATCGAGGGCAAAGTATCAAATCCAAAATATTGGCAGGTAAGTATAGTTTTCCTATACCTAACTTCATATGTATACGGGTGGGGGGAATTTTTCATTCCACCAACAGAATTGGCAGAATTTGCTAACTCTGCGTTACTCTTGTAGCGTGGAGTTTTCGGCCAAATTTCACCAATTACTGCAATTCTGAATTTTTCAACATGAGGCTCCAGGAATGCGAGCACATGCGAGATTTGGCATCCCCTAGTGCCATTTTCTACCATGGGTGGTCACAGACGGTCGCGATTGGTCTCAGTGAGAGGGCAGCTTCAAAAGTATATTTGCTGGCACTTGATTAGATTTTCTACTCAAGCGGCAGCAAAATCCACTTGAATGGCCACATGGTTTTACGAACTACACGGTGATGTTCATGCTGGTTTTTTAGCACTGTTCATGCTACTAGTGCTAAATTGCATCACAAGCAGCGCAACATGCATATGTATGTACCTAACGATATATATATTTTCAGGATAAATAGATGCAGAATTAAAAAGTAAATCTATACTTACCTATTTGGACCTAACGTTCTGATAGTTTTGCCCTTGATTTTCTTCCCTCAAGATCCTTCAATTACAATATTCTGGTGTTCGATGTTTAGTAGTACAAGCAATCTTGTGACTTTGCGTGAATTTGTAAAAAAAATAGTAAGCTACAGCGATGCCTTGTGTTACCTTGTCTTGGGAAGGGGTTCCATGGGTGGAGAAAGGGCGTTATGTTAGAAATTGGGTCTCTAGTTGGCAGAGGTATGCACCCTGTCTAAGTAGGGACAACAATCTTAGTCAGGGTAAGCTTGGTTCACACTAAAAGATAACCTGTGCTCACACTCTGGTAGCTTGGCATGGAGCAGTCAGGATTATCTAAAGACGCAATGTGTGAAGTATTTGTGCAGCACGCACACACACACACACACACATGCACAAGCACACCCACACGCACACACACACACACACACCCACACACACACACACACACACACACAATGAAAACAACACAAAAATACTCCACACATGGTCAGAAAGATATAGCCAAAACCCAAATGATAAAATTCCACTACATAGAACCGGATTTATGAATTTTTAAAGAATAAACCAAAAATAGTGCTTGGAAGTCAATAGCACAAAGGGGTTGGTTTACTTGAGGTTGCACTAGACTGGGGTAAATACAAAGTTCAGGCTGACCACTATGGGGACAGGCCAGCTACAGAACTCTGACATTTCCCGTTGACAAGGTACATTGGATTGAACAAGCATCGACATTGAAGGCTTGATACAAGGAGTCGAGGAGCCGCTGATGGGGTTGAAGCATCGGTGCCGATCTGTACAGTCGATGAAGGCTTTGGACTTCAGCAATGGTCAGCTGTGGTAAAGTGCTCAGAGTCCTAAGGCCAACACAAAAATACAGCAAAAAGTGGAGGTAAGCAGGCAAAAACTTTGGGAAAGCCCACCCTAAGGATGATAGGCATAAAGGTGTTCCTGTGCATCCACCCACGTATTACGGCTAAGAATAACTCATGTAATTCTGTGTAGCGTGATCACAAAGAATTACACAAAAATGGTGTGAGATTATGTGAGAAGATTATTTCTGCATTTGGCGCTATTGTCTTATACAAATATGCCCTATTGCCTCGAAATGGATTCTAGGATGCCCTCTGTGCTAAGAAATGGCACTGAATGCAACAAAACATGAATAGTGAGCCGCCACTTGAGCTTGCTAAATGTGTACATGGGGTAGTTTTTCCCCCAAAATTTATTCCCGGCATTTATTGCTAATTTCTTAGCACAAATTGCACCCTGGCATATGGAGGGGGTATAATAATCTGACCATTCCGCTGTTGTGAATTTTTCTCTTCTTGCCCTCAATTAGTGAGTGAAGGTGGGGACTGAGTCATCTAGTACCTACATAGTTATTAGTAGTTAGTAATATCAGATGAAATAGCTATTTCTTTTATTAAATGGATAGTATAGGTAGCACATAGCTATACCAAAATTCGGTAAAGAATCATTTACATCTATCACTCCACCTAGGGCTGAGCAAATATTTGTGTTTAGTCTGCCAGAAGACAGGAAAGACTGGACATTGGACAAATATTTGGCTGTCAGTAAGAATGGGTGCACCATGTGTCGGGCATGCTATTGGTTTGCTGTCTCTGAATTGAGCCGTCTTCTCAGTGGCCCAAAACAACCTCCATATAGTTAAAAATGGTTCACCAGTGTGGTGCATCTATTACAAACTTTTACAAGATAAATAGGCACTTACCTCTGGTGTTGTAAAGCATCCTTCCTGACCTTCTTTGCTGGCTTCAGACCTGATGTACCGGAGCAAGAAAACCATATTCTTACCTCCTTGGCTGAAATTCTTCACAAGAAAACTGTTTCTACTAACACATACTTGCTTTGTTTGAAAGGTTCTAACTGGACTATGGCAGTCCAGATGAACAGCTGATCATCCTTGAATTTTGAAGGATACCGAAAAGCCGTGAAAGAAAATGTCTACAAGCTCAACATTTTTGCTTTTTTTTACACGTCACTATATGAAGAGCAACTGAAGATAGACGGTGGAACCTTGGTAGGATGCTGGAAGAGTTTAAGAAGGTGGGGGCGACTGTGCGGATTAAGGGCCAAATGTATCAAAATTACAATTTGCGTGTCTATAATAGCAAATTTTAACAATTCGCTATTATAGACTGGCAAAATGCAATGTATGCAGGAATCTGCAAATGTTTTGAGATTCCTACGCATTCCTTAATAGCGACTAGCAAATTGCGAGTAGCAATTAAGGAATGGCTTCCCATTCATTTCTATGGGCCAAGAGGCCCATAGAAATGAATGGGAATTGCGTGCACAATAGGTACTCGCAAATTCCACACACAATTTCAAGGGTGTAAGGGTTCCAAAAGGACACCCTGTTGCACCCCTGAAATGTGCATGTGTGCACATGTGGCGTATATACATGCCCTAAGGGCATGTATGTGTGCCACATGACACTTTGAAAAGAGCAAAAAAGTGCTTTTGTTTCTAGGAAATCGCAAATTGCCACTAACTTGAAGTTGGTGGTAATTTGAGATTCCTTAAAGCAATATCGCAATTTGCGATGCCTACTAGCATAGCATTTAGGGAATCGCAAATTGCGATTCTCTAAATGCATGTGCAAAAGAAGGAATTGCAATTTCTGCGATTCCTTATTTTAGGAGTAGGTTTTTGCTCACTTACATTGCACAAAGCTAAATTGCGATTTCAAACGCTGAAGTTCTACGAATTTCTGTGTTTGCGATCGCAAGTTAGCTTGATACATCTGGCCCTAAATCCCTTGAAAGGCTTAGAATTATTTGACACAATAAAATGCACAAATTAAGACATGGGAAAGACACTGAACTGATAAAAAAACATTTGGAGATAGGTAATGTTGCCTGAAAAGGAGTTTTAGGCGGATGGGAAGGGCCTAAATTCAGCACACACAGCTGGATGGCAAAAGGAGGGTGCCTCCATGGTCGGAAGGGAGTTACCTAGGGTAGGAAGCAGTTTATGGAAAAAGCTGAAAAACATTCCGCTTGCGACTTCTCGGACCCCTGTCTGGACTACTCAGTGTTAGATTTTCCTGGTCAAATACCCAAACTATAGCAGATGAGATGTTTAGATCAATGGCAAAGTCTCTTTCGTAGAATTTAAAAGGGTTCCATACTTCGCCTAAGCAATGAAGACTAGTAGACTACCCGAATATCTGCAGAAAATAAAAGTGAAAATTATGTTCCTCAGGAGATACATTTCTTTGAGGCTGAGGTTGAGAAGATTTGGTTTCAGGTAGGAGGTGTAACAATATCAAATGTTCCACCTGTTTTGCAAAAATAGGAATGTTACTGAGCACATCATCCTGAGCAGAGAGTAGTCACACCACAATTGTCAATTTGGCCGCTTTGGTGATTACCCACGAGCACCCGTAGACAATAATATATTTTTCAAATCTTGTATTTTCAGTGATATGACCACCAAAGGCCCTGTTTTTATATTAAAAGCAGAGCTTTGCACTATACCATTTCCAGCTGAAAGGCAATATTTCTCTCCATGTGTTCCCATACCTTGTGTGTCACGCAGTTTGGTGCTTACTTTCCCTCCATGTTAAAGAACAGTAGATGTTTCAGCACCCAGGTTAATGTGCTGCATAGCTAAATACATATAAGGTCCCGAAGGCGAGACCGGTTGCATTGCAAATGCTTGTTTAATTATTTTGAACAAGCTTATGCATTGTGTATTCTGAATGATAAATTGGAAAACAACAGGTGAGTTGAGGAGATTTATTAGACCAACCCTAGGGGACTGCAGCCAGGAAGAGAGTACACCTGCAACTGCCAGTCCATAGAACACTGCACAGGGAAAACGACTCAATAGAATTTAGAATGCACAACAACACAACACACCTCAGCGTACCAGACACAACATTTATCCTTTAACAAAATCTTCTAATTGTTATAGGCATTTAATGATCCGACCAAATTTCACCACTCGTTTTCAAAACTCATTCCTTCTGCACCCATCTGTCTGCACTCCAGGAACCACAGCTTGATCCAAAACGTTGAGGAGAAAGAGGGCTTCTAGCACAAAGTGCCCTTTTTGAAAGGTTCTCTTCGCTGAATAATTCAAAAAGAGTTATATCCAGACAGTAGGTGCAGTGCACATAGCCCAAATCATTATTTTATTTCACTTTCTCAGCATAACCCCTTCTTTAATGCACGATGCACACTATCCAGGAGCACTCTATTAAACCTTTTGACTGCACCATTATCAGCTGGATGATGCAGCGATGTAGCCATGTGTTTGAATGCATTCAGAGACAGGGAAAACCCAATAATAGAGCTTAGAATGCAAAATACACACAAGCAAACATCATGAGTGAATAAAATCTGTTTTATGAGTGAGATTTTTATTTCGAGCTTCTTATGGATGGCCTTTTACGAGGTGTGGGCTTCTTTTTGAAGGGGATTGTGCTGGCTTCGTTTTTCAGACTTGCCAACCCAGCAACAGTCAACAATCAGAGGCATACAGAGATAGGTGGTAACTGGGCCACAGAAGAAGGAAGACTTACAATAGGCAATTGGTGCTAGGGGCACAATGCTTTGGGACACTTGTGAGGAAATACTTTGAGTGTGACACACTAATGGGGCTTCTGTGGAACAGGAAATGTGAATGCAGAAGACAGGTAAGCAGCGCATTTGGGCAATTCATTGCA
Organism: Triturus cristatus; assembly: GCF_964204655.1. Classification (NCBI taxonomy): domain Eukaryota; kingdom Metazoa; phylum Chordata; class Amphibia; order Caudata; family Salamandridae; genus Triturus; species Triturus cristatus. Next base: position 577,602,593 of record NC_140593.1, on the reverse strand, counting down.
GGAGTGTCTGTTCACTCATCTGCAAGCTGAATAAAAACATGTTTTCATGATTTTTACCCATTAGAGTGCATTTCAGGCATAGACCCTTATTAGTCTCATGTCATGAGTGGCCTTCCAACCACACTGACAATTTAGTCACATGCCCAATGTATCTTAGCAATGGTAGTTTCAATTTTAATATGCTAAGCTGTGTTTTAAATGGGCACGGTGCTCCCTCTACTGAGCTCTTGCTTATGTACTTGACAGTGTTGTCTCAGTAAAAGATATATGGAAACCAAAAAAATAAAAGTCTGAGTGACAGAGTTGGAGGGTGTCCCTGACTAGGGTCGTTATGGAGAGGGCCTGGGAAAGGAAGGAATAGGGCCATTAGGAGGAGAATGATGACCAGTAAGAGGAAAAGGACCTGTAGGTGGACCCCTAGGATGAACAGACCAACGAGGAGCAGGACAAGAAGATCTGTGACCAGGGACATCTAGTCTACAGTGACAAGGGCTACCAAGGCCAAAAGGGATCTGGAACACACAGACAAGGAGGAACAGGACAGGAAAAAATAGGATAGGTGCATAGGGATCAGCGTGAGAAGGGTCAGGTGGGCCTGTAGGGTGTGAAACAGTGGGATGAGGACCCAGTGGATGAGGAACTAATGTAACAGAAAGACCATGGGTAGAAGGAACAGAAGGCCTTGGACTAGCATGATGAGGAGGGCTGGGAGGGCCTGAAAGCACCAACCAGGACCAAAGGGATGAAGATGACCAGAGCCAAGATTAGTAGACCCAGACGTACAAACAGGGATGGAAAAGAAAACAGCAAGAGTGAGATAAGAAGACAGGACGTTGAGTGCAGTGGAAGAAGAAGTTGCTTCAATACCAGACAACCTTGGTATTTTGCAAATCTAGCATTTGGAAGCACCAATGATTCGCTCCTAGGAAAAGCTTTGGGCAGCTGCACTTATTTTTCAAATAATTGGGTGACTGTAAAACAGTTTCTCGCATATCGTATATCAATGCACAATGTCTCGTTTTGCTGTGAATCTCACCAGTGCCCTGGGGCATGTGTTCAACCTTTAGAAAAGAGAAAAAAAGGGATCAAGATGGCGGCCGACAAGTCGGCCGGGTGAGTCGGCTTTCTCTTCTCCGATGATGCAGCGGCAGGCCTAAACTCCTTCGGGAAAGAAGACCGGCTGATTTGTAGGAGGTGATTGGTGTTCCAGAGGTGCAAATGCGCTGGAGAGCTTTCTCGCTTCGAGGTTGGAGAGACCACGGAGGTCTGTCTCTGTATTACCTCGTCGGTGGCGAGCCGTGGTGTTCGAGCGTCTGGCCGATGATGGCTTCGAAGGGGGCTACTCGAGTACAGCGTGGTAAAGGCACTGCACCGATGGCTGGGACCCATGTCAAGACTAGAAACGCTATGGCTGCTGCGGGAGTTAAGACGGCGAGTAAGCAAACTCTTAAAAGTACCGGTTCTATGGCCCGAAAGGGTTCGTTAACGCAGACCCCTTCATCCTTGGGTACGGACTCCAATGCAGTACCGCTTGGCGACACATCAGGAACACAACCAAACATTCAAAGTATACCTACAATTATACCTGCAATGTTTTCACGGGCTCCGAAGAGAGGACTTGCTTCTGAATTAGCGGCCGCACCTTTGGAAGGTAGTAGCAGGGTGTGCAGCGAGGTGGAGGGTGATTCGGATGGCGTGGTTGGTGAGCCCACCTACTCTTCCCCTGGTTCGGTTAACCTCCATATCAGCTGAGGGGCCTCAGGCTTCGGATGTGGTTTCAGATTTGGGTCCTGATTTCCCGTGTGCTGGAACTATTCTGGAGAGCCGTAGCGAGCATTTGCCAAAACAATGCATTGTGGGAACTGTAGGCACTCTTGATAAACCTATTGATCTACGGGAGCTGCAGACTTCATCGGGACCAACCCAGCAAGAACCTATGTTTCTAACAGATTTGAGAACAATAGAACACAATATTGATGTAGGTATAAACAGTGTGGCCAGTAATGCACTTGAAAACTTGGAGGCCCCTAACAATCTGGATATTCCTGATAAAATCTAAAATACTGATGATTTTTTTTCACTGTCTGAGCGCTCTTCTGTTGAGAGTCTAGTTAAAGAATGGCTGGAAGACTCCAATCCAGATGATGATGAAGGGAACTTAGATATATCGGGCTATGCTACTGCTGAGCATCGGACTGTGCGTAACAAGAGCAATCTTGTGGTGGACAGTCAACAGGGATCCGAAGCCTCATTGCCATGGGATTATCGGAACTCTCCGAATATAGCCATCTTTCTACTAACATGGGCGGGCCTACTTCCGTAGAGAAAGATCAAAGCTCGGGGCAATTACACTTATCACTATTCACGATCTCATAATGGCTCACAGAGCAGAAACTCAGGCTGAGAGTAATCGTTCTCAGAGTGCATGCAAGTGGATACAAAGTGCAATACGAAGAGTATCTAAGACTTGTTCTGATATTGTAACACGGGTTGTTGAGACCGAAACTAGGATATCAACTTTAGAAGACGACTTAATAGCCCAGAAAGAAGCAACAGCATCATTATGGTCCCAGAGAGATGATATTCAATGGAAATTAATTGATTTAGAGAATAGGGCTAGACGCAATAATCTCCGCATTTTGGGGGTCCCCGAGGGAAGTGAAGGCTCTGATGCTAGGAAATTTGTTATTGAGTTATTGAGTGAGGCTTTCCCGGGACTGGGGGACTGGGATTGGCAAAAAGAGGTGTTGAGGGCACATCGTTTTCCGTTTAATCAAAAGAAGGGAAGGGGGCAGAAAGAGCCTCTACCACGTGCTATTCTTATCTCACTCAATAATTTTTTAGCGAGAGAAGCTCTATATGACCTGGCACGTCCTCAAAAAAAAGCCCATGGGAAGGGCTGTGAATGTTTTGTAAGACCGGATTTTTGTCAGGCTACGGTCGAGACCCACTGGAGAATGCGTCAGCTAATCCCACTATTCCAGGCTAAGGGGGCACAAATCTTTTTACAAAATCCAGCTAGGTTAAAAGTAATTTTTAAAGATCATACACAGGTTTTTTTCTCTGAAGTGAAAGCTAATTAATTTTTACAAACCATGTGTTCCTAATTGTAGGGCTTCAAGATTATATCTTGATTCCTTGATCTATTGGTTACTCTGTTATTTTCAGTTTGGTTTAAGCTAGGTATGATATTCTTCTATGGGAGAGATCGACTCTACATCAAAGGGGGCATTTGTCCCTAAGCTCCATGGGTTGGGTGGAGGGGGTGAGGGTGTGGGGGGGCTGAGGGGGAGAGGTGCAAGAGGGGTGGGGAGGTGGGGGTCGGTGTTGGTGGAGGGGGAAGGGGGGGAAAAAATCCAGCTACAAACTTTAGCAATCTTGAATGTTATAATTATTGGCCATATCTTAACCCAGCTATGTGTGCTTTCTGGTCTTTCTTTTTTTTGCTATTTCGATATCTTGATGGGACTAGATATCATTGTGTACATTATGAATGTACTAGGTTCTCTTGCATGATTGTCTGCCTGTTTATCTATATATTTTCTCATATCTTTTATGTTGTAATAGCTAGGGGGGAAAAAAAATCTATATCACTAAAATGAGGAAACTAATTTTTTGTACCCTCAATATATCTGAATGTATCTGGGCTAAATAATCTTAATAAGTGGAAGGTCCTAGCTGGGTTAATGAAGTCGCAAGGTCGGGATCTTGTGTGTCTCCAGGAGACTCATATTTCATGGGCTCATAGGGCATGGTTGGGTATGCTTGGGATGGAACTATTAGGCTGCTCACGACAATCAACTAATACTAGGGAGGTCGCTATTTTGTCAAAAACGGGCATATTGGAATGTAAAAGGAAAAAGGAGGATCCGTGGGGAAGATGGGTGATTGTGGAGGTAAAGATTAATGGGAGGGTTTTACAGTTTGTAGTCTATATGGTTCAAATTTGGATGATGCCGAATTGATGGATTCGATTAATAATGAATTAGCATTTTGGCCACAACCTTTAGTATTATGTGGAGACCTAAATATACATTTAGAGGCTGAATTCAATGCTGATATAGGCCAGTCCTATATGGGGCGTAAACCTAGGGTCTTTAAAAGTTTACAGGGATTAATGCAGGATCAGGGATTATGTGATGCTTGGGCTAGACTAAGACCCAATCATCCCGGGTATACATATTTTTCGGCATCCCATAGCAAGCTGGTACGTCTAGATTACTTTCTGGTCTCACACTCTATATTGGCAAGATCTTCTGTTAAAAAGCTTCCAAGAATAATATCGGATCACAATCCTCTCATCTTGGAAATTTCCGGCACTGATTCTCCGTTGTGGGTAAATAATTGGTCGTTTGACAGGAAACTTCTCCTGGATCAGGAGTACTATATTCTTATTGAAGAGTGGATTAAAATATTCTTTTTGATTAATAAGGGATCTGCCTCTGAGCCCATAGTTTGGGACGCCATTAAAGCTGGGATTCGTGGCGAAACGTTGAGTTTTGCTGCGCAAAAAAGGAAAAAAGCCAAAGATAAACTTGATAGAAGTATGGCTATTCTGTCGGATGTGGAGACAGAGCTGACATGTAAAATTAAATATAAATTAGATTTAGTAGAATGTCAGGCAAGACTTGCAGTCAAACGATCGATGATCTATCAACACCTTTCAGAAGAAGTGGCCTTAAAATTCGAGACATACAAGAGAGAGTGCTATGAATTTGGGGAGCAAACCGGTAGGATTTTAGCCAATAGATTACGACAGACGGAGTTTCAGAATAAGATCTTAAAAATTAGAGATGTGCATGATAATGTGCAGACCTCTCCATTAAACATAAGGCAGGTATTTAGGGAATTTTATCAAAGGCTTTATATGAACGACAAGACTGTGACTGCGGAAGAATATTTAGCGGGGAATGAAAGATCGGTTCTATCAGATAGCAATAAGGATTTATTAGCTTCTTTAATTACTTGGGAGGAAGTGGAGTTGGCTCTCCTCTCTCTCTCTCGGGGGAAGGCGATGGGTCCAGATAAAATTCCAGTGGAATTTTATATAACATTCCGCAATGTTCTAAAAGTGGAATTGCTTTCTGTAATACAGGGTACGTATAATGGAATACCACCTAATTCGTGGTCAAAGACCACAATTGTGGTATTTAAGAAAAAAGGGTAAGGATGCCATGGATCTTCCGTCTTATCATCCCATTTCTTTAATAAATGTGGATAGCAAGATCTATTCTAAAATCCTAGCTATTAGATTGGGGAAAGTTATTACTCCGCTGGTATCCCTGAGGCAGCATGGTTTTATAGGTGGACGAAGTACTATGGATCATTCGATGGGTTATAGCACTATTCGATTGGGCTCAGGCCACGAAATCCCAAATGGGATTGGCCCTGTTGGATGCCGAAAAGGCATTTGACAGGTTCTCGTGGGATTTTCTGTGGTCAATACTTGTCTGGAAGGGATTTCCGTTGACCTTTATAAAAGCGGTACAGGCTTTATATAAGAACGCGTCGGCCACTATTAGGATCCTGGGTGGAGAGTCGGAGAAATTTGTGGTAAACAGGGGGACCCGACAGGGGTGCCCCTGTTCACCCCTCCTCTTTGCTCTGTACCTGGAACCCTTAATTCTTAAGTTTGAGACAGACCCTCTGATATTCCCTGTAGTCTCTCCGATAGAATCTCCCAAAGTTTTGGCATTTGCCGATGACTTGGCAATAATATCCTCCGATATCAAAAGTGCTTTGAATAGAATTGAAATCATTACTAACTCATTTGGTGCTGTCTCAGGTTATAAGTTAAATTTGGGTAAGACTCAAATTCTTCATTCTGAGGTGGGTCCACCTCAACAGCTTGAAACCGTTTCTGAGGCAGTTTACTTGGGCATTCGTATTTCTCCTGAAGTTCAGAAGACACCAGCGGCTAATATAGATCCGATTTTGGACTCCTCGAACAATCTCTTAGAAAAATTTAACCGCTTACATCTATCACTCTATGGTCGATTCAATGTTCTGAAAATGGTAATAATCCCAAAGTTTTTATATCTATTTCGTGCTATACCCCTGGTATTTACCAATGCTGTATTCATTAAGATAGAAAGAATGTGTGCTCGTTTTATGTGGGGATATAAGAGAACTAGGAGGGCTATGAAGTGGCTTAATTTACCTAGAGTACGAGGTGGTTGGGATGTGCCGAATTTTAGGTATTATTATTGGGCTTCCCTACTTCAGCATTTTGGTGATTTAATAGTTGGCGAAGAAGCAATGTATGATCCTGCTCACACTCCGTCAATTTATAAGATGATTTTAGGCAATAATGCCCGATATCTTCTAGTAAGGTTTCTAGAGCCGAGTTACTATAAAAGGACTCGGTTTAAGGTCCTGGAAGCTGCCTTTCTGATTTGGAAAAAGATATGTATCATGTTTTAGATTCCTAAAATATCAGTTTTGACTCCATTTGAATCTATAGGGTTACTGCCTAGTATTTTTCAAGATCCTGTTCTCGTAGGTGGGCTATCTCGGGTATACGGGTCATTGGGAATCTATATGAATCTGGTCAGATTCTGTCTTTTGCACAGCTTCAGGATAAATTTGATCTACGTAGGGGCGAATTTTTAAAATATCTCCAGAATCATAGTTTTTTGGATAATGCCCGGTTGAAATGAATTTTCAGGAAGGCGAATTAAATTGATAAAATTGATTGCAACCAAGTGTAAAATTGGTCAGGTATATCGAAGCTTAATTTCCGCTCAAATTGACGATTTAGATGTACAACAGGAAAATTGGAAACAAAGACTTGGCGCTATCTCGATTGATATACAGTCGATGTTGGAAATGGCCAATTTAGTGTTATTTTTGGGGAGTTTGAGAAGTCAATTCTATATGTCTGCCTTTAATCTCTACTATACACCTTCTAAAATAGCAAAGTGGAAGACAGGAAGGGGGGACAAGTGCCCTAGATGCAAGTTGTATGCCGCTGACTCAGTACATATGTTCTATGCGTGTCCTTTGCTGGTTGTATTTTTATCTGAAGTTCAACATTTTCTAAATACCTCCTTGGGTATAACAAGCAAACTGACTGCTGAAGTTGTATTGAATGTCATCGAGTAGTGACAGCAGTGGGGGGTATGGTCCTGAGTCTCATTTTTTATTTATTTGTATGTCTATTGTTAGATTATGTATTACATCAAAATGGATAGATCCTGATTCCCCCACGTTTTTGGAGTGGAGAACTAGGATTCTTGCTCTATATCATTTGGAAACTGCTCTGTATAGGCATAAACGACCTAGGAAAAAAAGATTTGGTCTACAAACTTGGGACTTTATCAAAAAATGGCTTTGATTCTTTTTTGCTGGAAATTCCAACTCTATTATTCCAAATGTGTCCTGTATTTTCTATATGCCTGAATATCTATGCTTTGTCTCGCTTTCTTTGAATCCTGAGGCTCAATTAAAAAGAATTTAAAAAAGAAAAGAGAAAAAAAAATACAAATTTCTGAGGTGCTCTTTCAAACGTTTGCTAAGGTTAATGACCAGGGTCTGGCTGGCTCATAGACTGTGTGGCATGGTTTGGTGGTGTGGGTGGGCCAGTTTTGTGGCTATGTGTGTGGGCTGGTGCTATAAATATCTTTAAATGAAGGCTAGACAGCAGAAGAAAGCAGCACTGTGCAAGGTGTAGATGTGTTGTCATCGCATGCATTGACCCAAGTGCACTGACCAGAGGATGAGGATGACCAGAGCCAGGAGTAGCAGACCCAGGTGGAAAAACCAAAGAAGAACAACAACAGAACAACAACAGGAGAACAATGGAAAGAAGGGCCAACTTCAGGAGGACCAGGACAACAGAGATCAGATCAAGGAGCCTCAAGGGCCCATAAACATATGGATCAGGACTGGTAAAGGCAAGACCAGAAAGGCCAGGGCTAGCAGGAACAAGAAACCCTAGATCAGCCGGACCAGGAGGAGTATAAAACAAACAGGCAGTTCAAGCCCTCTGGAACAGTATTAGAAGGTTCACAAGAGTCAGAGTAACTAGGAGGACGAGTGCCACTGGGATAAGGAAGACCAGACCCAGAGAAATCATGCTAAGAGGACTATGATCGATGGGACCAGGGTCAGATGGACAGAAACCAGGTGAAACAGGCAAATCAGGAGACCAGGAGGACTAGCATGAGGCAGAAGTACCGGGAGTAAGAGGGTTATTTAAACCAAGGCCAGTGGGACCAGAACCAGAAGACCTGATACAAAAGGACCAGACAAAGAAATACCAGAAGTAAAAGCTGGATTACATGCACAGCGGGCTGGAGCAGAAGGATTAGTAACAGGCAATTCAGAGAGACTACATGTACAGGGTGAGCAGAACCAGGAGGACAGATGGACCAGAATTAGGGTGGGAATGACAAAAAGGTCCAGGAATAAGAGTCTGTGAAACAGGAGACACAGGATCTAGAGACCCAGGGGCAGGAGCAGGTAGGAATGACAGCTAGACAGACCAGGACCAGGAAATTCAAAGACTAGCATGAACTGAAAGTCCAAGACCATCAGAACTAGGAACAGTTACAATGATCGGTAATAGGATAGGACATGTTATTCTAGAATATTGAGAAGAAGGAGCAGGAGGGAAAGGAGGCTCAGGACCAGATTGAGCAAGACTATGAAGATCAGGAGGGCAACGGCCAGTAGGACTAGGAGGCCGGGGTAAGCGGGACAGAGACTGGGAAAACCAAATGGGCCTGGACCAGAGCAAGGAGGACTAGGTAGACTATAAGGATCATGTCAAGGAGGACCAGAAACATGGCTAATAGCCCTAAAGATGAGGATCTACTGAACTAGAGTTTAGACTACCAAGTGGGGCAAAGCAATCATCTTGGCCAGGGTGAGGAAGATCAGATGTAAGAAGACTTTAAAGGAAGACTAAGGGGACTGGACAAGGGTGGCCAGGAGGACCAGGACCAAAATAACTAGGTTCATGGGAGGACCAAAACAAGAAGAATCTGGATCAAGAGAGCCAGGACCTGTGGCTGGAGTACCATAGTACAAGGAACAGGTCCAGGACAACTCAACGGCAAATACAAAGACTAAGAGGGCAAAGACATGAGGTGTCAGATGCACCAAGGGGACAAGGGGGCGATCAGGGCCTGGACCTGCGGTACCAGGATTAGGAGGTTCAGGGTGAGGTGAACCAGGACTAGGGTGACCTAAGACAAGAGGAGCAGACAGGACAGGGTCAGGATGGGCAAAGGCTGTGGAACAGGGTTGGATGGCTAAAAGACAAGTGTTATGATAAGCCGCACAATAGATCAAGGAGGATTAGGACCACCAGGACCAATAACAATAGAAGGACCATGGCGATGATGACCAGGGAGGTGACTCCAGGAACCCAGGCAACCAGAGCCAGAGGGCTTAGCTCTAAGAGGATCAGGAAACAAAGAATCATGAATAACAGAAATATCAGAGCAAAGAGGATCAGGACCTTTAGTCCCAGGACCAGGAGGACAAGAGGAAGGAAGAAAACAAGGATCTGACCAAGGACAACATGACTACGATGACTACAACTGAGATGGCCTGACCACAGGGGCTAGGAACAGGATGGCCATAAGAATAAGAAACAAGAGGGCCAGACCCAGGGGGACCTGAACTAGCAGGACCATAGCCATTTTGTTTTGTAGAACCACAAAGACAAGGAGTGAGAGGAGCAGGAACAGAAGGATCAGGACCAGATCCAGGAAGTGTAGGAAGATTAGGATCATAAGAATTATGGCTATCATGACCAGGGGACCAGAAGAAGCTAGGAAGATGGCAGGGCCAGTCCTAAGGATACCAGGATAATCCGAGCCAGAAGAACCAGGACCAGATCAAGGAGGGGCAAAGGAACAGGACCACAAGGACTAGATACAGGTTTAGGGGCAACAGAGTACCAAGTGGCAATGACGTATAAAAATGTGATTGATGGAATGCTTGAGTTAATTTGAGCCACTGGCAATTACTCAGGGCAGCATCCCAGTCGATAGTTATTTTGCACACCATGACACCCTAGTTTGGACCCAGCCATATGCAAATTAGTCTTGACCCAACCTGGACACAAACAACCCAAGACAGGTTTCACCCTTTTTAGGGCTCATCAATCAGGTTTAGCTTGATTCAAGTGGCTTAGTGTGTACACAACCCATGCCAAAGCCTTAAACAGGGAAGACTATAATAGGAAGATAAGCACCGATCAAACAAGACTGAGAGTGAGGAAGACTATTAAAACAGGACCTGAAGAACCAGGCACAAATACCCAGGCAACCAGAGCCAGCAGTACAAAAGCTAAGAGGACCAAGGAAAGGATAACCAGTAGGACCACAACCAAGGGGACTAGGACGATCAAGTCACAGAGGCTCAGGAAGATCAAGACCTGACATTCCAGCACAAGGAAGAACAGGGCAAGGAGGAAAAGGAAGACCAAGACAAGGGGGGGCTGGATGACAGAAGCCAGGATGACCATGCCAGACAGTTAAAACCAAGAAGAAAATGAGCAGGAGGACCAGGGTCAAACGTGTCATGAGAAGATGAAGGAGGTCAAGAAGAACTAGTTAGATCAGGAACAGGTGTACTAGGACCATTAGGACCAAGGACCTTATGAAAAAAAGATTAGGTGAACCAGCAGGATCAGGATCATCAGGAACAGGGCTAAGAGCACCAAGGGGCAAGATCCAAGGGGGCCAGTACCTGAAGTACCAGTTGGGGTAGGAGGACCAGACTGGCAAAGATCAGGGGGACCAGGATAACAAGAGCCAAGATGACCAATGGTACCAGACCAGGCATAGGCCAAGAGGAGCCAATAAGGAGGACCAGAACCAGTGGACACAAATCTAGGTGGACCACCATGACAGAGACCATGGAGAAGAGTATCAAGATGACCCAAATTAGGAGGATAAGGAATATCAGGTCTAGGAGAACCAGGACAACAGGGCCAGGTGGAGAAGGGCCCAGATGACCAGCAGGATAAGGGTGGAGAAGATCAGTCTTACCAGAACCAGGTGACTCAGAAAGTATCAATACAAGGAAGGGCTAGGAGCATTGTCAGGAAGACCAGGGTCAGGAAGCACCATAGGAGAAGCAGATTCAGGAAATCAGTACTAAGATGACAGGAAGTAGCTGGACCAGGGCCATGATAAGCAACCCAGAAAAGATGGACTTGGAACAGGGCGAGGAGGAGGACCAACATGAGAAGGCATAGAAGAACCAGTAGGAGACAGAAGAATACCAGCACGTTAGGACACCTATGGTATTCTAGTATTCTGTACTAGGATATGTCTTTTGTAAACAGTACTTATTAATTTTTCTTATGCTGTCAATCCCTAAAAACCCTCACCCTTTTCAGCCTACTTATAGAACGTTGCTAAAAAATATAGCATTCATTCAAAGTGAATAAAAAGCCATAACTGATACACTTTGAGATCTGGATGACAGCAGACACTATCTGATTGAGGATGGGTCAGAGGGCAGAGATTTTGAAACTTGGAAGGGAACACTAAAGGTAGCTGGATGAAATGGAGTGTGGTCTATGAAGGATGGCAGAAAGAGTTTAAGAAACTCGCTGGACTCAGCAAAAATAGTGCATGCCGTACAAAGGAGATCAAAAGGCTACAGCCATAAGCCAAGTGTAGCTCAGGATAATAAGCAGGCTCAGAGAAGCAGAATGAGGTGGGGGTGAAGAGGGCTCCTGATGGATCGTCTCAGAAGGCCCACAGAGGGACTCTGAGTAACCATGTACTCTGAATGGCATCTGTGATAGCACTGTGGCCATAAGTGATAGCTTCAGCATCAGACAAGTGGATTGCAATAGTCTGGAGGCTAGATGAAGGGTAGAGATACATATATGGTAGAAGTGTTTGGGATGTATTTTTGATGTCCCTTGGTTTATCACGGCATATGATGGAAAGTAGATATAGTTTCACCAGATAATGGGAGTGTATTGACTGTATCCCTGTGGCTGGAGGGTAGAGCCCCATAGACTGAAGTGAGGGAGAATGAAGAAAAAGCTAAATACAGAAATTCAGTTAGGTTTTTACTGGCAAAGGGCTGGTGATTAGTTCTTCCTGAGCTACACCATAGGCTAGATGGTATGAGTGAGGGGTAGGTCAGGGTTTTCTCTTTTTAAATGCAACAAAGTTTCTAAGGAGGACCAGCCCTTTTGTCTGTGCCTGATGACCACTTCAGAAAGGATGATGACAGCGAGATGCCGAGATCTCATTCTTCATTATGTACTTATTTTAGATATTCTGGTTTTGAGTTCGCACCATTGTTACTTATGTGAGAGCCATCTCCTAGCACAAAGGCTGTGTCTAAACTACAGCCCAAAAAAATGAAAGTTTAAGGGAATCAGACCAAATAAGTTTTGAAACCTTAGACACTGGATCCACATCCCATGCCTGGAAAATTGGTACAAAAGTGAAACTGTGAAATGATTGATCTGTAGGTCACAATAATGGAAGTAACAAAAAGTCTCTGTTCATTCTTAGTTTCTTATTTCATGCAGAATTTGTAACAGTATTCCAGAGATAAAGCCTGCACTTCTTGATGGAGGAGCTGATAGATTGTCTATTACCTAGAACCCTGTCTGCCTGCCTTCTAAGAGATCGATTTAGAGTGCCTCATCCTGCAGTAGGAGAGAATTGTCAGGAAGAGAACCCTAATTTGTAGTGGTAACTTTTCCATAAAATGGAAAGGGTCCCCTTACAAATCCTTTCCCTTTGGGAATCATGTTGCAACCTCAGGGGGAGAAGGCTTTAAAAGCAGCACTAGTTCCATTAAAGAACATAGGCTGCTTATTTTAAAAAAATCTACTATTTTGGAATGCAGTATTATGGATGGTGTTCTTTCTCTTGCAAGCCAATCACAGATGGTCACAAACTATCACCTACCCACTGAATATTAATTAGCCGGCTTATGTGACATAGCTGTCCTCTGACCCACTGATATTCAATATTTTGTGAACTGACCTAATTGTACTTAGGTCGATTTGCAAAATCTTATCAGTTTGCAAAACATCTGGGTGCAATTTGTGATCACTTTTTTCAATTGCAACAATTATACGTCAGGACCACTGTTCCCAATAACGTGCGCGCGTGCGCGACCACCGAAGTCACCCCAAGCGCGCAGTGTGCTGTCTGTAGCGCGCACTCACAGCACATTTCGCAAGACCGTTCGCGCCCACGAAAAACTGTAATTTCCTCGTTGGGGAGACGACGAGAACACAAGGGAGTGGCCCTTGCACTCTTACAGTGCACAGCTGCGGGGTTTATTGTGGTCCTTTGAGTTAGAATTAACATGAATACTAATTCAAAGGCCCGCCCACAATCAGCCCCGCAGTTATGCACTGTTAACAAAAGAAAAACAGTGTCTCAAACAGGACGTGTGCTAAAGCACACGCTGTGTTTGAGACACTGTTTTCATTTTCTAAACAGTGCACAGCTACGGGGCTGATTGTGACCCTTTGAGTTAGTTTTCATGTTAACTGCAGCACCCACGGGCGCTGCAATTAACATGAATACTAACTCAAAGGACCACAATCAGCCCGCAGTTGTGCACTGTTAAGAAAAGAAAACAGCGTCTCAAACACTCTGCTCACTGGCTGCTCTCGTCAGGCGTACGCCGAGCTCTGCCATTTAGATAGCACTGGATACTTGAAAATATAATTTATTTTACAGCCCTGACTGAGCATGTGTAGCTCGCTGTTCTCGGAATCCTAAGGCTCATAAGGAAATCTAAAATGTCATGTTTAAAGCTGAAAACCCAAATGTAAAATGATATTGAGAGCAAAAAATAAAGCTAAACTCTTAGGGGCAGATTTATGAGCCCCTTGCGCCACTTTTGCGTCACTTTTAACATGGGAAAAGTGACGCAAAAGTGGCGCAACGGGCTCATAAATCTGCCCCTTAGTTTTCTGCATTAATTATCCTTGCAGTTTAACGTGTAAACGATATTACGTCTAGATAAGAATGAAAAAGATAATGCCATGCAGGTGGAGCAGTAAACGGTGGCAGGGCTGTTCCTACGAGGTGATTGATTAGTGGGGGTGGGGGTGCATATGAGGAGAGGGCGGTTAATGGGTCAGGAGTGGCAAATAGTGAAGAAGGAAAGAATGAGGTGAAAAACTAGAAAGCAGCGGAACACGGACAGTATTGCAGAAATATCTTACGATTTAACGGTTACACATGCATCTCTATCTCTGTGAACGAACTCTATGCTCCGTTGCGGGCTCTCAGGGGCTTGTTTGTAAATTTACAAGCCCCTTGCGCCGCCCGTACATCACTTTTTCCCGTGTTAGAAGTGACGCATTTGTGGTGCAAGGGCTTGTAAAGAAGCCCCTGAATGCTTAATTACCACACATATCAAGCCAAGCCTCTCTGAGTGAGCGTACCTTTAAGGTCTTCTTACAGTTACGGACCGGTATGAGCAGGCAGTTTGGCCCGGGGGCGGCGCCTTTATTTCCCTGACCTCGGGTTAATATCCTGCTGCGCAGTGTAGGCCCACTAAGTCTTGAAGTGTTTTATAGATAGTTTTACTGTTTCAATTCTGCACCCCTACATTAGCACATTTTTTAAAACTACAACCAAGGTCATCTAAGTTGGTGATAAATGGAGTACCGAACACCTCCAGCAAGTGAGATAAATGCCAATTGGCCCCCTGTGATTGGTAACTTTTTGTTGGCTAGTACTCTTATAGACTGAGTCCTATTAGCTTTTACAATTACGTTAAAAAAACTCTGTTTTTCCCAGGGTAATTCCCTCTCCCCCGTTTTTCGGTGTTGGTAGTAAATTGTTCTTTTATGTCAAGGGGATTTGCTAAAGCACTATTGTTTCCAGCTGGTGGCATCCGTACGTGTCCCAGCTGAGTTAAAGGGTAAATAGTAGTGTATTTAAAGCCCCCGTGAACTCGGCATGTTCATTCCTTGTTTCATTTTAAGAGGACGAATTTCCGGTCATAGTAGTTAAGAGGTAATCTTTTTATCCCGGGAACACACTGCAGGAATTTGTAAGCATTAGTTGAAGACAGGGCATTCTGATGTGAATGCACCATGCACATTTCTGCCCCCGTTATAGAGTGTGATATAGGCTGGCAATTTTTAGAAGTAATTATTCCAGCAAATTGCTGCCAGTGGAGAAATGTAGTTTGTCTTTAAGCCATATGCCTAATTACATAGGCCGTGCATGCCCCTTGCAGAGACCCCCACTTTTTTCGTCCCACTTAAAACCCTGATGGCAAGCTTTTCCATTTCTGGTGTTTTGCAGCAGTTTTAAGACGATATTAGAGTTTCTCATTCCTCATATAGGTGTAATTTCTGATATTTTTATGTTTCCCCTCATGTTTATTGCTTGATTTTGCGTACCGGAAAGTGTCACTCATAGTCATTAAAATGTCACTCATAATTACACTGAAATTCTGAAAATGTCACACATAGCGTTCTTAAGTTTTGGCAGCTATGAACACGACGGGGCAGATTTACGTTTCCTGGATCATCCCTGCAAATCAGCAGGGATGCACCAGGAAACTTGCGACACGCATCTCAATCCTTGCGCCACCATGGATGTGCCGCATTTACAATGCGGCGCATCATGGCGCAAGGAAATGCAGATGCGTGTCGCATCTGCTGCCGTAACGTTGGCACAGTGCTGGAGTTGTGTGGCTGGCGCAACGCAACTCCAGCACTGTGCCAACCCTGCCTATGTCTAACATGGTGCGTCAAGCCTTACACCTGCTTCAAGCAGGCGCAAGGTTTTGACGCAGCGGGGTCGGAAAAGTGACTGAGTGAAATATTGTTGATTTCACTCAGCCACTTTTCCGAGGTGTTCCTGTGCCGGAACGCCCCCCCTGCACCAGAACGCCCACATGAAACATGAAGCAGGTTTCATGTGGAGCAGGGCTTTGCAACGTGATGCATCTCCCTAGATGCATCACATTGTAAATACCCCGCAGCATGGTGCTGGCTTTACGCCGCCGCTGCGTCACAGAAGTGATGCAATGGCGGCGCAAAAGTGGCATACGGGGCTTGTAAATCTGCCCCGACGTGCTTTTCTTTTCTTAATTGAGCACAACTGCGGGTCTTATTGTGACCCTTTGAGATAGTATTCTTGGGCCCGATTCACAGAACTAACTTAAGACAAAATCCTAAACTTATTACTTTTGGTATTCACAGAAGTTAGAATTTTGTCTTAAGTTTGTCTTAAGACAAACTTAAGACAGACTTAAGACAAACTTAAGACAGACTTAAGACAGACTTAAGACAGACTTAAGTTAGGATTTTGTCTTAAGTCTGTCTTAAGTCTGTCTTAAGTTTGTCTTAAGACAAACTTAAGACAAAATCCTAACTTCTGTGAATACCAAAAGTAGTAAGTTTAGAATTTTGTCTTAAGTTAGTTCTGTGAATCGGCCCCCTTGTGAACTGCAGCGCACACGGGCTGCAATTAACATGAATACTAACTCAAAGGCCCACAATCAGCCCCGCAGCTGTGCACTGTTAAGAAAAGAAAAACAGTGTCTCAAACACAGTGTATTCTTTAACACACGCCGTGTTTGAGACTCTGATTTCCTTCTGGGGTTCTCTGTTTTTGGGGAGAGGAGTTACACTTGGGCTAAGGGATTACCTAACTAGTTTAATTTTAGCGCCCAGTTCCAAAGGAAACAGAGTGACAGGACACTCGTCCACAGAAAGCACCTAGTGCCCTCCTATGGGGTAGGAAGCGCTTTGTATACACAACTGAGTGGAAAAGTCAAAAAAACAAAGCCCATGAGAAGAGGGCAGGGTTTCCAACATTCATCACTTAGATCGAAGCGCAGTTACCTGTGCTGCGTGGGCAGGTTAATCAGTAACTGGCCACAGGTGAGGCTTGCGGCATGGCCTCATTCAGTCTGGCGGCATCTTAAATGGAAACCTTCCTTCTTTATCATCACTGCTCAAACCAGAGTTGTAAAAATGAACAGGTAACCTGCCCCTGTGATATCGGTGCCTGGTGTGTTCAAGTGGACGCCCGCGCCTCCAGTACAACAGGGAGTTCATATAATACTTACTATCTGGGCACGCATGTCTGGTTTGCCATTTAAACAACAGGTCCTGGTTTATTTTCCTGGAAAGGACGTATTATTTTCAAAGACAGATCGATGTTTACAGGTCTGGGTTAGCAGCACGCGACCATCTCTTGGCTCAGAAATCTTACGGAGTGACTCGTTTGTAATACAGTGTCACGGAAAAAAATAAACTGTGCATGGATTTGAGCATGAGGAGCACCTTTTACAAAATTCTTAATCTGATAAAAGGATCCTGCGTCTTCCATTTTTATATCTTTATATCTTCCATTTTTATAGCTCTGGTAAATCGGTGATGAAATCCCATTTTTAAACCTGAAATTCGAAACCGATTATTTTGTAAAGGTTATTCCTTTTCCTTCTGTTAAAAATTAGAGCAACTACCACCCGTTCCTTTTCCGAAGTCGAAGTAAGTGTAACTCTTATGGTAATGTTTTTGCAACTCTTTATGCTGCCATAGGGCACAGTTGCTAAGGCAGCAGATATTGGAATTTGCTATTTTCATGTTTTTGGATTTGCAGGCTTAAAGTTCTTTGCTTTTCCAATTATTTCTGTCTGCCCTATAATTTCTCTGCTTTCCAGATTTTTAATTATTCCAAAATTCCCTTAATCCAGTTCTCCTCTGATTCATAAATTCTCTCCACCCTACTAAATGTTCTTATTCTTCATTTTCACGTTTCAATTTTGATGTCTCCATTATTGTGTGCTCATGTATTCTTTAATTATTGGTTCCATTCTATCCACATGATCCTTTATCCCTTTCTATGTTCCCTCCCTCTCTCTCTTCTGTTATTTCTCTCCTTCTCCTTTCCCGTATTCTCCTCTCTCCCCACCCTTCATGAACAGTCCCCATTGTTTGCTATTATTCCTCTAGTACTCTTCCTTCTCTCAATATATCTTCTAGCCCAACTTTCTGACTCATCTCAAACTTCCTTCTTCTACGCTTTTCAATGCACTACACTATTTCTTACCCTATACATCTATCAATATATCCTCTACATCCACTCTCTCATTTATCCTTAACCCATGCCACTACTATGATCCCCAAAATATCAGTTTCTAGACTCTCCCCTACTCTACCCCTCCTTGCATCATGACACCTATTTTACTATACCAATTCCCCAAAACAAACCTTTCTAAAGACTTCCCTCTGACTCTTCCCCTCCAGAACTCCTTTTTATTCATCCAAAAACCTCCTCCTACTGCTATGACCCTCCCCCAACAAAATATCTAAATCGTTCACTCTTCTATCCCACCACTATCCTTTTCAATCAAAATAACAGACTAACATGTTCACTACTCAAATTTCATATTCCACTATACTAATTCACCACTAATCCTTCATGGGTTCCAGAGTAGCGTGCTACTCGCCAAAAAAAGCACTTCAAAACCCCATCAGGGTTAGCAAGCGCTATATAAATACAAACCTCTTACCCTCTTCTATCTGCCACCTACCATTCTCTATCCCAATAACTGAATAACATATCCACCACTCAAATTACTTCATATTTCACTATACTAATTTTCAACACTAATACTTTATGGGTTCCGGAGTAGCGTACTACTCACCAGAAAAGCAGTTCAACACCCATCAGGGGTAACAGGTGCTATATGAATGCAAACCTTTCTTCCCCTTCTATCCTTCCGCTATCCTTCTCACTCCAAATAACTGACTAATATGTGTGGAAATGCACCGTCTTTTCAGTTTTTTAAGCAAAAGTTTGGAGTGATATTTGGCACTGCACACACACGCGCGGTCTGGTTCCTGGCGCACATAGCCATGGCTGCAGCGCACAGAGACCCTACACTGCCGCACACAGAGGAAAAAAATTAGAGGGAACATTGATCAGGACCACAACTTGCAAAAGGGGATGGAGGCCAATTGTGTTCAATCCGTGCTTGCTTTTCTATCTAGAGGTAAGAGTCTGTTGAATCCTGCTTAAGGCATAATAATACAAAATGTAAGCTGTTTAGACAGGAGCCGGTTAATAGTGCAGTATCTTTCCTGTTTACATGACTACTGCCAAGTTGTGCACACTGTCTGCAATCCAGCCAGCCACCAGGTGAATAATGTACTTTCTTTTAGATTTGCATGACTGCTAAATAGACAGTATATAGTTTCTGCTGTTTAGCCAATGGCAAAGTAAATAGTGAGGTTTGTTTTTTATTTGGAAGGCCACTGGACAATTGGTACATAATGTCTGCTATTCAGTAAGTTGCCAGGTAAATAGTGACATTTCTTTTCTACTTACAAGGCCACAGAAAATAAATAAGGTTTTGCTGTTTGTAAAGTCACCAACTAAACTGCAAATAATTTCTGCTATTTAATTAGCAGTCAGGTAAACAATTATGTTTATTTGCTATTTTCATGGCTGCTGGACAAATTATACATAATGTCTGCTATTTTGCCAGCAACTTTGTAAAGAGTGTAGTTTCCTTGCTATTTGCTTAACCTCTGGCCAAACAGTACATATTGTCTGTTAGTTAGCCACAGGCCAGATAAATAGTAAAATGTCTTTGCTATATGCATGCCTACTGGCCATATAGTACATCATTTCTGCTATTTAGTTGACAGCCAGGTAGACAGTGAAGTTTCCTTGCTAGTTGCATGGCTGCCGGCCAAACAGAGCAAAATCTATAGTATTTAGCCAGCAACCAGGAACTAGCAGAGAAAATTCACTATTTACATGGTGGGCTGCCAAATAGCCGCCATCCATTTGAGTTTTGAAGTTCACTTGATGTTGGCATGCTCCGTGTGACTTAAGCCTGGAACAAAACTATAGCAGCCCTGATTATTTATCGTCTGAGCATGCAGTACAGGCTATTAAATACATTTTCATGGGGATCTATTGTTAATGTACAATTTGTGCCTGACAAAAACTGCTCTTGTAGAATTATATTTGTATTTGAAATATTTCTGTGTTACTGGATAAGAGCCATTCGAGCAATTATATCACAGCATGTGTATAAGTGTGGGGGAGTTATAATATTTAAATTCAAATTGAAAATGCTATTTTATCATCAATTCAAATGATTGCTATACAATTTAGTAAAATAATTAAGACCAATTCACATATTCTCTATTGCTTGAATGGTGTAATTAAAAAGTAAGCTCCAATTGAGCAGGGAGTGCCTGTTTGTTGCAGATATTAAAACGAAAGTTAGTCAAGTGCGCACATAAAGGAGGGAATAGGTTTCAGATTCCAAGTTTATACTCTACTAAACACATATAAATAAAATCAGGGATACCAACTGCCTGCTCAGTTTTCTAGTACTTGATTGACTAGTTGGCCAATATCTGTGCTTCTCTCCACTGGCATAACGAAACTTGAGGGGGCCCCCCCTGCAAGGTGCGTGGAGGGGCCCCCTCCAGACTCAATTGGGAGGTCTCCAGCCAGAGTACTGTGCTGAGGGGGCTCCCTGGAGCCTGAGGGCCCCCCTGCACCGCGGGGGCTCCGGGGACCTGTGTTGCGCCACTGCGTCTGTCATGGATTTCTAGGGGAAAATCAGGTATGTGCTATATCTGTTTAAGCAAGGTGGTTATCAATCAATCAATCAGGATTTATAAAGCACTGCTAATCACCCAGTAGGGTATCCAGGTGCTTCAGTTGTATACATCACTAATGTTCCCTGTCTCTGCATGCCCTGATTGACCAACTAAAATAAAGTGCTATTTAATTATCCATTACACACAATCATGTACTAAAATCTCACCAATAATTCTGTGAACAAGCTAAGCCAATAGAATCCAAACAAGCATATATTTTTATTTATGCCAGCAGTGTTTTTAACAACTTCAGCAGGTGTCCTCTGTAAAAGTAATTCCCTAAATCAGAAGGTAGCAATAACCATGTGTCTCAGATGGCACCACCAACATTTGTTTTCAGCATGGGGGGAATATTTTTGTCAATCAATCAATCAATCAATCAATCAATCAATCAATCAATCAATCAGTTTTATTCGATTAAAAAGAAATAATCATAAAAGCACAATACAATTATGGGCACAATAAATACTAGTATTAGCTTATAAATTAATAAAATAGCAATGCAAATCAATTCCAGAAAAGATCAGAAAAGGAATGAATTACATCATGATTGAATTTCTACATTTTAAAACTAATTTTAAAAACATTAAAATTGATGCGGACAGTTGTTCTTCTCCTAATGTTTGTAGAAACAGAAAAGCAGGATGACATTGTCTTAGTCCCTTATTTTTTAAAATTGGCAAAATCCACCTGTGCCTATTATAAGAGTAAAATTTACAAAATAATAAAACATGAATAGTTGATTGAAAAGACACATCATTACATGGACATTTACATAACTTCTTCGACCAGTTGTTTTCAGTGGGAAAAATGTTCAATCTCAAACGGGTCAACAAAAATCTGTCATGCTCTCTTGTAAACTTGCTTAAGTAGGGCTGGAGTTTATCGGTGACCATTATTAACTGATGCGCCTGTACAGAGACTTTTTGGGATTCTATATCTCTTCTTTTATTATCCAAGTAGGATAGACAGCTAATTTTTAATTATTTCCTGTTTACAGCTAAAAGAGTAAGGGGGTCCGAAAAATATTCAGGGTGGCCAAGGTAACCAACAACAATTTTAATGTACTCTAGCCAACTAATCTTCCGTGCCCCATCCAGTTTACCTCAGTCTGTAAGTAGCTGTCTATTGAGCTCCAGCGAATCGGAGGTCCATATTCTATGCCACTGGAGTACAGGTTGAATTTTACAAATGTCCATAATATATGGCAAGCCCAATTCAGTATGACAAACATAGGTAGAAGTGCTGTCCGGGACAATCAATAAAAATCTTACAAACCTATTCTCAATACATTGAAGTGAATTAACATTCTCATTACCCCAGATGCCTGCCCCATAGGTGGCTATTGTGATGCATTTCGCATTATGTATCTCTAATAGGACCTCTGGAGCCCGTTTACCCAGCTTCTTACTGAAATTAAAGAGTGCGGCTACCGCTTTAGAAAACAGTAACCTCCTAGTCCTAATGGCCTGGGTCCATACCCCCCTCTTATCAAAGAGTATACCCAGATAAGAGAAGGTTTTGCAGCACTCAATCGGTTTCTTACCTATTAAAATGCGTCTGAAATGTGTATTCCCTACCCACATTTCATCACAAAGGTTTTAGAAATATTCACTTCTAATCCCAGTTTAGCCATATAATCAGCGAAACAATCAACTAACCTCTGCATCCCTACAGGGGTGCGTGACATCAAAACCGCATCATCGGCATACATTAATGTGGGAATAGGTCTCTTCCCCACTTGTGGGAGGTCCTGGCACTCTTTCCCCAGCTTATTTCCCAAGTCATTAATATATAATATAAACAGGAAGGGTGCCAGGATGCATCCCTGTCTCACACCCCTTCTTACCCTAAAGTGCTTAGTGCATTCCCCTTCCATCCCATAACAAATCCTAGCATTTGCTCCCGCATATAATTGTCTTAAAAATAAAACTATCGAACTTTCCACCCCCATATTAGTTAAGATTCTCCAGAGTTCCTCATGGATTACGGAATCACACGCAGCAGTCAAATCTACGAACGTTAAATACAACCTACCCCTTTTGGCTTTAGTGTATTTGCCGATCATCATGTTCAAATTTAACCCCTGGTCAATTGTACCCATGCCTTTGCGGAAACCATACTGAAGGTCATTAAGTATCGAATGGTCTTTCACCCAATCTTGTAACCTTAATAACAAAACTCTGCCGATAATCTTAATTGTTGAATCGAGTAGTGATATTGGCCTATAGCAGGCAGGGTCCGACCTGTAACCTTGAAAATGGGGACCACGGTCGATTCATACCAGGAAGAAAGAGGACCGATTGTGCTACAAGTGTTTAAAACTTGAGTTAAAAGAGGACCCCACAATAAAATATTATATTTACCTACCGGGATGCTATCTGGTCCCGGTGCCTTACCTTCCAGGCTCGATTCAATGGCTAAGTTAACCTCACTCAGCTCAAATTTCAGATTCATGTCCTCTGTACCTTGACTAAGAACCAAATTGGCAACAGGCTCCATCTCTACCCTTATAGTATGAGCTATATTGCTATATAATTTTTCAAAATGCTCCAGCCACTCAACCTCGCTAATGGCTATCTCAATCGTGGCCCTGTCCTTCTCCAACAAAAAGGGCGCATTGACCACTTTCCAAAATGCAGAGTGGTCTTTTAGCTTTGAAGCTATCTGCAAGTCCCGCCAGGCTTCATTTTTAATAGTGGTTTTCCTTAACTTTAAGGCCACATTATATTCCCTGCGTGCCAGCCTGACATCGTCCACAACTCTAGGCTCTGTATGAAGTGCTCTCTTTAACTTGGGCCTTAGAACATGTTGCATCAAACCAACCATGTTTAGGTTTATTAGATTTATTGAGTTTCACAGACATTTCCTGTCTGATGTATTTTGAAATTGTCTGGAACCCACTGATAATGTCTTTGGTCATAGTATTTACATCTAAACAGGCCTTGACCTCCTCTTTGCAATTGGTAATAACCTTCCTTATGAAAGTATCAGGGTTCAGCTTATCCCATTTTAGGGCATATCCATTTTGCCTAGATATATTGAGATTCCCCATAAATGTAGATGTATGATCTATTATATTTCTCTTAGACCTAATGGAGATGCTCAAAGGAAAGTGGTCACTCACCGATATGTCATGTGTGACAAAATCTTTGATTCTAGTAGCGTACCTGCTTGACATCAAAATAAAATCTATTGTTGATGACTTCCCCTGCCCATTATAGGT
This sequence comes from Triturus cristatus, assembly GCF_964204655.1. Lineage (NCBI taxonomy): Eukaryota > Metazoa > Chordata > Amphibia > Caudata > Salamandridae > Triturus > Triturus cristatus. The sequence continues at coordinate 577,578,756 of NC_140593.1, read as the reverse complement.
GGGATTAAAAGGCACGAGGTTGGGACATAACATATTGGCAAAGCCCAAATCTGTGTCAAACATAATTTCATTTAGAATTTCCCCGGATTTATTATGTGCAAAGTGATGAAAGGTATGGTCCTTATCCCACGATAAACCACAGCACCCGTTATCTACATAACCACAAATATTACAATTAAAATCACCCCCCCAAAGGATGCACACTTCTCTGGTTGATGCAGCCTGAATGTTCTGTACAATGGTGTTAATAGATCTCACTACCTCCTCAAATCTACTGGTAGGAATATTGATGTAAAAGTTAACCACCAGCAGACAAAATATCCTGTCTATGTGAAGCGACATCACCTGATAGTAAACATCGCTACCAATTAGAACAGATTTTACTAAATTCAGGAGATTCGACACATAAAGACATAATCCCCCTAAGCTCTCCCATAAACTGATGGAGTAGCAGGGGTATGAAAAGTTCTAAAACCATTTAAATGTATAGGTTCGCAAATCCAGGTCTCTTGGACAGCTAATACATCGAACTCCTTAACAAAATCAATCCAGGTATGATCTATCACCTTAGCATTAAGCCCGGCCCCATTCCAAAAACATAGCTTATGACAATTACTCCTGTCATCTCTTTCTGAGATCATAGGCACTCCAGCAGTGGGATGTGGGGACTGTTCATGCGATGGATTAACAAATATTTCTTTGTTGGTGGGGCTAAAAGTTCCCACTCCCTCCACCGCATCCTCCTTATTACCATGAATCAGTTGAGTGCTAGCCCTATTTAAGTGTTCTCTGTTGTTAACGAACTGGGGTTCAAAAGACCTTTCAGGGATAAAACTGATGGAAATAGGCAGAGATGCGTGGTTCCTAGGTATATGTGTGGTTAGTCAATCTACCTCTTCTAAATTATGAAGAGCCTCACATCTATTATGAACCTGAACGTTAAACTGTTGTTTGTGGTTTGCTAGATAGGGGACTGAATATACCATTGGGTGGGGATCACATGTTGGTTGATAAAAATAGCCCAAGGGGAGGATGTTTATGCTGGCTTGCGTTATAGCCTGCTTGCTACCTCTAGACAGAATCATTTGCACAAACAGAGGATTGGCAAATGTAGGAACCACACAGTCACCACTTAACCTTTTTTGTCCATGTCCTACCCAGCTTATCCTTCTCACCATCTTAAATTCTGCAAATAATTTCTCGGAGTGGCCTAGCTTTGTTCCTAGCCAACCTAAACTTTTATTTCTCAATGACTCCCAGGATTCTTCAGTCCCCTGTGGAAGTGTCGGTACATTAGCTAAAATCACAGTATAGGGGGTAGCTGCCGGTGGGAGGTCCAATATGCTAGCTTTATGGGGAATTGCCTGGTTAGCCTGATTAAGATGCACTCCAGAGTTGCCCTTGTCTGCAGCTACCAGAGGTTGTGGGCCATGGCCAAATATTTTTAATGGTGAATACCTTTGATAGGGATTTGGCATGCTAGAGCTCTGACATTTAAAACAGGGTGGTGATGCAAGCGTATGGGGTGTTGGCAAGGGATCGGACTGTGCGGGGCTATCGCTTGTCATGCCATTACCTACAGAGGCCCTCTTAGCCATAGTCCCCCGTGGTACGGCAGACCTCTTTAAGGGGCCCGCATCATCAGGGGACTCCGTTCGCTTAGACATTGAAGATACTAAAACGTCTAGCTTAGTGGCAATGGTAGACATGAATTCTCTAATAAACTTATCTAGAGACTCCAGTGTGAGTTTCACAGATTCTAATTCCCGGTTCAAGGAATTTCCACTTTCCACTTCCGAAATACCCCTGGTTTTAAGATTAGTTTTTGATTGAATCTCTACTTTCTTAGCTGATTTTTTAGAAGATTTACGACTAGGATTTGATGCCCCAGGGACAGAATTCTTAGAGGGGACAACCGTAGCTTTTGCATTCCTTGGACGTTTATCTGGGGGCTGAGTCGCACTATCCTGCTCACAACCCGAGATATGATCAGAAATATCCAGAATGCACCCATTTACTTTACCTTCATTTCTTATTGGGCTTGTACTAGGGAATGGTACAGTGGGTAGACATAATAGCGGGCCTACTACTGTGGCTTCCGCCTCTTTCTCACCCTCTGTACTTAGTTTTTCTATATTAATAACTTCCTCCACTGTGCTGATTTGCTTTTCTATAGCCCCCATCGCTCCAGTCAAATAATTTAACAGGGTCTGCCTGGGGCCTTCCACCCTACTAGTTTTAGATATACCCTGAGCGTTCCTTTTCCCCATATCAAGGAAATTAAATGGGGCACAGCACAAATAAAATTTGAGGTGCAAAAGTCAATAAAACGCAAATATACACATCACGCCTCCCTCCCAGACACAGCAGCTCAGTGCTTACAGTGCTTACAACTTCCAAACTTTGCTACTGCTGGGATTCACCGGGCTAATGTCCATGAAAACAGTCTTGGCTGCCCCACATGCATAAACCAAATAAACGTAAAGTTTTGGTAGTTTCTTTTTGCCCCCAAAAGCCAAGGAATGTGGCCCGGCTCGGCCTCATCTGGTCTATGATGGGCGTAGACGGGCCCGTCTTGGCCCAGTCTTTGCCCGGGCGCTGTCCGCGCGCGTCCCGCGTTGTGTGACTGGGTTCGTCTAAAATAGAGTACTGCAGGGACCGGGTAGAAAGTGCGGCATGCCGGTAGCCCAGGCAGGGGCTCTCAGTAAAGTGCAGGGTGCAAAGCAGCAAAATAGGTCTGTTTGGAGCAGTCTCCCACCTTCCTTGACCGGCTCCGGCTCAAGTAGAATACTGCAGGGACCAGGCAGAAAGTGCGGCATGCCGGTAGCCCAGGCAGGGGCTCTCAGTAAAGTGCAGGGTGCAAAGCAGCAAAATAGGTCCATTATGGAGCAGTCTCCCACCTTCTTTGACCAGCTCAGCCTCAAGTAGAATACTGCAGGGACCGGGCAGAAAGTGCGGCGTGCCGGTAGCCCAGGCAGGGGCTCTCAGTAAAGTGCAGGGTGCAAAGCAGCAAAATAGGTCCGTTTGGAGCAGTCTCCCACCTTCCTTGACCGGCTCCAGCTCAAGTAGAATACTGCAGGGACCGGGCAGAAAGTGTGGCGTGCCGGTAGCCCAGGCAGGGGCTCTCAGTAAAGTGCAGGGTGCAAAGCAGCAAAATAGGTCCATTATGGAGCAGTCTCCCACCTTCCTTGACCGGCTCCGCCTCAAGTAGAATACTGCAGGGACCGGGCAGAAAGTGCGGCGTGCCGGTAGCCCAGGCAGGGGCTCTCAGTAAAGTGCAGGGTGCAAAGCAGCAAAATAGGTCCGTTTGGAGCAGTCTCCCACCTTCCTTGACCGGCTCCAGCTCAAGTAGAATACTGCAGGGACCGGGCAGAAAGTGCGGCGTGCCGGTAGCCCAGGCAGGGGCTCTCAGTAAAGTGCAGGGTGCAAAGCAGCAAAATAGGTCCATTATGGAGCAGTCTCCCACCTTCCTTGACCGGCTCCGCCTCAAGCAGAATATTGCAGGGACCGGGCAGAAAGTGCAGCGTGCCGGTAGCCCAGGCAGGGGCTCTCAGTAAAGTGCAGGGTGCAAAGCAGCAAAATAGGTCAGCTTTGGAGCAGTCTCCCACCTTCCTTGACCGGCTCCGGCTCAAGTAGAATACTGCAGGGACCGGGCAGAAAGTGTGGCGTGCCGGTAGCCCAGGCAGGGGCTCTCAGTAAAGTGCAGGGTGCAAAGCAGCAGAATAGGTCCGTTATGGAGCAGTCTCTATTTTTGTCTTTTCCCTAGGTGTCTTAGTTTATTATTCGGCAAAGATCATAGGTGGGATGGGGAGGGGGCAAAAAAAGAACTGTCCAGTCTTACAGGAGGAGAAAAAAGTAGAGGTTTTTTGTCTGCTTCCTAGCAACTGTATTAATGCCCTTGCCTCATTTGCTGGTGCTTGTCAACTCACCAACCAGCCACAATCCTATTGACTGGAACTAATCCAGCCCCAGATGTTTTTATTTTGGTTTGTGTCACATGCCATCATTTTCATAGTTTCACAGTTCTCTGCCCTCTTCACAACTCTTAAATGGTGTATATTGTTGGCATGCTCATGCAGGACATGTCAATGCTAAGAAGGAACTGTGATATTGCAAAGGTAAGTCTCGACGTTTTCTCTAGAAGAAAAACTAATCAAGGCTGTCTTTTACCAAATTTGGGTCCTTATATTTATAATAGTTATGTGAAATAATCTATCATATTACCACTGCTATTTTATTTGGGAATGCTTGCTAACAGTCTACCACAGAAATAAAACCCTGGGTGATACATGTGCCCCCAGATAGCATAATCAGCAGACTACCCAGGAAAGGAGATGTCCGGAATTTTCTATCCCCCACCACAAATAAAAATTCACCAATTACCAACTATACATAGCTTCATGACAGGGTTAAAGAGACTGCTCTTCCAGCAACATCCCCTGCCTCTAGATAATAGTCAGCACTAGGTCTGGGCGGTAAATTCCATTCCGCTAATGGAATTTGCGGAATTTGGGTAATTTCGCGTTCCACGGAGAACACGGAATTGCCAAAAATTCTGCGATCCGCGGCTTCTTGGAATTTTGTGCTTGTTCGCGCTTTCAAAATGCGTATTCGCAAGATATTTTTCTCTGAGCCCACAAACAGTGTTCGTGAACAAGAAAAAAGCATCGCGGATGAGCGGAACAAGCAATTCCGCATGTTAGCGGAACTTTTGCGTGCTCGTGGAGATTTTTTACCATTTCGCAGAGCTTTGCGTAGCGCGACTATGCAAATTCGGACCACCCATGGTCAGCACCCTTGGTACTCTGACAGCGCCAACACACTAGCTCCCCTCAGAAAACCCTAAGGCAAGCAGCCCTTCAAGAAAGTCAGCGGGTTCTCCTCCACCCTCCAAGAGTCCAGGCGCACCTACAGACGGCTCAAGAAAAGATGGAGGTGCAGCAAGATTGTGGAAGACCACGCAGCCTTCAAAACCTCTGTCACCGCACACCACCACCTCATCAGAACAATAAAGAAAGCAGCCATACAGGAATACATCAACACCAATGCACACAACAGCAAAGAACTCTTGGCTGTTGTCAAAGAATTCACCAAACCCAGCACAGAGACAGCAGACATTCTCCTCTTTCAACAGAAGTTAATATTGGTAACCAGGTACTACTGTGTGGGCGCTCTACTCTTGTCAAGGGTTAAGTATACATTCAATGTAAAATCTAGGTGGTGCTCTAAAGGGAAAAAAAGATTGGTTACCAATTCAATCTTGTAGTATCCTTCCTCTGAAGGGTCACTGAAAACAATCAAAACACATCCCTGAGCACTCAATTGGTAAACTTAGTAGTCCATAATATATTGAGAAAGTCCAACAGATTATTGATCCAAGGTCAATGTTTTTATTCAGTCTTTCCAATAGAACCAGGAAAACTTTTCTAGGCACAGCTAGATGTTCAAATACACAGCAAAAACAGCCAACACGTGTTTCGTTGTGCAATATAATGCACTGATGACTTCTACAGGGCTGAGATCCCAAAAAGAGACACAAATTGTTTAACCATTCTATATCTATATCAGAGCAAAAGTGGGTTATCAAAGTTTTAACACACTATTATGAAAAGAGTGAGAACAATCCACCACCGAGATATATCCAAAGTCCAGTCAGAAAAGAGAGAGTTATGACCACAGTCTACTAAGAAAAAAGGAGAATGATATCAGGTCACCAAAGTTGTGATAACTAGAGAGCAGAAAAAGGTCAAATACAAAAAAGTCAGATGCAAAACCCCTAATACCGAAGTCCAGTAAGAAAATGAAAAACATATATCATATAACCCCATACGTGAATAAAGGAGAGCATAGATAATTAAACTCAAAAGCAAATCAAATCACCTGATAATGGGCTCCTTCGATAAGTAATAAATGAAAGAATATCCAAAATGTGTGAGTTCTTAAAAGTCGCAAACCTAAAGTACGAAAAATATACAACGGAAAAATAATATTATCACCCGAATAAAAGTAACAATTGGTCTGATATACCCGAACATCTGGCTTTATTCACATTGTGCCTTGCTCACTTCTTCTTAACGAAAATCAAATGTTGTGTCCAAAATTTCAAAACGATAATGTAAGGTCGAGCTAAGCTATCTTTAAACTGAAGTGAGATAAGACAGCAAATATGGAAATGAGACACCCCAAACACATTACAAAGTATCAGTGGTGAGGATATAGAATAATCTCACCTATGGTATTGCCTTCCAATGCTGAGAGAAGTATCTCATCAGCAAGCTTCATATAAATTCGAGGTAAGATGCAAAATTAGAATAACAGCGATTCACGAGTTGTGACCTACGTAAAATAAAAACAAATAGAACCACAAGTCAAAGCGTTCGTTATAGTAAACTAATATAAGTGTTAAATCACTCAAAAAAAGTATAACCACAATGCTACTACATTCCCCATAAAATCTCCTTTCTTAATCTTTTATCGATCATCTCCGTACCTGTACGGATTACCGCGTCCCGGCAGTCCTATTCTCTCAACGGTGTGCACCATAAGCGCCATCTTTGGGTTGCTATATATACATTTACAGAACCGTTGCCATCTTGGAGTGGTCCGTTAGTAGATAAGCTTAAAAAAATAGTAAATATAATCACATACGTAAATATCAAACTGTAGAGCTCAAGGACATAAGCTACTACAATGACTAACGGTAAAATCAATATCAATATGTATCCATCACAAACCTCTTGACCATTTCCGCATCTCAGAAATCAAAATCTCGCGATAACTAATGTCACAAGCCTCTTCTAAGCGGTGTACTGTACGTATAATAAATATATGCCATCTTGTATTGATCAGTATATTAAAGTACGTGGTTCGTATAAACATATATCAAACATAATCAGAAAATGTATATGACTATTTCAGTCAAAATCTGCTCAAGAACATATGCTACTCCAAAGTCTATCGGTAAAATCAATATACATATATATCTATCACAAACCTAATAATCATATCCGCGTCTCGGAAATCTATATCTCGTGATAGCAAGCGTCACAAGCGTCATCTAAGCGACGTGCCGTACATATAGGTGCCATCTTGTAGTTATCAGTATAATTAAGTACATGGTTCCAATAAGCCATATATCAAGCATGATCAGAAGATGAAAATGACTATATCATTCAAAAACGAGGTTCTTAATATCGTAATACTATTATAAATAATACTAATGAAAGTATTTAGGTAGTAAACTGAATAGGCAATAACTTAATAATAAAATGATAAATGAAGGGAACAGTTAGCAAGGGATAAAGTCAAAAACAGATAAGCCAAGAGTGTAGACATAATACAAAATTGAAGATATAACAGAAATAGAAAGTGTAACAGAAAGAGAGAGTATAACATATGAAAAAAAAATTACTGTATACTCAGATATTGGTCACAGTTACAAAAGCAGCGAGATACATATATATTAGATTTAGGATCATTTAGAATTACAAAATTAACAATAAGATCCAAGCAATATATGATTCATGGTCAATGGAATAACATTACAAAAAAGAATATCCTATTACAATATTAACAGTATTAGGGATATCATTGATAATGTAATTCATCAACAGTTGAATAGTATCATATATCCATCAAAGATAGGTAAACAGACAATCAACCTACTTCATGAATATATTGTCTCATACTCTACATAAGTGAAGAAAGAACCATTATATTATCCGTTACTACTTCTCGTTCCTCTTAAAGACCACTGAATTCAGAGTTACTTGACATATACAAAGAATTTTCAAGTCATTGTCCAAGAAAGTGCTGTAACTCACTATCAATATTCAAACCAAGCTCTACTGCACTCAATTTCATGATCCATAGCGCTTCTTTGCGTCTGAGCAGTAGTTCTCTGTTACCACCTCGTGTATCCATTCTCACATGCTCTGTTCCATGAAAACGAAATGTATGATTTTCTTTATTCTGATAGTTCTGTATTTCATGTGCTGCAATAGGATATCTGGTGTCACCATTTTTAAGTGCTAGAAAGTGTTCAACCATTCTCTCCCGCAGTCGCCCGATTGTACTTCCAATATATATCTTACTACAAGTACAGGTAATGACATAGATGACAAACGTGGTATCACAGTTGATAAACATGTTGATCTTATAATTACCAGTATTGTTGTAATGGAAATGAGTAATCTTAGTCACAGCCCACCGACATGAACTGCAACGTCCCATTTGTTAAATCCCTTAATTTGGTCACTCAGCCAATTCACGTTTTTTGGTGGTTTAGGATAACTTGGACTAATGATGTTTGCCAATGTTAGTCCCTTCCTGAATGTCAAACTCGGTTTCTCTGTCAAGTAAGGCATAATCAATTTATCAGATCTTAATAAATGCCAATGTTTGTTTAGTAACCTGTAAAGTTTATTACTCTCCTGATTGTAGTTACCTGTCTAATCTTTTCACTGCCAAAAGTCAGACTGTTCTTCCTGGCTGGTTTCAAAGTCTCTTTTCTATGCAATGCGTAAATTCTGTTAGCTGCACTGTCCACAACACTTCTGTCGTATCCCCTGCAATAAATCTTGTCCTAATATCTTCAATAGTTTCCTCAAATTCAATCTGTTCAGAGCAATTCCTACATACTCTAAACATCTCCCCGTACGGAATGGCATTAATTTGGCAACGTGGATGACTGCTCTTTGCATGTAATAGGGCGTTACAGCTTGTACTTTTATGGTACATTTTACTACATATCCTATTTTCTTTAATATACAGTTCAACATCAAGGAAGACAATTCTTTGAGTATCATACTGTATGGTAAATCTCAAATTAAATTCATTGGAATTCAAAAAACTAAAGAAATCCTGCAATTCTGAAGTTGTCCCTCTCCAAATTAGAAAACAGTCGTTGATGTACATTCCCCAATAATAAATATTGTCAATCCAATGTCTGCCCCTAGATCCCCAGATCCACTCCACCTCAAACCAACCCATGAAGAGATTGGCAAAACACGGAGCGAATCTAGAACCCATGGCAGCCCCAAGTCTTTGTCTGTATCACTTATTGTCAAATAAAAACAAACTGTTTTCGAGTACCAGTTTCATCATGTCAAGTAACATCATGGTATGTTCAAAATATTCCACAGGACGTTTTTTCAGAAAAGACTGCAAAGCATTGATGCATAGATGGTGGTGTATATTGGTGTATAGAGACAGCACATCTAATGTTACCAGGATCATCCCTGGTTCCCAAACCACATCATTCATTATATTTAAAATATGTTTTGTATCCTGTATATACGACTGTAAATTTTCAAGACCTCCACAACAACCTCGCCACCTTCCCCCACCGCAAGATCAAGGAGACCTACTATAGCTTCTCAACCAAAGACTCACCCACTCTATCCAGCGCACCCAATGGCTCCAGATCCCAGCAGATCCTGCCCATCTAGGCCACCCTCGCCTTTGACAACACCCTCAGGATCATGAAGAGCATCCACTCAATAGCCTCCTTGGATCCCTGCCCTCACCACATTTTCAAGAGAGCGGACACCTCCATCGCACCAGAAAATCTATGCCACACTATGAACTGCTCCATTGAGTCTACCACCTTCCTTGAAGACTGGAACAACGCAGAGATCAACCCCCTGCTGAAGACACCCTCTGCCGAGCCAACGGACATCAAGAACTACGGACCCATCTCTCATCTCCCCTTGGCAGCCAAAGTCATTGAGAAAGCCATCAACACCCAACTCTCTGAGTTTATTGAAATGAACCACATCCTGGACCTCTACCAATCAGGCTTCAGAAATACCCACAGCACCAACACCACTGTTCTCGCCGCTACAGACGACATCCGCACCCTCCTTGACCGAGGTGAAACTGCTGCCCTAATCCTCCTAGACCTAGTAGTCACCTTCGACAATGTGTAACACCACAACCTCTGCCCAAGGCTCCACGACATCAGCATCCATGACAAAGCCCTAGAATGAAACCGCCCCTTCCTCACTGGTTCAACAAAAAGCGTCAGACTTCCACCGTTCAACTCAGAACCCACAGAGATTAGCTGTGAAGGGCCTCAGGGATCCTCTCTGAGCCCCACCCTCTTCAACATCTATATGGCCCCACTTACAGCCATCGTCAGAAGCGACGGACTCAACATCATCTCCTATGCCAACGACACCCAACTGATTCTCTCCCTCACAGACAAACCCACGGCCACCAAGAGCAACTTCCACAAGGGGATGAGGGCAGTCTCCACCTGGATGAAGGTTGACTGCCTCAAGCTTAACTCAGACAAGACCGTAGTCCTCATCCTGTGCTTCACCCCCACTGCCTGGGGTGACTCCTGGTGCCCCACAGTGCTCGGAACCCCCCCACACCCACGGATAACACACAACCTCAGCACATCCAGGACTCCTCACTCTCAATGAACCGCCAAATCAATGTCGTTTTGTCCTCCTGCCTCCAAATGCTCCTCCTGCTTCATAAGGGCTTTAAGTGGATCCTCAGGCGTCCAGACAAATGGTGACCCATGAGATCGTCAACAGCAGACCCAACTACAGCAACACACTCTACACCGGTACCACCCAGAAACTCCTAAAAAAACTGCAGAACATCCAGAACCCCTTTGCCAGACTCAACCTGAACATCCCACGCTGCAGCCACATCACCCACTACCTGAGAGACCTTCGCAGGCGACCTATTGACAAAATAATTACCTTCAAGCTCCTCACTCACACCTACAAAGCCCTCCACAATGCTGGACCTGCATACCTCAACCACCACCTCCCCTTCTACACTCCTCTCTGCCCAACTGACCATGGCCACCATCCCACGGAGTTGCAAGACTTCGGCTGGAGGAAGATCCTTCTCCTACCTCGTTGTGAAGACCTGGAACTCCTTGCCTCTGCCCCTCAGGCAATCATCATTGCTGCCGCAATTCAGTAAGGACCTCAAGACCTGGCTCTTCTACTGAACCTCAGATCCACCCCCTGACTCACCGCCTTGAGACGCTTACGGTGAGTAGTCATGCTTTATCAGAAACCTGATTGAGTGAGTGATAGTCTTTCCTTTCTGCCTCTTCACACCATTCTTGCTGTACAACTCTCTGTTGCTCATTATAAAGCAGATAAATAGATGCAGTTTGTGCTAACTAGAAAATACTCTTTTAATGTTGATCTAACAGAATCACACAAGTACACAGGCCAGGTAAAAGAACTGTTGCACTCCAGCTGGCCCTGCTACAGTGCACATTTGTCCTTCAGATTTCTCTTTTTTTGTTTTTGCATAGGCAGAATGTGTAACATATAATTTTAAGGATTTCAACCCCAGGGCCTGATTTGTGGTTAGGGAATGCTGGGAACCCTTTTGATTACTGGTGAAATTCCCTTCATCATAATTTCACTATGATATGGGAAGTTCCAGCTGTAGATTCGCCAGTAGCTTTGTTACTTCCTCCAGAATTCACTGGATTTTCCATCATCTTTCAACAGTAACTAGGATCTTCTTTGTGCCCAGATTTAAGCTTGGTTGTGGAGCAGCGTAATTTTTGCTCCAACCTTACATATTTAATTAGACCACATATATGTGTAGGTATGGCCTCATTCATTTCTGTAATGCAACCTTAGTAATGTAATGTACTGCACTTGAACAGTTACAGAAAGCGCATCTACTGTGTAATCTCAACATTATATGATTGTGCTTGTTAACTTTTTCTCTACAGTAACAACGAGCTGCAGTTCTCATGTATGTCTGCATTTGTGTGATTTGAATAACATTGTACTCCTTATTTGATCACGTATTTCTTTAAATAATACTTACCATTTATTTTATAACTGAGACTGTATTCATTTGAATAGTGCTATACATCTATATTATACCTGTATATGTATCTGTAATCAGCATTTAAAATGTGTGCTAAATGCTTGTCATACTTAAGTTGACCAAAGACCTTGAGCACTTTGAGAGGCTGGGCCACCTCAGACAATGCCATGCTGCTCCCACACTTCAAGTTAAAATAGACTATTGATAGTTCTATCTACTCCCAAACTCATGTCCGTCGCCTGTGCTCCATAGTAAACTCTTTTTATGAGTATGTACTTCTGTGAAATGCATTAAGTTCTAGTATTTCTGGGAATTTTATGAAGTTCTACGCAGGCATGCAGTAGCAGCTAACTACTAGCCTTCTCTTATTAGTGACCTTTATTATATGTGCTAACATACATGATCTTTCCATGCTACAGCAGCCAACTGTGCACACGTTTTTTTTTTTTAAATGATCCATTTGAGTATAATATTTAAGTTACCAGATCATTGCTCTAGTGGAGTCTGAAAGATGACGTTGTCTGGGGCCACATTGACTATTTAGGATCTTCAAAGATTGATATATTCCAATCTCACAAGCATTCTTTCCTTTCAGTACAAACACACTCATGTTCCATGTATCAAGGTCAAGTGCAATAAAAGTGACTGAGAGGTCTCATTGGGGTCAAAGGCCAAATATAGGCAACATCATTTAAAGATTCTGGACTGGCTTGAAGAGGAGGAAATGGTTTTGAAACTGCTTCAAAGAAGCTTCTCTGAGGGATGTCCTCTTATACCAAGGTGCACACACTGACTCGCATTTTAGGAAAATATTGAAAGCTATTAGCAGATTTTTAAATCTCATCAATAGCGACTATCTGACGGTGAATATATAACCCCAAAAGTATATGAGAATGCCATAAACCATGACAGCCATTGTCAGTTATTAGGAAAATTACACACTATAAAGCACTACCTCAGGGTTGCTTGCTGGCTCTCCTGTCATTTAGTATGTAAGTGAAAGAGTTTTTAGAAACACTAAATGCTGTAAACAAAAACATACCCAAGAAAAATATTAAAAAAGCATACATCTTGAGAAAGGACAATAATTTATTAGTGTTAGCAGAAAATGTATTTAATGGAGTAGGGTCTACTGCTGAGAAAACCAGATCAGCATAAAACATATGAAGTCTAAGTTAATGATCCGGGGTTCTAAAATGTAAAATAACAGAGCCATGAGATTTCATTTCAAACACTAATCAGCTTGAAAAAGTGCGCATGGTAAAAAAATGTTGAGTTCTTGATCTATTCTCTTATGAACTGAGATCATCATACACATCAAACCACAAAATCGGTGAAGGCAGAAATTGTTCTACTAAACATCATGACCTTTATAAACAGGTTTGAAGCAGAATTATTGACACAACTTCCAGAAATTATGTAGATGAGAACTGATTCTATAATGCTAGTCCCAGGTAGATCTACAATGAAGAAAGTTGTCTGCCCTTACAAAACACGTTTGATGGCCTCTTTCAATATAAAATATTCTGAAAATTGAATTGTAGCCCAGAGAACCCTTTTGCTTAACATGTGCTGGGAAGTGGCCTAAATATTTTTTTTTATGACAACACTAACAATTATACAGAATATCATTCTAAGAAGGGAATTGCTGACATTTCAAAGAGGAGCATTGAACGAGTAATTGGAATGGCTGAAATCAAACATGCCATCTAAGAAGGAACATTTGTTCCAACGGAAAGGGGGCAACTATATCTGACCTCAATAAAACATCTGGAAATTAGTAACTCTTTTCCCTCGTATGCACAAAACTTCATGAGGCAGAATTGTGAAACAAAATTTGGCTACTGAAAGCTCTGTGACTCCAAGAAACAAACAATTTGTTATATTTTATTCTTCAATGTTCCAGATATGCAAAGGAAAAACTAAAAATGTGGCTGCTTTAATAGAGTATTTAAATGCAAAGTTGGAAGCAGTTAAATTAGCTCCTAACTAACCAGTTTCCAGTGTTCACTTGGTGAGAAGCATCCTTTCGGCTACAGGATCACAGTATCAGGAATGTCCAAAAAGAGGTCCTAGTTATAAGGGCTGAGAGCTCAAAATGAGAAAATAACCTGACGGTCAGCCCTTTCTGGTTCTAGCTTTTCAGACTGCGCTGTGGTTGAGGAAAGCATCTAAGGAATAGTGAATAGTCACACGAAGAGTAACACATCACATATGGTTTGGGAAGACAAGAAAGAGCATAATTCCCATTGGATACTGTACTCAAGGTAGTTGAAACCTGAAAATGGCAAAATATTAATATAATGATGTTAATGGAAGAAAACAGAACTTTGAAATGTAAATGGAAGACACTGAGCAAATGCAATGACATACCTATCCTCAGAACTTCATCAGATTCTCATCAGAATTGCATATCCTGGACTGAATGCTTATAATAATGACCTGCCACCCAGCCTTCGATGATGGCTCAGCATATCATGTTATCATGAAAACAAAGATCATGGAACACTACCTCACATGAAAGTCACCCAGAAGCCCTCAACCATAAGAAACAAATCACAAGACAGCATTGCGCTGGTACATAACATTTTGGAGCAACCTTCAAGCAACGATGCCCCATTCCATTAATGGAACTTTCTGGATGGCTCCACCTGTCCACCTCAAGCTTTTAAGGAGATCACTTCTCAAGTAATATTACCCTATCCTTAAGAACCATCATCAACACCTTAATACCCTCAGTCACCTTCCTCTGATAATAAACAAAAAGATCAAGTACACCCAGCCGCTACCAACCAGTAACCAATATGTCATTTCTAAGCAAGCTGATCAAAAGAGCCTTCACTCAAGTTTCTAACTTCCTGGAAGAAGACTCTCTGGCCATTATAAAAATGTCAGTCTGTCACATGCACATAATAGACACACATCTTCACTTAAAGACCACTGTTGACAGAAAATAAGTTGCTGTTCTACTGATTTTCAGCCATTGTGCAACATTTAAAACTGTGTAACCGTGCTTCTTAACACTGAGGCTAGAAGATCTTTGCATTCAAGAAACCACCCTACACTGTATCTCTTTGTATGTCTTTGTACCTCACCAACAGATCAAGCCCTGTTTTTATATTCATCAATTTCATTCTGCACTAACCCTGGGGTGCTGCAAGGTTACGTCATCTCCCCCTTCTGCTTAAATGCTTATCTCAGACAAATTCAAATATATTCATGGATCAGCCTGTGTTTTTCTAACGTAAATGCCGTCTCACTTATCATGCGATTCTGATTACAATGCAGATATGGATAGCTTTACCTTAGTTACTGTCCTTAATATTTTATTTGCATTAACTGTCTATTTCCTGAGTATTATTTTTACCAGAGACAGTGGATATATTAACTAAGGTCACATCAAGAGGACTGAGTGGCAGCAACACAAATCTGCCTCTCGGATAAAACTCATCAAAATACCTAAATGTTTCTTTTTGAGAAATTAAACTGCAATAAATTGCTATTGAGGGAGACCACTTTAATAGATACTTTTCTAAAGGCCATCTGTTGTTGCTTCCTTTTATGTCATCTTAGCGAGATGAAGGTATATGAAGTCCTTTTCACCACTGTGTCATTTTGAACATGAAAAGGGGTACATATTCGGACAGGACAACTCTGTACTGTGCACTACGTAGCGAATGAAATTCACTTAACTCACTTAACTCACAGTTTTAAACAGGAGAAAATGGCACAATAGGTGTAAACAGCAAAAAAGTATATAATACAATGGGTTTGAAATGCATCAGTTATGGTGCTTCTGACTAAAACACAATTATCCTGAAGAGAAAAATTAACTATTGCAGAATTACCAAAGTTACGATTATAGAACACGATTATAGAAACTATTTAGGAAGAGTTAGAATAATTGTTTTTGCTGTGATTTTAAAATGCACATTAGCTGAAGCATATTGGTATTTTTTTCTTTTAGGTTGTAAAATGTACCAATTGTAAAAAAAATTGTTATGTAAAAATATCTAAAATTTTAAAATAACTAATACAGAAATGTAGTTTACACCAATATAGACTTTTAAAATTAACAGAGTATCAAAAAGGTTGAAAACCAAATTTGTATTAATACATATTATTAATATATTTTAAAATATTTAAAAGGTATTCTTTATAAACCTTCTTTTATTTCATCATAAAAAATAGATATTTTCATGAATAATGTAAGAATGTTTTAATAAAAAATATTTTTTAATGTGTTGGAAAACGTAATGCATATTTCAATAAATTATTTTTTATAAATAACACAAAAAAATATACTTAAAAGTAATAAAAGTTGAATAAATAATACTTCACAAATAAAAATACTTACTTACAAATTCAAAAATAACTATATTGCAAATAACAAAAAATCCAAAGTAAACATAAAACAATATGTAATACATAAATATTCACTAAGATCATAAAAAACATAAAATAACCTTTCCTGGTGAAATTTGCATGTTGAATTTTAACTGCACTCTAACAAACATTGAGGAAAGTGCATAAAGTTGGGGGAATAGGAATATATTTACACCTTCAGTCCAAATAGCATTGGAAAAAATATATAGTATATTTGACGGGTAAGATTTCCAATTTCCACTCTACGAAAAGAGCTGAACTGTGGAGGGTCAATTTCATTTTTCCCACTCCAAACATAGCCACAGCAGGGTAAATGTGCATATCAGGGACGTCAGATTTATTATTCTCACTCCTAATTTAGGGCCTGATTACAATGGCGGTGAGACCGCCACTGATAGCCTGTCCGTGGCAGTCTCACTGCCATTGTCAGCATGTTTAACGCCTGTCATATTATGATGGCGGGCGGATGGTTGGTGGTTAGAAAGACTGACCGCTATGCATCCGGCAGGCTTAAGGAGCCCGTCAGTCCATCAAAGGCAGCCATAATCCCTACAATGGTGGGGATGCCTGCCATGCACCTCTATAGTGATTATGATGTCCCTCCCCGCCAGCCGTTTCATGGTGGTTTACCCGCCATGAAAATGCTGGCAGAAAGGGACATAGGGGGTCCATAGCAGCCCCTCCTTCCGCCTGACCCTTAGTTTTGGGTGTTGGGAGGCACCTATGGTGCCCCCTACATATCCCTGCACCAAGTGACAGGCACGGCATGGTGCCTGCCACGTAGTAGAGGGGTATGTGTTATGTCTATTTTTTGTACTGCAGCGTGTGCTGCAGCACGCAGCACCCACCGCAATGTAAAACATAGACATTGCGACCGCCTTGGAGGCGGTTGCATTGTAATTTCATTGGTGGGACCACCGACAGCAAGTTGGGCGGTACCGTCTCCGATATGATGGCGGTCTGACATAGGTCCGACCACCATCATAATGAGGCCCTTAGCTACACTGGGAAAAGTGTTAGACTCTAGGGAGGTTAGATTTACAAGTCTCACTCCAAACTTCACCTAGTTGAGGAAAGTGTTAAATACTGAGGGGGCAGAGAGTAGTCAGGTTTACTGTTTACACTCCAATTACACTGAGGAAAGTGTAGGCCTCAGGAGGGTAAGCTTTACTATTCCCACTCCAAACCTATCTAGATTCTGTAAAATGTTGGACTCAGGGGTATCAGATTTATTATTCCCAAATCAAAATTAGCAACATTGATGAAAGTGTTGTACTCTGTGCAGAGGGGCCGGGGGATCAGATGCACTATTCCCACTCCAAACTTAGTGACAATGGGGGGAGTCTTGGAATTTGGGAGTGGGTACAAATGTACTTTCCTACTCTAAACTTAGGGGTGTTTGGGACCGCCCGCTAGACATGCAGTGGTCTCACCACTTTGATTAGGATGCGCCCGCCAAACTGGCAGGCGTATCCTGGGCTTTTAACATTGCGGGCGGTGCTGCTGGCTGCAGCACCATCCACAATGTTAAAAGTGCTTGCACTGCAACTCCCTGTACTATGTGGCAGGCACCACGTAGTGCCTGCTACTTGGTGCATGGAAATGCAGGGGGGTACCATGGGTACCCCCCAGTGTAGCGACACCCCGTCAAACAAGGGGCACCTGCAATGGGCCCCCAAACCCAATCCCTGCCAGCATTTCCATGGTGGAGACAGGCCTTTTTAAACCCACATCCTAATTTGGTGGTTGGTGCCTGCTAGGCACCGCCACTATATTAGTGGCCCTGCTCCATCCACCAGGCAATCAGTGCGATTGCCTTTGGCGGTAAAGCAGCGGACGGACTGTGCATCTGCTGCGGTACCCACCGCCATCCTAATTTGGCGGTGTGTAAATCACTATGTGATGGCGGAAGGACCGCCACCTCTGTCCCGCGGGGGAGGTCATTCCACCATCATAATGATCCCCTTAGACATGTTGGGAAAAATGTTGGCCTTTGGGGGAGGTCACTAGTTTTACTATTCCTCCTACAAACATATCCATTTTGTGGAAAGCTTTGGACTCTGAGGGGATGTGTGTTAAATATTGAACTATTGGTGGGTTATAATTAACTATTGCAAAGCAAATTTAAAAATACATAATTTAAATTATAATGAATATAAATTATTATTAGGCTTTTCTCAACCCAAAAATATAATTTCAAATAAAAAATTGAATATTTAAAATGTTTAATTTCTTTTTGAGTTCAATATATTTTATTAACAAAAAGTTTAATTTCTAAAAAACAAATAGTACTATATAAAATAAGAACCATAACCAATAAATATTTCAATATAATTCCCTTTTATTTAGAAAATTAACTAACATATTTTGAAACTTTGTAAAAACAGTTGTAAAAAGAGTTTTTGGTTTAAACAAAAAAAACAGCTACAGAACCCAACAAAACGAAAAGCCTTGTATAATTAAATAATACATTTAAAAAATGTAAAACTATTTAGAAGAAATTAAAATGATGAAATAAACAGATGTTTTAGCACACTACTCACCTTAGCCCTCTCCAAAACAAAACAACCCCAAGTACATTTACATTTCCATAAAATGAAATCTAATATTATTTTTTAAAATGTACAAAACACTACCCACCAATAAACACAAATAACCTATCAACCTAAAGAAATAACGTTCATGAACAGACATAAATACTTTTCTTTTAAAAACTAAAAATACATTTAATACACTTGAAAACAAAAGCCAGATATTAACAATCATAGTTTAAACAAATAACATAAAATAAAAATATCAACCTAAAGAAATAACGTTCATGAACAAAAATAAATACTTTTCTATTAAAAACTAAAAATACATTTAATACACTTGAAAACAAAAGCGATATATTAACAATCATAATTTAAACAAATAACATGAAATAAAAATTATTCATTTCAAAACTAAAAATAAAATAATACTGACATTAACTTATAAAGGATAATTGTGAAACACTCCCAACTCAAAACCCCAACAAAAGCCATAGCCCCAAAAATAAAATGTCTTTAAAATAAATGTAAACTAGGGGCCTCATTTATGAGGAATTGGTGAAGGGCAGCGCACAAGTCTTCTTGTGGCGCTGCCCTACGCCAATGTGAAAGGGAAGAAATGCATCGCATTTCCCCCCTGCGGAGGCACACAATTTGCTGTTTCCCACCAATGTCGGCACCCTTGCACCATGGTGCAAGGGTGCCTCCATTGAAGGCAGGATTGTTTTTGTAGCTGAAGGGGCGCCTTCCTTCACAAAAACAATCCTGAGGGGTGGTTTCCTGTTTCTATATATGATACAGAATGTAGCATACATGGAAAGAGGAAGAAACAAGGAGAAATAATATATTTCTCCTTTTTACACCTCATCTGGGGAGGCATAAGGTTTTGGTGCTGCCCCAAGTTTACGTGATTAAGTAAATCCATGGGTGTTGCGTGTAAAAGCCCACTGCAATGCCCATGAAATGCCTCCTTGACACAGAGTAAGGCAAGGTGGTGACTTGAACTGCTTTGTGTTTCTCCATATCTATGAGGCCATGCAAAGCCATGCAGAGTGGCTTTGCGTCATCTCATAGGTATGATTGAGAGGCTTGAGCCACCGGATCGTCAAAAAAAGTGAAGCCCCAGTGGCACAAGTCTCTCATAAAGAAACCCCAAAATATTTTTTTTTAATTAAAAAATAGTTCAAACACTGCCCACTCAAATCCCCTATATTTACTGATAACCCAAAATAAAAATGTATTTCAGTGCAAAATATAATGAGAAATAAAATTAGAATAATAAAAACAAAATTAGAACATTGTCCACTCAAAACTTCAATTCAACCAAACAATCTGACAAAAAATGCAAGAAGACAAACAATAAAAAATAGTGTATGTACACCAATCACATCACAAAAATAAAATAAATGTATAATTGAAAAAAATATAAAAACAAATATAACCCTGAACTAAGTAGAACCAATATTAAAGATAATTATATTAAAGTAAGCAAAATGTTAAACATTCAATATTAATGTCTGCGATATACTGGTGCCCATTAAATTCTTCCTTAGATATTTAAGACCTTCGATATTCTGGCATCGATATTCAGAATCCACACCATGATTTGTGCTCTGTGGAACACTTACTACAGCAGATTTTGCAGTATTGTAGCACTGTAAATATTCATTAGTCAAATGATAGAACATACTTTAGTGAAACTGATGCCAGGATGCATTTCTTCTTATGAAATATGGAGTGCTGAAAGTAAACTAAGAAAAAGAGTCACTGAATTTCTCAGTGAAAGGATACAACCCATCCTTTCTGAAGTAATGTAAAGCAGCAATGCACCGTGGGCAGGTCAAACCATAAATACAGAGTAAAGCATAGAACAAGGAACAGAGAATTGAGATAGACAAGAAAATCATCCAATCAAGAGCAACGGGCTGACCTAACTATCCTTAAGTGTTGTATTATTGACAATAGGTCTACGACAACAGACAGCTAGGGTTGTCTAGACGCAATACCTAAAAAAACCTAGACACATTCTCATTCAGCTGTAAATGTCCTTGGTGGAATGCATGTGAATGGCCTACAGGTTTGATGCCCTAACCCAGCATGAAGAAGTCCATTGCAGCTGATGTTGATGGGGGGTCGCTGGAGCCATCTCAGCCTAGTGGGTGTTGCATGTCTGTCTAACTATATGGTATTGCTACATCAAAAAACCAAAAAAGCCTCTGGAGTTCGTAATAAGCCCACCTGTATGATAATGTGAGTGTTATGGTTAGATACATTTATTTTGTGCCAAAATGAATTGGGCACATTTTGACTACAAGTTCTCTTTGTGGCAAATATGAACATATGACTCGTCGCTAGGGGTGGGCGGAATTTGCGAAATTCACTTTCGCAAATTATCGCGAAAATGTTAAAAATCTCCGCAAACACGCGGAAATATCGTAAAGATGCAGAAGTTTTTTTCCCGCCCGTTCGCGGTATTTTCTGTGTGGTCGCGGCTCGCCAACTTACCCATGCGGTTGCTTGCGGGCGGGCCATCTTGTTTTCACTTGTCTCGTGGTGCATGATCACGAGAAGAAAGACGTGATCGCGCGACGCAAGACGTTACTGCGGGCGCGAACTGTCGTGAGACAGCGCAAATGGCTACCAACAATCCAACATCTCGTGGAGAACGCGACCAGATCGGGAAAACTTGTCCACGAACGCGGGGATTCAGGTAAGGCGATCGCGCGCACGCCAGAATGTATTATTTTACAGTGCGAGCAAGAAACAAATTATCGCTAAGCTGCGGAATGCGGAAATTTTTAAATTTTCGCGCTTTCCACGAACGCAAAAATGCCAAATTATCGCAATTTCCGCGAACGGAACGGAATTTTGGCCCAGGCCTACTCGTCGCCCATTTCACCTGATAATCAATCCTGAACAGACGTTCGAATAACACAATGAGCTTGTGATTCAGGTAAAAAACATCTGATCAAAATAAACGACAAAACTCTACTAAATCTCGTAGGGGAAAAAGTTGTGCAAGTGCAGCCGGAACACGTTTTTCTAATAAAATGAGCTATAATGTAGTTCTCACCATAAAACACTTCTACGGCATATTAGCTGAATACAATCTGAAGAGAAAACACATGCAGCTCACATTCAAAACCTGTTAGCAGCAGTCAGACTGACCTTAAAGACCTCAATTTTTAAAAGGCACTGTCCTAAGGTGCTTCCATTTAAGTACTAACACGACAGCTTGATTCCCCGCTGATTGTGAAGCATTATGCTCATTGAAGGGCTGGTTCCACTGATGCTGTTCACACTGGGTTACTGCTCTGAAAAGGTCACGAAGGCATTTAGAAAGACTGCCTCTTGTCTCAAAAACAGTGGGAGTCAAATCGTGTATCAATACCTGTGACAAGAAAAGCTGCTGTAAATTAGGTTTTCAAAAAGATGTATATGCTGCTGAAGGTTTCAAATCTTTGGACGTGTTATGTAGAAAAATACTATAAAAGGACGAATTAAACGTGCCATGAAAAGATTAGTGTCATGGAAGCCCCAGGCACTTATAACACAGGGCAGGGGAAGGGTAATACAATGATGCATGGATCAGATAACTCATATCCCTGTTGTAAAATTATACAAGAAGTCCTTAGTGTGCATAAATAAATAAGTAAATAAATGAATAAGTAAGTAAATAACTGAGTAAGTGAGCGCAGGACACCCGAAAGATTTTCTTAGAAGGTGGCCACCAGGACTGATGAATGCCGGGGTTGATGAATACCAAACCTGCCTAGTCTTGATTCCTCATGATTACTCTTTCTTCCACAATACCATACTGCCTGTCTCTTTATCTCACTCATACAGGTTATTTTCCATTCCTGATTCATCTCTCTTTGACACTGTTTTCCAGTCTTTCTCTTTCTCCTTCCTTCTCCCTATTTGGACTCTGTCATGCTTTGGGGCAAGTCTTAAAAAAATAATTCTTGCTCTCAGAAATGAGTCTTGGTGCCCATCGCCAGCAACCAACAGCACCAATTAAGCAATGGATATAGACAAGGGCAATAACTGTGGCCCAGACACTGAAAGGGAGCACTACTGTTCCTAAAACTACCCAAACTGAAAAGTTCCCACCCCAACCCCCCAACAGCAGGTTGTTAAAGGTCCCTGTCCCCTGGCTGCCATAGGATTGTCCAGGAGATAGAACCATATTAGGAAATTCCAAAGTCCTGGACACATGCACATTTGCACTACCAACCCCGCCACCCCAGTAATTACTGATAAGCTTGGGTATCCTGGGCTGTGTTTGTTCTACGGTTATATGCTTATGTTTATTGTTTTGTATAGAGCACATTGCAGAATTTCCATATACACACATCTGAGAGAAATAGACTACATGCATGAAATGGTGAGCAGAGCACTTACATGCTCAGTCAGAAGATCAGTTTTTGCTACAATACACCCCTGCCACTGAAATAGAAAACATTTAATTTTCATGATCAGGCATTTCTAAGGTAGAGCATGAGGGCTTGAGGGCATATTACAATCCCACCTGGACATGTGATGACGCAGACATTGAGGAACAATGATTTCTTGATCCACTCTGGTTTTTGTCAGTAGCACTTTCTGGTAAAAATACTTTCATAAATGGAAGTTTTAAGGATTCCCCTTGTGTGGGTGAATTATTTGATGTCACCAATGACTTAGTATTGCAAGAGATGTGTTTTTAGAGATGTTGGCGGCCTTGCAGAAATACACTGAGAGGATATTCCAGAGACTGGCTAAAGTTACTGCAAAGGGGGTAGTACACCAATATTAAAAGACTACATTCATGGGTTGAAGGACGTAGAAGGTAGTGTGGAATGGCAGACAACATATGCAGATAGGCATAAGACCACAGCAGCAAATAATAAATTTTTTGTTTAAATGATTAAGTTTAGAAAAATACAGAGTACATGTCAGCTTTATTTTGAACTGGTTAGATTTAATAAAAATTCAGAATTTGCTAAAACTATTTCTGATAGAATAAGTTCATGTCACACCTTGCAGGTTGACATAATTGACAGTAAAGCTATTGCTCATGCTACACAAATCTCACAAGTTAATGAATCTGAGAGATGATCTATCCCACAGGCTACATAGACCTTAGAGGTTCACGCCTACAACTGCAGAATGTTCCCTCACTTTACAGCAGTGGCTGCTACTCCATTAGGGCGGAGCAGTATCGAGACCCTACTGCAAGCACAGCAAACGTGAAAAATAAAATGGCCACAAAATGATTTTATTGCCATTTTCTTTTTTACTGCGCGAGCCGAGTGTGAGGGCGTGGTAGGGCCATTGCTGCTGATCAGCAGCAGGGAGGAGTAATGGTGGCTACTCCAGTTTGAAGTGTGTATGTCAGTTTTGCCTATTTTCTTGTGACGGCCATCCCAATATGAGCTCTTTAAACTTTTCCATCCTGAGCTGTGTTAGACACCAAGATGGAGAGCAGACACAGGTCTCTAATATCTCAAACGGCTCCAACCAATTCTGGCACTTCTTTCATGCTGGGTAATATTAATAACAGCACCAGAGCAGCGTCTCGATTGGGTAGGAGAGTTGGCTCTGGAGCCTCGCGCTTGGACCCATGGACTGCGGAGACAGGAGAAGAACACCGGGGTTGCGCAGCCACTGCGTAAGTAAACTTTTAATTTTTAAATTAACTAGGCTCTTTGATTCACTGACAGTCACTGTGATAAACTCACACTGCTTTCAGGGTCAACTCTGGGACTCTCAGTCATGGATATATTTTATTTATTTATTTACAAAGTTTTATATAGCCCGAACAAGATCCTGAAGGATATCAGAGCGCTTTACAAAAGGATGGAGGGAAGGTAACAAATGCAATAAAGGCATCAGATAAGATTAACAGACAGAACAATTACAGGACAAAGGGGTCAAAAGAAAATAATACAATAACTGGTACATAGCCGGCTAAGAGGGGAGCAAACGATAGGGTAAGGAAGAGAAGCATCCAATGGAGGTCTTACAGTTGTAATATCAGTGACTTAGAGTGGATGATCCTAATCCCTTTAAGGTAAGAACTTGTTCATAAGAAATCTTTTGGCTTCCAATTTGAAAGCAACCGTGGAGGAGATTCTGCGTACTTCCAGTGAAAGAGAGTTCCAGATCTTCGGGGCAGCTGCAGGGAAGGCTTGGTGGCAACTTCTCTTTTTGCTAAAGATCTGTGGTTTCAAGAGGAAAGTGTTAGTGCTTCTAGAGGGTCTACTCCCTCCGGATAATGCAAGCTTTTGCGCTAGGTAACTGGGGGTTTTGAGATGGAGGGCTTTGTGTGACAGACAAGCAATCTTTAGCTGAATTTGTGCTTCATAGGGCAACCACTTAAGGGATTTTAGGACTGGGGATATGTGCGCATTTATTTTGGTGCCCGTAACCAATCTGGCCACCACATTCAGTGATGCCCTTAGTGAAGCTAAGGTGTATTTGGGGAGGCCACAGAGCGTAGCACTGCCATAGTCTAGTCTCAGCAAAACAAGCGCTTGGACCACCTGCTTGAAATCAGCTTGTGGAAGGAATGGCTTGATATTTGTGAGTATCCTCATCAAGTGATTAGCTCCCTTACAAACGTTGCTGATATGATTCTTCATGTTCAGATGCTTGTCCATGGGGATTCCGGGAGATGTGGCTTGATAATAAGGGGGGGAGCAGTTGAAGGCAGTGAGGTAATTCAACCAGAGGTCTAGCTTGGGGATGTGATTCGAAGGAGAGATGAGAAGTAATTCTGTTTTGGAGGTGTTGAGCAGGAGGTGGTTCTCGGTTAACCAGTTCTGAAGAGACGTTAGGATAGTGTTGAGTGAAATGATGTTATCCGGGGAGGAGATTTTAAGATAAAGTTGCGTATCGTCCGCATACATATGGAAGAGAATGTTCATGGAATTTAGTGTATTAGCTAGTGGTTCCAGGAACAGGTTGAAGAGTATAGGAGATAAGGCACTTGGGGGATCCCCATGGACACTGGAGAGGGCTGGGAGAGAGTGTGGTTCACCTTGACTCTTTGTGATCTGTGGTGGAGGAAAGACAACAACCATTGTAACACCCGACCAGAATGGCCCATCCTGTTCCTAAAAATGGATAGGAGGTTGTCATGATTGACAGTGTCGAAGGCAGAGGAAAGGTCAAGGAGGATTAGGAGGCAGGATTCATTTTTATCAAGCATTTTTAAAACGTCCTCCATAACATGAGTGAGAGCCGATTCAGTGATGTGCCCACTCTGAAAGCCAGATTGATGCTGGTACCGGAGATGGAAAGTCTCTATGTGAGTTGTGATTGGATGCATTTTTCTTGGAGTTTGGCTAGGGTGGGGATGTTAGAGATAGGGCGGAAGTTGTTAAGGTCAGCACTATCTGCATTTGTTTTTTTTAGTATAGGTGATACCTGAGCTGCTTTTAGGGAAGCTGGGATCGTACCTTGTGACAGTGAAGCATTGACGATCTTTGTCCAGATAAGGATGACAACATTCTTGATTTCTTTGAAGATGGAAGGGGGCAACGGTTCGCTGAAGTGATTGGAAGAGTTGATATTTTGAAGAATCTTGTTGATGTCTCTTTCACTGAAGGGGTAAAGGAGCCCCATAATGCATTGTTCTTGGTGCTTGGGCTGATAGGTTCGAGCTTTTCTAAGAGGGCAGGAGGTGGTGCGGACCGGTAGGATGGCAGTCGAGCCTTCTAAGTAGTGAGTTCAATGTTGATGAGTCTTGATTTCTAAGTGAAGAAAGCAGCCAGTTTGTCGCAAGAAGGTGGGCTGACTCCAGAGTCAGAGGGGTTTGGAGCTTCCACCGATTGCTGTTTAAAAAGTTTCTTGGTGCGGTTAGTGGCTTGATCAAGTTGGGATCTGAAGTAGTCTGCCTTTGTGTTCTTGATTTATTTGTTGTAGGAGCTCATAACCTCTTAAAGGAGTTTTAGTTGATCAGAGGAGGGTTTGGATCTCCAGGATCATTCAACTTCCCTAGGGTTTGGGAATTCCACGTTTACATTTTCGTTGAACCACGGTTGAGATATTTATGTTGAGGCATATTTTTGTTGGAGTGATGGTCGAGTTGTGAAAGTCAGTGACTACCAGAACATCAGACTTGTCAGCTTGAGAGGAGAGGCAGATTTAAAGTGAGCTGGAAGTTCATCTGTTTTGATAGATCTGAGGTCCCTTTTCCAGATCTTCGATTTCGTTGGTTCAGCCTTCCTCATAGACACCTCCCTGTTAATATAGAAGAGGATGCAGTGGTGGTCAGACCAATCACAACGGGTAATGGTATCCAATTAAATGGTGTGTACTCTAGAGATGATGAGGTCTAGAATTTCTCCTTTATTGTGGGTTGGCCGGTCACAATGCTGAATCAAATCTTGATCAGTTAAGAATGATTTAAGGCAAGTTACAGCATGGTCGTTTGGGTTAGACCAGTGAAGGTTGAAATCACCGAGGAAGATTTGAGACAGTCTCGAGTCAACATTGCCAGAGACGATTTCCATTAGTTGGTCGATGAAGAGGAGATTGCCCCCCGGGGAGTGATAAAAAGTGTGTAGTTTGCACACCAGTAGGTTATTACTTGAGATGTTGAGACAAAGGTATTCACAGAAGGATGGCGTAGAGGACTCCGAGTGGGAAACCGAGAGTGTGCTTCGATGAATATAGGCTAGGCCACCACCCAGCTTCAGAGCTCTGTCTAGACGAATGATGTCATGTGTAGGGGGTACTAGGAGATGTAGGATAGGAGTGGAGGTGGGATTTAGCCAAGTTTCAGTGAGGATGATGATGTCTAACTCGCTGTATTGGATATCAGAGGCGTGTTTAATGGCTGACCTGCAGTTGAGTAGTACACATTTAAGTCGTACCGGATTGGGGGGGAAGGAGTCTGGATGACGTTCACTCTTGTGAGCTTGTCATTATTAATGACTCTAAGATTGTGAGGGGGTTCTCTGTTTGGGTTAGAGTGGATGGCTTGGATTTGCCCCGGAGGGATCAAGTTGGAGTTGAGCATAGGCGAATAAGAGTTGAGTAGTTCATCAATATCATTAGATGCCAGGTAGGCCTTCAATCTTCAGGGGCGGGAGGGGGGGTTAGGTAGGAGTTTTCAAGACAGAGGGGGGGGGAGCTGGTCCACGCAAGCTCTAACCCAAATTTGAGAGGGCTTTCAAGTCATGCAGTTCGACAGTGAGAAGGTGCAACTGGAGAGATATATCACCTAGGCGAGCCACCAAGTCTGAGTGCCGGGAGAGGGGTACGAGATGTGTTCATAGATCTGACAGTGAAGGGGGGCCTTGATGTATGCCCAGGGGGTCTAAGGTGGTGATGCGTAGTTCCGGGGGGAGAGTTGA
Source organism: Triturus cristatus (assembly GCF_964204655.1). Lineage (NCBI taxonomy): Eukaryota > Metazoa > Chordata > Amphibia > Caudata > Salamandridae > Triturus > Triturus cristatus. The sequence goes on along the minus strand of NC_140593.1, from coordinate 577,550,669 downwards.
CCATTAGGGACTAGCGGTGTCCAATGAGCTTTGGATAGAGAGGATGGTAAAAGAGGAAGGATGGATTGGTTGTTGAGCTGTGAGCGTGGGGTTGGTAAAAGAGAGAGGGTGAGGTGGTTGTTGAGCTGTGGATCAGGGAAGGACCAGTCAGGATTGAGTGGATTTGGTTGGTTAAGGTCCGTGGAGGGCAATTGCCAGGTCTTCGATCTAGTGGGTGTCGTGGAAAGAGGGATAAGGGATGAGGGATCTTTGGGTGATAGCCATGGTAGTAGGTCACTGGGGAATCTCTCGGCTTAAAAATCATTCAGTATCGGAGAGGAGATCTGTGAGCGATGCATTGGCGTTGAGAGTGATCGAGGGTGTCGTCGTTAATTTGAGACTATGAGGTGTTGTACTGGTGCTCGATATTCGAAGCATGGAGTAGAAAATATTCTGCCAGCATGCTCTTTTGCTGGTGTAGAAGATGAGGTCATTAACTCTACTACCCTTGCTTGTACAGAAGTAGATGTCTGAGATTAAGGTTTCGGTCTAGCCTTGAGTATGTAATGTTTGTGTTTTTTTGCAGCATTTTTAGAGAGGTTTGGTGGGTAATTGATGATGAAGGTGTTAGATCCTGAGGAATCTGGATTTATATCCATAATTATGGAGTGGTCTGGCTAGGGAGGGACCCCAGTAGGGGTTTATGGAGGTGAAGCCGGTTTTATTTCCCAATTAATGTGTAATTAGGCCGATAGAGGTCCCAGTGGGTAGGCGTAGTCCGTTTGCTGAGGGTAGTTAGGTGCCGTAATAATATTAGACTTCGGGGTAGGTTAGTTGAGGAGGGAGACTACCGAAGGAAGAGGGGGAGTTGAAGAAAAAGAAAATGTATATATGCTTTATATATGTATAGCATATGCATTTGTGATGTTAGACCTGGCATTCTTGGCATGGTTCTCCCCTTACTTTTTGCCCTCAGGCCTCTTGTTTTGCTGACTTTGTTTTTGCTGGCTTTAGAATTTTGCGTACTTTACTACTGCTAACCAGTGCTACAGTGCTTGAGCTCTCCGCTTAAAACATGATTAGGGCTCCTGGTTTTATGATATATATGTTTGTTTTTATATAATTCTGTCTGTATTGATCCATAAATATATTTTGCTAATTTTATCTGCATTTATCCATATATCTATTTTCGGTTCTGTGAAAAATTAAGCTGCAATGAGTATATATCTACATTTATTTAACCAGTAAAAATGCACCCATGCCTGAACTCCTGACAGGTTTCAGTGATTATAAATACACTCAGATAATAAAATATCACTTATAAGAAAAGATGCCAATGTTAGTATCAAGATTGTGCAGATCTACTGGTGTTAAAGGCTCTTTCCTAAAGTTCCTTTATGCTTTTTAATCCCTTTACCTTTCAATCCGCACAGCTGTTGGCCTGGAAGTTGTGATTGACAGTATTTAAAATCACTCAAAAAACAACCCAATTTCTCTTTTTATCCGTATTTAAAAACAATACAGACAGAGAATAAATGTTTTTCTGCCTGCATTTATCTGTAAGACTCAGTAAAAATTTAAAAAAACAAGGACCCTTAAACATGATAGAATTGGCTTATAACCAATTAGCATATTTAACAAACTTGTAAGTCCCTTGTAAGATGTCACTACCTGCGCCCATGGTCTGTAAATTAAATGCTACTAGTGGGCCTGCAGCACTGCTTGTGCCACCCACCTTAATAACTATGTCTCAGCTCCTCAATTGCAGCCTGTGTGCACTGTTTTTAAAATTTTATTTTGGGCTGGCAAAAAACACAATTTTCAATGCACAAGCATTCCTTATTTAATACATATATGTCACCCCTAGAATAGGCCCGTTACAATTCAGAGAGCTGAGTGCAGTATATTCATACAGTAGGAAATGTACTTTTAAGTTTTACATGTCCTGGTAGTGAAAAACTCTTTTTTTTTTTTTTTACTGTAAGGATTACCTCTCTCATAGGATAACATTGGAGTTACCTTATTACATTCAATAAGCTGTCATTTCCAAATGGAAACAGGTAACTCAGTCATGTTTGATGTCTTTGTAACTGAAATGAAAAATCCTAATTTATGGAAACGTCAGATTTTAAATTACAATTTTGAAAATGCCACTTTTAGAAAGTTGTTCTTATTGGAGATATGTGTGGATAAGCAATAAAAAGATAGGCTCACTGGCAGAATAAAATTGTACTGTTCAAGGATGCAAATTAGTAAAAATTAGTCAATCAATCACTGTGTTGAAAATGTTTTTGTATTATCTTAAATACAAATATGTGATGTGCCAAGTGTCCTACGTTAACAACAGAATAAAAAAGAAACAATGTAGGACTTTGCAAACCAAGTCCTGGGCACACATTAACGGTAAGGTAAAAGAGTGACAATCCACTCCAATCGTATTGCATGCAAAAATAATCACAAGGGTCGACACCAGTGGATACAGTTCTTCGGTTTGTATTAGCAAATTTCTTCAGACAGTAACATCATAGGAAAAACCAGCCGACACGTGTTTCGTCACATGGGTATTCACCCGTGACTCTTCAGGGCTGGGGATAGCATAATAAGTATATATGTAGTAATGTGTAAATAAGCAAAAGTCAAAATGAACAGTTAAGTGACATCTGCGTGGTGTCACTAGGAAAAGCACCTCTCTGCTTGTGGAAACCCTAAAAGAATTGTGGAATGGACATAAAACAATTGACTTCACAGCACACGGGACAGAATCCATAGGTGGAACAAAATACACCAAAGAAACAAAACAACAGTAGTATGGCGAGACTCTATACAAACTACAGTGTAACCCAAAACACATATAGCGACGATTGTGGACATGTGAGTGCATGATTATCAGTGACACAATAGTGGCATTGCTTCTATATTGTACCAAAATAAACAAGGGGAGAAAGGCGGGTAGCGAGCAAAAAAACTGTCTAATTCAATTGAATAGCTTATTCAATGATTGTCAATCAAAATCAAATCCAGGCAAGTGTTTTAGAGCATACACGTCAAAATCGAGATGCACAAGCAACTTAAACAAAAGAGTAAAGAAATACCTTATATTTCTAAGGAAAGCAACTGAAGAACAAAAGGGGGGATAGGCAAGAGAACAGAGAAAGCATAACTGGGGGTGGCCAGGCTCAGGCGAAGTGTCGAGAAAAGTAAAGGCGCGTTAACAGTAAGAGACCTAGCGGAAAAAATACCTGAATGGCGATAAATGAAAGTGCATAATCTGGGGAAGAAGACAACATGGGAAAAACGTCACAAACTGCAAAAGATGTACCAACCGGTACACATGGGAGAATAACAGAAAAAGAAGCACAGATCAGTGAAAACTTCCGCTGGACCGGTGATATTTCCAACCTGGTGCGAATGGGTATTCATTGAAAATTAATCAATTCGCAGTGTGCCAGTTAAATGAAAAAAGGGGGTAGGACGGGTAGGTCCCTTCCCCGTGGAGACCGGATCCTGTTACAGCGGGCGGGTGTGTCCGTCCTACGTGAGCCATGTGGGGCAGAGTAAAAGGGGGATAGTGAGACCGGTCCCACATGAAGTAAGGGGTAGGTAAAAGATTGAAAGGCGCAAAGCAGTGCTTACCGAAAAGTGTAATGCAGCCAAAAGTTCTCATGGAATCCGTCTCGCTTTCCGAATGCAGAAGGAGCGGATATGAGTATGACAACAGTTCTATAAAAAGGGAGAAGGGGCGTAGTCGTGAAACGACTAGAGCGTCCAAAGGGAGACAGAAGGGCACCCGGAAGTAAGTATGAAGAGCGTATAAAGCGTAGAGGTAGAAGAGAGAGTGTGACAGGAAAACATGGATAACTAAAAGACCACATTGTGTAACACAAAACCAAAAGACAATGAACTCATTGCCCAACACAATATTTATCGGTGAATGTGAAGATTTCATCAAGAGGTCTAATAAGACAGAAAATATTCGTAGCAAGTGGCAAAAATTCCCGAAACTCACTAGGCACAGTACACAGTGTAAGTGACTGCTTACAAACAGAAAAATCACATTACAGTGAGTTCAATTTAACACAAGAGAGGAAGTACAGATTGACACAGGATGGTAAACTGGACAAACTTGGAATCGTATAATCTCTAAACAGAATTGGAAATACATAAATAAGTCTTCAAGAGTAGGTCATGTCGAGTGGTGTAGTAAAAGTCAAAAACATCCCTAGTTTTAAAGATTAGTGGTCAAACCAATTGCAAACATTGGTCCCAGTGAATAAGGGAACCAATTGGCTGAGAATGGGACATAGTCCTTATGTATGTTGGAATGGAAGAGGAAATCAGAAGAGAAATGATGTAAAACAAGGGGAATCAGGAACCTAGGAAGTATTGTAGCTCATGGTCAGTGTTTTGGCCATGTTTCACGGTTTGTAGGCACATAATCCAAGTTGCTTCTTGGCGCCTTAGTCAGAGTTCCCGGTTGCCACCTCTTATGCTGGATTCGGTGACATCGATACCAAAGAAAGGGAACCTCTTATGGAGGCCTTGTGATGGACAGGATGCAATATGCAGAGCCATGGGATATCTGGCATCTTGATGATGGATTGCTCTGGCATGCTCACTGATATGTGCTTTCAAGGGCCTCATTGTACTGCCAACATACTGACTATTGCAGGTGCATTCTAAAATGTACACAAATTCAATGTCCTCACTACAGTTTCTTCTTGCTCGGACAAATTCACCATAAGGAATAGCCTCAATCTGATGAGTTGGGTGGGAACTCTCCGCATGCAGGATGCCAGTACATGATGTTTCTTTGCGGTATAGTCGGCTATGTAATGTGTTCTCTTTTATGTACAATTCAACGTCTAGAAATGTGACCCTTGATGTGCTAGAGTGGCAAGTGAACCTCATGTCTATGTTATTAGAATTGAGGTGGTCACAAAAGTCCTGTAATTTGTCTTGGATGCCTGACCAGAGTAGGAGACAATCATCCATATAACGTCCCCAGTATATGATGCAGTCTTGCCAAGGGGCACCCTTCCTGCCCCAAATCCATTCTGATTCAAGGGAGCCCATGTACAGGTTGGCAAAGGATGGCAAGAATCGAGAGCCCATGGCTACACCCTTGATTTGTTTGTACCATTGTTTCTCATATATGAAGAAGTTGCTGTTGACGATGATGTCCATCATGGATATCAGCATATTAGTGTGTTGCCAGAGTGTAGCTGGCCTATTATGTAGAAATTGTGTCACTACCTTCAGACCTTGATCTGGTTTGATGGAGGTGTATAAGGTCACAACGTCCAGGATGGCCGTGATCATGTCCGGTTGCCACAGCCAGGACACTCAAAATGTATTTAGTGTCCTGAATGTATGACGGAAGGGTTTTGACCAAAGGGTTTAAGAACAAATCCAAGTACTGTGCAAGTGTCTCCGTGGCGCCCCCATGCCAGACACGATGGGTCGGCCATGGGAAAGTCGCTTGTTCATGTAGAGAACCTCATCCTCGTCAATAAGACCAAGAGCATGCCACTCTGTGAGTTGTTTGTTAATAAGGAGGGTTAATGGGCCTGTGGGTTTGCTTTCGAAGAGTTCATAGCAGGTGGTGTCCAGTAGTTGTGTTAATATTTCGTTATGATAATCAGATCTTTCCATGATAACCACATTCCCCCCTTTGTGCGTCTCTCTGGTGCGGAACCCCTTCGGTTCTCTGAGTCACTATCACTAGTAAGGATAGTGTTGAGTGAAGAGGAAGTGGAGGTGATAGAGACGGTGTCTGCCCTTGTTGTCTTGTCACTACGTTGTGCGTTTTGAACTAGCTGGTCATATTTCCTAGCAAACGTAAAGACTCGTCCCTCTCTATAATCTGCCTCATCCCTTTACAATTGTCTTGTCATTCTGTCTTCCTGTTCACTTAATATCCTACGCAGAATTGTTTTTTCGATGTAGGACTTTACATTTATACAGACAGCACCCAAAATAAATTCCCATGTTTCCAAAACTGAACCAAACTATCACTTAGAAAAATGATCAGATGAAGGCAAGCCCTTGTGTCAATCAGAGGGATCGAATAGCTGGTTTGTTTGTCTATGTCGATGATGTTTTGACCCTCTCTTTAGTATGGTATCTCATCAGGACCAAGAGAATGTGGGGACACCTGATGGTATCTGTGATAATTACAACCAGTATGCACAGCAACAAAAAGTGACAGAAAGGGGAAGGGTACTCACATGGGGCACCTCAGATCGGGAGAACCCCCAAGGTGAGATGCCGACCAAAAAAAGACAATGCTTATTGGAAGGAGGGCAGAGTAAGGTACCCTGATGGTGGCCTAACAGGTGGACAGCCAGTTACATGAGCAGCATGTGCCCTGATGAAGTGGCAAGGTTGGACACATGCAGCCCGTCTTCTTTTCAAGTTTCAAAAGTAAGTTTATTAGGAGAGATTAAAACACAAGTATATAATACAATATAATAATAAAAAGTCATACAGTTGAAAATGTGACACTAAAAAGGGGAAAAGAAAAAAAAGGGTATGGGTTGTATATGGTTTAGAATAGGATAGCCTAGCCTAGGTAATATGGGTGGAGGTTTAATACAATGTATATATAAAGAACTGAATAGCAATATTAAGCATATTCAAACAGTTATACTATCAATAAAGGGGAAGTCAAGGATGTTGAAAAACTTCTTGTTGGCTAGGAGTGCGTGTAAAAGAACGTTTTGCACTATCATTAAGGAACATTTCAACAAGTGACCATAAAGTTAAACGTTTTGCAGCAAGAAATACAGCGTAAATATATGCTGTATCTAATCTATGATTATAACAAACTGCAAACCACTAAGCTTGAAAAGATAACTTGGAAAAACCCTTCCAACTTTTGGTAATCTGCTTAAAAAACAACTGCTACTAATAAGTCTAGAATACGCACATTAGCTGAGTAATGGTCCAATCAGTGAATAAACTTCCTAAAAATATATTAGCAACTGACAAGGGAACTGTAGAATTAAAATTCAAGTTAATCTGATTCCAAATGCTAACCCAAAAACTATAAACATAAGGACAAGTAAAAAGTAGGTGTTTAAATCAGCATGTTCGGAGGAGCAGGTCCAACAAGTGTCAGGGAGATTCGTTTACATTTTATGTAGGGCGATAGGGGATAAGAGAAGTCTATTGTAAATAAAAAAGAGTGTTTGTATAGTATTTGCCGCTCAAGAGTTTTTCCTGATTTTGGTCCATATCTTATTCCATAATGGAATTGACCATTCCACATCTAGATCTTGCTCCCAGGATCGTTCTACCTTAGTTTTCTCCCTACCATTGCTAGACAGAAGTAAATGAGCATAAAGAGTAGCTGCCTTGGGGTGTGTGAGGAGAATGGTGTATAAGCATTAAACAGAAGTAGATGCAGAAGGGAGAGAAAAAGAAAAGTGAGCATATGCAGAGCAAAGAGCTTGTTGCAAAAGTCTATATATAGATTGAAAAGAGGAGGGAAAGCCAAAAAGAAGGCTGGCTTGTGAAAAAGGTATGACCTCCTTCTGTTGAAATAATTGATTTACCCAAATTAGGCCTTTTTGTCTACAGGATCTCCAATAAAACGGGTTACCACAAACCAATAAGAATTTATTGTGCCAAATCGTGGACTTAAGAAAAGTGTCATAATCGAAGGGGGTGGAGAATGATATAGACTCTAATAAGTTACATGAATGTTTGAGTACAGGAGTAGATAGAATTTGTGGTCTGCAGGTAATAGAGAAATGTTTCTGAAAAGAACAAGGAGAAAGAAAAGATTGTTCAAGCTCAACCCATAATGGACAGTCCAATGCAGGGTCAGAAAACCACAAAGATGATTGACGCAACAAAAACGCCTTAAGATGCGTGGGAAAATCAGGAAAGTTTACCCCGCCCTCTGATTTTGGATGTGTTACCTTTAATATTGACATAACAGGTTTTTTGTTTTTCCACAGAAATAATGAGAGAATAGAGTTAATCTTTTTAAAAGATTTAAAAGGGCTTTATGCTGGAATGTTAGAGATAGTATATAGTATAATGGGAGCTAACATCATTTTAATAGTGTCCAGATGACCTCACCAAGAGAGGTAAAAGGGATGCCATTTACTAGTTAAAGTGGAAATTTTATGTATACATTTTTCTATACATATGGAGATTGAAGATTTTATAGATTGTGTGAAATATAAGCCTACATATTTTATGTTTTGAGGATTCCTTACAAAGTTTGATATACTAAAATCCAATTTGAAAGTAAACTTGGTCAAAGGTACAATCTCACATTTATCATTATTCAGCTTGTATCCAGAGCCTGATGTGTAAGAAGTTACTTCTTGTACAAACAGAGGGAGAGAAGATTGGGGTTATGAGAGAAATAATAACACTTCCTCTGCACATGCTGCCAGTTTAACATGGTTGTTGTTAAAATGAAATCCATGAATGTCTTGATTTTGACGTATTTTAGATTAAAAAGGTTAAACAGAAATGGGGTAATGGGGAAAGAAGGCAACACTGACAAACACCTCTACCTAAATTAAAATAGGGAGAAGTAAGGCCGTTAGCAAAGATGGCAGCACGTGGACGTGTATAAAGAATAGAGATTAAAAATATAATTTTGGGGTCAAAACCAAACCATTCGAGTGTTTGAAAGATGAAAGACCAATAAACTCGATCAAATGCTTTTTCCGCATCTAGGGCAAATGCTGCGAGAGATTCGGAAATGTGGGAACTTTTTGTTAAGATGTCAAAAAACAAACGGTATTATCAGAAATAAAACAACCCTTTACAAAACCCTACTGTTCCTTACCTAGTAATTTAGGGAGCTATCATTCCAAACGTGGGGCCAGGGCTTTAGATTTTTTTTTTTAGAATCAATATCGACTAAAGAAAAAGGTGAGTAGCTTTTACAATACAGTGGATCCTTCCCTTCCTTTCATTATCTATCATTGCTTCCATCCCTTGTAGTGCATATCAACTCAAGTTAGTTGGGTCTAAATTTCATTGATTTACCAGCAGATGTTTATTCCCTCTTTTCAGACAGCTTTTAACAAGCCTGTCATATGATCAATTATCATCCTGTTCCCTGTAGCTATTCAACAATGTCTCTGAAATGTTCATCATTTGGCATTTTTCACTAATGTACCACCGTCTGATTCAGTCACCTTTAGCAGTTTTTGGTGGATATCCCCCTTCCCGGCGAGGTCTTCCTTTCTCTTTTTTTTTTATTGAGCAGAAACATAGATAAAATGCGGAATTAATACAATCAATTTGACAAATATATATCACTGTATTAAATATTGACTTGAATAAATTGTTTTTCAAGAACTTCCTTCCTTAAAATGTGACATTCTAAATCATCATCTATTTTTGGTGTTAAACCTGAATCGTCAGGTAAGGCTTAGTACAATAAAAATGCCATCATCCACCAACTAGTATGCAAAAAGGTACGAAGTTCCTCTGTATAAAAATGCTGGAGAGAGCACAGGACGTTTAGTGCGTCGATGGAGGCCTCTAGGTGTATGTCTGTGAGGGGAATTCCCCTTGTCGGAACTAGGGCTCTCACACACCCAGCAAGCTAGGTGTCATGCTACATCATTTGAGCCTGCCCCTCGTCAGGTTGGTGCTGCAATACCTGACAGGCACCCAAACCGGGGCTCCTTAACGGGGATCTTTTGTTCCTGCCGGTAGGTGCAGTGGGGGTGAGGGACCTAATGAGTGTAGATGTGAAGTGTGTGGGTTTAAAATAGGTCAGTTAGTCCTAACAAAACATTTATTGGGAAGGTAAACTGCCTAGTATAAAAAGAGTGAGAGGGGCACAGGACTAGTAGCAATGTGTCTAGTTGTGTATGCCCTGCTCTCAAGTGATGGACATGTTTCGTGCGTAGGAGTGTTATAGATCAGGGCACTTCCGCAGGATCAAGTGGAACGCTATCTACACTATAGTGGTATGTAGTAAGTAGAATCTACATACCCAATTCACAGGTTGTTGACCTGTAGCTAAAGCAAAGAGGAAATAGGATGGGTAAATAGTGACTTATGTGAATACAAAATGAGTGAAGGCATACTGTGTCCCTAGCAATCATACCTACATATTAGGGTATTATAGGGGCCAGGCATACTTGTGGGCCAGGGGCATTGGATATAGTCCATGAATCACTCAGTGTGGGAAAGTGAACTACGTAAGGTTACCAATACCAAGTGTTCCTTGTGGTTTAAGAGCTATGCAATTAAAAAGTAAAACAAGGATTGTAGCATAGAGGCCAGTCAGGACAAGGCTGGGACTCACATGTAGAGCAAATAAGAATTACTTGCAACAGTGAGCCGGCGGTATAAAAGGACACCGATTGGGTCCTAGGGAAAAAAATATATTACAATATATTAAAAAGTATTAGGGGAGTACAGCTCAGACCACTGGTACACGGACCACTAGTGAGCGTGTGTCTGAGCCGGACGCCCGCGGGCTAGCTGAGCACTGAAGGGGTGAGGTAGCGGTCCTGGTCAGTCACTAGTGACCTGCAACACCTGGAAGACCCCACCAGTAGTGTGGAGAGGGGCGGGAGACAACCCCCAGCACCACGCGGGTCCCATCGGATCACCGGAACCAAGGACAACCCGCGGGACAAGGGAGGTGAATCGCCTGCCCCTCAGTCAAACAACAAGCGCACGGAGTCACCGCTAGGAGGGTCAGGAGAAAGAGGACGTAATCAGCAGGCATGCACTTACCTCCGATAGTAATCTAGGTAGCCGGAGGGTCACGGGAGTGTGGAGTGACTCACCAGCGTTAAAACGCTCCTCACGTTGGACATACCCTGCAGCCGAAACCGGGATGGTGGCGGGTAGAGGGCAGGAAGTCCCGAAGTAGTGTTCATCCCAATGACGTCAATGTCGTCACTTGGATACCGTTGCTAATGGTGATATCACGTGGGGCAAGCTTGCGCATGATAGGAGGCTGCTTGGATTAAGTGCTAGCAGTCTGTGGATGGATACGGCGGCCATATTAGAATGGGGTAAGCCCTCGTTGTAGGACGCTACTTTGGATAAGGTGCTGGCAGTCTAGTGATAACTGCGGCAGCCATATTAGGGTGTATCAGGAAGTGTACTTCTGAATAGGTACGCTGCTTGTAAGCCAGATAAATAACAGTAGTGAGGGGAATAGGAGTACATTGAGGCCTGTAAATGTGATATATCGTTATGCTGGGTCATACTGGACAGAGGTATTGCATAGGAACAGGCATGATTTGTACATCGTATGTGTACCCCTCCGTTAAATAGAGTATGGTAATGGTGGCGGGTAAAGCTGGCTCTATGTGATCGTATTGCTGGATCATGTATGATCGAGGTACTGCATGTATGTACATCAAATGTGCACCTATCCGTTACCAGACAAGGGACCAATCAATCAATCACATAATTTGTAGAGCGCACTACATACCCGGTAGGGTTTCAAGGCGCTGGGTGGGGGAGGCGGGGGGAGGTGCTGTTACTGGTCGAAGAGCCAGGAGTTGTCTCCTGAAAGTCAGCAGGTCTTCGGTTTGTCGCAGGTCGAGGGGGAGGGTGTTCCAGGTCTTGGCGGCGCGATGGGAGAAGGACCTGCCTCCGGAAGTGGTTCTCCGGATGCGTGGGACCGTGGCCAGGGCGTGGTCAGCAGAGAGGAGATTCCGGTTGGGTACGTAGAAGGAGAGTCGACTGTTGAGATAGGCTGGCCCGGTTTTGTGGAGTGCCTTGTGTGCGTGGATCAGGAGCTTGAAGGAGATTCTTTTGTCGACGGGGAGCCAGTGCAGGTTCCTCAGGTGGGGGGTGATGTGGTCGAGGCGCGGGACGTCGAGGTTCAGGCGTGCGGAGGCATTCTGGATTCTCTGTAGTCTGCTGATGAGCTTGGACGGGGCTCCGGCGTAGAGGGCGTTTCCGTAGTCGAGTCTGCTGCTGACTAGGGCCTGGGTGACTGTATTCCTCGTGTTGGTCGGAATCCATCTGTAGATCTTGCGGAGCATGCAGAGAGTGTTGAAACAGGTGGAGGAGACTGCGTTGACTTGTTTGGTCATGGAGAGTTTCGAGTCGAGGATGACTCCCAGGTTGCGTGCGTGGTCGGCGGGGGCTGGGGGGGACCCCAGTGAAGTGGGCCACCAAGAGTCATCCCATGCGGAGGGGTTGGATCCGAGGATGAGGGTTTCCGTCTAGTCTGTGTTCAGTTTGAGGCGGCTGCCCTCCATCCAGTCGGCGACGGCCTTCATTCCCTGGTGGAGGTTGGATTTGGCGGTGAGGGGGTCCTTTGTGAGGGAGAGGATCAGCTGAGTGTCGTCGGCGTAGGAGATTATGTTGAGGTCATGCTGTCGGGCGATGCGTGCTAGTGGTGCCATGTAGATGTTGAACAGTTTCGGGCTGAGGGAGGATCCTTGAGGGACGCCACAGATGATCTTGGAGGCCTCGGATCGGAACGGGGGGAGGCAGACTCTCTGTGTTCTGCCGGAGACGAAGGAGGTGGTCCAGTCCAGGGCCTTGTTACGGATCCCTGCGTCGTGGAGGCGCGTGCGTAGTGTGAGGTGGCAGACGGTGTCGAAAGCGGCGGAGAGGTCCAGGAGGATGAGGGCCACCGTCTCGCCGTTGTCCAGCAGTATCCTGATGTCGTCTGTGGCGGCGATGAGGGCGGTCTCGGTGCTGTGGTTGCTGCGGAATCCTGATTGGGACGGGTCTAGGATGTTGTTGTCTTCGAGGTGCCGGGTGAGCTGGGTGTTTGCTATCTTCTCGATGACCTTAGCTGGGAACGGAAGCAAGGAGATGAACCTGAAGTTCTTGAGGTCGCTCGGGTCCACCTTGGGTTTCTTCAGTAGGGCGTTGATCTCTGCATGCTTCCAGATCTCAGGGAAGGTGGCAGTCTCGAAGGACAGGTTGATGATTTTGTGCAGGTGAGGAGCGGTGAACTTGCTGGCTTTGTTGAAGATGTGGTGCGGGAGAGGGTCGGATGGGGATCCGGAGTGGATTGTTCTCATGGTCTTGATTGTGTACTCCATGCTCACGTTGGCCCAGGTTGTCAGAGTGTCATGGGCGGTGGGTTGCGGTGGGTTCGGTGTGGTGTGGTCGGCAGGGGTCGTCCGGGGTCTGAAGTTGTCATGGATGTCAGTGATTTTCCGGTGAAAGAAGGTGGCGAGGGAGTCGCACAGGGCTTGCGATGGTGGGATGTCGTTGGCGTTGGAGCTGGGGTTGGAGAGTTCCTTCACAATGGTGAAGAGCTCTTTGCTGTTGTGTGCGTTGTTGTCAAGGCGGTCTGTGAAGGAGGTTCTTTTGGCAGTCCTGATGAGGTGGTGGTGTTTGCGGATGGTGTCTTTGTGGGCAGTGCGGCTGTCTGGCATCTTGTCGTTGTGCCATATGTTTTCCAGTTTCCGGCAGGTGCATTTGGAGTTGAGGAGTTCCGAAGTGAACCAGCTGACTCTTCTGCTGGTGTCTGTGTTGGTGGGGTTTTTCAGTGGAGCGACGGTGTTGGTGCAGTCGTTCATCCAGCGTAAGAGGGTGAGTGCCCCTTCATCTGGGTTGGTTGGGGTCATCGGGGGGTTGAGTGCGAGGTTTGTTTGTAGTTGTTCTTCTTAAGTGATTTTGCTCCAGTGCCGGCGGGGGTTCTGTAGGGTGCGGTGGTGTGTGGGCGGATGCAGTGGTGGTCTGTCCAGGTGAGTTCGGATGCGTGGCTGAAGGTGACGTGGGGGCTTGAAGAAGATGACATCTAGCGTGTGGCCGGCGTTGTGGGTCGGCATCGTGACGAGCTGTTTCAGTCCGAGGTTGGCGAGGTTGTCGAACAGGGTGGAGGAGTTGCTGTCGTGGTTGTTCTCCAGGTGAAAGTTCAGGTCTCTGAGGAGGATGTAGTCGGTGGAGGTCAGCGCGTGTGTGCTGATGAGGTCGGCGATGGAGTCGCAGAATTGAGGTCAGGGTCCTGGAGGTCTGTAGACGAGGGTGCCTCTTAGGGTGGTCTTTGGATTTGTGTGGATCTGGAAGTGCATGTGTTCGGCGGTGCTGAGGGTGTCGTTGGTGTTTGTTGAGATCTTGATGGTGTTTTTGTGGACGATAGCGATGGCGATGACCCTGTTGGTGCGGTCTCTGTGGGTGATCTTGTACCCTTCTGGGATGGCTATGGCGATGTCTGGCGAGGAGGCTTCGTTCATCCAGGTCTCGGTCAGAAACGCGACGTCCGGTGATGTGGTGTCGAGTAGGTCCCAGAGTTCGACGGCATGTTTGTGTGCGGAGGGGGTGTTGATCAGGATGCATCTAAGCTGGTTGGCTTCCGTTGTGGTGGGCGTCTTGGCGCTTTCGTGGCAGGAGAAGCTGCAGTTCCGGCAGGTGAAGAGGCCGTGGGTGTGCCTTGGGGTGGCCTTGCAGCAGGTGTGAGTTCTTCCTGGGTTGAGAGCGATGAGGGTCTTGGCGTCGTAGTGGAGGTGGTTGTCCTGGCAGGTGCGGGGGCCAGGGGTCCTGGTGCTGGGCACCGTCCAGGCGCGGACGGGCTTGCCTTAGGCGCGCCATTGGCGCGCCGGCGGCACGCGCGCTCCGCACGCCCGCCGTATATGGGGAGGTGGGGAGGGAGGAACAGTTGGGAGGCGAGGGACGGGTGTGGCGAATGGGCGTGGAGGGGCGGGCCGCAGGGGAGGAAGCGGCGGGGATGGAGAACGGGGACCGGCGCGGGGCACAGAGGAGCGAAAGGTGTACAAAATGCAAAGGGGCACAGAGCAAGCGGCGATCAGAATACAGAATACAAAATACAAGGGGCACAAAGCAGAGCGGTGAGCGGGGGCAGGGGGCACAGAGAAAAGTGGCGATCAGAATACAAAATACAAAATACAGGGGGCACAAAGCAGACCGGCGAGCGGGGGCAGGGGGCACAGAGCAAAGCGGCGATCAGAATACAAAATACAAAATACAAGGGGCACAAAGCAGAGCGGTGAGCAGGGGCAGTGGGCACAGAGCAAAGCGGCGATCAAAATCCAAAATACAGGGGGCACAAAGCAGAGTGGCGAGTGGGGGCAGGGGGCACAGACAGATGCAGGAACAAAGCAACAGGCAGCAAAAGGAAACAGTGAAAACGAACCTAAAGGCCACCACTGGCCACCAGGGATGAGGCGCAGGTGGAAGCATGCGGGTGGAGGAGGGCCTCGAATTCACCGGCGGCAGCAGCAGCGAACAGCTGCAGCGGCGGGAGAGACCTACCAGAGTCAAGCTGTGTCATAAGAGCGATGGTAATAGGTGGCTGTATATGGTCATATTGGGTATCCACCATTCTTAATATGTGTCACTACCATGCATAGTCAAGAACCTCTACTCACCGAAATGACTAGATTAAATTAATCACAACATCTTACAACATAGTGGCCAACTGCGGACTTACTAATGTAGCGTTTTACTTCATCATGTAGACTGGGTAAGTGTTGCAGGTCACTAGTGACTGACCAGGACCGCTGCCTCACCCCTTCAGTGCTCTGCTAGCCCCTGCTCACTAGTGGTCCGTGTACCAGTAGTCTGAGCTGTACTCCCCTAATACTTTTTAATATATTGTAATATATTTTTTTCCTTATGACCCAATCGGTGTCCTTTTATACCACTGGCTTACTGTTACAAGTAATTCTTATTTGCTCTACAGGTGAGTCCCAGCCTTGTCCTGACTGGGCCATTTCCTCTACGCCACAATCCTTGTTTTACTTTTTATTGCATAGCTCTTAAACCACAACAAACACTTGGTATTGGTGACCTTACGTAGTTCACTTTCCCACACTGAGTGATTCATGGACTACATCCAATGCCCCTGGCCCACCAGTATGTCTGGCCCCTATAATACCCTAATATGTAGGTATGATTACTAGGGACACAGTATGCCTTCACTCATTTTGTATTCACATAAGTCACTTTTTACCCCTCCTATTTTCACTTTGCTTTACCTACAGGTCAACAACCTGTGAATTGGGTATGTAGATTCTACTTACTACTTAACTCTATAGTGTAGATAGCGCTCCACTTGATCCTGAGGAAGTGCCCTGATCTATATTACTCCTACGGCACGAAACATGTTGATCACTTGAGAGCAGGGCATACACAACTAGACACATTGCTACTAGTCCTGTGCCCCTCTCATTCTTTTTATACTAGGCAGTTTACCTTCCCAATAAAAGTTTTGTTAGGAATAACTGACCTATTTTAAACCCACACATTTCACATCTACACTCATTAGGTCCCTCACCCCCACTGCACTTACCGGCAGGAACAAGAGATCCCCGTTAAAGAGCCCCGGTTTGGGTGCCCATCAGGTATTGCAGTGCCGACCTGATGAGGGGCAGGCTCAAATGATGAAGCATGACACCTAGCTTGCTGGGTGTGTGAGAGCCCTAGTTCCGACAAGGGGAATTCCCCTCACAGACATACACCTAGTGGCCTCCATCGACGCACTAAACGTCACGTGTTCTCTCCAGCATTTTTATACAGAGGAACTTCGTTACTTTTTGCATACTAGTCCTTGCTGGGTATGTACGCTGGACCTCGTTAAACTCCCCCCCCCCGGTCCCTCCCTTTGTTAAAAAAAAAAAGAACATATCCACCAACTACAATAAAGTGCAGTGCTTTCGAATCCAATAGAACCCATAAAGTGCATTGCTGATTGTGCCCATTTATTTCCACACAGCAGTATATCTTTTATGGCACCGACTCTCTTAACATAGGCTTCTTTAAATTTGCCTATCCTTAAATTACAACGTGTCAATTCATCATCTGTATACGGTGTTGAACCTTAATCTTTAATTTAATCTTACTAAAGTGTCGCCAAATGCAAATGAGTAAAGTGCAGTGCTTTATAATGCAATAAAAATCCAATTAAAAACCATACAGTGCATTTTTTATACTGATAGAAACTTAGCATTTATATAAAAAAAAATAGAGCTCTATTCAGCACTCTCTTTAATAAGTGTAATAATCCAAAATGTACCAGATGAATTTAACCATCACACGTTTTATATTCAAACACAATTTTTTCTGATTTCAGAGAAGACCAATGATATCTTATTACAAAGTACAAAAAGTCACGGAACTTCCGAAGATTTAGTTTTCAACTTGTTGGTTTATTCTTTTTAGTACTCCCAGCAAGGAAATTCCTTGGTCAAAAATCTGTAGCAGCCCGCTTTATCTCAGGGAGCTCTTGTTCCCTTCCTTAAGTGTCTATGCATGTCATCCAGAAGAGCTGACCAAAGCACCGGGGAAAGCTAGTGTTTTTTTTCTATTTTCTTCCATGTGTGTTTTCATTTGTCTAATTGGACATACACTGATCAAAAATATGTTCAACTATACACCATAGAATAGTAAAATTCATTAGAGCACTTTGCATGCACTCTGCTGACCAGGACTCCAAGTAAAATTAGTTTGACCCGAAGAGTTTCTGCTGGAGGAAAGAGGTCAGCTGTCACCGTTAGCTCCAGGTCCCTGCTTTTCTGGGCCCTCACTTCCACTGAAAGTGTATATTTATATCACAAAAGCAGCCTTTAATAATTTCACAATAAAGCAGATAGCGGCAGGCATACTTGGTACAGTCACGTACTGGAGCTGCCTATGAATGTTGTTCTGGTATTGTTTCAACCACAATCAAAGTGTTCTTTCTGGCACAAAACAAGCCATACAAAGCCACCTTGCGTGGTTGTGTGTGATTTATTAATTACAAAGTAACGAAAGCAGTACATATGCATGTGTTACCTAGAGTTGGGAAGGTGTTACATGGGTGGCGCATGGGCGTGCCCATAAATCTCCCTTGGGCCTAATTTTTGAGGCCCCTTACACTGCCAGAAAGTCACTTTTTGTGACATTCTGTGGCGCAGGAGTCTGCTCCATATTTATGAAACAGCACTAAGCCACTTTTTGGGGATTAATGCTGCTGAGTAAATATTGTTCCCTTTAATGCGTTTTTCTGCGTTAAAAGGGCATGCAATGGGTGTTGCTGGGGGCATTCCCAGCAACGTCCATGGCTTTTTGACACTGCCCCCAATTTATGAGAAATGGTAACTCTGAGGCAATGCCAAAAACGTACACCTCCACAGGGGAGGCGTAAGGGAGGCAATATGAGGAAAAATATCTTTATTTCTCCTTGTTTTTCCGTTGTCTAAGTGTGTTGCATTCTGCAGCACACATAGAAAGGGAAAAAAGACTCTTGTGATTGTTTTTGTGAAGGAAGGTTTCTCTTCCTGCACAAAATTAATCATCCGTGCAACGCAGGCACTCTTGCACCATAGTGCAAGGGTGCCTGCATTGGTGCACAGCAGCCCATTGTGCACCTGCAAAAAGGATAGGAATGCGCCGTTTCTGATAGGTATGGCACATTTCTGCCCTTTTCTTTTGCCTTAGGGATGTGCAGTAGGAAGGCCTGCGGTGCTGCCCTTTGGCAAAACCTCATAAATGAGGCCCATGTATTTTGATGCATCCCCAGGTTTACAAAAACTTATAATCCTGGGAATGCTTGAACAGCCTATGCCCTCCTCAAACAGGTGTAAGGAGGAGAAATATTTGTATTTATCCTTGTTAATTCCTCTTTCTATGCATGCTGCAAAAAAGAGGAATATGCCTCTTTGGATTGTGTCCCTTCCTGCACAAAAAACAATCCCGGCTGCAACGCAGGCACCCTCGAAAAATGGTGCAAGGAAGCCTCCCTTGGTGTTAGGCAGCACACTGTGCACCAGTGCTAAGACACAACAAAAATGTGTCATATCTTTATAGATATGGTGCATTTCTGCTGTCTTCCTTTCACGCAACAGAGCTCAGCAACTTTGCTCGCTGTCTTGTGTTGAGTGAAAAAATTGTAAATCTGCACCCAGGTTTCCGACCCAAGTCCCACAAAAGCTTCTGAGGCACCTGCTTCTCAGCCTGTTGAGAACCAAGGAAGAGGAAATTCGTAACTCAGGACCGTGTGCTGCAGCCAGAAAAACACGACGTGTGTGTGGCATATTGCAGCAACCTTATGGCCTGCCTACAAGAGAAGATCTATTACCTGGCCTCTGATGTTTTCTCATCTGGCCCTGGGGGCGAGGACGCACGAACCCTTGGTATCAAAGTCTCCTGCCCCCTGGGTATTCACAGAATGAGCTTTGGTTTCTATTTCTGGCTTGGTGTTTGCACCGTACTCAGAGTTCTGGATGATTTTCCTCGAGGATGATGTTATTGGTCCTTCCTTTCTTATAGATGTTTTAAGGCTCTAAAACTACTTTTATTTTTACAGTCACTCCGAGACTCTTAAGTCGTCTGCAAATGTGTCGCACTGTTCCAGTCGCTTCCGAAGCTTAACTTTATTTGTAATTTAACACTAGAAAACTGTTTTCTAAGTGTAGAAAAACACATTCAGTGGTCATCTGCATACAACATCCGGTTGTATCCAATGATGAAGCCGCTTTCAGAAGATACCAGTATTCACGTTCACTCTAAAATAAGCCATTGTTTCATTTTCTCTGAGTTTATTATTCAGCGTAAGCTGAAGGTTTTCTGTTCCTGTCCTTTGCATTCAGCTAAACAAGGCGTAGATGTGGCACTTAAGGAAGGCAAGAAAAGCTTGAGAACCTGCCAAACTCCCTTCAAGGTGAACTTGTTGTAAATTGCATTAAGGCAGGAGGCTCAGTCAAAGGCCAAACAGCATTGAGATCACAACATTGATTATACTGAAACCACCAATCAGAATTGGGAAGATGAATGCGTCCACTCTGGAACAATTCCATTAATGCCCCAGTTGAAAGGCCATGTTTCTAACCTTGACAAGGTAAATAAGCACAAGCAATCTGTTATGCAAACTGAGATATTACATTGTATTTCAATATCCTGTCCGTTTTGTATTGCAACGACTGCAGTTTTTCATCTAGGGAACAGTGGGGCCAGAAGTAAGAAGGCATTTTGCGTTTGGAAACCCTGTGATTCGCAAAATGCCTTTTTCAAACGTACACAACCCAGATTCGTAAAATAGATTTTGGGATCCATGCCAAATCGCAATTTGGAAGGGTTGTTAAAGCAGAGTCATCTTAAGGGCTTTGGGGTCCAGGGCAAGACATGTTTTGGGGGCCCATGTGCAGAGCAAATTTGAATTTCTTTTTTCAATTCCCTGCGAATTCAAGATCACATGATGCCAAACAATTGTGACTTATATGTTAAACGTTAACAGGGTCATACAAAAATAGTTAAAATACGTCTTGCCCGAAACACTGAAAATCCTTAAGATGACACGGTATACAAAGACAGAGTCAGTGGCAGCGGAAGGCAGGGAGGGAGAGTGGTTTAGATACAGAAATAGAGATCAAAAAGAAGGAACGTTTGCTTTCCCGGGACCTCTTGGAAGGTGGTGGACCTGGGCAGTTGCCCACTTTGCCCAGGGGTGTTCCTCCCAAGTTATTACTTGGTATTCAATACACCAACAGTTTGCAACTGCATTTCGAGTTGCAAGCCAGGAAATGGTAACTTATTCTCAAAGTGGAATGGGCCCTCTTTGGGGTGTAATGTGCTCAGCCTCAGAGCAGTAGGTTGATAACATGGGTCCCCTTGGGACCCGTTCCTCTTTGGGAATCATGTAGGCAGCCTTGGGGAAGTAGACAGTGGCTTAGGGGACCAATGCTGGCTACTCCTGAAATTTTTCAAAGGAAGATTTTTTTGTTTTTAAACATAGCACAGGTTCCTTTAATGACCAAGGGATGCTAAACAACTGTTTTCCATTGGGAAATGAAAACACAGTGATAATGGTCTGCTCTTACTTTCAGGCCACCATCACTGTGTTTGTTTGAAGCAAGTTACAGGAGATTGCAAATTCTGACTTGCCTAATTAATATGAGCTAGGTAGGTTGTTCTGCGGACCTCTGTGAGTGGTGATTTTGCAATGCAATTCATTAGAACAGCGGTTTTTAATCTGTGGTCCGGGAACCCCTGGAGGGTCTGCAATGCCTACTCAGGGGCCTACTCAGGGGGTCTGCGAGTGGATTGAATAATAAACAATATTAACAAATTAGTGAAATGAATATAGATAAAAAAGCAACAATGACATTTTAAACATTTCTGTAAATGTGAATTGAATTTGAAATTGGAGACAAAAAATGAAGTTGATGTTACTATATTGATTTATTGATTTGTGCGAGTAGTGCAAGTGCATCAAACATAATATAGTATGGGCGATGGGTGTTCTCAATAAAATTAAGAAAAAACTCCAATCTTCCCATCAAAATGTTTTTTTTACACTTGTTTGGTCATTTAAAAAAATAATATTTGGGGTATTTGTCTGATGAAAGCTTGTTTCCAAAGTTTTGTGTTTTGTTTTGTGGATGAAATCATCTAAATTGCTTGAGCAGGGGGGGTCCCAGATTCCAATATTGACTCAGTGGGGGCCCACAGGTTCCAATATCGACCCCTTTGGGGACTCCACATTTCAATAATGATTAAATGGGTTCCACAGGAGTCAAAAGGTTAATAATCACTGCACTAAAACATAGACCACTTCGCAAAATCAGAGTAAAGTGCTGGTTCTTTTTAACTATTCTTGCTCTCTGTGTGCACAAAATCACAATGAGGTCTTTCAGAAACATACCAGAACATTATCCTGAGGGAAAAAAACATGTTTATGTTGTTGGCCATTTATATGCTTGCACAATGACAACTCATTGTTTTATGAGCTTTATGAGTCTGTAACATAAATTTGTGTCTCCACTGATGAGTATCTAGGGCAGTAGTCTTCAAACTTTTCAATGCTGACCATCCCCTTTTGCAAAAAAAGAACACTGCCCCACCCAGAATGACAAATATTTTCACACTTATTCTATACAATTTGGCAGCTCTCAACATATTTAACTATTCAAATATTGCAGTCATCTCTTTTAAAAATGCATTCACATACATAATTGCCAAAATGCTATGGGCAGCCCCTCTTGACACCTACTCCTAGCTAGGACATAGATGACAAAAGATGTTACTGATGGCCCTTTACAAAGTCACTCACAATCACTCCATTTTCTTAAAAAAAAAAAAAAAGTGCAGCACTGCTTGTAGCATGATGCTCCTCTTGGACATGCCTGGTGCACCCACCCACATGAGATCAATTTAATGACCCACCCAATTTGAAGACATATGACCCATGATGAGACTTCCTGTGTCAAGATGATGTCTTCCTAATCAAGCCCTGCAGGCAATGCCCTTAATTTTGTTTATTTGAAAAGTCTGATTTCACTATAAATCCTCCCTGTAATCAACAAATTCACCTACCCATCAAGTATAAAGAGCCATGCAGGTGCTGGAGCGGGTAATACAAAAATGTTGTATACCCACCCCACTTTGCATGTTTATTAATTAGATTAATTAATTAATCATAATCGAATTAATGGATTGAAGTGGAATTAACTAATCAGCCTTATTAATGACTGAAATACACGTGGGATTGCTTTGCATGATTTTATTAATTTGTAAACTAAAATATGTACGCATACTAATCATAGACAATTAGAATATTGCATGATATATGTCGCTTTTGTGATGTATTTGTGATTTGTGCTTTATTCTGTAAGTATAAACCCGCTTGAGTGTTGCTTAATGCTAGATAAATACACACACATATGGGTATTAGTGAGGGAATAACATTTATTTAGTCATTTTTATGTATTAATTATGTTTTGTGTTTCTTTTGCTTAAGTTGACCATTTGGGCCTGTCGTATAATGGCTGCTTTTGGTGCCTAACCCGACGGGTTAAGTGCGCCTGCGCTGACACCAGCTACAGTGGCCTCGTCATGACCCTAACCAGACTGTACCCTTCAAGGTTGCCCTGGGACACAAGCCAGCTTTTCTGAAACAACAGTAATGTGCTTCTAAAAACCGGAACAATCAAGTATAATGACTTCAGAGACTTTATTTTGGTGGGAATCCTGTCAGACGGTTTCAATTGACCAATCAGAACATTTGAAGACCCGTTTTCGATACAATTTGTCAATGATTTTTACTATAAATTATGGTAGAATAGAGAAGATGGTGCGGGTTTGTTTCTGGCCTTTCTCGATTTCCTGACGTTATGCTGACGGAGAGGACGGTGACACTGCAGGACAACTGTTTGCCTGAATCTTTGACGGACTGAATTAATGCCCAAATTCCTGATGAACTGAACTTACTAAATTTAATGGGCATAGATTTGCAAAACTGCCAGATTTGACGTAGAGGATGACATTTAGCCAGAATAGGTAAATATGAATGGCAACTTGATCAAATGAATGATTTAATTTGCAATATTGATATAAAGATTGAAATTGAATATCTACAGAAATGAGTTGGGTTGTTTATTCATTGAAATGTGTTAACGAAAAGATTAATTAGAGAATTAGAAATTGAGCTAAATCAGCAACTAACTGATCCATCCCGATTAATGAGAGGAATACTAAAGGTGAAGTTCAGGGCCTAATAAGTATCAGAAGGTTGTGTAGATTTGTCACTCATTAGGGTAAAGTGGTATTTCCTTCTCATGCCAGCGTTTGGAAGATAATCGCCTCCCACACGGATTAATGGTGAGTGAATGTTGGTGTTATGGGCCCCACCAGCGAATGTATGGATAATGTGTGTATGTGAGATCTTTGGTCTGTGACGGAGGGAGGGATTTTGCACACCACGCTGGAGCAGTTTTTATGGTAGCAAGAGGATGGTTGTTATTGTTTTGGTTTAGTGATTATTGCTTGTACATTGCTTATTGATTTTAGTTATTGATTGGTATTGATTTATGTACTAACACTCTATGTTGAGTTACGTTGAGTTATATGTTGTATGCACGGCTTCTTGGATGTAGAAGGGCAGAGGTAAGCGCTGCTCTCGGGAAAGACGGAATTGTTGTTACCCTGTAGGTACACAGGGGAAACGTGTGACAATTGAAGTTGCACGACGCATTGTCTGGGTTCGATTCGGTAGCATCGTCATGTGTTGCCATTAGAGACATTTATAGTGTGAGAGAAGAGTGTATGAAAGCGAAGGTTACCTGTGAAGTTCTGGTCTTAGGTACCAGGGATCCAACTGGCATTCCGATAACGCTTATCACTGGATAGGTAATAGGTACTCTCTGAGCTTGTTAGAAGGACAAAGGAGAGGTAAGCGCTGCTTTGTTAACGTATGTCATAATTCTGTAGCAGAACAGACTGTTCGCTGTTCTCTGGAAAGACAGGACTCTGTGTGAATGTACTACATTTTCTTGTGTGAACGAGCGTGAATGTAAAGGCATTCGGGTTAATGGCAAAACTCTAGGTTTATTTCTCAGCAGCATTGGGTCTCCAACTTTGTGTTTTAAATACTAGAGAAACAATTAGCTAATGCTTGATAGAAGGGTGAAGTAGAGGGATGTGCTACTTTATCAACGGAAGTAATGATTCCGTAGTAGGGCAGAGGTAAGCGCTGCTCTCGGGAAAGACGGAATTCTCGTGAGAAAGGTCTTTTGCTGTTCTTTGGTTAGCGAAGTGGACAATGGAGATGTTTCTATGTTGTTACTAACAGAAGTGTAGAAATTGAAACAAAAACTTACTGAGCGGATTTGTAAAGGAGGGGTAGACAGGAACAGGAGCAGGAGCTGCAGCAGCGGCTGTTGACGTCAGAACGACCGCGCTGGGATTGGACAGTCGGTCAGAACTGTGAAACGCTCCGGATTGGTGCGTTAGTGTACGCCGCACTAGGAGTGGAGAAATACAGGGTGACGTAGACGCTCCTTATTGGTGCGTTAGTGTGAGTCGCGCTGGGATTTGAGGATTGTGACAGTGACGTAGACACTCTGAATTGGTGCGTTAGTGTGAGTCGCGCTGTGATTGGATAGACTAGCGGTACAGTTGTAAAGAGAGACTAGTGATACGCGAAAGGCGAGAAAATGTATTACAATCCACCAGAAAAAGAGAGAAAAACATGGTTAGGAAGAATCAAGAAGTGGTTTAAGAAGGACAAACCAGTTAAAATTAGGGAAGGACAGTTACTTCCTCCACCGAAAACCCCTGCATCCTTTATGATTGCGAAATATGGGTATCATACTTGTATTTGGTTAGATAACTGGGTGAGATATACGAAGGAAGACGGAGTATTAGCTTTTCCAGAGCATGGTTCATTTAATTTGGCTGTTTTGAGAAACTTGAGAGAGAAAATGATGATTTTAGAACCAAGACCTAGACCGACGCAGTTTGAGGCTTTGACAGAATGGGAAGACTAAATGCATGAACAAGAGAGACAAAGAAATGGTAGAGGATATAGGTACCTGTTTGGAAGACCATACGGACATGAAACGCATAATGATCGAATGAGAAGATGGCGGGATGCGAGTATGACTGAGGGTGTGTTCCCTGTAAGAACTGTAGGAGAGAATGAAGGACAAAAGTGTGTAGAAAAGAGGCATAATGTGGAGTCGAGAGGGAATGGAGCAAATGAGTCCGAGGATGATGTTCTTGATGATATGTTCTATAAAAATCCACCACCGTATCGACCAGAACCAGAAATATTAACTCCAAGTGCCCCAAAGAGAGAAACAATGCGAATTATAAAATCAGAGCCAGAATCTCTAAGTTTGAGTAAAAACAGTGCTACAAGAGAAGTAGAAAAGAGGTCGGAAGGAAAAAGAGATGGAGAAAATTCTGTGGAATTAGCGAAAACAACCCTGGAATTAACTGAGAAAATAAGAGAATTGACCAAGAATCTAGAAGCGGTAACTGTTCCAGTAACAATAGGTCCAGTAATGCCTATTTTTGACAAACAGAAGGACAGTGAGCATTGTTTGACAATCCCTTACAGAAGTAATAAACCAGTAGAACAACCAAGAGTGAGTCAGAATGAGAATCCATGGAGACAGACTATGAGTGTAATGGAACCGAATTTTACAAATAATCCATTTATAGATCAGAATTGATCTATAAATGGACCCTTGAACCTCCTGAGGCGGAAGCCGGGAGTGCTTTGTGCTATATTTTTAAAAACTGTAGATATCTTAACTTGTATTTGCCTACCTGTTGAATCGTGCATCCCGCGCAGCTGGTCTCTCGCTGTAGCGGCCGCAAGCCCTCTCATCCCACCTCGGGACGCCATTCCGGCGAGTGCCGAGGCCACGCCCCTTCACAGAGGCCACGCCCCCCGCCGCCGCGTTAAAAAGGGCTCTGCTCTCAGCGCCTGTTAGACCCTTGAACCTCCTGAGGCCACCCCCCGCCGCCTTCCTTCCTATATAATATGTGTCATTGGCGGTCGCGCAGCGGACGCGTGCAGCGGGCGCGCCGACTGCGCGCCGAAGGAGCGCCAAAGGAAAGCCCGTCTGCGCCCGTCCGCGACCGGCCGAGGCAAGGGGCCATATCTCTTTCCGGACATAATCAAATCCCTTCCCCACCTATTCATTATTCTCGCCATGACCTACTGGCATATACAGGCAATATGGGTAATACCGGAAGGCCTTGTTTTAGAGCGGAACCAGGCCTATCCCAGGGGCCCTTTTCCTGCCACGCTTGCCATTGGTCTAGTATGGGTATTTCTCAATTGGGCAATCATTCAACCCACGCTACCAGTAACATGACTCTTAGTTGTTTATATCTTAATGCTAGATCTTTACCCAAACACGCTTTAGATGGTTGGGACCTACTTACTTCTAAAACTCCAGATCTACTTTTTATTACTGAAACTTGGCTGTCCGACCATAATGCCCCGGATTTAGCCAATGCTCTCCCCGTTAACTATAAAATCATCACACAAGATAGATCTGGTAAGAGAGGAGGAGGAGTGGCAGTGATATTTAAAGAGCAGTTAACTTGCCTAGTGGAACCAACAGTTTCCTATAGTGAACATCAGACCCTATCTTTTAGAGTCCTCCACGAGGGCCTTACCATACTGGTTGGAGCTGTAATATACAACCCCCCAGGACAACAAATCAATCTTGGAGCCAAACTGCTCAATCAACTCCTGTCACTCTGCCTAAAATTCAAGAATTTCCTCATTGTTGGTGATTTTAACATTCACTACGAAATAGCGGAGGCATTGGGAACCTCCCAATTAAAACAGGATATGGAGTTATTAAATCTAAAGCAATGGATTGTAGGCTCCACTCACATAGCTGGCCATACATTGGACCTATTGTTTACCAACATTGAATCAACTCATGTATCTGAGGTTCAGCCTCTATCCTGGTCAGACCATTTTCTTATATCTTTTTTACTTGATGTCCCTTGTAAACCCCAGAAATCCAATAAAGCTCAAAGAATCTCCAAACAAGCATGGAGATTAGTTGAGGAATCGAATTTCGACACACATTTTCAGGAAGTCGATCTCGAATTCTCTATCGACGCTCCCGTATGTATGGACGTCGCTTCCCTTGATGCCGGTATACTACAAACCTTAAATAAAATAGCCCCTATACGGGTAACTAGGAAAAAGGCTCCAACAGAAAAATGGTATACCCCTTATCTTAAAAGTCTTAAAAGGGAATGCCAAAAGCTTGAACATCTCTGGAGGCAATTCAAGGACAAGACAGCCAAACTTAAACTTAAACTTAACTATATCCACAATCGGAAAAAGTATACTCTAGCCATCAAGTACGCTAAGAAAGATCATTTTACTCATCGTATAGAGGAGAACAGTAACTCCACGAAAGAACTATATAAGATAGTGAAAGAACTGAGTAAACCTGCCAGCATCTCTCAAACACTTACTCCTACGGTTGAGGCCTGTAACCGCATTAGTACCTTTTTCTCAGAAAAAATCAAGAAAATTTACTCAAACTTCTCCCCCCGATCTGTTAATATCAATATAGAAAAATCCCCTAACACCATACCAGATTCAGATACCCCAGATATGGGAACTATCCCCTGTCTAGCAGATTTTGAACCACTCTCAGGGGAAGATGTTTTAACAGCAATGCAATCAGTTAAATCGGGCTCTCCTTTGGATCCCTGCCCTCATTTTGTGTTCTCCAAGATTGCACTCACACTTTGCCCTTTGGTCACTCAACTTTTTAATAAATCTCTCAAAACTGCCATATTTCCCAATGTCTGGAAGCATGCAGCTGTGATCCCTCTCCTGAAGAAATTGGGTTCTGATATTGCCAACCCTGAGAACTATAGACCCATTTCTCAGCTCCCATATCTTTCTAAGGTTCTAGAAAAATTGGTCAATGCCCAACTGACCAAATACTTAGAGACTAATTCCCTCCTGGATCCTACCCAGACAGGCTTCAGAGCCAACAACAGCACTGAGGCCACGTTGCTGGCAGTTTCGGACAGTATTAGGTCCTCCATAGATCAAGGAGGATCAGTGGCACTAATACTGCTCGACCTGTCAGCAGCATTTGATACGGTCTCCCATCAATGTCTGTTGAACATACTCCGCCACAAGGGAGTACAGTCCAATGCATTGAATTGGCTGCATTCCTTCTTGAGTAACCGCACCCAGACACATGGGCCAATCTCATTCCAGCTCTACCTCCATTGACTGCGGGGTCCCCCAGGGCGCATCGCTGAGCCCCACCCTTTTCAATGTTTATATGTCATCCTTGGCTGACATTGGAAGGAAGTGGGGCATCGGCATGTGCTCATATGCGGACGACACGCAGTTAATGGTGGCCCTAAATGAAAAATCTGAAATTATTGAAACTAAACTACAAGGCTGCCTGGCGGAAATGGCTCAATGGATGCACTCTCACTGCCTGAAGCTAAATGCTGGAAAATCGGAGATCCTCTTATTTGGGGGTGCCAAGCGAATCTGGGATGCCACGTGGTGGCCTCCCACGTTGGGCTTGGCCCCCACCCCCAAACAACACGCCAGGAATTTGGGAATTATCATGGATGATGAGCTATCCATGAAATATCATGTACGATCCCTCTGTGGCAAGGGTTTCGCTATCTTGAAACTCCTAGTGGGGCTATTCCCTTGGATACCGCTGAACTGCAGACGCTCAGTTACTCAAGCCTTACTGGTCAGTCGTCTTGATTACGGGAATGCACTATTTGTAGGAATGAATGAACATCTTTTTTCTCGCCTACAGGTACTGCAAAATGCAGCCGCCAAATTGATTTGCGATAAAGGCAAGTTAGACTCGGCATCTGAATGCCTGAAAACTCTTCACTGGCTTCCTGTGCACCAGAGGGCCGCATTCAAACTTCTCTGTCATGCCCACAGAGCCCTGCACAGGACAGGTCCCATCATGCTCCAGGACAAAATGGAATTCTACGTCCCTACCAGGAACCTACGTTCCACTCAATCAGCATTAGCAAGGACGAAACGTGTATATAAAGCTAGAACTGGCGGCCGCTCCTTTTCTTACCTAGCGGCCAAGAGATGGAACGAGCTTCCAGATGATCTCAGACATACCACTAATTACCTTCTGTTCCGTAAAAAGTTGAAAACGCACCTTTTCCCCTCTTCTCACTAATGTCCTTCTGTTATAGCTATTAGCTGTGTTCATCTGGTTTAAGCGCCGTGATATCCCTCGGGATGAGTGATGCGCTCTACAAATACCATAAATAAATAAAAAATAAATAAAATTGTGCAGAGAGACGTATGACAATGATAGAGACAGTGTCAGAAACACAAAAAGATTTTGGACACGGAAGTGTAGAAAAACCAGTAGGACCATCGACAGAAGAGTTAAGTGAATGGTTAAGAAGCTTGCAGAGGAAAGACAAAGAATCCCAATCAATTGATGTGGCCAAGATACGAACGGTATTGGAAGAATTAATAGTAGGGACTATCCCAACAGAAAAATTGAAAACCTATCAGGATGAAGAATTATTATTTTTGTGTAAAAGTGTGACCTGGAGAGCAAAAAACTTACATGAAAGGTTAGAAGAAGTAGCAAATGAGATGGGCATTGATATTGAAAAAGTAAAAGCCTTACAGAAACCATATCAAGTAGATTTCACTGAAAAGGACATTGAGAATATGAACACCACAGGACGTATAAGTCAAATTAAGGACATAATCATTTTGCTGAGAAAATGGGGAGACGTGGATAAATGGAGAAGCAGGTGGTATAGGAAACGCGATGATGCCTCAGATAAGACATTTTCAGCATTTCCTGTAGGAGAAAAGGAGAAGGTAGTGACAGAATGCCCTATGAGAGAGATTCCAGGAGGAGGATATGTACATGTCCCGTGGACAAGACAGGATATTTTGTCTTTTACGAATGATTTCCCTCGAGTGCGTGAGAAGCCCGTCGAGTGGTACAGGCAGGTGGACAGATTTGTGACATTGTCTAAAGTATTATGGATTGATTTGAATAGTCTGTTTGACATAATTGTACCAGCAGATCTATGGACAGAGTGCAAATTTATGATTAATTGGCCAACCCAGGAATATTTCCTAGGGACCCTAAAACAGGAGCTCCAGATCCCGAGGTAATGAAGAAATATGAGCAGGTTATGGTATTTTTGAAAAACAAAGTGCCCCCTAGAGAGACAGATTGGGTAAAGATTGATCGAACACATCAGGAAAGTAAAGAGTCAGTACATGCATACTATGAGAGGCTAATACTAGCTTTCAAGCAGTTTAGCGGAGATGAGAATCTGAGTGAAAAGGATTTGAGTCATTTTGTGTAAAGATTCGTATATGGTTTACGTCCAGAAATTGGTGAGATGATTAAACAGCATACGGTAGATTGGCAAAACAAGAAAATAGATGAAGTACTGAGACATGCTAAATACTTCAGTGAGGAAATTGAAGAAAAACAGCGGAAGCTAAAAGAGAAGGCAATATGGGCACAGGTAAAGGTAGCGGAGAGACAAGAAGCACAATTAGTGGAACAAGCAGGGTCAAAGCCGAAATTTAATACTGGGTAGTATAAAGGGAATATTGAAGAAGCTAAAAAGAAATTTCCGTGTCATAATTGCAGCAGGATAGGGCATTGGAAATCCAAGTGTAAGTTTCCCCCGAGTACTAACAATGAAAATTCATCATTGAACCCACAGGTGCAGCATGAGGTGAGTGGTAAACAGCAGCAAGTTGTTCCCCCACAGAATCAGGTGCCAAAACCGCCTTTTCCACAGAGCAGAAACACACAGAAGTATAGTAGTGAATCGGGATTCTACAATGAAGAACAGGTAAATAAGCTGCCACGCGCTAGCGCTGTCTCGCAGTATTGGCTGCAACACGATGAGAGTGACTCAGAAGAGAGCTATTGACGGTGCCGAAGGGAGGAAGGAGAGTGCGTACTTGGCACAACTCTAGAAGTAGACCAGACAGGACCTTTTGTAGATGGGAAGGTTAATGATGAAAATATTACTTTCCTAGTGGATACTGGTGCTACTCGATCAACTGTTAGATCAGCTGATGTTAAGAATCTTCCTCTCTCGAATGAAACGATCCAAGTAGTTGGTGTGTCCAACAGACAGATTAAAACATATCTTACAGACCCCGTGAAAGTTAGCATTGGGAAATTTTCAGAAATGCACCGCTTTGTGGTGTGTGACACCAGTCCTGTGAATTTATTAGGTAGGGACCTGTTGTGCAAAATGAATTGCACTATATTTTGTACTCCGGATGGAATAGCTTTTGAAACACCGGATGATGATGTATTGTACAATATGACTATAGCTAACAGAGAAAATGAAGTTACTAAAACATATGCTGTATTCAACCCTGATGAATTACCTAAAGAATTGAGACAATCTGTAAAAGCAGAAGTTTGGGATTTCACTGGAGGAAATGTAGGACTAATGAGAAATGTAGATCCAATTAAAATAACAGTAAAGGAAGGAGTAACATATCCAAATGTTCCGCAATACAAATTGACACCTGAAATAATTGAAGGTGTAACTCCTGTAATAGAGAAAATGATCAGGCAAGGAATTTTGAGAGAAATAATGAGTAGTCCATGTAATTCACCGATAATGGGACTGAAAAAGCCTAATGGGAAATTCAGGATAGTGCAAGATCTGAGAAAGGTGAATAAAATTGTGGTATCATGTTGTCCCATTGTACCAAATCCATCAGTGATTTTATATCAGATTCCCCATGATGCAGAATGGTATACAGTGATTGATCTGTGTCATGCTTTATTTTCCATCCCATTGCACCAAGACAGTCAGCAAATTTTTGCATTTCGTTTTGGTGAGCGTATTTTGCCATGGTGCCGAATCCCACAGGGGTATACAAAAAGCCCCTCAATATTCAATCAGCTATTAAAGAAGTCTTTGGAGAGTCTAGAAATGCCCTAAAGCTCTGTATTAGTCCAATACATTGACGACCTTTTGGTGGTGTCAAAAATACGTGAAGCTTGTGAGGTAGATACAATAGCCTAGCTGAATCATTTGGCAGATGGAGGACTTAAAGTGTCACCAGCGAAACTACAGTTTTGCAAGAAGGAAGTACAGTATTTGGGACCTAACATTGAGAAAGGACTAAGGAAAATAACCATAGACAGAATCAGAATAATAAAAGGAATGAGAGCTCCCATGACTCAAAGAGAAGTGAGAATGTTTTTGGGAATGGTTGGATACTGTCGTCAGTGGATCAGCAACTTCTCCTTGATCGCAAAACCTTTGGTGCGATTAAAGAGAAGTGATGTGAAAGATCCCATCGAATTGAACAAAGAGGAATTGGCAGCGTTTAGACAATTGAGAGATGGTTTGTTTAAAGCACCTGCATTGGGTATGCCTGACTATGAGAAAGAATTTGAAGTGTATTGCAGTGAGAGAAATGGATGTGCACTTTCTGTGTTGATCCAGAAGCATGGAAAACTGAGAAGACCGATTTCATATTTTTCATCGATGCTTGATCCAGTAGCTGTAGCTTTACCTGGATGTTTGAATGCGGTGGCTGCAACATGTCGAAGTTTGGAGCAGAGTGAAGGAATTGTGATGGGATATCCATTGAAAGTGTTTGTACCTCATGATGTAGCGATTCTGTTAACAAGGAGTCGTACTCAGTATATGACACACAGTCGGCTGACTAAGTATGAGAAGGTCATATTAGGTGCAACTAATGTGAGTCTTGCAAGGTGCTTGAATGTGAATCCTGCAACCTTGTTGCCTGATGCTGAGATTGTGGAAGTAAGAGATGAAGTAGATCATGATTGTTTGGATGTACTTGATTTTTGTACAAAACCACGACCAGATATAAAAGATGTACCTTTGCCAGAAAGTGATTTTGTGATGTTCGTTGATGGGTCATGTTTGAGAACAGATGAAGGAGTGCTGAGTGCAGCGTATGCAGTATGCACAGTCGCAGCAGTAACAGAAGCGACCTATCTGAAAGGAGTGAAATCGGCCCAAGTAGCAGAACTTGTGGCTTTGACTAGAGCATGCAAGATTGGGACGAGTGTGAGAGTGACTGTGATAACTGACAGCCAGTATGGCTTTGGAGTGGTCCATGACTTTGGCCAACTATGGCTACAAAGAGGTTTCCTGACCTCAAGTGCAGTCCAATGCAGAAGTGGTTGGAAAGTTGCTTGAGGCGATACAGCTGCCTAGACAACTGGCTGTTGTAAAATGTGCTGCTCATAGTCAGGGTGGTGATTATATCGCCACAGGAAACAGGTACGCCAATGACATGGCACAGGTTTGTGCACGAAATCAGAATTCGGTCAATCGGGCTAAGGAAAAAGAAATGTCTTCTTGCTCATTGATGTTTACTAACATTGTGGGGACTTGGGAAGAGGTAAGACAGTTGCAAGAACAGGCAGGAGATGAGGAAATGAGACAGTGGGTAAAAGCAGGATGTGCCCCAAGGGAAAAGGATCGTGTGTGGGTCTATCGAGATGGAAGACCAGTTATGCCTGATAGCATGATGTCTACCATGGCACGGATGTATCACGGCCAGGGACATATAGGGAGAGATGCCATGATCAGGTCATTTAAGCAGACCTGGTACAATGCAAAATTCAGACTTGTAGCAGAAAGTCTTTGTCAAAGGTGCCTAATATGTCAGCAATACAATCCTGGAAGGAAGACAGTAGTGAGTCTGGGAACAATAGGTCGGGAAGGAGGGCCTTTCACCAGAATGCAAGTAGATTTCATTGAGATGCCTCCCTGTACCAGACTGAGGTATGTTTTGGTTGTGGTCTGCCTATTCTCTAGGTGGGTGGAAGCATTTCCAACAAGGAGAAATAATGGGATGACAGTGGCCAAGCTACTGTTAAGAGAGTTCATCCCTAGGTTCGGGTTCCCAGTGACAATTGAGTCAGACCGAGGAGGACATTTCAATAATGAGATTGTAGGATTAATTTGTGAGGCTTGAATGTACAACAAAAACTACATTGTGCCTACCGACCAGAGGCTTTTGGTGTGGTTGAACAGATGAATGGTATTATCAAAAATAGAATAGGGAAAATGTGTTTGGCCACAGGTATGAAATGGCCTGATGTCTTGCCTCTGGTACTCATGACAATTAGGTCAATTCCAGACAGAACTACAGGATTGAGTCCTCATGAAATAATCATGGGACGTGCGATGAGGCATGTGTTTATACCAGTCAACATGCTGATGACTATAACTGATGACATGGTGTTGGAATACTGTAAAGGCCTGGCTGACGCAGTTCATTCTGTGTTTCATCAGGTTGGAGCAGATGCCACCACACTTGAAAAGAAGCCAGCCCATGATCTGAGCCCAGGTGACTGGGTAAGGATAAAGGTCCACAGAAGAAGAAATTGTTTGGTTCCAAGGTGGGGAAAACCACGACAAGTCATTCTGACCACGACAACAGCTGTGAAGTGTGCTGGACTGAAAAACTGGATCCATGCAAGTCATACATTGAGAATTCCGAATCCGGTGGACAGCACAGGAAAATAATATTTTGATGAATCAGAATCAAGTACTGAGTCAGATGACGAAGGGTCAAAGAAACGAGAAAACTCTGAAAGTGGGGAAACAGAACCAAGTCTAGCTTTGGTCCCCAGAAGTAACTCTCTGAGAAGAAGATTGCAGATTTCTGAATCCAACGATTCTAGAAACGAGCAAGAAGCGCAGGGTTCTAAAAATGAACACAGAAAGAAAAGAGGAAAGAGTACTGAAGAAACAACAAGAGAAATTTGTGGAAAGGAAGTACCAGATGAGAGACTGAGAGAAATTCCACCTGAAAAAACAAATTTAAGTGAACAAGGGACAGAAACAGAGAGAGAGGTACAGATTTCTGCGGAAGACCCCCGAGGAGGTGTAGGGAACTGCAACATCCAGTTAGGTGAAGGGACAAGTAGTCAGCAGCAAGATTGCGTGTCGGAGATCCGAGGAGGGACAGAAGTAGGGAAAACAAAACAAGCGGTGGAAGAAGAAGTTGTTGAAAAGACAAAGCAAGTTGGGACAGAGTCTGAAGAGAGTGAAAATGAAATACCTGAAGGTCGAGTTCTAAGAAAGAGAGCTTGGAGGAATGAAAAGAATGACAAAGGGAGTAAAGTAAAAAGAGTTGCAAGAGATGACGCTTGGCCCAATAAAATAAGGAAATTGAGATATCGACTGACACGAGTGAATTCACCAAGAGCTGAACAGGTGAATGAAGTGACAAGTCAAGAGAAATCAAAAGAAGACGAAATAACTGAGGATAAAGAGAGTAAAAGAACAAGGAAACCTAAC
The DNA here is from genome assembly GCF_964204655.1 of Triturus cristatus. Lineage (NCBI taxonomy): Eukaryota > Metazoa > Chordata > Amphibia > Caudata > Salamandridae > Triturus > Triturus cristatus. The sequence goes on along the minus strand of NC_140593.1, from coordinate 577,515,191 downwards.
CAGAAGTATAAGTCACCGGAATGGACGTACGTGGCTCTGACTGAAAAGGGAGAAGAGGCAGATAGTCAAGGAAATCCAGAGGAGGCTGTACTGAAAGTGGTTGAAGATGAAGTAGAATCGGAAATCCTGAGAGTTCTCTTGTCTGACATTGGAGAAGAAGAAACGGAAGTTCAGGAAATTCTGTATTTGGATAACGAGAGGAAAGTGAAGTATGATGAGATGCCAAACTGAATAAACCAAGAAAACTGTTGATGAAGAAAACAAGAAATTAAATAAGGGGATAGAAGCTGGTAGAACCAAATAGGTGTTAGAGCCTTAGGTTAGAAAACTAGCTGTGAAGTGAAGAGGCTAAGTCAAAAGACACAGTCCATTTTAACAAAGATGGCTAACATAGATAGTAGCAAAGGTAGATGTACATTCATGAAAAGATGGTGTAAAATGTGTTGTTGTTGTACAGGATTATTAATGTTTTTATGGAGCATCCTTGCTCTTGTCATTTCTTTTAAGGTCACTATAGATACGTTAGAGGGACATAGTGAGAACAAAACTAATACAGGGAAAATTCCAAAGGTAGTTCCAACTAGAATAGATAATAATTAGTTGCATAAAGGCACGTCAATAACAGATTTTTCTAATAATGTGTTTTCAAAATTATTGTATGAATATGTAAAGACAATGGACGTATGGGACTGCTACGTATGTATGCAGTTACCTGCATCTGTTTCTGAAGGAGTTACTTATCATCACCTCCCGGCAACGTATGGAATAACATGTAGTGTAATAGCTAGGTGAATTTTTCTTAGTAACTAAAGAACTAACATTAGAGTATATTTTTAGAAACAATTTGACATGCAGTTTGAAGAAGGAGGAAAAGACATTCTTAGACGTGGTTGAAGAAAGGAGATTGAAAATGCAAAGAAAAGCAGCAGAAGGGAAAGTGGAGAAAACAGTCTGGGATATAGAAAAAGAAAAACATTTGAAAGGAGAAGCTAGTCCAACTATAGCTTTAGATTGGCCTCAGAAAGGGAAACTTTGCATCCGAAGGAATCAAACTGTGTATGATAATTATTTCCTAGGTAATAGTGAGTGCCATGATACGTATCGAATCATGGGTGGATGGGGATTTAAAGGTGGTAAAGATCCAGTCTTTCCTGGATTATATTTTATTTGTGGGAACAGGGCATATTATCGTTTGCCAGACCATTGGTATGGCACATGTTACGTAGGCCTGGTCTTTCCAAAAAATTTTCATATGGAGGAGAAGATGGTGTACATAGTTTAAGTAATCATTTAGCGCGGAGTAAAAGAGAATCCTGGGCAGAAATTGTAGGTGACATTTTTGAAGCATTGATACCAGCAGTGGGAATAACTCTGAATGCAAACAATATTAGAAAATTATCAACAGTAGTGTATCGCTTGTCAACAAGCACCGCTGGAGGATTTTTATTGGTAAACACTGAAATGGTTACCATGCGTGCTATGGTAATGCAAAATCGACTTGCCCTTGATATATTATTGGCAAAAGAGGGTGGAGTCTGTGGAATGCTGAAGGTTCAACATTGTTGTACTTACATTCCTGACGAAAGCAAAGATCTGAAAATTTATATTAAGAATATTACTGAATTGCATGATGAAATAGTACCACTGGAGGTTGAAGGTGTTCGGGAAAAAATTGGAAAGAAAATAGCTGCTATTAAAAATTTCTTAGTGAAGCTTGGTAGTACATTTGTAGGCAAAATATTGTTTTCATTAACATGTGTAATTTGCATAATTTTAGTGATAAGATTAGGCTGTATTTGTTGTAAGAATAATAAAAACAAGAAAAGAGTAAAAAGTGAAAAATCAAAAAGAAAAGATAAGAAACAAGAAAGAGAAATTGAGGAGATAGAATTGGAGGAGTGGAAGGAGAGTATGTACGAATCAGCAAAAAGAGAAGACGTAGGTGAAACGGAATTATGATTAAGAGCAAGAAAACATTTTAAAGATTCCGTAAAACAGAACAACATTTTTGGGTGGTATGGTGATAAAATCACCAAAGGGGGGATTGCTGGAGCGGGTAATACAAAATTTTTGTATACCCACCCCACTTTGCATGTTTATTAATTAGATTAATTAATTAATCATAATCAAATTAATGGATTGAAGTGGAATTAACTAATCAGCCTTATTACCCCCTTCTGTGCCCATGACGAGATGGTCTCGTCATGGAGCACAGTCGCGCTGTGCCCATGACGAGACCATCTCGTCATGGGACCCACCCTTGGGGGAAGCGCTGGCGCTCCCCCGGTGATTGGCCGATCTTTTTTTTTTTACTCGGGAGGCAGGGGAAGACCTTCCCCTGCCTCCCCCCGCCCCCCGCCCGCGCCATCAATGACGTCAGCGCGCGAGGCACGCTGACATCATCGGAGGCTTCCCCTATGCTCTCCGAGGCGCAGGAAGCCATTTGCTTCCTGCGCGTCGGAGAGTAAAGGTCAGTTTTGGGGCTGGGGAGGGGGGCTATATTACGATCGGTGGGTGCTGCTAGCGTAGGCAGGTGAGGGGTGAAATGGAATAAGACAGAGGGGTTGCAAAGTGCCCTGATTTTTTGTTTTTGGATAGAAATTCACCAGCATCACAGAGTTTGCCAGTGAAGTGCTACTTTTGTTTACTCGTCTAACGTTGAAGAGCATTGTTGTTCCCAGGGGGGGCGAAATAAAGTGAGACAGAGGGGTTGCAAAGTGGCCAGATTGATTTTATTTGCTTCTAAGTACACCAGCATCAGAGTTTGCCAGTGAAGTGCTACTTTCGTTTACTCATCTAACTTTGAACAGCATTGTTGTTCCCAGGGGGGGGCGAAATAAAGTAAGACAGAGGGGTTGCAAAGTGGCCAGATTGATTTTATTTGCTTCCAAGTACACCAGCATCAGAGTTTGCCAGTGAAGTGCTACTTTCGTTTTCTCGTCTTCCTTTGAACAGTATTGTTGTTCCCAGGGGGGGCGAAATAAAGTAAGGCAGAGGGGTTGCAAAGTGGCCAGATTGATTTTATTTGCATCCAAGTACACCAGCATCAGAGTTTGCCAGTGAAGTGCTACTTTCATTTTCTCGTCTAACTTTGAACAGCATTGTTGTTCCCAGGAGGGACGAAATAAAGTAAGACAGAGGGGTTGCAAAGTGGCCAGATTGATTTTATTTGCATCCAAGTACACCAGCATCAGAGTTTGCCAGTGAAGTGCTACTTTCGTTTTCTCGTCTTCCTTTGAATAGTATTGTTGTTCCCAGGGGGGGCGAAATAAAGTAAGACAGAGGGGTTGCAAAGTAGCCATATTGATTTTATTTGCATCCAGGTACACCAGCATCAGAGTTTGCCAGTGAAGTGCTACTTTCGTTTTCTCGTCTAACTTTGAACAGCATTGTTGTACCAAGGGGGGGGTGAAATAAAGTAAGACAGAGGGGTTGCAAAGTGGCCAGACTGATTTTATTTGCATCCAAGTATACCAGCATCAGAGTTTGCCAGTGAAGTGCTACTTTCGTTTTCTCGTCTTCCTTTGAACAGCATTGTTGTTTCCAGGGGGGGCGAAATAAAGTAAGACAGAGGGTTTGCAAAGTGGCCAGATTGATTTTATTTGCATCCAAGTACACCAGCATCAGAGTTTGCCAGTGAAGTGCTACTTTCGTTTTCTCGTCTTCCTTTGAACAGTATTGTTGATCCCAGGGGGGGCGAAATAAAGTAAGACAGAGGGGTTGCAAAGTGTCCAGATTGATTTTATTTGCATCCAAGTACACCAGCATCAGAGTTTGCCAGTGAAGTGCTACTTTTGTTTTCTCGTCTTCCTTTCAACAGTATTGTTGTTCCCAGGGGGGGCGAAATAAAGTAAGACAGAGGGGTTGCAAAGGGGCCAGATTGATTTTATTTGCATCCAAGTACACCAGCATCAGAGTTTGCCAGTGAAGTGCTACTTTCATTTTCTCGTCTTCCTTTGAACAGTATTGTTGTTCCCAGGGGGTTGAAATAAAGTAAGACAGAGGGGTTGCAAAGTGGCCAGATTGATTTTATTTGCATCCAAGTACACCAGCATCAGAGTTTGCCAGTGAAGTGCTACTTTTGTTTTCTCGTCTTCCTTTGAACAGTATTGTTGTTCCCAGGGGGGGCGTAATAAAGTAAGACAGAGGGGTTGCAAAGTGGCCAGATTGATTTTATTTGCATCCAAGTACACCAGCATCAGAGTTTGCCAGTGAAGTGCTACTTTTGTTTTCTCGTCTTCCTTTGAACAGTATTGTTGTTCCCAGGGGGGGGCGAAATAAAGTAAGACAGAGGGGTTGCAAAGTGGCCAGATTGATTTTATTTGCATCCAAGTACACCAGCATCAGAGTTTGCCAGTGAAGTGCTACTTTTGTTTTCTCGTCTAACTTTGAACAGCATTGTTGTTCCCAGGGGGGGGGGGGCGAAATAAAGTAAGACAGAGGGGTTGCAAAGTGGCCAGATTGATTTTATTTGCATCCAAGTACACCAGCATCAGAGTTTGCCAGTGAAGTGCTACTTTTGTTTTCTCGTCTTCCTTTGAACAGTATTGTTGTTCCCAGGGGGGGCGTAATAAAGTAAGACAGAGGGGTTGCAAAGTGGCCAGATTGATTTTATTTGCATCCAAGTACACCAGCATCAGAGTTTGCCAGTGAAGTGCTACTTTTGTTTTCTCGTCTTCCTTTTAACAGTATTGTTGTTGCCAGGGGGGGTGAAATAAAGTAAGACAGAGGGGTTGCAAAGTGTCCAGATTGATTTTATTTGCACCCAAGTACACCAGCATCAGAGTTTGCCAGTGAAGTGCTACTTTTGTTTTCTCGTCTTCCTTTGAACAGTATTGTTGTTCCCAGGGGGGGCGAAATAAAGTAAGACAGAGGGGTTGCAAAGTGGCCAGATTGATTTTATTTGCATCCAAGTACACCAGCATCAGAGTTTGCCAGTGAAGTGCTACTTTTGTTTTCTCGTCTAACTTTGAACAGCATTGTTGTTCCCAGGGGGGGCGAAATAAAGTAAGACAGAGGGGTTGCAAAGTGGCCAGATTGTTTTTATTTGCATCCAACTACACCAGCATCAGAGTTTGCCAGTGAAGTGCTACTTTCGTTTTCTCGTCTAACTTTGAACAGCATTGTTGTTCCCAGGGGGGGCGAAATAAAGTAAGACAGAGGGGTTGCAAAGTGGCCAGATTGATTTTATTCGCATCCAAGTACACCAGCATCAGAGTTTGCCAGTGTAGTGCTACTTTGGTTTTCTCGTCTTCCTTTGAACAGCATTGTTGTTTCCAGGGTGGGAGAGTGTACCATTTCTGGAGGTACTGCAATACCTGGTTGATGGGTGAATTGGAAAACACAATGTGCACCATGGTTCTGTGTTTATGGATGTGGTCTACCATACTGCTTATGTTTTGTAAGGATGTAAGCAATGGACAGTGAAACGGTTCCCTTCAGGGCCCTCTAGTCATGTCCATAACTTTTCAGGTGAAACCACTCGCTGATTTCTGAATAGTTAGTGAGAGATCGTTTAGGTAACCATGTTGTTTCTGCTTACATTTCACATGCTTTGCATTCCCTAGGAGTGTTTTTTTTTAATTTTAGGCAGCGTATTACTCTTATCAAGTGCATAATTTGAATTGAGCCACATCCAAGTGTTTATAGCGGGCACAATTAGGTTATAGCTGAAGGCAGTGCGAGTTTCTCTCAGTGGGCAAGTATGGCGTTCAGTGGGGATGTGGCACTATGGCCGGAGCTGTTGAATTTGGAAATGGGGAACCGGGTTCAGCATTCATGACCAGTCCACCACACCACTGTACTGAGGGAGCACATTCCCATGCTAGACCGTAGAAGGCCCCACTAGACCTTAGAAGGCTTGATGTCTTAGCACAAGCAGGTTTACTGTAGTGGTGTCAACTTACAAAAGAGTACAAAGTACAAGTAGAGGTATAAAAGTGCAATAAATGGCAGACACGCAAAACTCAGGGACACACTGGGTAGGCACTTCTACGGGCATGGAGAACAGAATTTCCTATAATGTAGAGACTTCCTTCACACAATAGAGAGGGTGTGAATTAAGTTTGGAAGTGTATTTGCAGGAGGAGAACTTTGAGGTTAGTTTTGAAGGACTGGGAAGAGGGAGGGGGTGGTCCGGAGCTGAGGCTCAGTTCCAGATTCTCGCCGCGTTGCTTGTAAAGGATTGGGCCATCGATCTTTCCTTTTTGAAAGTGGGAGGTTCAAGCAATACATTTTGCGCAGTACGTGATGGTCTAGAGCATTATATGCATATGTTACAATAAAGTTTTTTTTCTTCTTTTTATTCTAGTCTAAAGCTTTTCGACGGTGGCTGTTCTGCAGATTTGTGTAGTTGCATTGTGTTGGTAAGACATTTTTTGTTGTTGTATTTACACCAAATTAGTAATAATATAATGTCTGAATGAATTTTTTTGTAAGTGATGTCATAATGGCGGCATATTTAGTTAGTGGTTTGAGCATGAAATTCTTTGCGATGTGTTTTGCATAGTCTTATGTGTAATTGCTTTTCTCTTTCTTTTTTAGTGGGATATTGTTGATCCATACTGTGTCTGTACAGAGTTGGTGGTGGTGAGTAGTTTAGCTGCCTCTGGCAAGTGAGTGGTATTGTTTTGGAGTATATTTGAGTTTTTGATAAAGGTGCTTTTTGTTTATTACTTATTTTACAAAGAGTTTGTTGTTGTTGACTTGTTTGACAAGTTACCTTTATTAGTAAGCAATATGGCTAGCCGTAGAATGACTGCTCAACAGGTGGTCGGTATGCTTCTTGAATCTTCCTCTGAGCATGATTATGAGACTGACAGTGCGTCTGAGGGAGAGGAGGGAGGGGAAGATTCTGGCAGTGAGTTTTCACTCAACATGGAATCATCGGATGATGAAGGTACTCTCAGTGCAGATGAAGGTACTCTTGGTGTGGATGAAGCAACTCTCAGTGCGGATGAAGTGCCTGTCTTAGAGGAGGAAACTGCTGTGCCGATGGTTCAAGAGGCATCTGGATTGCAGTCTGAGGCTGCTAGGCTTCCTACTGGAAGTGCTGGACTTTGGGTTGATCCAAACATGGTGCAGCCGGTGTTGCCTGCCTTTAGCGGTGATGCAGGGTGTACAGTGAATTGTGAAAACTTTTTGCCTATACAGTTTTTTCAGTTGTTTATGGATGATGTATTTTTGGGTGAGATTGTTGAGCAGACGAATTTGTATGCTGAACAGTTTTTGAGGAACAACAGCGACAAACTTAGGCCCCAGTCTAGAGCTACCCGGTGGACTCCCACATATCTGGAAGAGATTAAGAAGTTTTTGGGTTTGACTTTATTGATGGGTGTGGTAAGGAAGCCAACCTTGGCTTCATATTGGTCTACTAGCCCCTTGTTGGCAACTGCCATATTTCCTGCAGTTATGACTCGTAATCGGTATTAACTTTTGCTACGTATGCTGCATTTTGTTGATAATTCTATGGCGTTGCCACGAGATCACCCTGACTGTGACCGTCTTTTTAAGATTCGGCCCGTTCTTGATCACTTTGTGGATCGATTTTCTGAGATCTATACTCCAGGGAAAGAAATATCTATTGATGAGTCTTTGGTCTTGTTCAAGGGCCGTTTGGTTTTTAGGCAGTACATCCCTAGCAAGAGGGCACGCTATGGAATTAAGCTGTATATGTTGTCTGAGAGTAGGACAGGATATGTTTTTAATTTTCGTGTGTACACTGGTAGAGATTCTACTATTGACCCCCCAGGTTGTCCGTCCACTTTTGGAGTTGCAGAGAAAATTGTGTGGGATATTGCTAGGAGACTGTTTAACAGAGGCCACCATTTGTAGCTTGATAACTTCTATACTGCTGTGCAATTATTTAAGGAATTGTATAAAGTGGACACTTTTGCATGTGGCACAATCCGCTCTAACCGTAAAGCTTATCCGAAAGAGCTTGTTTGCAAAAAACTTCAGAGGGGGCAGTGCAGTTCCTTGCGTAGTGATGAACTACTAGCTGTAAAATTTGTGGACAGGAGGGATGTGTACATGCTGACTACCATCCATGATGAGAGTACTTCACCTGTGGCTGTTTGGGGTCAGGTTGCTGAAGTGCGCAAACCTGTGTGCATTCTAGACTATAATAAGCACATGGGTGGTGTTGACAGAGTAGATCAGAGGTTGGAACCTTACTCTGCTATTCGGAAGGCTTATGTTTGGTATAAGAAGTTGTCCATCCATTTCTTCGAATTAGCAATGTTCAATGCTTTTATTGTGTTCAAGGAGTGTTCTCCTGCGTCAAAGTTGACATTTCTTCAGTTTCAGCACTCTGTGATAGCTAGCCTTGTTGTTGTGGAACAGGCAAGTGTTCCTAGATTTGGAGTGGTGGGGGATGTGGTTCGATTGAAAGATCGCCACTTTCCTGATTTCATCCCTCCCACACCGGCAAAAGATTTTCCCACTAGGAGATGCAGAGTCTGTTGGCGAAGAGGTACGCGGAAGGAGATTCGTATGTACTGCCCCGACTGTCCACCTAAACCTGGGCTGTGTGTCCCTGCTTGTTTTAGAGCGTACCATACGCAAAAGAATTTTTGGGAGCATTCATGAGTGGTAAAGTTAACTGATTGGTTTGTATTCTTTGAAAAATTTGATTCTGTTTCAAGGTTGGCGTTAGTGCAATGTGTTTAGTTTCTGATTTTGTGTTTGTAGATTTGTATATATTTGTGATTTGTTTGTGCTTTTATTTTTGTCTAAAAAAATACTAAATGTGTTGGCGGTGTGTGTGGACTGGCACTTCTTTGGCGGTGTACGTGGAATGGTGCTTGGCTGGCGGTGTGCATGGACTGGTGCTTGGCTGGTGGTGTGCGTGGACTGGTGCTTGGCTGGCGGTGTGCGTGGACTGGTGCTTGGCTGGCGGTGTGCGTGGACTGGCGATTGGCTGGTGGTGTGCCTGCACTGGCGCTTGGCTAGCGGTGTGCGTGGAATGGTGTTTAGCTAGCGGTGTGCGTGGACTGGCGCTCGGCTAGTGGTGTGCGTGGACTGGCGCTCGGCTGGGTGTGTGTGAGTAGTGACTTGCTGCTGGTCACTACACACACTGCTAGCTGAGTGCCACTCCACGCAATCCATCTGCTTGTGCAGTTGCTGTGTGAAAGTGATGGGCCCTTGAATGGCGCTGTGTGCTGGTGTGAGTTTTGTTATGTGATGGGCCCGCGGCTGGCGGTGTGAATGGTTTTGTATGTCTCACGCGTATGAAAGGTGTATGAATGGCTGTAAAGAGGTTGGTGCCTTGTCGTGGCTTTACAGCTCACGAGCTGTGAGTCAATGGTTCAGTTTCTTGCCCTTTCAATTATTAACAGTGCATTTCATTTTTGTGAAATCACTTGCTAATACAATTGTATATTCTGAACCATCACTCACCCTCGTGCCAAATCCAACCAGTATGTGTGTGTGCTTGAGGATTAGATGGCTGTGTAGTAATATTTGCCTTTCTGAAGCAGGGTGTACCTTGTCCCTTTTGTGAATTTTGTAATGTGTTGTTTTTGTGCCTGGTGGTGCGAATGGTCTTGTGTGTATCACATATGAAAGGTGTGTGAATGGCCTGTAAAGTGGTTGGTGCCTTGCCGTGGCTTTACAGCTCACGAGCTGCGAGTCATTGGTTCAGTTTTTTCTCCATTGAATTATTGACAGTGCATTTCATTTTTGTGAAATCTCTTGTTAATAAAATTTAATATACTGAACCATCACTCGCCCTCTTGCCAAATCAAACCAGTATGTGTGTGCGTTTGAGGAATAGGTGGCTGTGCAGGATTCTTTGTCTTTTTAGTTTCTCTGCCAAGGTGTATGTTCCATGTTAAAATAACCCACCAACTGTAGATATTGTCGTAAACCCATGGGAGTTCATGGTGATGTCTCTCTTGTGATTTCCAAAAAGGTTTTTTATCCTCAATGTCCTGCAAACCTCAAAATATCTGTCACATTGTCCATGCAATATTGTGCCGAAATTCTCACGTTGTAGAAACAATGTCAAAACGTTCTGGTTTTGCAAGGGGGTCAACTGTCTTTTTGGCCCGTGCTCGGCGGCCATCTAGGGAAACCTACCAAACCTATTTTTTTTCTGAAAACTAGACACCCAGGGGCTTCCAGGGAGGTATGGCTTGCGTGGATCCCCCAACGTTTCCTTACCCAGAATCCCCTGCAAACCTCAATTTTAGCTGAAAAAATCACTTTTTTCACACTTTTTTGTGTGGGAAAGTTGTGGCATCACCGGGCTCACTCAAATTACCCACCTCCCAGCGTTCCCCTGGGTCTCCCGGTAAAAATGGTGCCTCACTTGTGTGGGAGGCCCAAGTACCCGCGACAGGCAAGGGCCCAAAACGTAGTGATGCGACATCAACATTGCCTATCTCAACACCACCTGGTTTTGCAAGGGGGGTCTCTTGGGTTTTTGGCCCGGTGCACGGCGGCCATCTAGGGAAACCTACCAAACCCATACATTACTGAAAATTAGACACCCGGGGGCTTCCAGGGAGGTATGGCTTGCGTGGATCCCCCAACGTTTCCTTACCCAGAATCCCCTGCAAACCTCAATTTCATCTGAAAAAATCACTTTTTTCACACTTTTTTGTGTGGGAAAGTTGTGGCATCACTCAAATTTCCCACCTCCCAGCATTCCCCTGGGTCTCCCGGTACAAATGGTGCCTCACTTGTGTGGGAGCCCTAAGTACCCGCGACAGGCAAGGGCCCAATACGTAGTGATGCGACATCAACATTGCCTATCTCAAAACCACCTGGTTTTGCAAGGGGGGTCTCTTGGGTTTTTGGCCCGGTGCACGGCGGCCATCTAGGGAAACCTACCAAACCCATACATTTCTGAAAACTAGACACCCGGGGGCTTCCAGGGAGGTATGGCTTGCGTGGATCCCCCAACGTTTCCTTACCCAGAATCCCCTGCAAACCTCAATTTTAGCTGAAAAAATCACTTTTTTCACACTTTTTTGTGTGGGAAAGTTGTGACATCACCGGGCTCACTCAAATTTCACACCTCTCAGCGTTCCTTTGGGTCTCCCGGTAAAAATGGTGCCTCACTTGTGTGGGAGGCCCAAGTACCCGCGACAGGCAAGGGCCCAAAACGTAGTGATGCGACATCAACATTGCCTATCTCAAAACCACCTGGTTTTGCAAGGGGGGTCTCTTGGGTTTTTGGCCCGGTGCACGGCGGCCATCTAGGGAAACCTACCAAACCCATACATTTCTGAAAACTAGACACCCGGGGGCTTCCAGGGAGGTATGGCTTGCGTGCATCCCCCAACGTTTCCTTACCCAGAATCCCCTGCAAACCTCAATTTCAGCTGAAAAAATCACTTTTTTCACACTTTTTTGTGTGGGAAAGTTGTGGCATCACCGGGCTCACTCAAATTTCCCACCTCCCAGCGTTCCCCTGGGTCTCCCGGTAAAAATGGTGCCTCACTTGTGTGGGAGCCCCAAGTACCCGCGACAGGCAAGGGCCCAAAACGTAGTGATGCGACATCAACATTGCCTATCTCAAAACCACCTGGTTTTGCAAGGGGGGTCTCTTAGGTTTTTGGCCCGGTGCACGGCGGCCATCTAGGGAAACCTACCAAACCCATACATTTCTGAAAACTAGACACCTGGGGGCTTCCAGGGAGGTATGGCTTGCATGGATCCCCCAACGTTTCCTTACCCAGAATCCCCTGCAAACCTCAATTTTAGCTGAAAAAATCACTTTTTTCACACTTTTTTGTGTGGGAAAGTTGTGGCATCACTGGGCTCACTCAAATTTCCCACCTCCCAGCGTTCCCCTGGGTCTCCCGGTAAAAATGGTGCCTCACTTGTGTGGGAGGCCCAAGTACCCGCGACAGGCAAGGGCCCAAAACGTAGTGATGCGACATCAACATTGCCTATCTCAAAACCACCTGGTTTTGCAAGGGGGGTCTCTTGGGTTTTTGGACCGGTGCACAGCGGCCATCTAGGGAAACCTACCAAACCCATACATTTCTGAAAACTAGACACCCGGGGGCTTCCAGGGAGGTATGGCTTGCGTGGATCCCCCAACGGTTCCTTACCCAGAATCCCCTGCAAACCTCAATTTCAGCTGAAAAAAATCACTTTTTTCACACTTTTTTGTGTGGGAAAGTTGTGGCATCACCGGGCTCACTCAAATTTCACACCTCCCAGCATTCCCCTGGGTCTCCCGGTAAAAATGGTGCCTCACTTGTGTGGGAGCCCCAAGTACCCGCGACAGGCAAGGGCCCAAAACGTAGTGATGCAACATCAACATTGCCTATCTCAAAACCACCAGGTTTTGCAAGGGGGTCTCTTGGGTTTTTGGCCCGGTGCACGGCGGCCATCTAGGGAAACCTACCAAACCCATACATTTCTGAAAACTAGACACCCGGGGGCTTCCAGGGAGGTATGGCTTGCGTGGATCCCCCAACGTTTCCTTACCCAGAATCCCCTGCAAACCTCAATTTCAGCAGAAAAAATCACTTTTTTCACACTTTTTTTGTGTGGGAAAGTTGTGGCATCACCGGGCTCACTCAAATTTCACACCTCCCAGCATTCCCCTGGGTCTCCCGGTAAAAATGGTGCCTCACTTGTGTGGGAGGCCCAAGTACCCGCGACAGGCAAGGGCCCAAAACGTAGTGATGCGACATCAACATTGCCTATCTCCAAACCACCTGGTTTTGCAAGGGGGGTCTCTTGGGTTTTTGGCCCGGTGCACGGCGGCCATCTAGGGAAACCTACCAAACCCATAAATTTCTGAAAACTAGACACCCGGGGGCTTCCAGGGAGGTATGGCTTGCGTGGATCCCCCAAAGTTTCCTTACCCAGAATGCCCTGCAAACCTCAATTTCAGCTGAAAAAATCACTTTTTTCACACTTTTGGTGTGGAAAGTTGTGGCATCACCGGGCTCACTCAAATTTCACACCTCCCAGCGTTTCCCTGGGTCTCCCGGTAAAAATGGTGCGTCACTTGTGTGGGAGGCCCAAGTACCCGCGACAGGCAAGGGCCCAAAACGTAGTGATGCGACATCAACATTGCCTATCTCCAAACCACCTGGTTTTGCAAGGGGGGTCTCTTGGGTTTTTGGCCGGGTGCATGGCGGCCATCTAGGGAAACCTACCAAACCCATACATTTTTGAAAACTAGACACCCGGGGGCTTCCAGGGATGTATGGCTTGCGTGGATCCCCCAACGTTTCCTTACCCAGAATCCCCTGCAAAGCTCAATTTCAGCTGAAAAAATCACTTTTTTCACACTTTTTTGTGTGGGAAAGTTGTGGCATCACCGGACTCACTCAAATTTCCCACCTCCCAGCGTTCACCTGGGTCACCCGGTAAAAATGGTGCCTCACTTGTGTGGGAGCCCCAAGTACCCGCGACAGGCAAGGGCCCTTACACAAGTAAGGTACCGTTTTTCTCGTAAGACTTTGGGGAACGCGGGGTGGGTGGAAATTTGTGGACCCACGCAGATTCCGGAACTTTCCACGACAGAAATGTGGGGAAAATGTGGGTTTTTTGACAAATTTTTAGGTTTGCAAGGGATTCTGGGTAACAGACCCTGGTGGTAGGCAGTCAAGTCACCCCATCCTGGATTCCCCTGGGTGTCTAGTTTTCAAAAATGTATAGGTTTGCTAGGTTTCCCAAGGTGCCCGCAGAGCTAGGGTTCACAAACTACAGCTAGTCATTTTGCCGAAAAAGGGTCATTTTTCACTGCGAAATTGAGGTGTGACCAGGTTGCGTTTTGCGCCGTTTCCTGTCGTGGGCACTAGGCCGACCCACACAAGTGAGGTACCACTTTTCTCGTAAGACTTTAGGGAACGCGGGGTGGGTGGAAATTTGTGGACCCACACAGATTCCGGAACTTTCCACGACAGAAATGTGGGGAAAATGTGGTTTTTTTGACAATTTTATAGGTTTGCAAGGGATTCTGGGTAACAGACCCTGGTGGGAGGCAGTCAAGTCACCCCATCCTGGATTCCCCTGGGTGTCTAGTTTTCAAAAATGTATAGGTTTGCTAGGTTTCCCAAGGTGCCCGCAGAGCTAGGGTTCAAAAACTACAGCTAGTCATTTTTCCAAAAAAGGGTCATTTTTCACTGCGAAATTGAGGTGTGACCAGGTTGCGTTTTGCGCCGTTTCCTGTCGCGGGCACTAGGCCGACCCACACAAGTGAGGTACCATTTTTCTTGTAAGACTTTGGGGAACGCGGAGTGGGTGGAAATTTGTGGACCCACGCAGATTCCGGAACTTTCCACGACAGAAATGTGGGGAAAATGTGTTTTTTTTGACAATTTTTTAGGTTTGCAAGGGATTCTGGGTAACAGACCCTGGTGGGAGGCAGTCAAGTCACCCCATCCTGGAATCCCCTGGGTGTCTAGTTTTCAAAAATGTATAGGTTTGCTAGGTTTCCCAAGGTGCCCGCAGAGCTAGGGTTCAAAAACTACAGCTAGTCATTTTTCCAAAAAAGAGTCATTTTTCACTGCGAAATTGAGGTGTGACCAGGTTGCGTTTTGCGCCGTTTCCTGTCGCGGGCACTAGGCCGACCCACACAAGTAAGGTACCGTTTTTCTCGTAAGACTTTGGGGAACGCGGGGTGGGTGGAAATTTGTGAACCCACGCAGATTCCGGAACTTTCCACGTCAGAAATGTGTGGAAAATGTGTTTTTTTGGACAATTTTTTAGGTTTGCAAGGGATTCTGGGTAACAGACCCTGGTGGGAGGCAGTCAAGTCACCCCATCCTGGATTCCCCTGGGTGTCTAGTTTTCAAAAATGTGTAGGTTTTCTAGGTTTCCCAAGGTGCCCTCAGAGCTAGGGTTCAAAAACTACAGCTAGTCATTTTTCCAAAAAAGGGTAATTTTTCACTGCGAAATTGAGGTGTGACCAGGTTGCGTTTTACGCCGTTTCCTGTCGCGGGCACTAGGCCGACCCACACAAGTGAGGTACCGTTTTTCTCGTAAGACTTTGGGGAACGCGGGGTGCATGGAAATTTGTGGATCCACGCAGATTCCAGAACTTTCCACGACAGAAATGTGGGGAAAATGTGTTTTTTTGGACAATTTTTTAGGTTTGCAAGGGATTCTGGGTAACAGACCCTGGTGGGAGGCACTCAAGTCACCCCATCCTGGATTCCCCTGGGTGTCTACTTTTCAAAAATGTATAGGTTTGCTAGGTTTCCCAAGGTGCCCGCAGAGGTAGGGTTCAAAAACTACAGCTAGTCATTTTGCCAAAAAAGGGTCATTTTTCACTGCGAAATTGAGTTGTGACCAGGTTGCGTTTTGCGCCGTTTCCTGTCGCGGGCACTAGGCCGACCCACACAAGTGAGGTACCGTTTTTCTCGTAAGACTTTGGGGAACGCGGGGTGGGTGGAAATGTGTGGATCCACGCAGATTCCAGAACTTTCCACGACAGAAATGTGGGGAAAATGTGTTTTTTTTTACAATTATTTAGGTTTGCAAGGGATTCTGGGTAACAGACCCTGGTGGGAGGCAGTCAAGTCACCCCATCCTGGATTCCCCTGGGTGTCTAGTTTTCAAAAATGTATAGGTTTGCTAGGTTTCCCAAGGTGCCCGCAGAGGTAGGGTTCAAAAACTACAGCTAGTCATTTTGCCAAAAAAGGGTCATTTTTCACTGCGAAATTAAGGTGTGACCAGGTTGCGTTTTGCGCCGTTTCCTGTCGTGGGCACTAGGCCGACCCACACAAGTGAGGTACCGTTTTTCTCGTAAGACTTTGGGGAACGCGGGGTGGGTGGAAATTTGTGGATCCACGCAGATTCCGGAACTTTCCACGACAGAAATGTGTGGAAAATGTGTTTTTTTGGACAATTTTTTAGGTTTGCAAGGGATTCTGGGTAACAGACCCTGGTGGGAGGCAGTCAAGTCACCCCATCCTGGATTCCCCTGGGTGTCTAGTTTTCAAAAATGTATAGGTTTGCTAGGTTTCCCAAGGTGCCCGCAGAGCTAGGGTTCACAAACTACAGCTAGTCATTTTGCCGAAAAAGGGTAATTTTTCACTGCGAAATTGAGGTGTGACCAGTTTGCGTTTTGCGCCGTTTCCTGTCGTGGGCACTAGGCCGACCCACACAAGTGAGGTACCGTTTTTCTCGTAAGACTCTAGGGAACGCGGGGTGTGTGGAAATTTGTGGACCCACGCAGATTCCGGAACTTTCCACGACAGAAATGTGGGGAAAATGTGGTTTTTTTGACAATTTTATAGGTTTGCAAGGGATTCTGGGTAACAGACCCTGGTGGGAGGCAGTCAAGTCACCACATCCTGGATTCCCCTGGGTGTCTAGTTTTCAAAAATGTATAGGTTTGCTAGGTTTCCCAAGGTGCCCGCAGAGCTAGGGTTCAAAAACTACAGCTAGTAATTTTTCCAAAAAAGGGTCATTTTTCACTGCGAAATTGAGGTGTGACCAGGTTGCGTTTTGCGCCGTTTCCTGTCGCGGGCACTAGGCCGACCCACACAAGTGAGGTACCATTTTTCTCGTAAGACTTTGGGGAACGCGGGGTGGGTGGAAATTTGTGGACCCACGCAGATTCCGGAACTTTCCACGACAGAAATGTGGGGAAAATGTGTTTTTTTTGACAATTGTTTAGGTTTGCAAGGGATTCTGGGTAACAGACCCTGGTGGGAGGCAGTCAAGTCACCCCATCCTGGATTCCCCTGGGTGTCTAGTTTTCAAAAATGTATAGGTTTGCTAGGTTTCCCAAGGTGCCCGCAGAGCTAGGGTTCAAAAACTACAGCTAGTCATTTTGCCAAAAAAGGGTCATTTTTCACTGCGAAATTGAGGTGTGACCAGGTTGCGTTTTGCGCTGTTTCCTGTCGTGGGCACTAGGCCGACCCACACAAGTGAGGTACCGTTTTTCTCGTAAGACTTTGGGGAACGCGGGGTGGGTGGAAATTTGGGGATCCACGCAGATTCCGGAACTTTCCACGACAGAAATGTGTGGAAAATGTGTTTTTTTGGACAATTTTTTAGGTTTGCAAGGGATTCTGGGTAACAGACCCTGGTGGGAGGCAGTCAAGTCACCCCATCCTGGATTCCCCTGGGTGTCTAGTTTTCAAAAATGTATAGGTTTGCTAGGTTTCCCAAGGTGCCCGCAGAGGTAGGGTTCAAAAACTACAGCTAGTCATTTTGCCAAAAAAGGGTCATTTTTCACTGCGAAATTGAGGTGTGACCAGGTTGCGTTTTGCGCCGTTTCCTGTCGCCGGCACTAGGCCGACCCACACAAGTGAGGTACCGTTTTTCTCGTAAGACTTTGGGGAACGCGGGGTGGGTGGAAATTTGTGGATCCACGCAGATTCGGGAACTTTCCGCGACAGAAATGTATGGAAAATGTGTTTTTTTTGACAATTATTTAGGTTTGCAAGGGATTCTGGGTAACAGACCCTGGTGGGAGGCAGTGAAGTCACCCCATCCTGGATTCCCCTGGGTGTCTAGTTTTCAAAAATGTATAGATTTGCTAGGTTTCCCAAGGTGCCCGCAGAAGTAGGGTTCAAAAACTACAGCTAGTCATTTTGCCAAAAAAGGGTCATTTTTCACTGCGAAATTGAGGTGTGACCAGGTTGCGTTTTGCGCCGTTTCCTGTCGCGGGCACTAGGCCGACCCACACAAGTGAGGTACCGTTTTTCTCGTAAGACTTTGGGGAACGCGGGGTTGGTGGAAGTTTGTGGATCCACGCAGATTCCGGAACTTTCCACGACAGAAATGTGGGGAAAATGTGTTTTTTTGACAATTTTTTAGGTTTGCAAGGGATTCTGGGTAACAGACCCTGGTGGGAGGCAGTCAAGTCACCCCATCCTGGATTCCCCTGGGTGTCTAGTTTTCAAAAATGTATAGGTTTGCTAGGTTTCCCAAGGTGCCCGCAGAGGTAGGGTTCAAAAACTACAGCCAGTCATTTTGCCAAAAAAGGGTCATTTTTCACTGCGAAATTGAGGTGTGACCAGGTTACGTTTTGCGCCATTTCCTGTCGCGGGCACTAGGCCGACCCACACAAGTGAGGTACCGTTTTTCTTGTAAGACTTTGGGGAACGCGGGGTGGGTGGAAATTTGTGGATCCACGCAGATTCCAGAACTTTCCACGACAGAAATGTGGGGAAAATATGTTTTTTTGACAATTTTTTAGGTTTGCAAGGGATTCTGGGTAACAGACCCTGGTGGGAGGCAGTCAAGTCACCCCATCCTGGATTCCCCTGGGTGTCTAGTTTTCAAAAATGTATAGGTTTGCTAGGTTTCCCAAGTTGCCCGCAGAGGTAGGGTTCAAAAACTACAGCTAGTCATTTTGCCAAAAAAGGGTCATTTTTCACTGCGAAATTGAGGTGTGACCAGGTTGTGTTTTGTGCCGTTTCCTGTCGCGGGCACTAGGCCGACCCACACAAGTGAGGTACCATTTTTCTCGTAAGACTTTGGGGAACGCGGGGTGTGTGGAAATTTGTGGATCCACGCAGATTCCGGAACTTTCCACGACAGAAATGTGGGGAAAATGTGTTTTTTTTGACAATTTTTTAGGTTTGCAAGGGATTCTGGGTAACAGACCCTGGTGGGAGGCAGTCAAGTCACCCCATCCTGGATTCCCCTGGGTGTCTAGTTTTCAAAAATGTATAGGTTTGCTAGGTTTCCCAAGGTAGCCGCAGAGCTAGGGTTCAAAAACTAGAGCTAGGCACTTTGCAAAAAAAGGGTAAATTTTCACTGCGATATTGAGTTGTGACCACGTTGCGTTTTGCGCCGTTTCCTGTCGTGGGCACTATGCCTACCCACACAAGTGAGGTGCCATTTTTAAATACACACACATATGGGTATTAGTGAGGGAATAACATTTATTTAGTCATTTGTATGTATTAATTACGTTTTGTGTTTCTTTTGCTTAAGATGACCATTTGGGCCTGTCGTATAATAGCTGCTTTTGGTGCCTAACCCGACTGCCGACGCCGAACAAGGCTTGGGTGAAGCGCGCCTGAGCTGACGCCAGCTACAGTGGCCTCGTCATGACCCTAATCAGACTGTACCCTTCAAGGTTGCCCTGGGACACAAGCCAGCTTTTCTGAAAGAACAATAATGTGCTTCTAAAAACCGGAACAATCAAGTATAATGACCTCAGAGACTTTATTTTGGTGGGAATCCTGTCAGACGGTTTCAATTGACCAATCAGAACATTTGAAGACCCGTTTTCGATACAATTTGTCAATGATTTTTACTATAAATTATGGTAGAATAGAGAGGTTGGTGCGGGTTCGTTTCTGGCCTTTCTCGATTTCCTGACGTTATGCTGACGGAGAGGACGGTGACACTGCAGGACAGCTGTTTGCCTGAATCTTTGACGGACTGAATTAATGCCCAAATTCATGAAGAACTGAACTTACTAAATTTAATGGGCATAGATTTGCGAGACTGCCAGATTTGACATAAAGGACGACATTTAGCCAGAATAGGTAAATATGAATGGCAACTTGATCAAATGAATGATTTAATTTGCAATAATAATATAAAGATTGAAATTGAATATCTACAGAAATGAGTTGGGTTGTTTATTCATTGAAATGTGTTAACGAAAAGATTAATTAGAGAATTAGAAATTGAGCTAAATCAGCAACTAACTGATCCATCCCGATTAATGAGAGGAATACTAAAGGTGAAGTTCAGGGCCTAATGAGTATATGAAGGTTGTGTAGATTTGTCACTCATTAGGGTAAAGTGGTATTTCCTTCTCATGCCAGCGTTTGGAAGATAATCACCTCCATCACGGATTAATGGTGAGTGAATGTTGGTGTTATGGGCCCCACCAGCGAACGCATGGATAATGTGTGTATGTGAGATCTTTGGTCTGTGACTTTGCACTCCACGCTGGAGCACAGGCCTTTACATATTTAAAAACACGTTTTTGTTGAGTTTATTCTGTAGACTTAGAATAGAAAATCTATGGGCCTCCTGCAGGAAGTTCCACTCAGCCAGAGATGTTTTGAGGTAGGACTTACTGTATCAGACTCAAGGGCTTTATTTTCTGGGTTTGCAGACACTGTGCATTTTAAACACACTGAGTTCATTATGATGCAGCTTATAAACTACAAAGTGAGCCCAGGAAACAAATGAACATCAGGTGTAAGGATAAGCATGTGATTCGATACTATAAAATGTCTTTTTCCCATGACTAATGTTCATGGGCCCAGAACAGGAACAAAAAGCAAAACATTCTGAAACTCACTACTTGTAAGCTATTTTGATTGGATTAGTCTAGATTGCTTGCCCCAGTGTGCTTTAACTGCTTCAATGGATTTAGAGACAGAAACACCTTGGCTTTTCCAGAAAACATCACCACCACCATCTCTGTAGTTTGTGATTCTTGTTAACAATGAGGAGTATAACTATGTTGTAGAAGTTGTGGAAGATGAGATGGTGGAAGATGTAGTACAGGACATATACAATTTCCCTCAAAGCCTGAGCTCAAACAAAGTGTGCATCAGGGCATTGCGACAAGTTTCGGCTTTGAGTCCGGCCTGCACCCAGCCGTCCCTGGGATTCCACCCCTTGCTGCGAATATTTTGGTGTTTTTATTACACAAATGCAGTGTTATAAAAACCTTTATTTCACTGGGACCTATGACATATGGAACATTTTTCACAGGTCCTCGTTAAATATGGAAATTATCACCATGGCAGCCCCGAACAAGTCTTCGTGGCTTTAGTATTGTCCACTTGTTAATAAATATTATTGTCATAAAAGGTAAACAAATCAGAGCAATGTCATTCAGATCAGTGCTCATTGTTATCTGCGACTTCCTGGGACCAGTCTAGCAATTTTATAGGCAGAATACTCCTTTTAACAACGAAAAAGTTGTTTTTCTTCAATTCTATATTCTTATCTACATAATTATTAAGACCATGATTTAATATGTTACTAACTGATTTCAATAAACATTTCCTGAAATGTTTTTGAAAAAACAACTTTTCAAGCTAACTGCTTCAAAATAAATATGTAATTTCAAAATATATGATGAGCAACATGTGTAATATGGCCATATATTGATATCTTCAGATTGCGATGAAATTGTTTCCCTCCCCAGATAGCACCTCAGTAGGCAACAAGCTCCACGATGAGATCAGAAATGTGTGCGGCCACACGCTGGCTGAAATTACCCTCTTTTCCTGTTGATCTTTATTCACCTTATGCAACTCTTTTCTCTGTGATCATTATGTTAAGGGAGATCATACCCCTATTCCATATGCTGTTTCCTAAAGAAACTCAGTGTCTAAACATTCTCCAATTTTGCTTTCAGCAAGGACACCTCATCATGTCCTGTTTTTTAGTGGTTTGGGCTTTCCCATCTTTAAAAGACATGGTCACATTATCCAAGGCAGGATTGTCAAATAGGTCATGTAATGAGCCTGAGTGGCAGAGTAGAGATACAGAGTCCTTTGTAACCTCAACATAACAATCAACCAGGGTAGCATGGATATGGGAGTATTTTATTTTCTCCTCCTGGGGAAACACCACTTTGCAGTTAATATCAGACAAATTTAGCTTTTGTCTGGTATATCAAGCAGAAATAAGCGTTTGTAAAAAGCAGCCCTGGGTACATTTAAGCATATAGTTTACGCCTCCCAAAAACAATAGTGTGAGTGCACTCCATACTCTTAAGTGGAAGATTTCTGACAACAGGGTGTGTTGTCCAGTATTTAATGGATGGGTATTTCTAATAATGTGCAAATCAAATAAAAAAAACATTGGTCTATACTTACCTTGCAGACAGAAATCAAGTAACAGTGTTCCCATGTAAGCAAAGGTAATGTACCTGAATCAAAGCTGTGAAAGGAAGGTTCATACTCAAGAATCTTGATTGTTATTGAATGGGCGGCCTAGACTTGGGGGTGAAACCTTGGGAGGGGAGCACAGTGTCAAACACAGAGAGTGCTGGTGAGGTATAACCTGGGCTCTTGTCAAAGTGTTCTCACTGAGGATGTTCAGTGTTGGATTTTCTTCACAAAAAAACAGCACCTCCTCAAAGCTTTCAATTTACTGCCTATAAAATGAGAATATGCCCTCAACAATCATCGTTGCCGTGACCAAGAACAACGATAGAGGGGATGGACTAGTGCTGGAGGATCAGTTTAATGAATGATCATCTGACATAATGCTGTGTTCTGGAAATTATGAATGCCAGCAAGGCAGACCAGACTTTCATCCTTCAGGGGTCAGTAAATTTAGTAACATGACTTAATAAATACTAACATCTGCTATTTAAAGCACTTAGAGATGGCAGAAGTGTTGTATGTAGCAGTACATAGAAAAAAGGTGTTACTCTTAATAAATAAAGTCATATGTGGTGAAGTCAGATAATTTTCAAAGATGACTGTATAGTTCAAACCATTTAGGGATGTTGAAAGGCATCTTCATTCTTTTGTCCGTTATGCATAAAGAAAGATATCGCATGTACCACCATAGTCTAGGAGCCGCACTCTTTTGCAAGAGGCCTGCCTCTCCAATGGGCTCCACCCCTGGGAGAGATTCTCTCCAGATGTATACCAGAAGCGCTCACCCTGAATGCAATCACCAAGCGAAAGGGATACAGTGCCCCTCTCTACATTGTTATGTGTTGCCTCACTGGGTTAGAAAGAAAAAAGGATGTGGTCTGACGGCTAGAGCTGCCAACTTTGGAGCTGGGAAACCAAGGTTCGAGCCTCGGGGTCGCGTCCACATCCTGTGATTCTGGGCAAATCACTTAATCTCCCCGTGCCCGCCGAAAAAAAGAATGAATGTGTCCTTGTGTAACTTAACCGGTGCTCATGTAAAGCGCTCCAATACATTTGGGTCGAGTTTGCGCTATAAAAATCTGCAAAAAAAAGTAAAAAGAAAACCAGAGCAATGGACAGCAATGGGTATGTGGAGCCAAACAGGGTGAGCTCATTGTTAAAAGAAAACTGAAGTGAGAATGGACCAAAATTGACCATCCTACTCATGGTAAGCACTGTAGCTGTATATTGCTTGCCACAGTACCCTATTGTATTGTCTTCTCCTGTGATCACTCACATGGATCAGGTGAGACACCGTGGCAGCGGCCACTGATGATTCTGTTCATCCAAGGTGACTTCCATCAGGTGCCATCGACAGGAATACATCTAGCTGTTGTGAATTACCTTTTCTAGTAAATCCTACCTTTATTTGTCTGAATATCTAAAGTGAAGGAGAACAAAGAAAAAATATCCCCGGCAGTCGCTCAAACCCTTCCAATCGTTATAAGTTGAAGTACATTTTAAAGGTTGTAAATGTGTCCATCTATAGAAGGTAGACAAAGAAAATTATGTGGAGATGCTAACATGACTGACAAGAGCATACCTGTAAATCGGAATTAGTAGGCACGCAGTAGTGAGAGCTTGCCTTTGTCTTGTGCTGGTGCAAGTAAATATTCGAAGAGAGTTCATCTGCACAGCCTATAGCACCACAAATATGAACATTGATGAGGCTATAGTCCATATGACATAAAAGAAGCACAGAAAGTGCTACTTAAAGCAGTACTCTGCCTCAGGTCTGTGCTGACTGGTGTCTTAAATAATTGAAGAGCACGAACGATTGTATTTCACCACCCTAGACAGTGGTAAATAGTTATTTGTTACTTGAACTTTAAAGAAACATGAGGCTTTTTAGTTCAACAGTAGCAGAAAATATTGACAATCCTGAAGTAAACAAAAGAACACACCACAAGACATAAGTAAAAAAAAATAATAGTGCAATAGAATATATAAAAGGCCAACACAACCAAACAGTCAAAATAGAATGGACGCAACAACCACACTACCACACAGCAGCACAATGCAATAATGCATTACAAAAGCACAGCAGCACAAAAACAACGCACAACAAAGTGTTACATAGTAAATCTGAACAAACAATCTGTTCACACATTACCACCTCCCAAAATCTGCCTTCGTAACACAGTGGTAAAAGAAGTTTGCAAAAGCCCTGCCTTCCAAGAACATGTATCTTCAGTTAAAAACGGTTTGTGATCAAACCTGGGATCTCTGCAAATATCAAATCGGAATATACTTTGCTTCATCCATCATTTTGAGAAAATTTAGCAATTAAATTGTATTGGTTTACAAGTTAGGAAACACTAATGCCAAATGCACATATTTTTATTACTCTTAGAATGGGTTTGGTCTCAAAACATCACCCAGCATTAAAAGCTGAAATGTTGTTTTTTCTTTTTTTACAGAAATACAGGCACGGTATTGTAACTATTGCCACAAAAGCAAGGAACCTGACAACTATATCAGCATGATGAATACTACAACAATTTCTCTTACTGAAACTGTCAATGATACATACATGATTTTGGGCTACTGTACTTTAAGGATTTTACAACCAGTTCAATGTTATGATTCAAAAAGATCTCTCACGTTTCCAGTGCAGGGAGACCGAAGATGAAGCAGATACATGCTTATACCCGGCTTTTCAGAAGCATCCGTCATGTCTATTAAATGTAGCCATAAGATTCATCATCCTTCAAGAGCCCTTCATGCAGCTGTGGTTTGCAGTTTAGTCTATTTCATGAGGTCCTGTGACGTAAATCAATAAAAGGGCAGTATATGGTGCCTCTATGAGTTAAACTATTGACTGCCCTTTATAGGAAGATGCCTGATAAGCACGTCTGACTTCTGCAAGGCATTGCTCCTTGACTGAAACTCTTTAATTTTTGCTACTTGTATTTTGATCAGCTATTAAATTTGTATTCTGTACTCCTAGGGGCATATTCACAAGGATCTATCACCGAATTAACGGCACTTTATCGCAGCCAAAGTTGCGATAAACTTATCGCCTCAATCACAAGCTGGTGTAAACAGCCCACAGCACCAGTATACCCACGATAGCAGCCGCAAAAAACATTGCCACAAATGACACCCGCAACTATCGCTAATGAGATGTAGAGTAGGCGTTCCCGTGCGAAAAGTCGCGACAACACCACACCTCAACATTCACAACGACCAGCCAGATCGGCGATAAGAACACAAAACAGGCGATAAGGCGCGTTAGCACCTGGAAACTAACACCTGCTCAGACCTGGTGCAAAGTCAGACGACAGCCTGCACCACAAAAGGGAGCCCAGCCCACAGCCACATTGGAAGGGCAACAGATGCCATGTAGCCACTGGTCATGAGGCCCGGACACCCGAGAGGGCCACAATACCCACCACCACCACCCCAGGACCCCAACCCCCACCCGGAATCCTCCCCCGGACCACCCCAGAGGCAGCGCAGATAAAGACAGCAGACCCCCGGGAAACGCATCAGCCTCACAGACCCAACACCTGACAATGTCATTGCCCACTACAGGCTCAAAAGGACAACCATCTTACGCATCCTGACCAACAATGCCCAACAGGCCGACAGCACCAACATAGCGGACAACCAACATCCCACCCCACACAAAGCTGCTGGCTGTGCTGCACCTGTTGGCCCCTGGTACACCCGAACCAACACCCACCAGAGTCGGAGGAGTCTCACAGCCAGCCACATCCAAGTCCCTCTCACCTGTCCTGGGCATCACCATCACCCTGGTACCCCAGTCCCTATACGTCCAACACAATGCGCAGGCTCCACTGGAGACCAAGCAAGGACCATACGCCATAGCTGGATGCACGCACGTGTTGCGGGCAATCCACAGCGCACATGTCCTCCCTGTGCCCCCTGCTGACACAGCACACAATCACCACAACAGAAAGCACACTTCTCATATCAATGTGCAGGCAACAACTGAACACCGTGGAACCTCCACCATTGTCTCCTTCAAATACCCAGCCAGTGTGCATGATACCTCTATCCTCCGACAGTCAATCAGCGACCAGCGTTCCCAGGATGGCACCAAGGGAAATGCACAGCCCCTTGGCAAGTTCCAAATGAACACCCCACTCACCTCAACTCCAGAACCATGCAACTCACAACTCTGGCAATGCACACGTCACAAAATCACAACCAACATGCAAAACAACATGCCCAAACACAAGACACAACAGAACAACTCACAATGGTAACCTGGGCAAGCCATGAACATGAGCCATCAATGGCATGGCACCCCAGCCACACAATAGCCAAATGTGGGGAGAGGTGGCAACCAGGCAGGTGTGAAGTATGCAGGAGAACCATGATTGGGAAAGTGCACAATACCAACAGTGGCGGTGATGTTCTGGGCAAACCACAGTATGCAGAACAGACACATATCCATGGGGTAATGCACCTTTGGTGTATGGAGTATAGTGGACAGTGGACACAACCATATCACCACAGCCAGTGGGGGAGTTCATGGAAATGTTGCCAGTTACGTCCCCGAAAGCGTGAGCAGAGTGGGATGGCCCGGCGTACGCCAGCCTAGCGTAGGGGTGTGAATAAAAAGCACGTATCCCTGGGCGTGGTCCTCTTCCGGAAAGCCCAACGTCTCTGCCAGGGAGGCGCCTCTCACCACGCCACAAGCCCGTCGCCGTCCTCGCGAGCAGAGTTGCCTGCGATCCTGTGCGCATGCCATACCCCGGCCCGCTGGACCCCGAACCTGTCAGGCCCGCCCCTGCGCAGCCAGGCCACACTGATCACCTTCCGACACCGGCGTGTGTCAACAAGGGCCCACCACGTGCCTGCGCAAGCTTCAAGCCCAAGGCCCGCGACCTTGGCAGCCTCCTCAGACCATCATGACCTCCACGACATAGGCCCGCTTTAGTCCTTTCTCATTGACGTACTCTACTGCCGCCTCCGGCCTACACCACGGTCAAGTAGGTCACACATTTGAAACTCTTGCTTACACAATTGCAGAGTACATATGTTCATTGCAGATTTTTTATCAGTGTACTCCCTTCGATGTGGTGCCACCAACTCTGTGCATGGCATTCTTATGACACATGTCTGTTGTCCCCTGCTGCCTATTGCCTTCGGCTGATACTACGGACAAGTGGGTCACACATTTGGAACTGAGTCTTGATCATACATTGTCCGTGTACGCACAAGAAGGAAGATTCTACTTCACTGTACTCCCTTCGGTCAGGTGGCAGCAACCATGCGCATAGCATACCAACGACACGTCCTCATCGCAGACTGCATCCCCTTTCAGCCCCAGTGCCACTATGTCTATTCCTCGAGACCCATGGACACTTACTGGTTGGACTTTGGTGGCAACTGAGTCCATGTACTTGGGGTTGTCGTCGCCATCATGGCGGTGATACTGACTTTGTGGCGAAAACGAGGCCGTGGCATTCCACCTCACCATTTGCTGCTTCCAGACAGCTTCCACCCTCTGCATCATGCCCTGGAGGACACCTTCCACTGTCCCCCGCAACCCTCCGCAACATACACCTCGGACATTGATGAGGACCCGCTCAGGTCGCATGGCCCATCTGACTGCACCGCAAGTCACCATCCCGTGGCTGGGTGCCTATGCTGGCCGCAGTGCATCCGAGGCCACTAACTCTGTGCTGGTCATGTCTGGGACCCCTTCTTCTGAGATATTGGACGGCCTCTGAAGCGATGGCCTTGGGGTCATCAACGCCATGTGTCTGTGGCCCTGTGCTGTCCGCAGCCTCCGGCCTCAACTGCGGCCCACCAGGGCTCACAGAACAAATCGAGTCCTGACCAGCCTAGACGTCGCATCAACGCAGGAGGCACACACCACCACCGCCAGGACAGACTCCAACCGCAAAATGCCTGTGTCAAAATGGTCGTACTGGCAGACTGACGGAGTTGCCTCCACATGTCATGGATGCCATCTTCTGCCTGATCCCCTGCTCAGCACTCCAGGTCCCACTGACTCAGTGCACCACGAATCATCGTCCATCACTGTCTTGGTTATGTACTGTGGGGGGTTCAGGCAGCAATCTCACCTCAGGCTGACTGGGAGACCTGGGATGTCGATGAGGAAGATGATGCAAGTGCGACACCCCCCCCACTGCAGCTGCATCATGTGGGTCCCGAAGGGACAGAATCCTAGACATTCTCTTCACAGGAGCGTGTTCAGCTCTGGTGCCCCAGACTCAGCGCACTGCAACTCACGGACACTTCTGTTTGCTCATTGTGTGCCCTCTGGACTTGCTCAAGCTACCTCCATGATGTTCCGCAGTTGTCCCTGTAATGCTGGTGTTGTCTGTTTCCGTATTCAGTGTGTTAACTGCTGTATTTGTTGCCAGCACCAACAACTCTCTGAGGGCTGGCTTGCACCCACCCCACACACATCCAGCACAGGCGTCACTGTACTTGTGGCTCTGCCAATAAAGGGGCCGGGGGCACGTGCCCGTTGCCAGTTTGACATAATATCTGCGTGTGTCTCTGTGGTCTTGTTGTATGCATGAGGGCCCTGGGCCCTATGCAATTACATTGTGCTGTGTACAGCGGACGCAGACATGTCACCGCAGGCAACGGGTTAGAGCTTGGACATGTAGCTTTGTCGTCACCCACTCAATTCGTAAGGGAAGTGGACTTTGCCATCGTACGAAGAGCCAATGTGGGTGTGTGACTGATGTGTGCGTGCCCCTGGGCGTGGTTCTGTACTGGGAATGTGCATCTGCGTGTGCCTCTATAGCAGTGTGGGTCTCATTTGTGGGGTGTAGGTGGTCGCTGAAGGGTAATGGACACCCACGTATTTGATCTGTTACACCTTCCATTGGTTCGGACCACACCCGTATCTGTTGGGCCACCTCCTTTTGGTGTTCTGACACCTGACATCAGTGTGCCATGTGTGGTTCGGTGAAGTGTTGTTTGCCAGCCATGCTTGCGGGTGCTTCATGCTGTGTGGTCTGTTGCAGGGGCTGGGTTCTCCTCTAAGTGGCTTGTCTGCCCTGGTCCAGGTGGTGGGTTGCGTGGAATGTCCATGGGCTGTTGTAGGGCGTCGGTGTCGAAGGTATGGTAATCGTTTCCAGCATCACTGATGGGTTGTCTGGTGTGACCTGCTGGAGGTGTTGTTTGTCCCTCTGCACAGTGAAGGGGAGATGCATGTTGACATTGTGTTGACGCATTGTTCTTGTGGACATGCAGACTGTGCGACAATATACATCATGACTTTTTGGGCGGTGCTGGCAATTTGAGTTGGGACAGTGGACATTTGGACTACATGACTGATGTGAGGTTATACCCGTACATATGCATCTCACAGTTCCTGCTCTGTCCAATGTGATTGGCCTGTTTCTGCGCATGACATGACTCAGTTGTGTCCCCTGTTCTGCAATATCGGTGTTGCACTTTGTGCCACATTGTCATGGGATGTGCTGTGATTGCTAAGTGTGTGTGCTGCAGTGTGCCACAGAGATGGGGGACAGGTCTCTGGGTATTTGTGGTTGTGCAGTGTGCTACACATCATTGCACATGTGTGCCATTGTGCCCATCTCCCCCATCCCCCCAGTCCCTTTTAGATCCTCACCCTGTTGTTGTTGTGTCAGGTCCTATCGAGCTGTGTCCGGACTCCCAACTCCTTGCACCGTCTCTACACTGATGACTGGCCTCCATTTCCTCCAGCTCCTCCTGTGGCGCAGGACTCCCAACTCCTGTCGCCGTTGCTGCCTTCCTGTTGGCAGCAGGTTTGTGCCTGGTTTAGGTTTCCACGTTATGCCAGCGCCTCTTGTCCTCCTCCATAGGCCTCCTCGACACTACGTCTGCATTCAAGATAGTCTGCTTGTGGGTCAGTTGCTGGTAGCTGATTGCTGTCACCTCCGTGACGCTGGTCTTGTTTCCTGTGGTCTGCACCCCGTCTTCCTCTCCCTCTTCTCCTTGGCCTTCCCCGACCCCGTTGTTCCTTGCTGGTGGTCTGTGGTGGTTGAGGGGTTTGTGTTGGCCTCTGCGTTGGGTCAGGGTGCATCCATGTTTCTACGTGCTTTGGCTTGTTTCTGGTGTGTTGTTTCTGTGGTTTTTATGGTCCATTTTCCTGCCAGATGTGTGGGATTTGCATGCCTGTGGCTGGTTTTCGCTACTTTTTGTACCGCGATTGGCCTCATTGCATGATTTTTTGCGTTCGCGTTTCGCATTTTTGCGGCATGGTGTTTACGCAGCCATTCGACGCGTTATCTGGTGACTATCGCATGTTACCGCCACGTTGTGAATACTTGGTTGGCACGGTGTAATTTTCCCGCGATAGGCTGCGATGTTGAGAGTTGCGTTAAGCTACTCTTGCGGTAGTTATCACAAGTTCTTGTGAATATACCCCCTGATCTCTAAAATGATACTTCCTCACAAGTGTAGGGTTGATAAACAGGCATTTGTACTAATTTAGGTTTTTAACAATCATTGGTATTACAGTCAGAGTGTTCAATTAAATGAATTCATAAAGTGAACTCACCACTGATATTGCAATTTATGAAACGATCACCCCCTTTTACGTTTGTTTCTGCTCCTCATTGGTTACATTCTAAAAACTAGACTGTTAGTGCTAGTGACTAAAATATATACTTAGATTATTTTGACACGTAATCTATGGATAGATAAGAAATTTTGAGGTCTTCCCTTCTTATGTTGATTTAACAGTTAATGCTCATCTAATTCAATATGTATTGCAATGTAGTCAGACCATGTGTTTGTGATAACAATTATTAATGTTGAAGGAATACACAGCAGTTCAAAATAATTACTTTAAAGCGCATTCAAAAATCATTGAACAGAGCATTTTATTTTAAAATCCCAAAATAATAAACAAATGAGAGAATTTGTCACAACACAACCAGCATCCAGGGAAGTGTTTTCCCCTAGGAACTATCAGAAGTAGTATGACATTATCAGAGGGGTTACAAAGTCATTTAAAGACTGGTTCAATTGTTCTGGTATCAATGTAAAAGGGGAAGTAAGGGTTGATCTCCATTATCTTTACTGTGGACAAAATATCCTGTGTTTTCTTTAGGTTTTTCTTGATGGTGTTATAATACATTGAGTTTTTTTAGTTCACCCTACACAAATGCAGAATCCAGAATATCAACTACAGCCGTACTGCCATGGTAAGTATTTATACAAATAAGTATAGAGTGCCTACACTTATTTTCATGAATAATCCTTCGATGATATGTGGATACGTGTGAATGTGATAGTGTAGCTCACCTAACTTGCCTTTGAATATCTAAAATGTTTGGAATTTTCAGACTTGCTGTGCTATTATTCACCAGCAACCTTTTCATAGTTTATATAATTGAATCGTATCACAGCACCAAGAAGTAGCAAAGCACTGAGAGTGCAGATGATTATTGAAACGTTGAGACTTACTGTATGATGTCCAATATCTTTACCTAAACATCTTATGCAAGGCAGGTGTGTAATGCTATACACAAATTTACGGTGGGCTCCTTCACTTCCAAGTTAAGATTCATGCATAGAAAACTAGGATAATTTTTACTTTGGCATGTACGTCTATTATCAGATACAGTGTGCATCAGTGGCGGCTGGTGACATTTTAAAGTGGTGAGCGTAAACTTTAGGGATGTGTAGCAAGTGAAGCGAGCAAGCCCTACAGACGTACAATATTCTGGGTGATTCTCTCCCCGTGAGAAAATGTTGAAAAAAAGTGGCAAATGCTGCATTTTAATGCAAATTTTAACAAAAGAATTTAGTGAGAAAGTGTTAGACCTGGCACCATTGGCGTTGGTCTCCCTTCCATTTTTTGCTGTTGCCTCCTGTGTTTTTGCTGTGTGTTGGACTCCGTTTTGCTGGTCTAGATGCTTTGGGCAATTTGCCACTGCTGTTCAGTGCAAAAGTGGAAGTGCTCCCTTTGTAAATTGTTGTTATGGATTAGTGATTCCATGATTGGCATGTTTGATTTACTTGTCAGACCCTAGTATAGTGCACTGTGTGTGCCAAGGGCCTGTAAATCAAATGCTGCTAGTGGGCTGTAGCACTGATTGTACCACCCACAGACCCAGCCTGTAAAATGCAACTCTGGCCTGCCATTGCAGAGCCTGTGTGTAGTCTGGGACTGCTATGTCGACATGGCAAGTGCACACACTTGCCAGTCCCTAAACCTTCCCTTGTCTACATGTTAACCACCCCTAAGGTACCCCAGTGGGCAGGGTGCAAAGTATGTAAAAGGTAGGACATGCCCTGGTGTGTGTGGCATGTCCTGATAGTGAATTACTGCCAATTCTGTTTTTCACTATTGCAAGGCTACCTGTTCCCATACAACAGAATGGGGAGTTTGTTTATAACATCTTATAAACATAACTGGCCAAGGAACAAGGTAGAAAAATAAAGTTTAGTATGCGTGAACTTGGAATGTTAAAATGCATCTTTTAGTCAGGGTGATTTTTACATTCTGTTTTTTAAAATACCACTTTTAGAAAGTGGGTATTTTCTTGCCTAACCATCCAGTGTGCCTCTGCTAGGTTTGTGTATTACATGTCTGGCTTTTGGATGACAGGGGCTGGAGAGGGGCCTTGGCTCCAGAAGTCTGATGAGTCAGGGCTGGGCTGAATGGACCTGTGCTGCATTTAGAGCAGGGGGAGGAGATGTCCTTTTCACCTGAATGGACCTGGTCTGCCTTCAACAATGCTGTCTCCCCCTACTGCCAGGAAGCTGCACCAGTGAGGACAGAACTGGTTTTGGCCAGGTACAGACACTCTCTGCCTTCAGAGAACAAAGGATTTTGGTGTAAAAAAAGTGGGGCCCAGACCCTAGACATTTAGATCACTTCTGGGAAATCAAGAGGAACACTTGCCTAGGAGAAGAGCCGGAGAAGCTGAGGAGGAATACTGAGCCTATGCTGTTTGCTGTCTGGGATTGGCCTGCAGTTGCTGCTTGCTGCCAAGGAAAGGAGAAAAAGGACTTTGCTGTTTGTTTTGTCACCTACTTGAGGAAAAGGTGTCCAAGGGCTTGAAACTGAACTTGGCTCCTGTTCTGAAGTCTCAGGGACACAAAGACTTCACCCCTTCTGTCTCTCTGCATCTGGAACTGAGGTTTCAGCTGCCACAGAAGGAAATTGCAACACCGATGCCGGCGAGTGACGCCGTAACCTGCACTGAAGCTGTGGGTGCCACTCGTGAAGAGCGCGACGCATCGCCCTGACTTGCACCGTAGGCCCGACACCTGCTGATGCCGTACCGCATCGACTCCGAAGCCCACATCGAGGCCTCTGCCTACACCGGAGCCAGAGACGCCGCTCGTGACCTCCCGACCTGCACCGTAGCCCCAACCTCACTGACGCCGTTGCTTCATCAACGTGGAGCTGATGCTCAACGTGGGTGACTCCCGAATCCATCGACGTCGCACTGTCATAAGGAACAGATGCCTTGCCACCTTCGTGAAGTCTCCTCCTCGACACACTAAGGAACAGACACCTCACCTCCCTGTGCCGCAGTAAGGAACAGAGGCTTAACCTCCCCTGGGGTCATAAGGAATCGATGCCAATGAAGCATCACTTCCCCGACGCAGTACTCTCTCTTTGCTTTCATCGTTTCCAAGGTACTGCTCTTTGTGGGCCCGGCACTGTAATTTGAGAATTTCATCTGTAACAACGTTGTTATAACTCCGGGTGGAGTTATTTGTTGCTACAAGCTTTATTTAAGGGAATAACTTGTTTTTAAGGACATCTTGATAACTGTATTGTGGATTTTTGTTGTTTTGGTCTTGTTTTGGTTTAGATACAGGTTATTTATTTTTCTAAACTTTTGTGGTGTCCATTTGTAGTGTTTTCACTGTATTACTGTATGTGTTTACAAATGCTTTACACACTGCCTCTGAGATAAGCCTGTCTGCTCGTGCCAAGCTACCAAGGGGGTGAGCAGGGGTTATTTTAGGAGTGTATCCCCCTTACCCTGACTAGAAGCAAGGGCCCCAATTTGGACAAAGGTGCCTACCTCTGCCAACTAGAGACCCCCATTTCTAAATTGGTGGTCAGCGGTGAGGATCCTGGACTTGCATTTGTGATTTACATACAGTGATTGGTGTACACTACTAGTGAGTGCAGACCATTACGCAACCACATACATTTTGGTAGAATTTTTTTCCTTGGAATTTTTTGCATCTTGAGAACTGCAAATTTTAACCATGAGTAAAGCAGCATCCATTGCATCTGTGGATATTGAATTTGAAGAAGAGAGGGTTGATACCTACACGGTGTCACATCTCAAAGCTGTCTGCAAAAAATGTAAAATCTCTGTGAGAGGCCTCACCAGTAAGGAGGAATACCAAAAGGCGCTGAGGGCCTGGTTGGAATCTAGGAATACCAGTGAGCATCCAGAAGAGACTATGGTGGAGGGAGATAATTTAGATGGGCAGCAGGAGGGGCCATTGGGCCTGACTGGGGGAAAGGGCCTTCCAGGGTGGGCAGCAGTGTTTCTTTAAAGGGCCCATCTCCAGAAGTTGGAGGACAGGGAAAGAAGCAGGGTGCATGAATTGGAGCTAGCAAAACTTAAACTGGGGAGCCAGGGTGAATTAGAAAATAGAAAATTGTAGTTGGAGAGCAAGAGATCGGCCATGGAGCAGAAAAAGTTGCTTTTAGAGCCTTAGAGAGTGTTGAGAGAGTTGGATCTGAAAGCGAAAAGTTTAGAGATCAATCCCTCTGGTGGAAGCAAACCATCAGTGCCTGGGGAGGGGAAGGTATACATTCCTAAGGATGTTATTAAGGATTTCAAGAAGCATGAGGACATTAGTCAGTGGTTCAAAGCCTATGAAGTAGCGATGAAGTCCCACCGGGTCCCTGAGAGATATTGGGGAGCAGGGTTGTGAGGAGGCTTTATGGGTGAGGGGAGGGACACATTGTTGAACTTGACTACTGAGGACCAGATGTCCTATGCCCCCATGAAGGAAGCCTTAGTAGCCAGGTATGGGTGGACCCCAGAGCTGTACAGACAGAAATTCAGAAACTGTAGGTAGCGGTAGTCCTGTACTTGGGAGGAGTATGTATCCTTCTTTTGCCGAGCATTGGATGGTTGGGTGAAGGGTAGCAAGGTGAATGATTTTCAGGCGCTCTATGATTTGGTTGCATGGGAGCACTTGTCGGATAATTGCTTTCCAGAGCTATGCCAGCACTTGAGTGACAGTAAGCTGACTGACCCCAGGAAGCTTGCTGTGGAGGAGGACAGCTGGGTCAGTACCAGGGTCCAAAAGTGTTGCGTGGGAGACTCCGCCAAAGGTAGGCAGGGTCCCCAGCAGAAGAGCGGGGGGGCATGGGTAAACAAAAGGTGTTCCAGAAAGGGCCTCAAAGTAATCCTCAAGGGAACCAAGTTTAGGGTTTCCAGCCTCCCACTGAAAAGAAACCATGGGTCCCGACAGGTAAGCCTGTTCATAGGGATTCCAGGACATGTTTTGGTTGTGGTCAGGTGGGCCACTTCCAAGGGGATCTAGGTGTCCCAAGGTCACTACTGCACCCACCGGCAGATGGCTAGAGTAGCCTTGGGGGAGGAGTCAGGTTCCAAGAGGGGTGGGGTCCCACAGAGATGTACCTGGTCTCTTTAGGACACAGTGAGATGGTCCCAAGGGCTCATCTGCCTGATAACACTAAGAAGTACAGGCAGTGGGTGACCATTAATGGCCATAGTGTGGAGGCTCTGAGAGACACCGGAGCCAGTGTGACAGCTGTCAGTTGTCGGCTGGTGTCTGACGAGCAGGTGGTCCCCAATGCATTCTGCCCAGCAGTTGCCGCTGACAATTCAGAGTCACTCTGCAAAGTAGCACAGGTTTCCTTTGAGTGGGGGGGGGGGTCTCAGGCACTTTGCAAGTAGCTGTGAGGCCAGCCATGCCTGTTTACTGTCTGCTAGGCAATGATTTGGAGAGCTCCCCTTGGGCGAAGATGGAGGGGAGGTCTCATTTAGAGATGTTGAGTCTGCCTGAGTGGACATGAGTGACCACTCGGTCAATGGCAGCCGGTGCGGGCATTCAAGAGGACCTGGAGCCTGAAAGAGTGGCCCAGGTGCCTGCCGAAAAGAGAGGAGGCAGGGGGTGCGGGAAACCAGCCCCCAAAGTTCCCACGGTCTAGGAGGAGGCAGACCTTGAGGGGGATGCCCTGGAGCCTACAGGGGAACAAGTGGCTGAACTGGGGGACCTGCCTGAGCTGACCCATTGGCAGCAGGAAGGAGGCCCCTCAATGGAGGAATTCTGCCAGGAGCAGCAGAACTGCCCTTCTCTTG
Source organism: Triturus cristatus (assembly GCF_964204655.1). Taxonomy (NCBI): domain Eukaryota; kingdom Metazoa; phylum Chordata; class Amphibia; order Caudata; family Salamandridae; genus Triturus; species Triturus cristatus. The sequence continues at coordinate 577,479,133 of NC_140593.1, read as the reverse complement.
TTGGTTTGCGGCAGCAGGCTGCAAACCAGGCAGCAGGTAATCAGTTTGGATCAAATAGAATTTACTGGGAGAATGGTCTCCTGTATAGCGAGCCTAAGGTTGCTGAGCCTGGGTCAGCCCATGTGCTGGTGGTACCCCAGCGCTTCAGAGCCTTCCTACTGGATCTGGCTCATGATGTGCCTTTGGCAGGACACTTGGGGCAAGACAAGACCTTTGAAAGGCTTGTCACCCACTTTTCGCTGGCCCCAAATGCGTAAGAGTTCTGACACTCATTGTAGGTCTTGCCAGACTTGCCAGGCAAGTGGTAAGAGTGGGATGAAGTGTAAGGCTCCTCTCCAACCTTTCCCTGTGGTCAGCACCCCTTTGAAAGTGTGGGCATTGACATTGTTGGGCCTCTGGATCCCAAGACAGCCATGGGCAACAGGTTAATCCTGGTCTTGGTGGACCATGCCACCCGGTACCCGGAAGCCATCCCTCTCCGAACTGTGATGGCCCCTGTGGTGGTTTGTGCGTTGATGGGGATTTTTTCCCATGTGAGGTTCCCCAGAGAGGTTGTGTCCGACCGTGATACCAACTTCATATCGAAGTATATGAAGTCCCTGTGGCAGGAGTGCGATGTTAGCTATAAGTTCACCACTCAGGGTAATGGGCTGGTTGAGAGATTCAACCAGACCCTGAAGGGCATGATTATGGGTCTTGATGAACCCATGAGGCGTAAGTGGGACCTCCTTTTGCCATGCCTTTTGTTTGCTTACAGAGAGGTGCCCCAAAAGTCCTTAGGGTTCAGTCCCTTTGAACTGCTGTACGGCCATCCTGTAAGAAGACCTCTGAGTCTGATAAAACAAGGCTGGGAGAAAGCTCCAGTAAACCTCCCCAGGATGTATATAGCTACATGCTGGCCTTTAGAAACCAGACTAAGAGCTTCAGACAACTCGCTCTGGCGAATCTGAAAGCCAGCCAGGAGGAGATTAAACGTTGGTATGATCAGAATACCACTCGCTCGAGTTTTAGCCTGGACAGAAAGTGTGGGTCATCGCCCCAGTGGAGCCTTGTGCGCTCCAGGATAAGTGGACCGGCCCTTTTGAGGTGGTGGAGCGCAAGGGCAATGTCACATACTTGGTGGACTTGCAGTCACCAAGGAACCCTTTGCGGGTCCTGCATGTGAACTGCCTGAAGCCCCACTTGGAGAGGGCCGAAGTGGGCATGCTCCTAGCAACAGATGCTGGAACAGAAGAGGAGTCTAAGCCTCTTCCTGACCTCCTGTCTGCAAAAGAGCACGATGGGTCAGTGGACAGTGTATCACTCTCCCCTGCCCTGACTCCAGAACAGCCGAGTGACTGTCACCAACTGTTGGGACAGTTTGCTGCTCTTTTCTCCCTGACCCCTGGTGTCACTCGGTGGTGTGTCCATGATGTGGACACTGGGGACAGTCCTCCTGTGAAGCACAAAATCTACAGAGTGACTGACAAGGTCAAGGCTTACATCAAGGAGGAAGTCTCCAAGATGTTAGAGCTAGGAGTGATTGAGCCCTCAAACAGCCCTTGGGCCAGCCCAGTGGTCTTGGTTTCAAAGGCTGCCGCACCCAGTGCCACACCAGAACTCCGGTCCTGTGTGGACTACTGAGGGCTCGATTCAGTCACCAGGACTGATGCGCACCCCATTCCCAGAGCTGATGAGCTCATCGATCGGTTGGGAGCTGCCCGGTACATCAGTACTTTTGATTTGACGTCTCGGTACTGGTAGATTGCCTTAACTGATTAGGCAAAGGAGAGGTCAGCATTCTCAATGCCAGAGAGGCACTACTAATTCCGGGTGATGCCCTTTGGGTTGAAGAATGCCCCTGCCACCTTTCAGAGGTTGGTCAAGCAGGTGTTGGCTGGACTGAAGGATTTCAGTGCCGCCTACCTGGATGACATTGCAGTATTGAGTGCCACTTGGGAGGAACATCTGCACCACCTCTGGAAAGTATTGAAGGCTCTGCAGAGGGCAGGTGTCATGATAAAGGCAAGTAAGTGCCAGCTTGGGCAGGGTGCTGTGGTGTACTTGGGACACCAGTTGGGGATCAGTCAGGTGGCGCCCCTACCGCCCAAGAATGATACCATTCTGGCTTGGGAAACCCCTAGACCCAGACAGAGGTGATAGCCTTTTTAGGACTCACTGCATATTACAGGAGATTCGTCAAGGATTATGGCTCAATTGTTGCCCCTTGACAGAGCTGACTTCCAGGAAGCAGCCCAGGAAGGTGAACTGGACTGATGCCTGCCAGACTGCCAGAAGGCTTTTGATGCCCTGAAATCTGCCATGTGCTCGGCACCCGTGATCAGGCGTCCAACTTCTCAAGGGAATTCATTGTCCAGACAGATGCTTCAGAGCATGGTGTGGGAGCAGTGCTCTCACAGCTAAATGAGGAGGGCCTAGAGCAGCCTTCATTAGTAGGAGGTTACTTCCACGGGAACAGAGGTGGAGTGCGATTGAGCGTGAGGCATTTGCTGTGGTCTGGTCACTGAAGAAGCTGAGACCATACTTTTTTGGGACTCACTTCCGGGTTCAGACAGACCACAGGCCCCTCAGATGGTTGATGCAGATGAGGGGTAAGAATACAAAGTTGTTGAGGTGGTCCATTTCCCCACAGGGGATGGACTTCATGGTGGAACAGCGGCCTGGCACAGAACACGTCAATACTGACGGTCTGTCCAGATTTTTCCACCTCAGTGAAGAGAACTCCCAAGAGGGTGGGTAGTTCTCCCCACATTTCAGCTAGAAGGGACACGTGTTAGACCTGGCACCATTGGCGTTGGTCTCCCTTCCATTTTTTGCTGTTGCCTCCTGTATTTTTGCTGTGTTTGGACTCCGTTTTGCTGGTCTAGATGCTTTGGGCACTTTGCCACTGCTGTTCAGTGCCAAAGTGCAAGTGCTCCCTTTGTAAATCTTTGTTATGGATTTGTGATTCCATGATTGGCATATATGATTTACCTGTTACACCCTAGTATAGTGCACTGTGTGTGCCCAGGGCCTGTAAATCAAATTCTGCTAGTGGGCTGCAGCACTGATTGTGCCACCCACAGAAGCAGCCTGTAAAATGTAACTCTGGCCTGCCATTGCAGAGCCTGTGTGCAGTCTGGGACTGCAATGTCGACTTGGCAAGTGCACACACTTGCCAGTTCCTAAACCTTCCCTTCTTTTCTTCATGTTAGCCACCCCTAAGGTAGGCCCAATGTACCCCTGAGGGCAGGGTGCAATGTATGTAAAAGGTAGGACATGCCCTGGTGTGTGTGGTATGTCCTGAGAGTGAATTACTGCCAATTTCGTTTTTCATTATTGCAAGGTTACCTGTTCCCATAGGACAGAATGGGGAGTTTGTTTATAACATCTTATAAACATAACTGGCCCAAGGAACAATGTAGAAAAATTAGGTTTTGTACGCCTGAACTCAGAATAACAAAATGCATCTTTTAGTGAGGGTGATTTTTACATTCTGTGTTTCGCACTGTCATCTGTGTTAAGCATGTGCCTCACAGATGTCTGCATATCAGCATTATCACTGAGTTTACTGCGCTAGCATTCTCTCTGAAAACACATCACTAGCTTTATCTGAAAGTAGATTCGAGTGACTTTATCTGAGTATGCTTCGCCTACTACTACCTTTGAGAACACCGTAATAGCATAATATGAGCATACACTGTACTTACATTATCTTCGAAAACTCTGCACTGGCTGGTATCCTCTCTGGGTACACTGAACTAGCATTGCTAGTGTGTAAGTACACTAGCATTACAGATAAGTGCACCTGCCATTATCAGTTATACACTGCATTCCCTGTGTCTGTGTGCACCTGACGTTCACTTCACTGCACAGGCATCATCCATGGCTGCACTTTAGTGTCACTATCTGTGAGTGAACTGCCCTAGCATACAGTGTGTACAACATAGTCACATTATCCCTTACTGCATTGCATGCCACCATCTGTAAGAACACTTCACTGACATTCCTCCTTAAAATCGAGATATTTTTTTCCTACGTCATGAACCACACCCCTTCCAGATGCAAATAAACTCGATGACTCAGGCATAGAGCACACACTGGATTTCTAGTGTGTGTTTATAAGGCTTGGCTTTCCTCTGGGTTTATGACATACTGATTGTGTCTGAATAAATTCTCCATTACAACCACTCCCCTGTGACCATCCCTCACATCGCCGTGAAATCTCTATGGTTCTGGCAGTTGCTGGGTCACTTTAGAGCAGGGGACAATAAACCAGAGCCAGAATGACATCAAATAAAATTAAGACTCTCAGTTTTCCGTTTTTACTGATTTTTCCAGATAAATACAGACAGAAAACCATTTATTTTTCTGTTTGTATTTATTTTTAAATGTGGGAAAAAACGGAAATTGGATTGTTTTAGAGTGATTCTGAATTATGTCTGTAATGATTGCCAGGCCAATAGCTGTGCGGATTGACAGGCAAGGGGATTTAAAAAATATAGGGATTTTAGTAAAGAGCCTTAAACAGCAGTAGATTTGCACAACATTTATACAAAAATGTACATATTTTCTTACAAGTGCATAATATACCATCTGAGTGTGTTTATCTATAATTGAAACCTGCCAGGCGTTCAGGCAAGAGTGCACATTAACTGTTTAAATAAATGCAAAAATATACACATTTCAGATTCATTTTTTCACAAAACCTAAAATAAATACAGGTAAAATTTACAAAAAATAAATATGGATAAATACAGACGGAAATGGCAAAAATATAAATATCATAAAACCGGGACCCTAATTAAAATTAAGTACCTGTGAATCATGGATGACACAACAGGGCCACCTGCAAGCTCTAACGTCGTACATGCTCTGAGCGTTGCCTGAGACCACGATATGTGGGGACTGCGAATCACCATTCCGCTCATGCACAATGCCATCACTGGCGCTGTCGCTGTGCATGAGGGGAAAAAGCAGTGCGATTGCATCACCATTACAGAAATATAACCAATCCAGGCTTTGCTCTCAAGCTTTTTATTCTTAAAACTATATGAGCAAAAAGCAATGATTGGCTGGGTCAGGTGAACCCAGAACTCCAAAGAAGACTGGGGGGGGAGTGGGGGGAGCTGTGCTGAGTTGCACCTGACTACCTAATAGGCCAACTATATCATACATGCCAACATTTTAGAAGAGAAATGGGAGATTTAAAAAAAGAAATCTGGAGAATATTTCTCCCGTTGACTCCTATTGAGGCCTGAATCAGGTATATTTTCATGTATGCAAAAATACTTTTTTTTCTTATCTGTCAGGAGCACGGAGAAGGCGCTGTGGTAGGCAGAAAGAACAAGACAAAAATGTTGTGCACTGCCCTGGAGGAGCAGGTTCCTGGCAGTGCATATTCTGAGGCACACACGACCAGTCCCTTCCGCAGAAGCCCACCGAAGAATCGTGATTTTGCATGCAGGAATCAGAAGGCGGGATACTAGCCCTGTAATCGGTAGTCTCCCGTCTGAATCGGGAAGGTGGGCTTGTGTGTGATATGAGTCCAGAAGTGCGCATGTCGAGTTGGTCCCAATCAGAGACCTGTCCAGACCGGCATGCGCACTGGACTTCAGCAGATGATGGTAGACATTCCAGTCATTCCAATCACCCGTCTCTGCCTTGTTACAGTGCCCCCACAGCTCACATCATTAACCATCGGAGGAGGCACGAGCAGGACTTAATTTATTAAAGTACTATGCGCTGGCGCATCACACTAGGTGGGTGGTGGCCCAACGCCATAATTCTCTTGAAGCCGCTGGCACACTTTGCAATCTCATATTGCTTAATTAAAATTTCTCAGTCAAAAAGTGCGTCTACTTGTTAGGTCTCTCGGTACTATCCCGTTTTCCTAGCTTGGAAATCTATGCGGATGTCAATACTCTGCTACTTGTGTGTTATTAGTTTGTGGACTTTCAACTATTTCATGTAAAATACAATTATATGTTTTCTTCTGGTTTACATGCGCTTTATATGTTGTTTAGTCATTTTAAAAGTTTCGCCAAATTAACGAATCATCGCTAAATAGTGTTATGTCTTAATTTCCATTTGTATATTCATTTTAACGTATTTGAAGCAAGCAATGACGCCTGCATTGAAGTGGTGAATTGTCGACTGCCTGCTATGTAATGGTTGTTTAACATTCTCAGTGAGAGTAGAGCTTACATGTTTTTTAAGATAAAAAAAAATCTTACTTTCAACAGTTACGGGGAGCAAAAGGCATGTTTATATAGAAAAACAGCGCTGCTCGGTTCTGTTTCGGAATTCATATTTGAAAACGCAATTTTTATTGAATTGTACATTTTTGTGAATTTTAGTTTGTTTGTGCTCTTAGCAAACGACGAACTGAAAACAACATATGCAGCTGTGTATCAGAGAGAGCCATAAATATACAATACCCATAGAGAAGGCAGTCCCCAGTGATGTACGATGTGGTGTAATTACAACCAAAGTGAACGTGTGTAGATGTATCCCCTACAATATTGTCTCCTGACATTTCCTCTTCCGACTCCTTCTTTGCCCTTCAAGCTAACGTGGACGTGTGAAGCTTGTGAACTCACCACCATTCCATATTCCTTTTTATTCCCTCGCTCACACCCACTGTTTTCTAAGTAAGTGTAAATCAATAGCTCCCTGACTGCAGGTGGCAGGCAAAATAGTTTACAGGTGCTGGTAATCAGCTTACCACTACCATTTCGAGAGGATGTATGTCCTTCGCAGTAAATAGAAATCAATGGCTCGCCCACTGGGAGAGCGTCTGGAGAAAATCCAATAGCATTATTCCTGGTTATCGTGTTTAGGGGGAAAAGAATGCCGTTTTTAGATTAAAATGAACGTTTTATATGATGCTTCTGTATTGAATTCACCTTTGGAGCATTATGATCTATACATAAATGTTTTTCGGAATGCATGTTTAGGTATACCTCTATAAGTGAGACTTACCCAGTCATAGCTGGGATGATATTGCAAGATGTCTGCCGTCATTTCAAATGACCTCATTATCACCCTGCAATTTGCTGGTACTAGAATGAGACTCATAAATTGTCGTCAACGCCTCACCCTTTCCTAGGCCACAGCACATTTCTGGAATAATTATATTGATGCATGTGAATGCACTGTAGAATCTTGACTATCCTCTAACAGTACTATGAGGACTAATTCACCGATCAATTAAAAAAATTAGAAATCATTGCATGGTAGGATTATGTCTACCGTTTGTACAGATTTCCAACTTTAAGGTGGATTTACAAAAATGCACAAGGGGAACTTAAACAAATAAAAAAATATCGTAGATTTCGAAGCATATTCCTGCAAAGCTGCCAAGGTTTCAAATTCCTATGAGTGACATTTTCATAATTTCAGTGTAGATATGAGTGACATTTCAACGACTATGAGTGACACAGCACTTTCTGGCGAGCAAAATCAAGCAAAGAAAACATATAAATATCAGACATTACATCCATTTTCGCCTCGAGATTGTCTGAATCATGTGTTAAAACTGACCCTGGGCACTGAACTCCGCTCCCCTCCGCTGGCGCCTTCCACCCCCGCAATAAATATTTTCTAAATGCAATCTACAATTAATATAAAATAAAACCGCACTTACCTTATCGTGGCGGCCCGTGATGCCCTCCTCCTCCACGCCATAATCTCCTACGTTAGACATACGTCATGGTAGGTCTGCGCAGTCCTTCCATGGATTACGGCGAGGAGGAGGGAAGCCCGGGACGCGGCTTTAAGGTAAGTGCAGTTTTATTTTACATTAATTGTAGATTGCATTTAGAAAATATTTATTTTTGCGAGGGGGGTGGGAGGCGCGGAGGGGATCTCCACGGAGTTTTTGGCAGACTCTGCGGTGCTCCGCATAGAGCAACTCCGCCTGCTGTGCCCAGAGCTAGTTAAAACACACATACTTAAGCTAAACTAACGCGGTGCAACTGGTTTCCCACCCGCCTTGGGAGATCAATACCCATGATGCTATAAGGCGCCTTGAAAAGTGGCTCAAACTAGCAGACAAACACCAACCTAAAACAAGTTGTGTGCTAATGCAGCAGCTGGAATGATGGGCACCACCCCATCTAGGGGGCGTGGTGCTTTTAGTGGCAACAAGGGGCAGAACCGGTCAGGAACTCTTCTGGGTCAAGCTACCCGGAAGAGTTTGTGGGCTGCGGGGACCCCCAGAAACGAGTCACGCGGAGGGAGCCACCAGAAACTGGAAACTGGCAGGGGGTTTAAAAGCTCAGGGGGAAGGTAGAACCCCCTCTTTGTCCTCTCGCTGCATGGACGGTGACATGGGAGCGTTGCGAAGTTACCCACCCACCCATCCCTAAGCTCAGAGTTCTGTTAGGCGGGGTCCTGGGCAAGAGAAATGACAGGGACTCCGGTTGGCGGCGACTGCTTGGCCCCAGAACAGAGCGTGCAGTCTATTGTGGGCTCCGGACTGACGGGAGAGGGGGCTGACCTGCTGGTGGCCCTGGACTCTCTGGCCCTACCCAGGAAGCCGGCGCTGGTTATCAGCAGTGATAAAACTACCTGCGGCTCTGTTGGCCGGTGGGCGGTCAGCACAAAAGAGAGCAGGGTATCTTGGTTGTGGCCTGCTGGCACAACCAGCGGCAAAGGGCCTGTGGAGAGTCAAATGTAAATACAAAACTAGAGATGTAAAGTATATAACCCTGATAGCTTCTTGGCAGGCTGTGGTGTATTAAATAAAGCAATAATAAAGTTGGTCAAGAGATTAACAGTGAGTGAGCCAATATTGAAATTGGCGGTATCATGTTAAAAATTAATAAAGACTACGCTGTGAAGACCAACTACAGTCTGACGTGTTTTACTGGGTTGTAACCCACACGGCAGGGGCGGGGAGAAGGGTGATGGTGTGGTGAATTGCACATTGTATGCCAACTAAAACTGTGCATAGAAAACAGTGACTGCAGTGCACAATTCTAGTCAATACAGGGGCACAGAGCACAATTAGACTGCTTGCCCTGCAAATTTCATTTATTATAAACACAGCTATTAGCAGCTACTATTATACTGGACTCAAGCACACTTGCTTCTTTCACGGGCGGTGAGCTGGTGCCGCAGCAATTAGCCTGACAGGCATTTTAAGTGCGTGCAACCGGCCATGTCCCCGGGGAGCCGTGCTCTTGCTTGATTCCAGCTGTATCACCTTATCCCCTGCCCTTTTCTTTGGTCCTGCATGACACACACTTACTGCCCATTCACAGGACCCCCACATACAAACGGGTGCAGGTGCAAGGTACTGTGGTTCTCTCAGGGCACAGTTTCACTTATAGTCCACAAAAGGTGCCGCGTTCCTTGAGGAAAAAGAGGCACACTGGGCAGTTTAATTGGTGGGCTGGCCCCGTGGCTACAGCAAGTTCTCATGCCGCATGATTCCTGCTCAACCCTGAGCACACACACAGTCTCATCTGCGGCGTGGCCGATGGGGTCAGGTCCAGTCATCAAATACAGCATGCGGGCACTGAAGCGGCAAGCTCTCTGCCATATTGCAAGGGCAGCAGTGTGTGCCAGCAGGTACGCAAAGAGCCGCCGGCGGACTTGGGTCCGTCGCATGGTGCAAGCTGCGCTGCCATTTTTCCCAGCAGCACTTACACTGGTGCAGCGCATGAAAACATTCTGAAAACTGCTCTGCCACCAGCTCGTGCCGCAAGAGGCAGGAGTGGAAACGCCTGTACATTCAAGTGCCTCGCTTGACTCACAATGTCTTGGTAGCCATCCTGACATCAGTGAATACTAATGCCGCATGGTGTCGTGTGCCTAAGTGTAACATTGTAGCACTATGCAGCTCTAGCAGCTGAGCCAGAGCCCCCAAGCCTGCCAGAAGCAGCAGGCACCACACGCTGCCACTCCAGCTTGTATGATGCATTATTATATAGCAGCAATCTGGCTTCACAGCTGAGGAGGCGCTACTTTGCATTTCAGGGCCATATTCTCAAGGAGCTATCTCTGATTTTAACAGCACTTCAGCACAGCCAAAGTCGTGATAAATTTGCCTCCCCATTCACAGGCCAGTGCCAACAACCTACAGCACCACTTTTCTGGCGTTAGCATCCGCAACAAACATCGTGAGGGTTGACCCCGGCAACTACCGCTAATGAGATTCAGAGTAGGCGTTTCTGAGCAAAAAGCTGTGACAACACCACTCCATAACATTCTCAACGACCAGCCAGATCTGCGATAAGAACACAAAACAGGCAATATGGCGTGTTAGCAGCAAGAAATTAACATCTGCTCAGACCTGGGGCAAAGTCGGGCCACAACCTGCACCAGACAAGGGTAGCACAGACCATAGCCACACATGGAGAACAACAGATGCCCCCGAACAGCTGAACATGCAGTACAGACACCCAAGAGGGCCACAACACCCACCAACACCACACCCAGCCCCGCAACACCCCCCGAGCCCACCCCAACCCTGGACAAAGAAATTGCACACCAACACCAAGGATCCCAAAACAAATATTTTGCCTGATGTCACACAAGCATGAAAATCAACATACATGCGTGGCCAGAAAATGGAGAATCAGTCATACAGCAATGCAATCACCAACACAAAACACCATTCAAACAAATGCCAAAACAACCATTCGGATAAGTCCTAGCGGGTCCTCACTGGACAATCTGTAGGACACAGCCTGGAAGACAAAATCCAAGAGAAGAAGGTGTGCCATGCACCCAACAAAGGAAAGAGAGAGGGAGAGAGGGAGGGAGAGAGCAAAGAAGAGAGACGGAGTGAGATTGCACAAGCAGCGCAAGGCCTCTCGGGCACCTGGCTCCACATGCCAACAAGTGTGTGTGTATCGCCATCCATACACCATGAGCCCAAGGCCTTGTCCGAATCTCAGCGCCAAAGCCACATCACATTCCGAAAATACAAGTAGTAGCCAGAGAAACATCAGGGATGAAGGCTCCATTGTTCCAATGCAGAAGGCGGGAGGACACCTGCACCTCTGACCTTGGTCCAGAACGTGGCTGGAACACCCTGAGAGAGATGCCTTGGCAGATGGGGATGACTCCCACACCACGCATTGCACAAATGAACTATCCGACTTATCCACACCCCACACACAGAAGCCCCTGCCTGAGGTACCCCCGCATGGGATGCCCTTGACACTCACTGAAACAGCAACCTGTTCTCCCCGATGTTGCACACACATTCTGAATCATTGCTCAGAGCTGTGGCATATCCTCCACACAACTGCCACAGTTCAGAAGAGTGACGCTTCCACGAGACGCACCAACGTAATGGCAGGCCATCCCGGGCACATGCACAACCCCCGTCACGTAGAACAGTACTGTGCACGTATGCTTCATTTACAGGGTGCACTGCCACTAGCAGTGCTGCGGATCAGTTACCGGCTGAGCTTCCGCCTTGCCTACACTACCTGCGTCCAGCCCTGGTTCCACTGCCGAACATGCACATTTCAGTGTCCCATGGATGTCTGCCTATCCAACACAACCATAGATGAATTGGACTATGACTTGTGTGTGCGCCCCCTGTTGGATCACGAACAGGAGTGTAACAGAGACAGACGTGCATGGGAAGCCTTGACATACTGCGTATGTATTGGCAGTTGTGCATGGGAGATTGCACAATTCCTTGTGTGCAGTGACCACATCAAGGTGCTCCCCTATTGGGATGTGTTGCGGATTGGTGAAACGGCGTGGGCTGAGCACACCTGCCTGGACCAGTTAATTGATTGGCTCCCCCTGGTGTTCTTTGAACACGACAACCACGCACTATTGGAACCCATAGCACATGAAGCTGCACGGGCATTCATGGACAAGTAACTACGTTCTTGCAGCCACATTGAATTGTCTCACACAGCACAGGTCCCAACAACTTGTTGCATCGTGGGGAATGCTCACATATCCCACAACAACAGACGACATGTCTGCCTTTGTCAGGACTCTGGATGCATATGCGTGGAACTACGCTTGTGTACACACACCTGTGCAAGGTGATGCAGGACCATGGTCGGAGCAACACAGCGCCGTCTGACAACGTTGCCAAATCGGACACACTGCTGGGGGGAGAGTACACACATGTTAATGTAGCACGACATGTGAACCTGTCAGACCCTTTCACCTGATCACTGTCAGCAGAGCAGACAATCGGCGCACTCCAGTGGCAGAGCACTATGCAGATCCCATGGGCAGTGAGTCGTGCCCCCTCACAAGGGGCAATGGACAGATGCCAAACAACACATGACTCATCCAGCAAGGCAAGGTGGGCTGAGACCGTTGCCATCTATGATGATTGTTGTCTATTTTTGCCTCACCATTTTCTAAACCTCGACATGTTCCCATGCTGCGTGTAAGTGTCGAAAGCATGTCCCTGCCTGTTGTGGCCGCTGCCTCGTCCGTACTGACACACACATGCCAATAAAGTCTATGCCACTCCACTGGTGTCTAACTGTGATGTGTGTTGATCAGATTGTCCACTCGTGTGCCACAATGAGCATCGTCCCTACACAGGGAGGAACTGACTGACGTATGTGCAATGGGTGTGGCTCCCTTTTGCAAGCTCCACCTCTGTGAGCCAGACATTGTTTTGGGATAGGTGCTGGCCGACCTGTGCACTTACCTGACTTCAGCAATGTGAGTCTGGTGTCCAACCTCTAACCATGTGGAGCAATGTCATATATCATAACAGAATGTGTCCACACAGATGTGTGGGAGTAGGTATGCGATATGAAGTTCTGTTGTCACATGTGATGTAGGACACCACTCCTGGCCTGCTACCGATTTGGTCATTCCTACACACAGCCCTATTCAATACATGGACGTGTGCCTACGTTGGGGGTTGTGAGATTGTTGTTGATGTGCAATGGGGACACAGCTAGTACTCCCCTTCACAGTCATCCAATTGGCCATGTGTCTCAGGGATACACATGCGCATAGATGTCAGTTACCAGGGTGTACCTTCATGTGCAATCATTGTACCTACATCCAGCCATACTTGCATACGTGATTGAACATAGTCATGACACATCTGTGTGATTTACAATGTTTTATTCACATTTAGATGATTGACGGAGCTGGAGCTGTACATGGCCATCCAAGCCCACATTACATGGAAGCCCATTTGTTGGCCAATCAGAGTCCTTTGGGGATTGAAAAGTGATTAGGAAGAGGGGGAGTGCAGTCCACAGCAGGATTGCTGTGTAATTGTCCAGCAGTAAAGATAATGCAGTCCGTGTCGGCGTCTGGGTGAATGTCACAGAGTGTTCCTGGGGTCAGTGAGAGGTATTGTCCCAGCGCATGATGCATAGGGCAGAACGAGGCAGGGACAGACCATTTGGCGGTGATGGATGCTACTGCCTCCTTCCTCACACAGTAATTACCATCCCTATCTTACTCCCCTGATACGGGTTCTGTGTCCGGTGTGTCCGGCGGGGTAATGTCTGCATCACTGTGTGCCACTGACACATCAGACTGTGAAGGTGATGGGGCAGCATCACTGTGTGCCACTGACACATTAGGGGTTGTAGCTGTGTGTGTCGAAGTTCCCGCTTCAGTCATCTAGGACAGGCTCAGTGGCAGCAATGGCAAGATGATGAACTGCAGAGCATTGAAGTTCCCATCTACTACTCGCTGGTGTCCAGCCGTGGCAGCCATACTTCCAGCCTGCATCTGCTCCATGGTCTCCATTGACCTCCGCATCTGTGCCAACTCTGTGCTGTCATCGCTGGGGCCTGTCTGACCAGACAGTTCTTGTATTCGATTAATGGCCCCAGCGAGGTCAGCCAAGGTCTGTGGTGAAGCATGGTGCATACAGGGGGTGTCCGATAGGGACTGTACGTGGTCCCTGATGGGACTCAGACACCCATGTTTGGCATCAAGTTTGGCTGCCACAAGCTCGAAACCCACCCGCAGCTGTTCAGCCAACTCCACCTGGCAACCCCACACACGCTGTTGCAACTCCATGTATTGGTCGTTGGGGTCCTGGGAGACAGCCGTGGTGGTGTGTGTTTCCTGCTGTGTGGTCTGTGCAGGTGGTGGGGTCACCTCGGGGAAGCTGGCCTGCCCTGTTCCTGGGGATGTGGTGTGGAGGCTGTCCATTATCTGTTGGAGGGTGTCTTGACATATGTGCAGGTTGTCTGTCTTCATCATCAATGGTGGGAAGTGTGGTGTGCTCTGCAGGAGGTGTTATTTGTCCCTCTGCAATGTAAAGGGGAGATGCAGGTTAACAGAGTTACATATGTATGTTGAAGATTTGCAGGTGTTTACATTCAGACTGCATGCCAATATACATTGTGACTGTTTTGGTGGAGCTGGCTATTTCATGGCAGTCAGTGTGCTTTTCAACTACATGATGGATGTGTGGTAGTACCCGTACATTATCATCACACAGTGTCAGGCAATGCCAGATGTGAGTGGACAGTTACTACGCACATGCGGCACCTGTTGTAAGCCCTGTCCTGTGGTGTTAGTGTTGCACTTTGTACCACATTGCCATCATTGCTGATGTTCTGTGATTGCTATGTGTGTGTGCTGCATTGTGGGGGAGTTGCCCCTGCAGCTCTGATTTTGTGTAGCCTTCTCCCTTTGAGGCAGGGTGCCTTTGAATTGTGTGCTTTTTGGGGGCTAAATTGTTTTTGACTTGGGTCATATGTGCTCTCGGACAGATTTTGTGGCCTGGTGCATTGTTCCTCTGCTGCGTGTATTGTACAGCATGGGTTGTGGGTGCACGTGGATATGTCAGAGTGTGACCTGCTCCTTTACAGATGTGATCCGCACTGGGCCACCTCCATGTCGATTCGTGGGCCATGTCATGTTTTTTGGCTGCTGCAATGCTATCGGGCATGCAGTGTTACTTGCATAGTCAGTGTGGGTCACAGAGCCGCTGCTTTCCTGGATTCAGCACATGTGCATGGGTCGGTTGTGCTATTGGTGATAGGGAGGGGGGTGCATATTGTGGACAGGGGCCTACTTGGTGTTTCTATGTGTGCTGCAGTTTGCCAAGGCTATCAGGGACATGTTCCACGATCATTGTGGGTGTGAAGTGTGCTACACATAATTGTGCATGTGTGCCATTGTGCCCATCTCCCCCCATCCCCCCAGTCCCTGGTCGTTACTCACCCTGTTGCTGTTGGGTCAGGTCGTATCGAGCTGTGTCCAGGCCCCCACATCCTGCCACCGTCTCCACACTGCTGACTGTGGCCACCATTTCCTCCTGTGTCACATGACTCCCACATCCAGTCGTCGTTGCTGCCTTCCTGTTGGCAGCAGGTTTCTGTTTGGTTTGTCTGTGCACTTCATGCCAGCGCCTCTTGACCTCCTCCAGTGACCTCCTCGACACTTTGACTGCATTGCCGTTGGTGACGATGGCCTGCAATATTTCCGTTTGGGTTGCCAGTGCCGCAGTGGTGGTGCCGAAGAGTTGTTGATGGTGTTCTATCACCTCCGTGATGATGATTCGGTCCTCCTGCAGACTGAACCCTGTCTTCCTCTTTTCCTTGCCCTTCCCCAAACACGGGGTTCCCGGCTGGCCCTCCGTGGGGCTTGTGGAGTTCGGCTTGTCCTCTGCACTCTGTTCGGGTGCATCCATGGTGCTACGCAGTTTGTATTGGTTTTGGTGTTTTTTTTTCTTTCTTTTATAGTGTATTTTCCCACCAGACGCATGGGATTTGCAGGCCTTTGGCTGTTTTTCCCTGATTTTTGTACCGCGATTGGCCTCATCGCATGATATTTTGCGTTCGCGTTTCGCATTTTTGCGGCATGGCGTTGATTTTCACGCTGACATTTGACGCGTTATCTGGTGACTATCACATGCTACCGCCGCACTGTGAATACTTGGTTGGCATGGCGGAATTTTCCCGCAATAGGCTGCGATGTTGAGATTTGCTTTAAGCTACTCTTGCAGTAGTTATCACACGTTCTTGTGAATATACCCCTCGGTGCGGTGATGCGGACCACCACTCTGAAATGCATTAGTCTAATGCCTGATGTGTGATACTTGGCCGGGATGTCCCTGCAGCCCTTCTCCTATGGTTGTGGAGGCAATGTGAGTATTAAAATGTTTTCCACAAAAACTCTTTTCCATTTATCTGTATCCCCAGAACATATGAAGATTTTAGGGGAATTTTACACCCCATTTTCAAATGTACAGCTTTTTTTTAGGAGTAAATGCACCTGTACATACGCAGTGGAATTTTGTTTTTTTAATGTACATAAAAACCTCTCAAGAGCATTAGGCATATTCATTTTTTCCTAAATTCCAGCCCCCTAATCTTCCCTCCTCAACACCACCCATGTTCCCATTCCTAACCCTACACTTATAATTGCGAACATAAAAATAGGGTTTGAGAGATGTAACCAAGGAAATTGAGAATGTTCCAGTGTCTCCTTGAGCATCATTATGTTTTTTGTGAATCTTCGGCATACCCCTACACCCCTTTTGTCTTCTGAACTTTTTTGCTAATCAATTATAGAAATTGTGAATGTCTTTAATAAGGGTATATATTACATTTGAATCAATATTGCACACCAGGAACACCCAAAATGGAGGTGCGGGTGGCTCTTCACCTCTCCTCACACTCATTCTATTGATTCTCCCATATTAATTGGCGATGAGTAGTGTGAAGGTCATCCAATGTCAATGAAGGCTTTGAAAGGGTAGTCTGGCTTCGGTAGAGATTGGTGAGGGATTGAAGCTTGTCCTATTTAGATTTTTTTAAAGATCCCAATTGCCACATTTCATAATATTTTGTATAGTTTGTGTTTTTCCTTCTTGCTTTACCACATGTTTCCTGCCTCAGCTTGATGCGCATCACATTTGTTCTCATGTGTTTCTAGTTGGTGGTGAAAATAAGAATATTCAAAAATGTTTTCTAGCCCCAACCATTTTGAGGTGTGACCAAATGTGCGTAAACACATATGGTGTTAGTCTACTTTTTTTTGCTTTGTGCTTGTACAAGTTAAGGTGACGATTCTGCTTGTAACATCACATTATACTGAATTTCCCAATTCCTGACAGCACACAAGGGAATGTTTGCGATTACTATAATTCACATGGCACTGCTAGTGTGCTTCCTTTTCCTGTGGCCTGGCATGTGTGTGTGGTGACTATTATTTTCAATATCCTCTGGACTAGAAGCACAACCTTCCTTGGCATGGCAGAAGCCCCTTCCAAGTTCAGGAAAAACTTAGTAAGCTATTTTCACACTTCCTAGATGAAGTCATCCTGCTCAGGAAGAATATGGCTCATTACATTGCGATGTATTACATTGCGTGCTTTTACAAAGCGGTTGTTACAACAACCACGTTGTTAGTACGCAATTAATTTACATCGCAAGTCATTACAACGACTTGCACTAGGGGGCGCGCTGGACTTAGGAATAGTATTAATTACTATTCCTATTCCAGTTTGCGCAACAGTAGGGAAGGTGTTGGAATTCATTTCCAATACATCAGCGCCCCCTAGTGCAAATCATTGTAATGACTTACGATGTAAATGCATCGTGTACTAATTACGCGGTCGTTGTAACAACCGTGTTGTAATAGTAGCGCGATGTAATGACAGCATTGTAAACGCTGTTTCCCCTCAGGAATGCATTCCAAATAGAGTCACTGACTGGGGAGATTGTATCACATGCTTCATTGTATGTCATGCCGAATCAGGGGTAATACAAAGTGGATCCCACTGGTTTCAGTATTCTCATACTTACAGACAACATGGGGTCCAACTCCCATTCACCCCATCTACACATGCACTCAACAAACAGGCAAGGTTGTCAGTGCAGGGTTTCAGTATGACATAAGAGAAATTGTAACAAAAGTGGGCCTGTAGACATTGGGCTGTCATTATAGACCAGGTAAGAAGACTGTCTAATGCTGTGGATGGGAAAATTATATGTTCCCCCGCTGATCACACTGATTGTCCCAATGGACACAGAGGGTAGTCCTGTATCCACTAGAGAATGTGCTTTTTGCCCCCATTCAGACCTCAGAGCCAGGCCCTGGGTCTCGCATTTAATTTTTGGCATAGGCCTCAGCTCACACTAAGAATTTTATGTATGATGTTGGCAGCAAAAGCAGTATACTAGCTTCACATGTAGTCTGGGGTTCATATCAGTGTACTAACCAGGGGACATTCCTGTACCAATAAGCCTCTTTTTCGTTAGGAAAATTATTTAAGAATTATTTTGTATTAACTAATATGCATATTTTGTTTTATCTATTGCATTTTCAAATTCAAAAGTCCATGTACATTCTTTCTTGTTTCCTTTTATCCGTACCCAGCACATGAAAGATAAAAAATTCCAAACAAAATAATGAATGAAAAGGTTAATTGAGGAGCCCTGTGCTTTTAAAGTTGACAGACATATTTGTAACTCTTCAAGTTGGTAATGGATAATATACAAAGTTAAATTGAATTATTTGCAATACATTGAAAAATGTGACATGGTGCATGAGATTTGTGATCATCTGAGGTGGCCTCATGATTGTATGTGCTCTTCATCAAAACAAGGAATCAATTGATAGTGTGGTTCCTGAATATCATCTCCAAGATACAACGGGTCACTAAGGTCATAGACAAAATATTGAGGGACAAAATATTGAAAGGTAAGTATGTATATATCTTCCATATGTAACTCTACATATATTTACCTTGAAGATACATATATATTCAAGGAACACAGATGTGCACTTGTCTTTTAATATTTGACCCTCTATATTTTATCCACATTAGCGTGCCACAATATTCTTGCACTCAATATTTAAGAGTAAAATCCAACTGATCACAGAGAAATGTGAAAATATTTCTGTCTTAAGTTTAAAAATCAATAATATTTTAGCTTCGAAATGGGTGAAAGGGACATTTTTTATCTAATGTATGTCACTTGATGTAAGACATTGGGTTACCGGTTGAGGGGGGTTGAAACCCTACTCAAAAAACAACGACAATCCTTGTCAAAGTGAAGTCACAAGCCCCTCAGCCCCAAATTAACCTGTGGTTAGCCCTCTGGTAGCTTGGCACAAAAGCAGCCAGGCTTAACTTAGAGAAAAAGTGCAAACTATTCAATCAGCACTTCAAAGGGAAAACACAACACAAGAAAAATCCCACAGCAATTTGTCTGACTGTCTGGAAGCAATACACAAAGACCAACTGCCAGCTACACCTAGTCATGTGACCCAGGAACAGGCTATCAGAACTGTGATAAAAAATCTGACTTTGCCATTAAAGAGGGCTTTAAATTACAATTCTTTAGACACCAAAATTCACTTGTCAACCTGTTTCCAATTGTAAGATACACCTAGTTAAATGTAATAAGGTAACTCCAATATTAAATGACTTTAGAAGTGTTTCACTATCAGGACATTTAAAACGTAAAAGAACATGTCTTACTTTTCAAATATACTGCACCCTGCCCTCTGTTGACTTATATGTATTAAAAAGGAAGGTTTAGGCCTGGCAAAAGGTTTATTTTAGTTCAACAAAGATGGTAGATGCACACCAAAGTTTATGTTGTTCAACGGCTTTTGGGAAAATTAAAGCATTCGACCCTGTGATGCGCTCCACCCGTGCGCAAATTGTAATGAAAAAAAGTTGGAGCAAATCATATTTGAAATATAAACCAACAATATCCAGTGAATAAACACATGCAATATCATTACTCGATGTAAAACTCCACTAATATAGTTTAGCATCCACTCCACTACATTCAATGGATCCAGTGATGCATGCCCATAGAAATGTCAATGTAGCATATGCACTGTTGCATCTGCCTATTCGTTTTATTATCATAATATGTGATTTAGTTATTATGCATTGAATTTTCTAGGGACATGATATATTTTTTATGTTTTGATAGAATCTTGTGTTGTATGGATTTCAGCACCATTCATTTCTTAGTATTGTGTCGTCAATGGCGATGCATGGAGAGGTTGTAGTATTTTGTTTAGCTTTATGTTCTTCGTGGGAATATGCCCTGGTTTAATCATGTGGTATCATTCAAAAGCACTGAGATGTACGTGCATGTTTAATTACCATTCACACGTTGGTGTATGGCAAGTCTCGGTGTGACTACAGGTGCAGGTAAATTAATAGAGTTTTGTAAGTAATATTTAAACCCTGAGCCCAAAAGGTTTGGTCACTTCATGGTTGCTTGGTTTTTGCACATTTTTATTTCACATTTTGGGTGAGGACTTTTGTTACGTTATTTGTTAGGGCGCATGTTTATTTAACACATGGTATCAAGAAGAGGTCACTAGTACCATTTTCTTTAATTAGTTGTCTTCATCTTTTTTCTCACTGTTTGCACATTTTAATTTCTGTTTCATTCACATATTTATAATTGATCATTATCAGTGGCTCCATTGAATGCAGTGGGGTGGATGCTAAACTACATTAGTGGAGTTTTACTTCGAGTAATGATATTTCATATGTTTAGGCGCTGGATATTATTGTTTTATATTTCAAATATGACTATTCTTTATCATAGTTGCCACTGAGGAAGGGCAGCGTGTTACCCGAAATGCATTGGGTCATATCAATCACGTCGCATTATGAGGCACAGGGAATCCCTATATGTTTGGGAGAAAAAAAGCCTGGATTGCCATATCTTGAACTTGATGTTGAAATACTCAACTGAACACTAATGGACAAAAAATGGATTATGGATGAAATTGTAATCTAAATAAACATGGATTAAAAAAATTGATTAAGTTTTCTAAATTGATTCGTTGGTGAATTCTCATTTTCGCTGTGCCTCCTGGGTCTGGGGACCTGACGAGGCTCCAACTTCTTTTAATTTCAAAAGGCTTGTTTTGCCAGATTGAAATGGCAGTTTTAAAACTGCTCAAGTAGAGTGCAATGGCAGCCATGAGACATGTTTGAATAGATACTTATGTGGGTGGCACAATCAGTGCTGCGGGCCCACTAGTAGTGTTTAATTTGCAGGCCCCAGGCACATGTAGGACAACTTTTCTAGGGACCTATCAGTAAATTAAATATGACATTTGGGTATGAGCTGATTCTACCATGTTTAAAGGCGAGAGCACAAACACTTTAGTACTGGTTAGCAGTGGTAAAGTGTGCAGAATCCTAAAGCGGGAAAAAAATGGGTTCTGAAAACAAGGAGGTGAAGGCAAACAGTTTGAGGATGACCCTGCAGACAGGGCAAAGTCCAATACTTGGCAATATAATTTTTAAAATGTTTTTTCAAAGTATATATTATTGATGGACGTAGTTTATTTTTTAAGTTAACCATTGGGTGTTAATGTATGTTGTAAAATGTCCCTCTCTGCAGGGTCACCCCTCCTCCACTTTGTCTGACCTCTTTTTTGTTGGGCGTAAAATCTTGAGTACTTTGCCACTGTAACCAGTACTAAAGTGCATGTGCTGTCTCCTCTAAAAATGGAAATGAAGGCTCATATCCAATTGACATATTTAATTTATTAATAAGGCTGCAGGAGAGTGCACTATATGTGCCCAGGGCCTGTAAATTAAATGCTACTAGTGGGCCTGCAGTACTGAATGTGTCACCCACTTAAGTAGCCCTTTAACCATGTCTCAAGCCTGTCATTGCAGAGCTTGTGCATGCCCTATACATTGCCATGTGGACCTGACAAAATAAACCTTTTGCCAGGCACAGACCTTATCAGTTTATACATATAAGTCACCCCTAAGGTAGGCCTTGGAAAACCCAGAGGGCACGGTGCAATGTAGTTTTAAAGGCACAACATGTACTTTTAAGATTTACATGTCCAGGTAGTGAAGGAATTCCAAAGTCGTGTTCACTACTGCAAAGCCTATCTCAACCATAACTTAACATTGAGGTTACCTTATTACATTTAATAAGTGTAATTTCCAATTGGGAAGAGACAAGACCCTCAAGTCTGGTATCTCTGGAAATGTCACTTATACAAAGATTGCACAAAACAAAAATAAGATGGAAACGCCACGGGTAAAGTGCTTTCAATCTTGCTGTGTGCTTAATGGGCCAAATCAAGCGAGATCACACTTACTTCAGATTGATACGAAACTTAACTTTAGCCACAGCCTTGTGAAATTAGCTAATTTGGCTCATTAAGCACACATCACAATTGAAAGCACTTTACCTGTGGCATTACCAAGTAGCTTTGCACGCAGGAGCAACATTGTTCCCATTTGTCACAATAAACATTAGAACAACTCAGCCTGGGACGTGAATTCCCATTTCCGGAAGGTCCTGCCCACGTGATCTAACTGCTGAAAATCGCAACAGTTTAGAACATTTTGAAACGATTTTCAGATCCCATGGGTTCAATAAAGAGCCTGCCATAAATCAAAGCTGATCACCAGTCCTGCCGGGTTAAAAGTGCTGGCAAATATAGCAACCATTGTTTGATCTACGACACAATAGAACTCCACATTTTTAGCAAACCGTGTGCATGCGTCACTAATTGTCATGTAGCTACATTTTCCAACAAAATGCATTTCTTTAGTAACATCAGTTAATTAATAAGTTTCAGATTTAAAGTCTGTGAGCAAAAGTCAAACATTTTTTGATATGAAGGGAAATTAAACGCGGAACAGCTGATGTGTTCATTCCATTTATGAAGAGTTGAGGTATACCTTTATTTCCTAGTTTTTGGAATAATCTGATTGAAATTGAGGCGGACATTAGCTAGTTTATTGATATTTTGTATTAGGATTTAATTATCTTGTCAAGTTGAATACACTTGATCATATGAAATGTTTTTTGACCACTCTGAATGTAGAGAATTGTCTTTTTTCATGACATATTAATAGTCGCTATCAAGTATCGTGTGAACACTATAGAACCAAATGTAAAATAAATACATAGACCAAGGTAACACATTAACTTGACTTAGTTTTGAGAGAATGAGTGTTTCTTAAAAACTCACAACCATTTATTTATGTTTTGTGCAAATTTTAAAGAGGTCCAATTTGGCTGTTAGTGAAAGGACCCAACCCCGTAGTTCGTTACTTATAGAAAGTTGACATTTTCTAACTTAAGTCATATGGTGTCTCCCACCTGTCTCTGAACACATGTCTGGGGTGGGTCACACACAATGGGAGCTTAGGGGTGACTTGATAGGACATCTTCGCAGGATGAGAGGGAGGAGCTGAACCCAGCCTCACTCACACTTAAATAGGCTGTGTCCTGTCTCCACACAAAGGACTGCATGCCTCCTGTGGTTAGTTAGAAGCCAGGCCTAGGAAGGTAGGGCACCTGTGCACTTCAAAGGCATGCCTCCAGAAGCTTCTCCTAACTTCAAAGGCACAACTGGGTATAAATACTGAACCTAACACCCCAGCTCTTCAGTTCACATCTAGACCTGTTGACACTTTCCCAGGAAGAAGGACTGCTGTGCTGCTGAAAGGACTGCAACTCTGCTGGGCAGCTGCTATGAAGGACTGCTGCCCAGCTGTGCTGACCTGCTGCCTGCTGCCCACTTGCCTTGGTGAGAAGGACTGAACTTGTATCTCTTGAACCCAGAGTGACTTCGAGGGCTATTTGGCTGGCCTCCGGATCTGAAGCCTCAGGGGCATTCCCTGGAAAAGGCATACAAAGAAATTGACAGTTATATGTTGATTTGTCTAGCAGCCTAATCCATTTCAACACGAGTGTCTGTGTTCAAGGCAAATTTTACAACCATGAATTTGCTAGTTATAGGGATCTTTCCTATGACAATGCCATTCACTAGCTCTAAGAGGTTGGCTGCACAATGAGTTTTGGCACACGAAATGGAAACATTGCACCTTCAAAATCAAAGTGGACAACTGTGCTCTTTGTTTGCCTCTGCAAAGAAATTGTGGCAGCAGAACCACCACAATAAAAGCACAGCAGGCCAATTTAGCTTGGTGGTCTTCTGTGGGTGTCTCTAATGTAGTCCAATTTCTTGACTGTCAACCTTTATAAGTCATCCCGTAAGAATCCTTCTTCATCAGCAATATCTTCTAAAGTTCTAAAACCTAATTGAGAATGCTTTTCTACATTTATTATTGTACTATTGTCAAGTTCACCATCACAAAAGACTTACTGACTAATAATATGAAGAAAACCATCAGAAAGGATGGCCCAAGAATTTCATGGTTGAACTTATACAGTGTGCTCTGGTCAAAGAGCCACTGGCATACTAGTAGGAAAGACTGTGGGTCTAGCAAGGAGTAATCAGCGTAACAACCAAATATGTGTCATATCCTGCCATTAGTAGGTCCTCAGAATATACCTTCCATACAGTGAGGCTTACCATCCAGAGTTAGTCTGTCAATTCAAAATGTCTAGAAGAAGAATGCTATTGATAACAATGAACAGCCACTTCCTGCCAAAGAATGTGCTGCACCAGAAAAAGCAACAGAGAGCAAGGAACTCAAAATCAGGATGCCGCTGCTGAACCAAATAGAGATGAGGAAACTTGGGGCCAGATTTATCAATTTTTAACAAGTGTAACACAACAAGACAACTTGTTGTGCTGCGTCAAATGGAGAGAGCAGGAATGTTCCATATTTACCAACATATAGCACGTTCCTGCTCTCTACCTGTGTTGGTGCACTGTGTGCTGCCTAGCACAAATGCAGGCACCCTTGTGCCATGGTGAAAAGGTGCCTGTGTTACAAGTAGGATTGTTTTTGTGTAAGGAGGCCCACCCTTCTGCACAAAAACAATCCTCAGAGGCACTTTGCTTTTTCTACGTGTGCTGCTGAATGCAGCGCACATCGGAAGAGGAAATAACTAGGTGAAATAAAAATATTTTCCGTCATTACGCCTCTTTTGGGAAGGCATAGCATTTTCATGCATTCCCAGGTTCACTAGTATTAGCAAATCTGGGAATGCCCAAAATCAATGGGTGGATGAATTGGAACACCCACGCTCCACCCATGAAACGCCTTCCCAACTCAGAGTTATGCAAGACAGGGACTTGCACTGCCTTGTGTTACTCTAGATTGACTAATTCACGCATAGCAATACAAGGTGGCTCTGAATGGTTTAGTACATCTGACTTAAGCCCTTGTGTTGCCTTGTATCACTTTGCGTGACACAAGGGAAACGCAAGGGCTTGATAGATCAGGCCCCTGGTCATCATCCATAAGCATTGTTATAACCCAAAATACACACTTTAAATGGTGAGCATTCCCAGGTCAACGCCATACGTCGATTCGCTAGTAGCAAAGCAATTCGCAAAAACTTCCCCAGAGCACCTTTTACCTGAGGTACAAACCTTAAAAAGCAGACTGCAGGTGCACATTGCAATTATTGATTGGACATGACCTGTAAAAAGTGTATTACTTCTACCCAGAACTTTGCGACAGGAGCACAATGCCATGCCAAATGCCAAAAGTCTGCGTCAGGTTGGTGACATCTTTTACAAGCACTTGTATCTGAGAGGCCAATTTTATACAGTCTAAGCGGCATATAGTAGACCTGGTGAATATATTTGAAATGACTAATTCTGAGATTGCCATTGGGGGTCAGTTGGGGGGGTCAGTTTACCAGTTAGTGGGCATATGTGCTCCCATTCTGATGGAGTCAGCGGCGGATCTAATTTGTTATTCCACTGAACCAGGCTACAGTCCTCCTCCCTCACCAGTTCAGCATGCACCGCCTTGTATAATTTATTTACCAATTTTCATTTCGAGGGTGCCACCAATAGAAGCTGTAAAGATTGTAATGGGGGTGGCTCCACGGGGAATGATTCATAATGTGCTTTGAGCGCAAGTGTCAGGCGATGAATAGTGAACTGAAATACCAGTGACTGGTTGGTGATGCATTGAAGGTCCTCAGAAGTGAGAAAGTGCCCTTCTGTAAAGAGATCCTGCATGTGTTAAATACCAACCGCTTGCAATGAGCGGATCGTACCCACTTCTCGCGTAACTGAAAGTGAGGCATGATGTGCAATTGGCAGCGCCAGGGCATATAGTGGGAGCTTGACCGCCAGCTTACCAATAGTCTGCCAAGCGGCAATAGTAGTGTCCACAGTATTTATTTCCATCCGGGGAATGCCTCTGGGTGTATGTGTGAGTATCCCAGTCAGTGGAATGGGGTGTGCATCCACCGCAACGTGGTGCCAGTAGTAGGCATACTGTGCCTGTGCACAGAGGTAATACAAGTATAGATCTGGTGCGCAGAATCCACCCTGTGCATATTCCAGAGTGAGTGTATGCCAGCTTACCCTAGCTTGCTTACCATTCAAAATGAGCTGAAGTAAATGGGTTCGTATAGTGTGAAAGAGCTGCTTTGGTAATTTAATTGGGATATTATTGAAAAGATAGCGAAATCGTGGTAACACGATCATTTTAATAATGGCGATGCGGTCGGCCAGGGAAAGAGGCAAAGAAGACCAACTGTCTACTTGAGATTCTAGTGCCGCTCAAGCTTTGCCATAATTCTCCCTTATGACAGTCTCCAGGTTGCGTTGCACCCACACTCCCAAGTATTTCACAGGATCTGTTAACCAGACCAACGGGTATTCCATCTGTGGGGGTGTACTGATCGTCATCAAGGGGACAATCATCGACTTATTACAGTTTATGAAGGGCCCCGAAAACAAACCGAAGCAAATATATTCCCGCAAGATAGGGGATAAATATTTGTGTGGCTTGCAAATAAAAAGTCCTATGTTGTCAGCAGATAAAGATATGCCGACAGGGCGATGGTTGAAGTTTAGTGCAGATTCTCTGTGACGCTGACGGATCACACAAGCCTGAGGCTCAAGCATAAGGGCAAATAAAAGCGTTGAAAGAGGACAGCCCTGCTGGGTGCCTCTGTTAATGTAGAAAGGTTCGGAGGTAAGATCCCCTTCTCGGACCCTTGCCTACGGATCAGTGTACAGAAGATGCACCCATTTTTTAAAACATGCGGCAACCTCATCCGTCTCAAGATGTGAAACATATACAGGCACATGCATCAAGCACAAAACCGGTCGCAAACGGGCAGATTCTCAGAATCTGCCCCTTTGCGACCGGTATTTTTGCATTTGGGATGCATCATCCCAAATGCAAAAATCGCTATTTAAGGAATCTCAAAATTGGGATTCCTTAAATAGCGATAGCATTTAAGGAATCCCTAATTGAGATTCCTTAAATGCAATGCATTACAGTTTAAAAAATAGCGATTTCGCTATTAGCGTGAGCAAATTACCATGAGGCTGGACCTCATGGTAATTTGCGAAAACTTAGAAAAATGCACTTATTTGCATTTTTCTAAGTTTCAGGTTGCCCACACACATGCACTTAGAGCATGTGTGTATGCAACATTTGTGCAGAGTGAACATACATGGGTGCAATAGGGTGTCATTTTGACACCCTTGCACCATCGAAATTGCGGGAGCAATTTGCGAGTGCCTACTGGTACTCGCAAATTGCTCCCGCAATCTCTAATTCATTCCTATGGGCCTGGAGGCCCATAGGAATGAATGGGAAGACATTCCTTAATTGCGACTTGTAATTTGCTAGTCGCAATTAAGGAATTTGTGGGAATCGCTATTTCTTTAGCGATTCCTACATGCATAGGGTTTTGCTATTCCTTAATTGCGATTTCTTAATAATCGCTATTAAGGAATCGCAAAACCCTATGATGATGCATGTGCCTGATAGTGCCATTCGATAGAGTCGAATGCTTTAGCTTCGTCCAACATTACTGCAGCAGCCAGTAGATCTGGGGTTAAAACATGATACATGGCAAAAAGTGTTCTTAGATTGTGGGACGTAGAACGCTCCGGTATAAAGCTGGATTGATCAGGCAGCACTAGACAGGACATCAGAGGTTGGAGTATAGTGGCTAGTATTTTGGCTGGTATTTTAGCATCTAAATTGATTAGCGACAAAGGTCGATAGGAGTCACATTGGAATGGGGGTTTATCCTTTTTAAGTAATGTGATAATTAGGGCCTGCCGTAGGGATGGCAGTAATATGCCAGTTACGTGGGCCTCCGCATACACCTCTAAAATGTAGGGCTTTGAAAGATCAGCGTACTCCTTATAAAACTCCGCTGTGAGTCCATCCGGGCCAGGGGCTTTTTTGTTTGGCAGAGATTGGGTCGCTGCCTTGATATCAGCCTCACCAATTGTTTTGCTAAGGTACTCAAGGTGGTCACCCGCCAGCCAGACACAAGCAATATCGGAAAAATAATCATCGAGAGCGTCTCCATCCATGCTCCCAAGTGAGGTGTACACCTCTGAGTAACAGGACCTGAACTGTTCAACTATCCCTTGGGGCGTGAAGTGTTCCCCCGTGTGTATCCAATAATTTTGTGATGTGACAGTGGTCATTTCTGAATTTGAGTCTGTTGGCTAACTGACGACCTGGTCGGCCCCCCTCGCCATATGTATGCGCAACATGATGGCGCGATAGGTAACGGGTTTCTGTTTACGCCATTGTGTTATATTCCAGTATCTGTTCCTGAATACGCGCCAATGTGGTGGTGTTTGAATCTGCTGTGTATTCCCATTCCAGGCCTGATAATGTAGCCTCTATTTTGGAAATTTGGCCTCGTATGTCCCGCAGTTATGCCTGCTGTTGTGCTTATACAGACCCCTCTCACAGTAACTTTAAAGGCCTCCCACAGGGTGGCGGCACTGTCAACTGTACCCACATTTATTTCAAAGAATTGTGCTATCGCCTGCCTTACGGTGTCATTATTGATAGGGTCTAACAGCGCTTCAACTCTGAAGCGCCATGTGAATGGCTGGTGTATTGAGGTGGGAATACTAAGACACAATTTCACAGTGTTATGATCTGACAAGGTGCGTGCGTCTACCAGCCCCATCTCCAGCATGGCATCCCGTATACATTGTGTGACTTTTATGGTGCGTGCTCCCTGTGGGTTCGACTGTCCCTAGCTGGGACTAAATACGTATGGAAGTCACCTCCCCATAAAATGGCTGCATCTGGCCATGTGTGCAGCGTTGTAAGCATTCAAAGAAATACCTGCGGTTCATCCAGAATGGGACCATAAATATTAATGACCGTGATCATTGATTGCCCCAGTTTCCCATGGACCATAGCACAGCGCCCTTCATCATCAACATACGTTTTTAGCGGCATGAACTGCAATCCTCTTTTAAACAGAACAAGAACCCCCCTTGCTTATGTAGAGTATGAAGACGTCAACTTATACCCAGCCCATTTAACTGCAATTCTAGTCTCTGAAGATTTGGTAAGATGCGTCTCCTGTAAGAGAGCTATCTGAACAGCGTGTCTGTCCAAATATGCCAACACCTGATGGATTTTTTTGGGTGTGTTGAGCCCTCTGACATTCCACGTCAGACAGGTGTAACTATCGTACATAATCTACAGTGACAATATTAGGCTGAAGCGAGTACTGACTCAAAGCATGCATGACTGTAGCAGTGGATGTACAATGCGGCCAGCTTACAGGTACCATTCCGTGAAACAAGTCCCCATTAGGAGCAGTGAAGCCCCACACCCCCACCCATTTCAGCAATTCCCAGTCATCAAGACCATGTTCCCAAAATGCAACAAATCCCAATGTAAAAATTATCACTGTGTATGCCGTGGCAAGTGCAACCTCAACTCATGTATCTGTACGATTACATCAAACTAACTCTAGAACAACATTACAGAGCCCCCACCCCCTCCCACTTCAGCACCCCAACATTGCCAAAGCCATACCCAATACCCACAAAAGAACCCAACAAAAAAGGAAACATTAGTGCAGTAATGTGGGGTATACCCATTTGGGGGCATTGCGACACAGTCTACCCTCCAGTTGACAAGGGAGGTGGCCACCGATTGCACAGGTATAATTCCCAAGCCATCACACCTAACACTGAAATAAGGACAGCATTCATCATGCCACTGTTGTGTGCAGAGAAATGTTTGCATAGAACACAATAACAGCAGTCAAAAAGGATATAGGGAATGCAGTCTGTCTTAACACTGCTGTCGCGGGACTGCAGCACGGGCAGGAGTCCAACAGGGCGGAGTCCGAAACCAAAATTGCATGGAAGAGTGCCGGGGGTCGGTCCCCCCAACATTGCCGCAAAGAGCCGCTGTAGGAGGGTGCAATTCAGTCCTCAACATCCAAAGCGGGGGGAGATTGTTTCTTTTTGCGATGCAGAGATTTGGCAAAGTCCAAGGCCCGTTTGGGATTAGTAAAGATTTTAGCTTCATCTGCGGACCCTGTACGGAGACGCGCTGGGTAACGCATAGCAAAGGGGACATTCTCAGCAATCAGAATCTTCTTGGCCGATTGAAATTCCTTTCGCGCTGCTGGCATTGCTGCCGTAAAATCAGGGTAAAATGAGAGGGTGTTACCCTGGTAGTTGATAGTGCCCTTTTGTCTGGAAGCACAGAGCACCGTGTCTCTGTCCCTGTAGTTGAGCAATCGGGCAATAATCAGCCTGGGTGGCACTCCAGGGGAAGGTTGTGCCGCCAGCGAGCGATGCGCCCTCTCCACGATAAATATACTGGACTGAGTGTCGTCTCCACAGAGTTCTCGGAACAGGTTTTCTACATAAGTTTCCAGATACCAAACGTTGGCTGCTTCGGGAAGTCCTAGGATACGAACGTTATTGTGCCGTGAGCGCGCTTCAAGATCTTTGTTCTTGGCTTGGATGACCGCCAGAAGTTTCTCCATATCAGATGTTTTTGTCTCGACCTTCTGTTGGCAATCCTCCGCATTCGATATTCGTTGCTCTGCTTCGCTGATACGTACAACCTGCTTATCAAGTTTAATTGAGATGTTATCAATGCGACCATTGAGGGCTTCCATATTGTCATTTATAGCTTGTAGACTCATTTGAATGGCGGCGAGGGATTTCTCCAGAGCGGTCGGGACCGGAGCGGCGTTGTCTAATTCTGAGTCTGAGGCCACAGTTTGCTGGGATTTGCCAGGTTTGCGCAGATCAAAAGTGAGCCTCAGTTGGTGTTTGTCAGGTTTACCCATTGCGTGCAGCACCACTGACTAGAAACCGATGAGGTAGGGTAAAATGATCATCCCGCTTGTGCTGCTCTTGCCCAGGCTACCAGAATAGGAGTATGCGAGAGAGACCTGTAGAGACCAGCGTGGTAGTGGAGCACGTCGCTGGACAGTCAATGTGACGGGGTACCAGCTAAGGCCGGTGCGCTGCATCAGAGAAACAGCAGGTGCCTTCCATGTGGGGATTATTGTCAATTATAACAGCACGAATATGCGGTGGGGCAGGACCCCCTCAGGCCCTGCAACATCAGATCTGATACCAGTAAATAAACCAGGCGGGGGCAAGAAGCTCTCCAGTTGATGTGGGGCACAATATCAATGTTGTGAACACTTAGGCCTAGACCTCTGCAGTATGGGCCAGCAGTATCGATGTCCCTTGCTGTAGTTAGTTCAGAGCCCTCGTTACCCGGTGGGGCGCCGCAATACAGCCGGGCCTAAGGATCGCAATTACCGCGATCGTATCACCAGCGTATACCACAACTGATTCTGCAATGCATGCACGTTACGACCCCAGCAGGCACAGCGAGCACTCATGCACTGACACTGTACCTCGTTGTTATAGGACACGGAGTGCGCTCCCTTTGCTTAAGCGTCCCTATGTCTGTGCCCTGCGTTGATGTTCAGCAGCTCCACGGCACCTCTCCACAACGCAGCCCCGGGTCTCCAATCTTCACCGCTAGCAACCGCCTTTAGCTCTCAGCTCCTCGGCATGCACTTTGCTGTATAGGCAGCTCCCACAGCATCAAAGATCACCGTGCAGCGGCTCGCGGGTCTTGCAGCTCACCTCAAGGTCCAGCGGGCCCAGCACACAGACCCCTGACGTTCGCCAGCGGGTCCACCAGGCAGCATCACGCTGATGCTCACCACCCTGGAGCCCTCACGTCAGGTGAGCAGTAGATGAAGCCACCAGAGTCCACCTGACCGACAGGGGTGGCAGCCAGGGAAACTCGATCACCGCAGCCGCCTCACTTCTCCAGGGCTCCGGTACACCGTACCATAGGGCCGGGAGCCACCATTTTGTCCCGGCGCAATGGCAGCCACAGCATTGATTTCTTTCGTCTTGAGCCCTTTTTTTCTCCACAAGCGCCTCGGTCGGGTCACACAATGTCTGGGAAGCAGGCGCCGTAGCTTTGGCACGCGCGATGGCTACTAGGCGACAGGATTGTTGCAGGATTTTTGTCGGTGGCCGGCAGAGCCGCGTTATTATGCGGCCATCTTGCTGTGCGTCAAGCCCCGCCCCCTCCAGTAAGTTGTTATTTTGCAGTCAAAGCGCAAAATAATGATGAATATTGACTTTAAAGAACAAAAGCATCAATAGTGTTGATGGGGGTAGAGTAGCAAAAATATAATAATCGTTAAGGGAAAAAACATTATAATCAGTAACTAGTAAGACTTGCGTATAGTCATCATAGATGGAGGAGGATGGACATTTATGAAAGTAAAAAGGTAACTAAAAGACACAGATTAAGTTGAAGTTATTTTAAAATCTATTAGCTCAATATTACTATTTGTAACCAGCAATATCTTGGCTGTATTGTTAACACTTGTATGTGTTCTCTTTATCAATATAGGCTAAAACAATTCAAATGAAACAAATGCATAAAATGTGAACGAATTAAAGAGTTTTTATCCAAGGCCACTTAAATGCACGTTCTTTTTAGTCACATAAACCTTCTTTGATCGGTTTATGCTCTTACAACTCTGCAGTCAGGCACACTGTTGAGTTTTTGTCGAGACTCTGCTGTGCCCCTCTGCTTTTTGCACTTTAAAGGCTTATTGAGTAGCTTCCCTGACAACAGCCAAGGAAGCAGCACGCTCTGCTTGCTTCAAGAAACTGTCCCTCTTTGTGGATCAAACTTGACATTTGATTTTTTGGGGGGTATCTTAGAATGACTGTTTTAATTCTGGGATTTAAGAGTCACTCTGAGGGCTGCAGCCAGTCAGACAGTGGGAACGTGCATGAGAGATTGTTGACTCAAAGCAATTCATACCCTAGACCAGGGTTCCCGTTAGGACTGTTAAATCATAAAATACTGATACTGAGCTTGTCTGCCACTGGTAATATAGTAAAAATACTAAACGTTGTCCTTTTATTTAGTTTATGCCGTTTTTTTCCTACTTAGGGGCCTGTTTAACACTTTGTTTGCATTGCTCTTGCACCACGCAACGTGGTGCGAGAGCGATACAAATCTTAAGAGAGATTTTTGAAGCCACTCAAAGCCACTTTGTGCTGCTCTGAGTGGCTCTGAAAATCTGGAGTAACACAATGCAGCGCAAATGGCTACGACCATTACTCTGCCCTGGGAAGGCGCTCCATAGGCTTTACAAGGGTGTTTCCACGCAACCCATGGAGTTTGACTCATCCCCAGATTTGCAAGAACTTGTAAACCTGGGGTTGCACTGAAATCTTACACCTTCCCAGGGGAGGCGTAACCGGGAGAAATATCTCAATTTCTCTTCGTTTCTTCCTCTTTCTATATGTACTGCATTCTGCAGCACACAAAGAAGAGGAATATGCCTCCCAGGATTGCTTTTGTGCAGGAAGGTGTACCGTCCTGGACATTCCTGCACAAAAGTATCTGTGTTGGCGCTAAGCAGCCCATTGTGCTCCAGGGCATGGGGAAGGACAGGAAAGCGCTGTATTCCATTAAAAACTACATATTCCTGCCCTTTCTCTGTCATGCAGTGCAGCACAGCAAGGTGACTTGCTGTGCTGCACTTCATCACAATGCTGATAAATGAGCCCCTATATTTTTAAATAAGCTGCAAATGCAAAATAAGCATGTGACACATACTTTATAGATATATGAGGAGGAGATGTGCGTCGTGCGTGACATGTGATGTTATCCAACTTTTCTCCTAGCACCCATCCCCTCAGTCACTTAATTTTTATAATTCGATCACTATCAGGTTGTGAAATTAAAGAGCTGATTTACTAAAAATTAGTGCAGGGAAGCAACCAAAGTGGCAACTTTTTAAACATTGGATGTGTGCTGTACAGTGCAGAGCACATGCAGTGAGAGAACAATTAGAAGAAATTAAAACATTGCTCCTTGTTAATGCTTGCCTCAAGAAGATTTTACTTTTTGGTGTAAAGCCCTGTTTACCAATTTTAGTAAACAGGGCTTTGCATAGAAAAAAGAGGGGTGATGGTGTGGGGACGCCGTGTACCACCCATGGGAAACCCCCTTCACACAATGACATTTAAGCAGCGCAAAACACTGAGGGGCAGATTTATGTTTCCTGCCGCATCCCTGCAAATCAGCAAGGATGCGCCAGGAATGATGCGTCACGCAAGTTTACCCTTGCGCCACACATGATGGCGCAGGAATAAACAGATGCGTGACGCATCCGATGGCGTAAGGTTGGCGCAGTGCTTCAGTTGCATCGCAAGCGCGACGCAACTCCAGCACTGTTCCAACCTACCCTATCCCTAACATGGTGCGTCAAGCCTTACGCCTGCTTCAAGCAGGCGCAGGGTTTTGGCGCATCAGCGTTGGGAAAGTGACTCAGTCAAATCTTATAGATTTGACTGAGTCACTTTTCAGGGGCGTTCCTGCGATGGAACACCCCCCCCTTCTGTCGACATGCCCACGTGAAACCTGCCGCAGGTTTTACGTGACGCAGGGCTTTACATCGTGACGCATCTCCATAGATGCGTCACGATGTAAATATGGCGCAACGTGGCGCAGGGTTTACACCGCCGCTGCGTCACAAAAGTGATGCAACGGCGGCGTAAAAGTGGCGCATCGCCAATATAGATCTGCCCCTATTTACTTTACATGTAGGGCAACGGTCTACAGCAGAAAAATATTTTGTACTGGTAAATCAATACTTTATTATTCTGTACTGGTAAATCAATACTTTAGTATTCTCTACTGGTAAATCAATACTTTACACTGAACGGTGGGATGCACACCAAGTTTTATTCCTTTTGTAATCTTTTGATTAAACTGCTGCTCATTGGCGATTTTTTGGCGTGCTGGCTTGCTCTGTCCCGGTAGCACTGGTAAAACATACACTGAACTGGAGGGAAATGATCCCCCTTGTCAAGCCGCTACAACCCAGAGCACAGAGCAAGCCAGCACGCCAAAAAATCGCCAATGAGCAGCAGTTTTAATGAAAAGATTACAAAAGGAATAAAACTCGGTGTGCATGCCACCATTCAGTGTATTTGTAATGAACTGACCTAAACAGCGGATTGCACCCGGCACGTTAATTGCACTTCAATCTCACTGGGCCGAGGGTAGGCACGTCGTATATTGATTCTGGGTTCTCTTTGCTTTTTTGTATGTAGATTTCTTTATTGAGACACTGGGCAATAGCAAAGTTAGTTTAAGCAATCACGTGGGTAGTTTCGAATAGGTTAGCGTTGGAATATGTTGCACCTGCGGGGGGGGGGGAGAATAAAGTCCTTCTAAGAAGAGAGAACTTTGGACACAACCTGGGAGGGAGTTTGAAACGTGCAGTAACGCTGCCGGTTGTGGCGCGGAATATCGGAAATTGCACCCACATACGCATAACAGGGTGAGTGGGTGGCATCCTCTTTTTGGTTCAAAGAAATGGAGCAGCATTTTAGGAGTTCCGGCACTGGAGATATTAGATAGTACTTATATAGGTGAGCGGTAATGGGGAAATTAGAGTAACGTTTTTTGCATTTAGAACACAGCAACTATATCGCATTGAGGGGGGATTAAAGAGGTTAATACAATGTATCAGTCATTTTTAATTTTGATATGTTGATGTACACGTGTGTTTCAAAGACTGTCTGGCAATTGATGAGCTTTTTTGATTGATTTATGTTTTAGACCCCTGACGAAGGGCTCAATAGCCCGAAATGCATTGGGTTGTTAGCCACACGGTTTCCATGGATATATAGCGGATTCTGACATGCTATGGTATAAGGCCTGGATTGGCATTACTGTAGAAACATAAGTATGGAATGAAAGTATTGTCCTATAATCATCAAACAACTTCTGGAATACAATTGATCACAATAGAGAAAATTGTTTAAAAGTTGGTCTACGTTTGCTGAACTTTTTTTGAAATTTTTGGAAAAAATGTTCATAAGGCTGTAGCGGCTTGACAAGGGGGATAATTTCCCTCCAGTTCAGTGTAAATCAATACTTTAGCCAGACTTTGCACCAGTTTGCATCTCCTTGTGTGACTGGAGCAAAGTCTTGATAAACCTTCTCTTAGGGTGCTGTGAATTCCGTCTCTGCTGCCAATCTATGATAAATTTGGTGAAGTATAACATGTTTTGGCCAAAGAAAATAATGCAGAGTTTATAAGTTGTGCCCCCCAGATTTTGGTATACATTAGGCTACCTGAAATTATAATGCTCTATTGATGGGAAAAGCTTTAAGAATGATTTTCCCTGACTATCAAGGCGATTATTTAACCAGTCGCTAGATGAAATATATACCAGCTAGTTTGTCGAGACTGAATTTTTCCTGCACAGAAAACCTATGACCACTATCACCTGACAAGTGAACCAAATTAGCCGGAGCTGAAAAGGGAATATAATTTTTTATTGGCATTTGAGAAAAGATGAATACAATACAATGCTGGCCATCATAAACTGTGATGAAGACCTCACACCTACTAGCCTCAGTGCGCGGTAAATTGCCTTCCCAGAGATTTGCTTGTGCTTTTTTGTATCTGACCGCGTGAAGGTACACTTTGTTTTACGCTTATCATTGGACGACGGTCATGCAACTGATGTCCAATTCGAAACCATAGAATGGTTTCCATGATTGGCACATGAACGCAATGCTGAATTCGAACATCCTCTGATGTGTGACTACTCTGGAAAATATAACAAAATCTGTCGCTCAGTTCTTGACCGAACTACTTTGAAAGAAAAGATGGGTGGCTGAAATGACTTATAGCAATATTTTTTGTTCTTATCCCCTACCTTAACGCCAACAGCCCCCAACAAACAGCACAGTTCAGCTTTCCATTGCCACTTGCCCATTCACCTATGCTCCTTCGCGCTCATTTTACAGTACTTGACAATGCATACATTAGTGGCATAAGGTAGAAACGAGTTCACCGTGTAAACATGGCTCATTTCCACCTTCATGGACAGAATTACACCCAGTCTATAAAATGCAGCTCATTGACTACACATGCATGGTCGGCTCGGTTCAAATACTTAATTCAGCAAGTTAGAGACAGCCATAAAAGTATAAAAAATGGTATAATTTATACAGCATAAAAATAAAATCCAGTTAGTACACATAATGAGCGAAGCGTCATTACCTTCCAGTCGTCAAAACAATTTAAAATAAAGCGGCCCATAATATTCTTTAATACATAATACTGTTCCCTAGGTATATTTCCTTCATAAAAAAGGGCAACATTATAACACACAAGGTGATCATTTAGTGCAAGTAGATATTTCAGAGCATCCTCATAGGTTCTAATGTTCTTCAGTTCAAGAAATTTTTATTCAAGAGGTAAAGGATGTCTGTATATGATACAAAGTATTAAAACAATAACAATACACCGCAAATCTTACACAATAAAAGTATGTAAAACGGACTTTCAACAAGAGAGAAAAAATCAAACAAACTAAATAAAATATGAATACTGATAA
Source organism: Triturus cristatus (assembly GCF_964204655.1). NCBI lineage: Eukaryota > Metazoa > Chordata > Amphibia > Caudata > Salamandridae > Triturus > Triturus cristatus. The sequence goes on along the minus strand of NC_140593.1, from coordinate 577,441,591 downwards.
AATAAATACAATTTAGGAACATATCAGGGAAATCAAGGTGGTTTCAAAACTTCCTGTTGGAGTGGCTTAAGCGTGAAGGCATTTTTGGCACAAGCATCAATGTACAGTGTAACTGGTAACCACAAATCCAAACGTTTCATTGCCATACATAGAGGATAAACAAAAGTGGTATCCAATTATGGCTTCCTATTGCAGAAAGGATCAAATTCAAGGCCCTCTGTGTTATGCACAAGATCATGGCCGCTAAGGGCCCACTAATCCTTCGTAGGATAGTTTCCCCATACTGTCCTAGTAGGTCCCTTCGCTCTGGAAATAAACGCCTGGCCATGGTTCCTAGAATTTTCAGATCTAGAAGTGGAGGCCGCTGTTTCTCCTATGTTGCCTCCAAGGCGTGGAATACCCTCCCAGACGCTATCCGTCTGGAGGAGGAATATTTTCCCTTTCGGAGACTTTTGAAGACGCATCTTTTTCCAACTGTCTAATCAGGCTGCTCTTCTGTTGGATTGGTTCTTAGCGCTGGGAGGCCTTAGGGTAGCCATGCGCTTTATAAATGCTTCTTTCATTTCATTTCATTTCATTCATGGCAGACCGCATACCACCAAGCCTTATAGGAGATTTTTGCAGTGTCTTTCCAATTACTTGTGATTTGCTGGAAAGCAATTGCCAACAGCAAATCAATAACCCTGGGATTGAAAGAAGAGAAGTGTTCTCCCAAATAGAAGAGAGACTGCCCAAGGAAAAAGAGAACTTGGTGTCAAAAATTAAATTAATTTGAGACCATACACGACGCCAGAAAGTACAGACGTGTGAACAGGAAAACAACATGTGAAAGAGATCAGCTTTGGGCTCCAAACACGTCCAACACGTATCTGGAGTACTGGGAAATCATTTATTTAAAACAGCCGGTGATAGTAGAAGCCGATTGTAAACAAAGAATAGTGTTTGCATTGTGGAGGCTGCTCTTGATGACTTGTGTATTTTAATCCATATTTTTTTCCATAGGGATAGAGGCCATTCAGTCAAAAAGTCACGTTCCCAGCTCTCCTCTACTTTGGATTTTTGTCTGTCTATAACTGAATCTTTTAGATATCTATATATGATAGAGGCTTTAGGTGATGTTTGTAACAAAGCGTGTAGGCGTGAAGGGGGATCTAGAAGGGCAGGAGTATCATGTGTAGTGGGGAGTTTAGAGAATACATCTGTAACCGTTAACTTAAGTAAGTTATATTTGTGAATGTAGGAAGAGGGTAAACCAAAGGAATGGCTGAGTATGCGGAAGGATATGAAAATCGAATCTGAAAATAGCTGGTGGATCCATATTAATCCTATTTGTCTCCATGACTTCCAATAGAAAGGCTTACCTCGGATAGTTAAATGCCTGTTGTGCCAAATTGGGGATGCAAGGGAAGAATCTTTAGTAAGGGGAGTAGAGGAGGTTGCGAAGTCAAGAAGTTTGGAGGTATGTTTTATTATAGGGGTAGAAAGAGATTGAGGCTTATGTGAGAAGGAAAGGTATTCATGAAAGGAAAAGGGAGATAAAAAGAGGTGTTCAAGAGAGGTCCATAAAGGACAATTGTCCGTAGAATCTAGTAACCTCATGGAAGCTTGACGTAAAAGGAAAGCCTTCTGGTAAGCTTGAAAATCAGGATAGTTGACTCCACCTTCTATCTTGGGACGTCATAACTTAAAAATAGACATTCGAGGTTTCATATTACTCCATAAGAAAGAGGAGAGGATAGAGTTAACTCTCTTGAAAAGTTTAGCCGTAACAGGCACTGGAATATTGGAGATTGTGTATAGAACTATGGGTGTTAACATCATCTTTATAGTGTCTAAACGACCCCACCAGGACAGGTATAAGGGATGCCATTTAGCAGTTACCTCAGAGAGTTTTTGAATACATTTTTGCATGCATAGTGATATTGTATTTGTTACTGAAGAAGTAAAGTATAAACCTAAATACTTAATATGATGAGAACTCCATGTAAACCTAGAAGCACTAAACTCCGCTTTAAAAGTATATTTGGTCAGGGGTAAAATTTCACATTTATCGTTGTTCAACTTATAACCAGATATGAGGGACTATGACTGTGTTTTTGCTAAAAAAGCAGGAATTGATACCTCTGGTTGTGATATGAAAAGGAGAATATTATCAGCGTAAGCTGCAATCTTAATATGGGCTTTTGAAGTCTGAAAACCATGTATGTCAGGATTCTGATGTAATTTGGATAAAAAAGGATCTAATGCCAAATTGAATAAAAAAGGAGAGAGGGGGCATCCCTGACGCACACCTCTACCCAGTTTAAAAAACGGGGAAATCAAGCCATTAGCACAGACTGCTGCACAGGGGTAAGAGTACAGGAGAGATACTAAATTTATAAAGTTCGGGCCAAAACCAAACCATCTAAGAGTATAAAATAAGTATTTCCATTCAACTCTGTCAAAAGCTTTTTCTGCATCTAAAGCTATGGCTGCTAATGAATGTTTTAGAAAAGGAGAATGTTTTAGAAAAGGAGACTTCGATAAGACATTGAAAAACAGACGAGTGTTATCAGTTATAACCCGTCCTTTAACAAAACCGGACTGTTCTTTCCACAGCAAGGAGGGTAAAATGGTATCCAAGCGTATGGCTAACGCTTTAGAAAATATTTTATAGTCAATGTTCACCAGGGAAATGGGTCTATAATTTTTGCAATGTTTGGGGTCTTTACCATCCTTAGGAATAAGGCAAATGTGAGCCTCCGAAAAAGAACCTATAGAACTGTTTTTGGAATGAAAAAATTGGAGAAGGGTATATAATTTGGGTAAAAGAAGTGTAGAAAAGTGGAGATAAAACTCAACAGTAAAGCCATCCGGGCCAGGTGCTTTCTCTTTCTTAAGGGTTTGGAGGGCATTTAAGAGTTCTTGCTGTGTTAACTCAACCTCTAGGAAGACCAATCTAGTGAATCACGTTGAGGATAATAATTAGTTGAGAAAAACTGTAACAATGAGTGATCCGATGGCTGCATTTCGGAGGTATATAATGATTTATAAAATAGAGAGAATTCATCTAAAATTTCAGTGTCCTTAAATTTTAAAGCAGATTGATTGTCATAAACAGAATCAATATTTAACTTGTTTTGTCGAACTTTTAAATAATTAGCTAATATTTTCCCAGCCTTGTTTTTGCCACCATAACATTTTGCACTAGACTTTAGAAGATCTAAAGAGGCATCGTCAGTTGATCTTTTGTTAAATTGGAACTTAGCCTTTATGAGAGCCGTTAGATTTTCTTGTGTCTGTGAAACATAGTAAGAGTGCTCCAGTTTCTTAATGTCACTGAGAAGAGCATTAGTGAATTGACACGCAATTCTCCGCTTCTTTGCAACATAACCAATAATAAAGTCCCTAGCAGAAGCTTTAAAAGCATCCCAAATTATAGAAGGGCACATCTTGGTTCACCAAAAAATATTTGTTACAAAATGCGGCAAAGGAGGCTGTAAATTTTGGATCTAAAAGGAGGCTGTTATTAACCCCTTCAGTGCCCGCCCCTTACCCCGCCCTGTGCCGGCCGTTTCATTAGCGGGCGGGGTTTATGACGAGCTGGTCTCGTCATGGGCACAGCGCAACCGCGGCCCATGACGAGACCAGCTCGTCATGGGCATTGAAGAGGTTAAATCGCCATCTTCTGGGGGTATTAGCTTTGGGCAATATCTCCAAACCAATTGAGACAGGGGCATGATCAGAAATAAGGATGGGTCCTATATCAGCATACGAAAGGGATTGTGAAATATTATGGGAGACAAATATATTTCAATCCTTGACTGAGTCTGATGGGCTGGGGAATAAAAAGTATATTCTCTGGTGACTGGGTTGCAAAGGCGCCAAGCATCAATAAGTTTATGTTGAGTAATAGTATGAACAAAGGATTTATGGGATCTATTGGGAGCATAAGACACTTTGGAATTCCTCTCTAAAAAAGGGTCAAGCACTTGATTACAGTCACCTGCTAAAATAAAATTATCCTCAATGCAGTGAGAAATCTGCTTAGCTAAAGTAGGCCAACAGGATGCTTCTCCTCCAGTAGGGGTATAGACATTGAGAAAAGAAACTGGAACACCATTCAATAACAATTTGACAATTAACCATCTGCCTTCCATATCTGAATGCTGTGATATAAATATAACTGGAATGGACTTACGACATAAAATCGCAATTCCATTTCGTTTACCATCTCCTTGAGAATAGAAAACTTCCCCAACCCAACCTTTTTTTAATTTCAAGGATTCATCTTCCTTAAGATGGGTTTCTTGAAGGAAAGCAATATCAGTTTGGCAAGATGAGATATAACCCTTTGCCTCTTAATTGGAGAGTTTAACCCCTTAACGTTCCAAGAAATTGATTTTAATGACATAAAAATGGAGCTACGTAATGACACATGGCATCATTGTGAAAGTCCAATGCAAAACAAACCAGTATGATAATGCATGAATAAAATACAGAACGGTAATGAGAGAGATAGGACTCAAGACACAAAATAATAAAAGGTGTACGTAATTGAGACCAGAAACAGGGTCGATGTAAAACATAAAAAATATAAACAAAGTTGATAATCATATAGTAAAAAAGTGCTGATGAAAAGAAGATCAGAAATATGTAAATAAAAAGAATTGTTAAGAGAAACAGCGAGAACTAAAGAAATACAGACAACCAAAGCTTTAAATAAAAAGAGAAGCTGCAAGATAAAATAAAAAACTGAAGACAAAACGAACAACATACCTACTCTAAGGGAAGAAGAAGGTAGGGGTAGGTGTAACCACATGAAGCAGACAAGATGACCAATGAGGACCGGACCAGACCGAAGAGGAAACAAGCCAAAAATAAACACAACTGTGGAAGCAAATAAGAGAGAAGATGTGAGGAATAAGTTATATGATAAGACAAAACATGAAAAAGATAAAATTGTGTAGCATCAAGTAACATCATCAAGGCAAAACTAGAATGTACAACCAGTAAGAATACATAATAGCAAAAATCCTGCAATCAGTGAGAAAATAACAACTTGAATTAGTGTTATAGGTCAATCAGGTAACATGTGAAGAGGATGGTCTAGAAGAATCCGTAAGATCCGTCTTGTTCGCATTGATGAAGTTTTGCAAGCGCACTGGATCCTCATAGGAAATAGTTTTATTGTTATAGGTGACTTTAAAAAGGCATGGATGAAAAAGTCCATATCTGGCACCCATAGAATGAAGGGCTGGTCTCATGTCGAGAAAGGCTTTGCGTCTTGAAGCAGTAGCTTTTGAGTAATCTTGTGCAAAAAATAGTGGCCCCAGACCAAGACATTTTTTGAATAGCCCGAGCAGCTGTCAAAACTTTTAGTAGATCGGTATACTCCAAGAAATACAAGATGACGCCTCTCGGTCTCTGTGAAGATGTGGAGTTAGCGGAAATACAACCCAGCCTGTGAGCACGCTGTATATTCAATGAAGAGCTTTCTGGTAGATGAAGAATCTTGGGGAGAAAGGATTTGATGAAAGCGATGGGATCCGTACCTTCGATTCCCTCTGCTAGATTAAAGATGCGTAGGTTATTCCTCCTATTCCGATTTTCAAGGTCCTCAACTTGTTTTTGTAGTGTTGAAACTTGAGAATTTAAGGAGGTAACGCATTTGGCAGTATCCTGAAAAGAGAGAACATTCTGCTCCACTGTCGTAAGTCTGGTATCCAGCTGCGTCCAATTATCTGAGAGGATCTGTAATTTAGCGTTTGTTTCTTCTACAAAGGGTCTTAGGGCTCTTATTTCCTGGAGTAAAAGCTCCATCGAGACTGGGGGAGCCGATTTAGGCGGTGAAGGGGGGTCTTTTTCAGGCGCTTAACATTAGACTTTCCTGTAGGTAATTGTGCAGGCTCCATAGCAGTGGCACAATAATCTGTATGAAGATCACCCAAACTTTCCAAACGATATAACTCAGAAAAAACCTTTGAGTTCTTAATAAAAATACGCTTTGGTTTCGGGCGCCCAGAAAAATTACCTTTCGTTCTGCCCATCAACCTGCAACAGCTAAAGTCCTGAGGGCATACATGATATTGATATGTAAGAGAACCAGCCAGGAGGACCAAAGAATAAACTGTATATCTGAATAAAGCAGCTGCTCCAAAAAGAATGTTGAGAAGAAAAAAGACGAAAAGAAACAATTCAAGAGTTGTTGGGAATTTTGGAGAACATGTAGCCAATGTATGCCTCTTCACAAAAAAGGGTAGAACGTATTATCTGAGCCCTTATTTAAAAATGCAGAAACAGTAAGCGCCAACCACAAATATTTGCAGGACTTCCTAGTGCTGTGGAAATAAAATTGGCATGCCTCCTGGTGATGTTGTGAAGAAAAAAAAACAATCCTCCGTAGGCTGAAGACAAAATGGCGGCAGAAATCACAGCACCTCAACAATACCTCAATGACAATGACAAAAGGAAAATAAGAGGAAACTGGGTCACATCACTTAACAGATTGCTGCTGATGGAAGTGGTTGTGTTTTCTGAGCAGGAGGGAAGCGAAGAAGAGTGTTGCAGAAAAAAGTTGCCACTTCTGAGAGAAGGAAAAGCACTCGCGTCGCGCTAAAAACAAAATGGCGGCCGTCAGCGCTACCCTCCAGACGCAGTTAAATTGAGAAAAAAACAGATGAAATTACCGCATAAGCATCTGGGAGGGCGCCATGAAGGGAGACAGCATTCCAACGTTAATTCCGCTGCAGAAAGCGGCGCGCGTGAGTCATTTTTTGTGCGTTTCATCCGCATCGATCCGTGAGCCTCAACGGATCGCCGCCATGCCTGCCGGGCTCCAAGCCACGCCCCCCAGGTTCCAATGTTCTGTGCAACGAAGAAAGGTTTAAGATAATAACACCAGAGGCTCTTGTATAAGTTGCAGAACAACACAAAGTGCAACATGCTTTGTTTGGTCAAACCATCCCATGGGCAGGGGGTCATGTCTGAGGGGCAGGACGTCATGTTGGGAAATGTGACCAGGTGGTGCACAGTACCAAATCTAAATCGTGTCAGAACATAACAATATTGGATGTTAACACAGGATAAGTAGTTTTGACAACCCTTCCTGAAAGACAAGGACATATACAAATAAACCGTTGATTTCTTCCTCTCAGTGCTCATTCTCCGTTCAGATCGATGTTAGAAAAAAATATCTTTAATATGTTTTTTGGTAAGTGAGAGCACCTGAGGTGGATCTAGTCACACAGACAAGTTAAATAAAGTGCTGGAGAATGAATTCATATAGGCTAGCCAACGGATACGAGAAACGTTAGCTAAAGATAAACAATCTGAAATAATAGATGTTGTGAAACTAGTTCCCTTTTTTAACTATATGGAGGACCATAGTAGCAAAGGTCTCACTCAAAGCAGGTCCTCCAAATACTGTTAACCAAGCTCCCAGCGGGTGATCAGGGATGAAGCAGGTAAACAAACAAAGCATTTTAGAAAGCTGTTTTCCGCAATTGTGGAGAATTACTGATGGTATACCCGCACCGGCCTGCCCCATAAGTAGTGGTAGACACTCCTCTGGCCTTCTATATCTCAAACATTTCTTTGATGGGTTAAATACCCAATTTGGTTGAAAACCTAAAGACCCCATAAGAAATCCTACTCATTTTGACTTTAGCATTTGGAATATGCTGTGCCCAGGTACCATTACTCGTAAAGCAAGCACCCAGGTAGCGGAAGGAGTTTACTCTGGTTATTGTGGTATTACCAATAAAAAGGGTCTACATTTTTTCATTTTTTACCTACATATCATTGTATAAGTTTTGGACGTGTTATCCACCATTTTTTTAAATGCTATCAACTCCCCAAAAGCATACATCAATTTCCGTAAGACAACAGGGGTCCTGGATAACAGTATAGTGTCGGCGGCATGTAACATCAGAATAAAATGACTGGCAACGTAGGGACATCTGCTTGTAGGGCTGGCAGGATGTTATCAACTCAAAAAAGTGAAAATAATAAAGGGGCTAATACACAGCCTTGTCTAGTACCTCTCGCAACTTTAAAAATGGGCGTGGATTACCCCTGAGGACCATATTGTACTTTACTTGATCAATTCTCATAAAGGCATGCAAGGAAGCCTAAAATTGCCCTCAGGCACCAGGGGAGAGCAGCGTTGACCAGAGAATTAAATGGTCAACAAGGTTGAATGCACTACTTAGATTGGCAAAGCAAAGGGAAAGTGCATCGTCAATAAGTAATAAATCTTGTTGCTACATTTTCCTTCAATCACTAGCACAGCATCTTCCTAGAACATCATCCGCTATGGGAACACCTCAATCAAGGCCAAGAGAAAAGCTTGTTTGATTTCTTGGACAGTGTTTTGATCAAACAACCATTTACCTCAAACAGGCCATTCCAATGGTAATGTCTTTAACATGTCTTTGTTATATTAACAACAACTAAATGCAAGTATCCATTACACTTGGACACGCCATCCCTATTCTTTTCCATCACACATCACGAACAGTTTAAAAATTTCAAACAGCAGTAATGGTCTTACATGTCAGAATCCGGGAGCCCAAGAATGATTTAATCTGTGCCCTATCAAGCATTCGAGCCAAAAGAACGAGCCATAGAACCAGATCACCTTCTTGGAGAGAAGCCTGATTCGAGCGGAACTCCAAGATGGCCGCCTATCAATATGCGGTCTAGTTGTTGTCCAGAGTTCGTTTAGAATCTTGGTGAAGTGCGAGGCACCTGAGCACAACGCACTTCACTGAGGACTCTGCCTCGTACGCACCTTCTTTTGTATGCTGAGCTTTTAGTCAGGTAGTTTGAGTCTACACAACGGTTTTTACTCAGCGTCGTTGTAGTTAGTTCCGGTCCGTACCCGTCGGGTCTTCGCAATTGTGAGTAGCGTTTTTGTTTTCTTTTGAGTCTGCGCACTGAATGAATTCCCTGAGCATCCTCCTCTGAGGGGACACTATTCCCCCAATTTAGATAAGCGTATTTTTCTGAAGTCCCTAGTAAGGCGCTCATTCCCAGCTTTTTGACTTCGCGTTGAGTTTTTTACTGTCTTCACTTGTCAATTGTGGTGTTTTTGCAACCACATCCAGAGTTCTTCAGTCGGCGTTAGTTTAAGGAAGAATATTTTTTCTGAAGTAAATCAGCTGATTCCTGTCGTCTTCGCGATCTGTGGAGTGACATGCGGATTTCCTTGACGGAGCCTCTCAGAAACATTCAGATAAGTGCTCTTTTGATCTCCTCACTTTATGACAATTGCTTGTAAGGTTAATTTTCGATGGTGTGTTTTCCTTACTGAATGCTGATGATTACTGTTAGCCACAATAATTAGGAAACTAAGAAGGATTTAGCTGATTCTTCATTTGACTCTCCAGGTGGAATTGAGCAGTTGGAAAACTGAAGGCTTTTTGAGAAACAGTTGTCATATAATTACAGAAGAGAGGCTAATTCCAAGAATAGAAAGGGTAGGTAGAAGTTGTGTATATAGATACATTAGAGGAAGAACTTTTATAGAGTAAAAGAGAAGTAATTATTGTGAATTGTCTTGCAGTTTATTTCCAGAGCTATTTCAATACACTCTTCCTAAAGACGAAAGGAAGGACAGGAGGAGCCCTGGAGGAAACCTGGAATTCTTGCAGTCTCTTCTTAGTTTTTTATTTTATCCACTCCCCCTTCCCCCGTGATAATCTACTGGACACCTATATATCTAGAGTGGGTGTCTGGGGGTTCCTCAAGGGGAATTGAGGAATAGGCGGCTTCTGCTCCTGAGCAGTACAAGAGGAATCACTTGACCTTGAAATTACACGAAATATACCTTAAACTGTTACTCACGAAATGAGGAGCACAGTCTCCACAACTGACCACATAACCAATGTTGTCTTCCTTCTCAGTAACCTTCACACCATCATATTCTCAACATGGAACCCTGAAGCCAGCTGTCATTGCACTTCTCAAAATTAAATCCATAAACTTCCCCAAAACATATATACTTACTATATCCTTTTGTAGCATTACAAAATACATCTTCTTTAAAACAATCATCTGCTCAGACAGCAACTACATCCTGGCCTCCTTCAAAGCCATCATATACAAAGATGGCCATATTGCGATATCCATCATGTAATGTCTCACATGTGAAGTGCTAATAACCTCATGTAAACAATATCTTCCCTTTCACACTCAAAACTAGGCAAATTCTCTTGCTATACAAAAAAGCAATCTGAACCATAAACAACTCATCAAGGTGGACATACAATAGTATAGAATTTGGGGGCATATCAACAACAACCGGCGATAATTATCTCTAAGCGCACTTAGCGCTAGGATAATTATCGCCGGCTAGCGTGAATTTTTATCGCTGAGATAGCGTGCTATTAGCAACGCTTATCTCAATAGCGATAAAAATCCTCACGCTAACAGGCTAACGTGAGATTATCGCTGGAAACCCAGCAATAATCTCACGTTACCTTGTTGATAGGGACAGGCAAACTTAGCCATGATATCCTCCTTCCATAGGATATCATGGCTAAGTCAGAAAAATACCAGATGTAAAAAAGCAGCGTTAACCGCGGTTAGCGCTGCTTTTTTTGTCTCTAACAGGGTTAGCGACATTCTTGATAATAGGAGAAATGTCGCTTAGCGACATTTCTCCTATTATTTTACTCTGGAACGCCCCCTTTGCATCTCATTAGAGATGCAAGGGGAAGCGTAGAGTAAAAGGGTGCTAACATGCAAATTTGCATGTTAGCACCCTGTTGTTGATAGGGCGCTAGTTTTATCTCTCCTCTTTTGGCTTTTAAAGCCAAAAAAGCAGAGTTAAAGCCCTTGTTGATATGCCCAATAGATTGGTGAGACAGCAATCAGTTTCAGGTGCCAGACAAAGAAGACATGACAATTCAAATGTTTCTTTTTCTAGAGCTATTCAGTAATTCGAGTGATCATTAGTCCACCCAGGTTAGTCAATGTTTTGACCCAATGTTACGTACCATTCATATGTAATCATCAGTATTAACTCATACACATGAAGCATGTCTGTCGTCATAGTGGTATACCTCACCATAGACATTTAGCAACTGACCAGGTTAACATCTCCAATTCTGCATTTCAGAAAGATGCAAATTATTACATATTCAAGAAGCACTTCAATCGCCTTTGATGAGAAGATTTTGCTACTCCTAGAACATGTTGCTCAGTCCAAATCACCCTTTTTCATTGCTAATCACCATGGCTAATCTCATTCCCTCTTCCATGGACATTACTCTGTTGCTTGCCAGCTATATTCATGCTTTATAAATGCAATACAAATTAATACACAGACTAATGCAGAGTTTGCATGCTCAGCCCCCAGCCCTCTCATTACCCAACATGTGCAGTATCAATGCGCTCACCAGAGCTGTAAGTGATTGTGATCATGACCTTTGTCACATCACCATGGTGCTATTCCCCTGATCAAGTCCAATGAGTGCATTTTCATTGGGAGCATCTTTCCTATTCAGGTTTGCCACCTTTCATTTAGTCTCAGATAGCTTCATAAACACTGGTGATGATCATTAGTCCTAGCCCTAGAGATGCAACACATGTATCCTTCCTCAGTCCAGGTTAAATCCCTGTTCACGTACAGTGAGGTCACTAGCTTTCTGAGATAATAATTCAATGTGAATTCTTTAAGCCCTATTGTGTAAATCCTGACAAATTCCAAATATGCACATTTCCTGATATTTAATCTTGAATCGTACAACAGTGCTGATGTAATATGATTGTTTCCATGAAGGTATTGCCTTGTTGGCTTTTCAGCGTTCTGAGGTTTGCCACAGTGAAAGTATTTCATTGTCACTTCAGGCCTTTTTCCAAAGATCTCCATGTGCATTTAATGAAAGGAGGCAATTTGCAGGTTTGCCCCATCTGTTATGGCATTCCTGGGTGCGGTGTGTTCTGGATTTTGGGCTGCATCCATTGTTGGTATCTTATAGTGCCAGGGAAGTGGTTTCCTATTTTTTTTTTTGTTAATAAGCAATGAGAACTAGCTCTTGTTTAAATTGTTTGTATGTCTGCGGGTGGGGGAAGACCATTAGGTTTTTATGAAGGCCCTCACCCACCAACCTAGTTGGTGGCATGCTTCATCATTGGGCCCCACCCTGTGCGGTCAACTAGTTTCAGCCAGGCCTTTTCTTCTACTGGCTTTCGTCAGGACCTTATATGTGTGGGGTGTTACAGGGGTTGTTATGAGTTTGTCAGTGCCCTGTGTGTAAAGCACACGCTACGGTGCTTATATGTGCAAGAGGTGTTTCCTCTCGGGTTGTACACCGATTATAGCGAACAACTCAGCATGGAGCTCAGCCGGGGGCCAGGACCATGTGCACTTGCGCAAAGTTGCTGGACCCTCAATGAACCTGTTGTCCGGGCAGAGGCTCCTATTTTTTTTATCATGCTCTCTAATGCTGATTCCTTCAGTATCTAATCATCATAGTAGACATGGCAGCAATAATAATAAGTGACCTGCTGGTCACTCCGAGCTTTTGCAGTCACATGTCCCATCAGAGTTGCTGCATAAGGGCTCTAAGTGTTCGGTATTTCGAAAGAGTTATGTTTACCTGTCCATTCCTGTTATGAGCTTCTGTACTGCACGCTCCCTGGAGAGGTTTTTACAACTCAGTTTTATAGGTTAAGTTCCAAATGCAGCCCATCTCTTGATTATCCTTTGATGTAAGTGGTTGAACTTTGGTGATATTATGGAGCTGTTTATTTTGTTTTTTCTTCTAAGAGGTCCTAACCCCGTAGAAATTTTCTAGAGCCTGTGTAGCCCCCATTGATTATTATGTTAGTTTCTAATTGTTTGTGTCTGTTACATACTAAGAGTTATTTTAAGAGTGTAGACCCTACTGTGAGGTGTTGGGTTGCACAATATTGGTTCCATTGCTTTTCATCTCACTTCTACAGGTAGCCTAATTTGATCGCTGAGAGTCTTCTGTTGGACCAGAGGTGTGTGTCCCATGGACAATAAGTGTGTATTGTTCTGGTATTATAGTTTGCTAACATTTGTAGAGCCATGCAGGTATTTCCTTTTATTTGATTGAAAAAAGTAGTATTCCATGCATAACCTCATGAGATTTTCGTGGCTAATTCGGCTCCTTCAGGTGCCTATGTTTTTGTTTAAAGACTGAACCAAAGTAACATCAGGATACATGAGCTGAAATTTATCTTTGTCATATGACATTTTCTTACCATATTTTACTGTAAAATGTTTGATTTGTGGTTACTGAATGTTATGTAGACATTAGCTTTTTAAACCGTGACGCTATGACTAATATTAGAAGATGTACCTGCCTGTGGAGGTAATTCAGTAACCACGGCTGCTGTCGAGCTATGGTGGCTCACTTATCTCTTGCTCCATTACTCTTTTGTGTTTTGGAGTTGAGTGCAGTTTTGGGCATAAGAACACTTCTCTATCCCCATGGTTTTGCGTGGTGTATTGTAAAGTCATTGCAAGCTACATAATTGCACAATCTTTTTACAATGCTCATGTATGGTATTCTGGCAGTCTTCCACTTCTGCATACATGTGGATAAAGTATTTAGCTGGGCAATTTGGTATAAACCTGTTTTGCTTCCTTTTTAATTTCTATACCAGTGAGTGCTTCTCTGTTTTAATACTGCTAATTTATGCTATTTACTAGGAGGGTTTATCTGATGAGATACCTGTTTTTTTGTTTGTTTTATTTTATAAACAACTTTCTGTTTAGCAGTTTGCAGTCCAGTAGCAGGTTGGGAAGTTAATTAGTAGGACCTCCATTAAAAGAATCAACTGAATTTAAATATAGTACTGAGATATTCGAATAATAATGCAGATACTCTGACTTCATGCCCCACAGTTGTCAGTCATTTTCATATAAATTGAGAAATTGCTTCTTTTGTTAAGTGTATTGTATGATATATTCCCATGTGAGAGAGCACTGTTCGGAAAACACGTCAATGCGTAAATATGATTTATTTTGAAGATGTTTTTTGACTAAAGGAGAGCAATTAGTAATGTAAAAATAGCTTGCTTGGTGTTGCAAGAAATTAAAGGACCTAATTCTCCATGTGTGTCCATGTATTCATTCAGAGAAGATGTGATAAGGCTACTGAAAAAATCATAATTGATATATGTGCTTGTAAAATCTACCTAGGAGTAGATATCCCATGCTCTATTAAAAACAGGAGGCAGCATTTTTACATGAATTTATGAGGTCTACTCCCAAACAGAGATACTATGAATCACTATTTGTATGTGGGACTCTTGCATCCACCTAGGAGTGGATAGATGTCACCATCGGGCACCTAACATGCATCAGTCTGGGGTGTACCTAGAAGTGGAGAAGCTATAATCCATTAGAAAAGGAGAAGGGTTGGCCTAACTGTTAGGGCAGTCGACCTTAAATCTGGGACCGGGTTTGATTCTCGGCAAGGACGCGCAACATCCTGTGATTCTGGGCAAATCACTTAATCTCCCCGTGCCTAACAAAAATGAATGTGTCCATGTAACGCAACTGGTGCTTGTGTAATGCGCTCTGATACCCGATACCCTCAGGTCAAGTTTACGCTATATAAAACTCTGTAAAAAAAAAAAAGAGGAGACACCATTTTCACATGGGCATAAAGGATCTTCCCAGGAGTGAAGAAACTGTGATCTATTAGTAACAGAAGGCATTTTCGTTACATGAACCTAAAGTGTCCATTCAGGACAGGAGAAGTCCTGATCCATTAGGAATAGGAGACACCATTCTTACATAGGTCTCTGGGTCTACCCAGAAGCAGAGATGCTACAATCCATCAGTACCAAAAGGCACGATTCATACTCTATGGCTGGAGGACAACATCTGGAGGGACATAGACACCACACTTGTTAGTCTATGGGGTCCAGCAATGCAGGTGGTGTTCGGCCAAGTAGAACCATATGCACCTATCATGGCACACCTAGAAGTCAAGGAATATCTCACTGGGGCATATGCAGTAGTTGTTGAGGTACATCCCACAGCAGTCGGCATTAATAGAGAACTGAGGATAGCTAAATGTATGCAAAAGACCTATGGAGGGAATTTGTAGTACACTTTTGCGGAATGAGTCCTGGTGCAGTAGAGAGCTTAATAGTAAAGGATAGGGGTAAAAATGGATCGAGATCCTGGACCCAGGCCATCATTCCAAACTGAACACTCCAAGTAGAGAACATCAGTGGAATTAGATAGAGAAAAATACAGTCAGACAGCATCCGATGACGGTCAGTCAAGATAGTTGTTACCACCAGTCAAACAATGTCACCAGTAAGCCACCCTCCCCAAAAAAACAACACTGGACAACACAATAAACGTTTTTTATTTTAGATAAACACTGCTTTTGAAGAAGGTAGTGGATCAATATATTACATGGGTTATATCACGTGACAAAAATATTGTATCCACAAAATGTGTACGTAGCTTGCATTGTAGTGTTAAGGTCAAAATAGACAGCACAGTATTATACAACTGTGACGGGCAAGCTGCACTGCCAGGTTCAAATATATTTGCTTAATAAAGTCAGGCAAATAATATGGAAATAGTTCATCCAGAGTTATCTCAGCATTGCATATTCCAACTCAGACTAGCTCCTGAAACAATGATAATAGCTGCTGATAGAGTGCAAACGGTTGCTAGGCAAGTGTGTCCTGGTGCTAAATATTCTGATAGCTATACAACCTAGTACAGGTGTCTCCAACCAGTCCATTGCAAGCTGCCAGTAGGTCACAGAGACCTTTAGAATAGATCCCAGCCTTAAGTTCAGTTTGAACTAAGAACTGCAATAAATAATTATTGCATTTTCCTCATAAAGTTAAAGAAAGGCTATGTTTGTTTCCCATTATTATCAGGCTGTAGATAGCAGAACCTGATAATAAGCAGTGCTCAGTCAGGTTTATGACCCATGTGGGTCACAGAGGTTCAGAACTAAAGCACTGAGGTATCTAACTCAATTAAAAGTCGTTCTCAACTCAATATTGGAGCATGAGAACAAAATTAAATTTCTGAATGTATTCTAAATGAGAGAAAATTTAAAATGAAGAGTTTGTTTAATGATTAACTTAACTTTTCATTTTAATTTTCTCCCTTTTCAAAGTGTCACATTTACAAGCAGTAGGCATCTTGTTCCCAGTGGTTGGTAAACAGTGCCATATTTGTATCTTAAAAATACAGTCATTTCCTTTTAAATGGGAGAAATTTAAAGTGATGTAATATGGTTCAATGAGACATTGTCTTAATGTTTTTCTCTTCTTCAAATTAAGTCAATTAAATCCTAATGTTTTATGAAGCCTTTTCCTTCACTTTAAGGGGCACATGCATCATTGGAAATTGCACTCGCAAAGGGGCAGATTCACAGAATCTGCCCCTTTGCGACCGCAATTTTTGCATTTGGGATGCATCATCCCAAATGCAAAAATCGCAATTTGCGATTGCATTTAAGAAATTGCAATACTTTAAATGCATTGCAAGATTGCATTTAAAATAGCGATTGCGCTATTATGGACCGCTAAATACCGATTATTTCAACCAGATGGTATTTATCGAAAACTTTGAAAAATGCACTAAAGTGCATTTTTCAAAGTTTCAGGTTACACACACACGTCCTTGGGGCATGTGTGTGCGCAACATGGTTGCACATCACAATTTCAGGGGTGCAACAGGGTGTCCTTTTGACACCCTAGCACCCTTGAAATTGCATGCGCAATTTGAGAGTACCTATTGGTACTTGAAAATTGTGCATGCAATTTCCCATTCATTCCTATAGAAATGAATGGGAAGCCATTCCTTAATTGCGACTCGCAATTTACGAGTTGCAATTAGGAATGTTTAGGAATCGCTATTTTATTAGCGATTCCTACATGCATAGGCTTTTGTGAGTCCTTATTTGCGATTCTTTAATAATCGCAATTAAGGACTCGCAAAAGTCTACCTTGATGCATGTGCCCCTAAATTCCTAACATTTAGACAAAGGGCTGTTATAAATATGGCCCCATGTCTACAGGCCACTGGGAGTAACATGCATGCTATTTGTGGAGACACTTTGACATGGGGAAAATTAAAATGATGAGTTTTATGCAGTGCATATAAATATAAAGTTAACTCTTCAGATGAATTTTCTCCCATTTAAAAATTACATTTAAACATAGCAGGCATCTTGCTCCCAGTGGTTGGTAGATGCACTGCCATATTTATAACTGAAAATTATTTTTAAATAATGATATGAGATTGAACTTCATGGAGAAGGCCAAGTGGCACTCTAGTTGCAATATTTTGAATTCATTGGAAGAATCTGGTTGATTTCTTTGAAAGTCTCAACTATAGAGATTCACAATAATCAATATGAGTAAGATTGAAAGCTCGATTCACTGTGCACAACACAAAGAGCTGACGGTATTTGGTTGCTTAGTGAATCAATGTGTAATATCCATAGTTACTCCCAGAGAGATTTTCTGATGACTCCTTTGGTGATGGGACCGTGCCTAGTTCTGGCAGTCACAAAGAGGGAGGCCAAATCAAGGAGGCCCCTCCGAAAAGCAGACACTCAGTATTGTCTTTACTAAACTGAAGAGAATGTCTTTTCATACAGGTTGCCACTGCAGCCTGTTCCCAACGTAATGAACAAGAATTAATGTTTAGAGCAGAGGCAATAAATGTCTCCATAAAGGAGATGACAATCTGAAATGTCGTCTGTCTAGAATGTTAAAGAAAACCCATGACTATGAATTAAACCTGCTAATGGTGTCAAGTAAATGTTAAAAAGTGGGGGCCTATTCGAGGAGCCATGTGGGAACTTATACGCTGGAGGCTTATCTTTTGAAAGGTAAGGCTTAAGAACAAATGATTAAGAATGGTTGGTCCGAAAGGAGGAAAACTGCTTCAGTGGATGATCGTAAACACTCATTGAGTGTAGCGAATGACAAGGTAGATCATGGGAAACAGTGTAAAAAGCTGCCTGAGATCTAAGAAGAATAAACACAGTGTTGCCACATGTTGGGCCTCATGAACTATTTTACTGGTTTTATTTTTCTCCAGTCTCTATTTAAGCCTCAGCTACCATACCGAATTAATTAAGTCCTCTGATGGATCTTGTTCTGTGCTTTAAAGAACTGGAATATTTAGGAGATGAACAATTATCATATGAGGACCTGGAATGAGATAATTGTTATCATTCAAACACTGAGTGTAAACTCCCAAACAAATCTACCACTAGTTAGTTTAACATCCAAAACATTTAGAATTTAGCCACAAACAAATAATGAGACACAATCAGCAGAGTAACTTATCTTGAATTGTCTTTCTATTGGAATTCAAATAATTGGCATACTTCCTAGATTTAAAGTATATCAGATTTAATAAGCATTTGCAAGCTCTGCAAGATCCAGTTATGAAGGAACTATCTTCCTCTGCCAAGGGAGATTTTATCCTAAGGAATGAATTAGTAGGAACAAATCAGTTGTCTCTCATACTAAACCTATTAAGCAAGTTCAGTAAGTTCCAAATGACCAGGTCCAGTTCATGGACAGAATTGTCTGCCTCTGTCCTCACTGCAGCATTAATACTACAGCTGCTCTGACACAAACCCTTTGAGCCAAAAAGATTCCACTATGTTAGCATACCAGTCGACAGCAAATCACAGTAATTTGTCACAGTTCGCATTGTTTCTGGAAGTCCCAATCAGTCTCTGTACCCCAAAATGGGTAAACAGGAGATGCCCCTTAGTTCTCAATTTAGGCTATTATACTTCATCGATTCAAGGTTACACCCCTTGACATCACCCAATTTGTCAGACTACTCTGTCCCATTGGTTGCTCGTGATAGGATGAGATGATGTAGTAGGTAAAAGTATACAAATCCGGAAGAATTAAGTGATCCTTTACTCACAATTTCCTTAGGACCACTGTCATTTATATTGTTTGTAGCATCTCATCTCTTGTCTGTTCATTCTCAAGGGTTTGCTCAAGGAAGTAACCCTTTTTTTGCAAGTCTAATCAAGTAAGCTACATATGTGAAATAAGGTTATGGAGTGTTAGAACACAAGTGAACACTTGACGAAAGGTTCCCATAGGCTTCAGACTATTTAGTTCATAAGTTCATACTAGGAAAGGAAGGAACGTTTGAGGCCTTCATGAAATACAGCTTATGCTCGATGAAATTGTGCTAAAATATGAATCTCGCTTCATATAGAATGATGCATTAATTCTTCTATTAAGCGTATTAATATCATTTTAATATGAATAGCAATTCATTCATGTAAGTATAGGGTACTCATAACATTTTAACATTCACTATTACTTCACATATCATTTTGTAAGTCTCTTTAGCACTTAATATGTTATTGTGCCATATAGGATTTAAAGTACATCAGAAAAGAACTTTAACGAAGTGCAGTTCATAATATAACCTCGTGTAATACCTACTTTTCTTATCAATGTCAGTGCTCACATTACACTTTCTAAGGTTATTAACCGTTTTCTAACACCTGAAGCAATTTTATTCTTACATAGAAACTTCCTGTGTTATCATTTATTTATCATGTTTTATCTAAACATAAGACCACATGTTACTAAAATGTCAGATTTCACATCAACTAATTAACTGTATAGTGTTTATTGTTGTGTTTCTTGATACATGGAACCTAACTCTATGTAATTATCATGTAAAATAGTGTCACAATCCATTTCTGTGTAAAATTGTCATGAATAGATGAAAAATAACATCTCTGCTCCATCACCACACTGATCTAGCAGCATTCTAATGTCATCTGAGACAGCCAGCAATGTCCTCTCTATTTCATGTGAGGGAAAGAAGTTCACCTGCAAAGCATGAAGGATGTTTTTTCACTCAATGAAAAAGGGAAGTTGCTCATTCACTTCTCTTCCCAAAATCTTAGTTCAAAAAGAGAGGACAGAAATAAGTCGATAGCTAAACACCAAAGAGTAAGACAAGGGTTTTCTTCAACAGAGGAACAGCCATTGCTTCTTTGCATAACTGAGGAACAACAGCAAGTTCAAGAGAGACGTTTCAGAGGGAAAGAAGCTTTGGCATTATAGACTCACATACCATGTTGAAAATATGTATACAGGGCAAGGATCCCTGGGGAATGACAAGTTTATTATTAAACTCAAGCTATAGTCATTGACATTGTGAAAGTGTGGCTATAACGTGCTCTGAATTAGCAACCATATTGAAGATAGTCAGTTATGAGTATCATAATTGGCAAAACAATGGTAGATTTCAAAAGGTTCTCCTCAAAATAGGAGGAGTTAGAATCGTAAAGATCAGGTGAAGAAGGAATCAATAAGGTAGCTGAGTATGGTGAAAAGAGGTTTTTCACTATCCTAAAAACTTCCATCGCTGAACCATCTGACATTTGAAGAGCAGAAGCAAAATAAGTAACCCTCTCCTTCTTGCTAAGTTTTTTCTACAATAATTTTGGTAGGATAGGCTTGTTTATGTGTAGTTCTATAGTCATCTCTCCATTGTCTTTTCGATACCGTGCAGTGGCACTTAGCATCAGCTAGGTCATCAGAGTGCCTGGGGGCAAGGGAGAAGCTGTAAAGGGATGTGAAAATTGAGTGAGAGGCATTGGTGTTCAAATCTTCACTCACATTGTCAGAGTAGGTGCATGACAGAAATACAACATAACTTACAGTGCTGTTCTCCAGTTAACTATTTTTGCGAATCTTTGCCATGGGCAAATAGGAGCTTTGTGCATGGTGGATGACCGTAAATTATGTTATGTTTTGAGTGCACTCACAAACATGACTGGTACATTTAGTTGGTTTTATGTATTTGAGCATCAAGCATAGCTCCGAGTTTAACTGTTTTTCTGTGATTTTCATTTTTTTGATGGAGTAATGTATTCTCAACCCCACACAGTGCATGGTCTTTAGTTGTAAGCAGTGGGGGAGGGCACCAGACCCTCACCCAACCTACCTTGGCTGCCCATCATTTACAGCACACAGCTTGTACCCAACTTGCCTTGGTTGGTCAGAGGCCCTCCCAGTTGAGGATGTGCACAGGACCAGGCTTGCGGTCAGGCCCTGCATCCTACTTCCTGCCTTCAAAGAAAAGCCAGATGCTCATTTCAGCATTTGCCTTGGCTTATGCTCTTTTTTACTCTGCAGGAAACGTACGAGCCGGCTCCAGCTTAAGAGTCAGGCACAAAATGATGGTGCAATCCACCACTTAAAATGGTCACTGGTGAGTTCACAAGTCTCCTTCGACTCCTGAATTAGTTGCCAAAAGTGGTGCTCTTTTCTCAGAAGTGCCCTATATTTTCTGTGGATTTTTGTTTCACAATGCAAAATTCACAAAACAGTTCTTACTCATGAGTTTAAAGATGGTAAAAAAAAACTTATCCTGCCCTAATCCAGTTAATCAAATATATATATATTTTTTTTTACAGAGTTTTATATAGAATGAACTTGATCCGGTATCAGAGCGCTTTACATAGCAACAGTTACGTTACACGAGGACACATTCATTTTTGTTAGGCACGTGGAGATTAAGTGATTTGCCCAGAATCACGGGATGTTCATCATCATTGCAGAGACTCTAACCCGGTTCCCCAGATTTGAGGTCGACTGCCCTAGCTGTTGGGTCAACTCCTCTCCCCAATAAAATTGAGCAAAAACATTCAATAAGGGATTACAATGATTTTCAAGTTGGGGCTTGAGAGTTTAAATGATAGAGATAAGTCATTGTTTTAATCCTTTAAGTAACGCTTGCCAACTTTTCTTAAAGTAAATTCCTGAAAAACTGCTAAATGGATTTACGCCATTTTTTAAATTTTTTTTAAGCTAGGCTTCCTGAATAAAATACAAATTTCATGCCAAGTTTTATCTAATTCTGGGCAGTAGCTTTCTCCACCTTTCTTATGGGAGCTAAAATGGCAAATTACACACTTTTTTGCTCCTCTTTACTTTTTTTTTAGTGGACTGATCCTGATTAAACTTGGCACGCCAAAACTTAGTTGGCTGATTTAAGTTTCATGTATATCGGCCGACGGAGGCAAGTCAAATAACTAAAGGAAAACTATAAAAGTCAATAAATACATCACATCCATGGAGTCAAAAGATATAAGTAAATGAAAAAAATGCCTTTTCAATGGAAAATTTATCTCAGACAAAACTAAGTAGTGGCTACTGGTGCTGTGTAGTATATCTACATGCAACTATGTAGTTGTGGTTAAGCTGCGCTTTCCATTTAAAATAATGTTTTGATTTTCGATAACTTTGGTTCACATGTCCACATTGATGGATCTCACCAAAATTGGCACTCACACAGAGAATGCAGCTAAGGCCTGGCATGCCAAATTTCTTCCATCCCCTCACCAGTACAATGCTGATGACCTCACCCTTGATGTCACAGATAAAATTAGACATGTCATAATTGGTTCTTCCTGCCAGATTACATATCATATTAACATTACCACTACAAATACCACAACTATGGACATGGTTTTGCTTATTAGTTTGTGTATTTGTAGATATTTAATCACGTTTTGCTTTTAGATGCTGTTACATATTGTTGTATAGATTGTGAACTCATTGCATTTAGTGTGTGATTTACGATCTGAATAACTGCAGCGTAAGATGTGGTTTACAGACCTACCCATAGCTTGTGAATTTCAATGCTTCTTTTGGTTATAACTCATAACCCTCACTGTATATTGGCTATTTAAAATGAATTTCACAATTTTTTGGATACATGTATTAAGCGTTACAACCAACTCTAACCACGACTTCTCAAATAAATTTTTTGACGATATTCTACATTTAACTTCTACAAATGTATTCCCTACCCTCCTGTGCATGGCATTTGGTAGTGTGCAGATAGGGTCTGTGACAGGTGTAGGCCTTTGGCATGGCCCTCCATCCACCCCGCTATTTTAGGAAAACGTGCTAAGTTAGGTAAAGATGGTGTTACATGGTTGTGCATGTTTTCTCAATCCCATTATCTCCTTAGCTCGATTTTTGTGAGCATGAATAACTTTAATGTGGACAATAGTAAAAACTTTTAAAAACAGTTGTTGCTTTTTTATTTTTTTTATTTTTTTATTTCATCTTCACAAATGACACATAAGTACTATAATGCAAAAGAAAAAACCTAGAGAAAATTTAACATCACCTTAGTAATAGATCAAAAAGGACATAGAAAATTGCAAGGAGAAGGAGAGCAACAATCATAAATAAATCAAAGAAGACCATGTAAACAAAGTTTCATATAGTACTTAAATAATATAAAATTATATAATCAGAAAGACATAGGTCGCCACAATACTTCAAATTTAGCTAAAGAGCGAATTCCCCTTGCCTTTGCTAGGGCAGCCTCTAAACCGTAAGTTTCCTTAATTATGACCCAGCAATCCTCAACCAACGGTGGTGTGGGAGAAATCCATACCCTGGCTATAGTTAATCTAGCAGAAGCCATCAGAATTGAAAAAAGACATGCCATAGCTGGATTATTCTCCCTATATCCCAACATAATTTCTAAATCAGTAAGTGGTTGATCCAACCCAAGTTTAGACTGTAAAAGTTGTTCCATTTTCTTCCAAAAAACCGTCAAAGCTGGGCATGATATAAACATGTGTAATAAATTAGCAGCATATAATCCACATTTAGGACAGTGTTTTTTATCACCCGCCACATTTCCTTGGGCCCATTTAGCTATTTTAGCCGGTGTATAATACAACATACAGACAGTACGTAATTGCTGAAGTTGCAATTTAACAGAATGGACCGATTTTTTTCAGATTCCCTAATGCTTGTTTGATCATGCTGGGTGAGACCGCTATACCCAAAGTTTGACTCCAGCATTCGGCTAATTTTTTACTACCATCTAATTTAAAACCATGTAAATGTGTATACATCAGCCCTATTAGAGATTTAGTCTTTCTTCCATATATACAATCCCAGACGTTTGACTCCATAGGCTCAGTTATCCTTACATTTGAAGTCAAATAGTTTCTTACTTGCAAATATTTTTAAAAAAAGTGTGATGGCAAGTTATAAATTAAACACAAATTTTCAAAAGATTTGATTCCTTTCTCACTATATATCTCACCCAGACATGTAATTCCATACTTAGCCCAAGATTTACCAGCCTGATCCTGAAAAACCTCGGGAAAAAGAGGATTCCCCCACAATGGGCATTTGTTATGAAATAGTGATAGTTTACACTTAGAAGACATATCTCTCCAAACATATACAGTATCCCTCACAGTCTTAAACTTAACTCTTTTAAAATAGTTAGGGTCGTTTATTCCATATAAAAACATGTCCTGTTGATTACCTAAAATAAACTTAAAGAATGAATCCGTCTGGTCCAAACCCAACAAACAGCGGAAACGTCCTGTAAATGAGGCCCAGAAATATATTTTGAAGTCCAGGAAACCTAGTCCGCCTTGTTCGTATGAAGATTTGAGTAGCTCAAGTGCCCTCCTAGGTTTCTTATAGCCCCATATAAAACTGCTACAGATACCCTCAAGTTTTTAAAAAAAAATATTAGGAATTTTCATAGGTATTGAGCGAAAAAGATATAGAAATTTAGGAAGTATTTTCATTTTAATTAAGTTACATCTGCCAAGCAGACCCAAGGGAAGCCTATGCCAGATTCTGAACAACTTAGTAGTTGCCTGTAAGAGTGGTACATAATTAAGATCAATAATCTGATTAACTTTAGCTGTTATCTTTACCCCTAGATAAGTCACAGTTGTATATGCCCCGGAAATAGATTTATGTATCCCGGCTGTAGTGAGCACCTGAGTTTTATTAACATTTAATTTATACCCTGAGACATTACCATATTTCTCTGCTTCTTGCTTAATCCTCATCACAGCCTCACTTGGATTAGTTGCGTAAACCGCTATGTCGTCGGCATATGCCGTAAGTTTAAGTTTGAAAGTACCTGATTCCAGCGGATTAATGTACGCACAAGATTGTAAAGTACGTAAAAATGGCTCTATGTATAAAGCAAAAAGGAGTGGAGACAGAGGACAGCCCTGTCTAGTCCCACATAGAATCCTAAAAGATGCTGATCGGGATCCCATATAGGAAAGATTCGCTTGTGGGTTACGATATAGAGCCTGTATGCAAGATTGAAACTGCGTGCCTATACCGATCTTAGATAGCACTGCCCATAAAAACTCCCACCTCACACGGTCGAACGCTTTTTCGGCGTCTAATAAAATCATTCCAAAATCTATTTTCCTTTGCTCTGCGTAGTCGAATGCTCCAATAGCCATATTCACGTGAGCAGTGGTATCCCTCCCTGCTATAAATCCATGTTGTCTTTCAGAAACTAGATCCGGCATAAGTGGAGCTAGACGGGTTGCCAAAATCTTTGAAAATATCTTTGCATCTGCATTAATAAGAGAAATTGGCCGGTATGACCCACATTCAGTTGGTAGTTTATCCTTTTTTAAAAAGAACACAATCTGTGTCTGGTTCCATGAAGTCGGTACTGCTCCACTGACAGCTACAGATTGTATTACATTAGTAAGGGGTAGAAGCAAGGTCTTCTTAAATGTTCTATAAAATTCCAGCTGCAGTGAATCAGTGCCAGTAGCTTTCCCAATAGGCAATGTTAATAATGCTGCCTCCACCTCTTCCAGCGAAACCATTTCATCCAAAGTAGCAACTTTGTCACTATCTGCCACTGGAAGATCACTATTAATAATGTAGCTTAATACCTCATCTTGATTAGAGGGCCATGTAAGAGAATAAAGCTGTTGATAAAATAATAGAAATTGCTCCAAGATATCTGAAGCTTCAGTATACATTAGCCCGTTTGCCCCTTTAATAGAATTAATTTTAGTTTTCGCTTTTGTTTCTGCAGTCTGATATGCCAGTACATGTCCTATATGCTACCCGTATTCATATTTTTCTAAACGATGCTTACAATAATTAGCAGCCATTTTATCCCTTAGAAGCTGTTTAACTATGATTCTTGCGTCAATTAATAAAGAGAACACCCTATCCTGGGCCATTAAATCCTTTTTTTTAACTGCCTCTACATGTTGATTCTCTAAATCTCGCAAATTATATACCAAAGTCTCCATCTCACTTTTTCGTTTTTTATTCTGTAAGAAGATATATTTTTGTGTAATACCACGAACATACGCCTTCATAGTATCCCACACAATTACTGTGGATGCAGATCCAGCATTTATTTTGAAGAATTCCTCCAATTGCTGAGTAGTATGTACCAAATATTCATTATCCTTCAGCAAGTATCTAGGAAAAGAAAATGGCCTAAGTTCTTTTTTCTCAATTGTAACCCGAAAAGAAAAAATAATGGGGTTGTGGTCAGAGGTTACCCGAGGGCAAATTTCCATTTTTGATGTTAGAAGTAGACTATCAGATACAAGAGCCATATCAATCCTAGAATATGATTTGTGAGGGGCCGAGTAATAAGTGTAGCCCGGTATTGAAGGATATATATATCTCCAAGCATCTTTGATAGACTGAAGTCTTATCATTTGTAGGATTGCTCCGCGAGTTTTACGCATTCTTAAATTAGTACTTTTCCCAGTGGAGTCTATACTATAATCTATGGCACAATTAAAATCCCCCATAACCAATTTTCCCCCCTCCCAATTTAGCAGTTCTAAATTAAGAAACTCAAAAATAGAGGGGTCATCCACATTACAACCATATACAGCGCAGATCACGTATTTTTTCCCCCATATATCGAGCTGAGCTAACGCCCAATGCCCCCATTGATCAGCCTGCTTTTTAATCACTGTGCAGTTAAACCTTTTATCTTTTAAAATAGCCACCCCTTTTATGGATACAGTTTGAGTAGTGCAAATAATAATATCAAGTCCTAAAAGCATCAATAAATTTCGGTCCTTACAGGCCAGATGTGTTTCTGTAAGAACCGCAAATTGAGGCTGATAAATTCGAATCTCTTCCCGGACTAACCGTCGTTTAGTTGTACTATTGAGGCCAGCCACGTTACATACCAGACAATTAATCCAATTCATGATGAATTTCTAATTTTTGGATGAGCCCTCCTCCTTCTACTACCATCAATATACCAATAAACATAATATTTACTATTTTTGATCTATTTCGTCTATTAATCAGTACTGAAAACATTAAGAAGACTGAAAAAAAACTTCCTCTTTTAATACCATGGTGCCCTAGTGATGATGATTCCCCCCCCCCAATTCAACCCCACCCTCCCTCCCTTGTCCTTTGCGAACAACATCAGCATCTAAGAATGACAACTCACCCTGTCTCTTAGAAGAACCCTCCCCCCCTAGAAACGCCTGCCGCTGGAAGGGCAGCCTTTCAGAGCAGCAGCATAGATGGTCATCCCACCCCACTTTTGTTACAACCTCCTTTAACCCACCAACAAAAAAAAATTTAAATCGAATCTTCCTCCCTCCCCTTTTTTTTTTTCCCCCCTTCTTTCCTTTAGTTTTTCTAGTCTTTTTTTTCTTCCTTACCTTTTTTCAATCTAAAATGTTAACTGATATTTTAACAACAGGAAAGAGGAAGAGGAGACATAGAAAGGGCCAACGCCCCAAGTGATAATCCAAGTAATAGTCCAACATTGACATTTTTCATTAATTCAATTCACTTCAGTTTAGCTTCAAAATTCAAAAAAAAAAAGAAAAGATAAAAGAGATTATATAAAGCCTGGAACCCCCGGGCTATTCGCTAAACATTAAGTCCATGCCTTTTGAAGTAATTTAGAGCCCCCGAGACCCCAAACTATCTTTGTTCAGCAGCTTCTGCTTGCCACTTAGCCACTGCCAAGCCTGTTTCTTTTTCTTCCAAAAAAATGTAAGTATGGCTGCCCTTAAGTACTTTTAAACGTGCAGGCTCTTGTGGAAAAGCTTGGGCTCCTAGAGCTTTTATAGGGTCTATGAATTGACGTAGTCTCCAGCGTCTGTCCATTGTAGCCTTACTAAGATCTGATCTTACAAAAAAAGTAAATGAATCTATCGATATTGGAGTATTAGGTCGTGCTTTTTCTGCCACTGCCTGTCTCAATAAGAAATTCCCCAAGTAGATCAGAAAAGGACGAGGGTACTGCCCTCCCTTATTCTTCTGAGTTAATGGTAGCCTGTGGACCCTTTGAAGTTGGGAGTCCCAATCCCAGTCAGAAAGATCCGGAAAAGCTTTTTGGAATAGTTTAACCATAAACCCCCTCGGGTCCGCCCCCTCCGCTCCTTCTGAAATACCAAATAGCCTCAGGTTTTGTCGGCGCTGGCGATTTTCCATGTCTTCCAGTTTGATCTGCATGCCTGAGATCTGTTCCTCATGTTTTTTAGTAGAAACATCTGTAAGCGCTGATAGTTCCTCAGTAGCTAAAACTCTCTGTTGCAATTCTGAGATATCTCGAGTTAATCCGCCAAGTTTATCCGCCATTTCCTGCAATGATTGTCGCATTCTGCTATTGTCTTCTCTAGCCTGAGTATAATGTATTTGCGCCTCTTGTCTTTGCTCAGTTAAAGACTGTAATATCCGGCTTAATGATGGTGTCAACGCCTGAGTATCTAGTACGAACCTCTAAACCGGCCTGTATGATTCTTCAATAGATCTCTAAAGATTCTGCATTTCCCAATCAAAATTGTCAAAAATACATTCTATTTCATATTGTCACAGTATTTTTATAGAATCCAATCCACTAGAGTTTTATAAACAAAAAATGTTTTTTATTTCTTTTTTCTTTTTTGTATTTTCAAGATTTACACATAATTTAAAGCAGGAAATAACGTTTGTCAGGTTTTACACTTTTGATTTGTGATACAAACATTTTTACAAATTGAATATAAGTGAAAAAAGACATCCTAGACATCTACGATATAAAAAAGCATTTGCTATCCATTCATACTTGCATTCAAACAGAAAAAAGTAAGGAGGATAGTTTAAAGATAAAAGGGAAGCTAAAACTTTAAATTGGTCAGATTTCTCCAGTTGACAAAAAATGAAAGGATGTTAACTTTCAATGTCTCTGATGTTAGCAATCTCGCGGTCAACGCGCGTTTCAGTGGGAAACCACATTCTTCAGGACCAACTGCCAGTATTAACGAATGAGATAGTTAAAAAGTATGTCTGGGTGTCTGTAAGGTAAACAAAAGGAATTGACATTGACAATTGATCGGGTAAACACTTAAAGGATTTTTTACTAAGTTCAAATGGTTGCTATCATGCACTCTAGATGTAAAATCGTTGTAAGCACGGGAACATGCACATTGGGGTGAGATATGGGACAGCAGAAAAGACCCATTGGTGATTTGTGCATAGCATAAAAGTAAAGTGCCAAAGTGAGAATTCTGAATGTGGAGTCCCAAAGATAGATGTGCATAAACCAAAGAGTAATATATAGAGGGACTACCTATAAATTCATCAGGTGATATGTAAGTCTCCAGCCACGAAAATCATCTGTGTCATGAATAACAACTGATGAGTTTTTCTGGAATGGAAAGAGGGTTTAAAACTCAATTATAGACTTGATCTATAATGGCATTCAGGAGGCTATAAACGAGGTATCTGCCAAAATACCTTGGAAGGTCGGAATGGGAGCGTATGTTCACACTCAAAGATATATATGGACAGCTTCCGATAATTTTCAAAGAAGTGACTGCTGTGAATCTACGAAAAAAAGAACTTTTGTATCAAGCCATTCCAAGGTAATTGATTGCAGTAGAAGTATAAAGTTAGTAAGTCAGTCAAGTACCTCGTGTTTAGTTTCCTTTTCCGAAATAGTTTTAACGTTCAGACAGCAGTTCAGGTACTCCTCTTTCTATTATTACATATGCTGTTCATTTATTTTAGATAGGTGCATCCTATCACGGCATAGCGCTGTGAAGAGAAGGAAAC
Source organism: Triturus cristatus (assembly GCF_964204655.1). Lineage (NCBI taxonomy): Eukaryota > Metazoa > Chordata > Amphibia > Caudata > Salamandridae > Triturus > Triturus cristatus. The sequence goes on along the minus strand of NC_140593.1, from coordinate 577,411,726 downwards.
ATTACTTAGCATTCTGAATTTAAAATGGTCATACAAGTGCAGAGGTAATTTTTATATGTTGCACTCGCAAGGTGTTATAGTAAATAATGTTTGCCAAAGTAGTCCATAGGAATGATACTAAGAGAGTTTAGAACTAATTTAGATCTCTCGAGTTTAATGCCCGATGTGGAAGGACCAGGTCTATCAGGTCTCCATGATTAGCTTATATCAAAATTCTGGTGTATATTATTGTGTGCTGACCGAATGTCCGGAGCGACATTGAATGGTCAGAAAAATACATGGCTGTGATGTCCTCGCACTGTAAGGCGATTTTTGAGACCAGATATATGCGGTCTCTCTCTACAAGTGGTTATTGTCAGGGATCGGTACTTTAATGATATCATTACCGCTAATCTAACTACTCAACGTGATTTGAAATTTAAGGTTATAGTGGCCGTCAAACATCGAGGAAATGTGAAAGCGCTAGGACGGCAGGAATACTGCACGACAGATCTTTAAAAGCCTAAAGTTTACACATGAAACGTGAGAACCTCTGGTGACCTCGACAGATTCTACATGCAAGCATTTTGGTGCATACCTGAGTTCGCCGTGATGCCGTGGAGCATCCGTAGCCAGCAGTCGACGCCTTGAAGTGTGAAATTGACGGATTTTAAACAGTTTGTTAGTCTCGCGAGATGACGGACCTTCGCAAAATGTGTGGCGAATACCTGAATGTGTATCAAGGCGCCATCTTGAAAGGGAGTTTTAATCTTACTATTTCACATGTAATTTGCGCAAAAAGGCAACGAAACTTGTAGGCTATTTGTAAACAGAACGAATATCGATGACATATTGGTATCAGAGAGCATGGCATCAGACAAAAATTTCTATATGTAACTCACGGCGCCAAAACGAGACTATCTCGTGTACTATCCACTATGTGTGATAAGGATTACATCTTTCTCCTTCACACATATCTCAAAAAATATAGGTTGTGGACATACAAAGATGCTATTGCGATTCACGCCCAAATTCTAACCGCGAATTTCTAATTGCAAAATCAGCACCATGTTGGAGTGGGAGGTGGGTTCTCACCTATTATCCACAGGGAGAGCCATAGGATGTAATAACTGAGAGTAAAAGGCATGGATACAAGGTTTGATAGAGACACTGAACACCTACATATTGGCTAATAGTAAGAAACGCGAGGTTCCAAAAGGTTCACTGAGTGGTATGCAGACAATTTAAGTACGTGAAGTGAGGCTAGGCTGGTACCAACAGAGTTATGTATGCAAATGATTCGAGCTACATAAAGATGTTATTATGTAGTTATCCAAATAATCTCCTCATTAAGGCCTTGGCGGACAGTGTCACAATGGAAAATCCAAAAGGTCTCTCTGTTTTTTCGCACTTTGTTTGTATCTTGTCCTGGTTTTGAAATTACCTTTTCTAGAATCAGCCATTTGAGATCTTGTTCACCATGGTTATGTTCCAGGAAATGTTGAACCATAGGCGCACGTTCCTTTCGAGTTCTAATAGCCGATTTGTGCTCCGAGAGTCTAATACGGAATTCGCGGCCAGTTTCTCCTATATAACCCAAGCCACATGGACAGAGGATAAGGTAGATAACATTACTGCTCCTGCAGTTTGTATGGCTTTTAAGCCTACCTCTTCTGGTTCCATATGCCCATGTGTCTGTTGTGATGGCTGTGGGGCAAGCGTGGCATGTGCCACATCTGTGGTTACCTTGAATTTCAGGTAATCCATTTATTGTGCTTTGAACAGATAAGATGTTAGTTTGTCGCATTCTGCTGTGTACTAACTTGTCTCTGAGGTTGGCATTTCTTCTGAAAGCCACTATAGGTTTTTCAAAAGATTTACTGCTTTCATTCGTATTAAGAATTTTCCAATTCTTGTTCAGTATTTGCTGGACTTTCTGATTGTAGTTAGTGTGATTAACCACACAAACTAGTCGTTCCATAGGATTTTTTTCACGGCCCAGAAAAAGACTGTCACGGTTGTAATATTTAGCTCTTTTCAAGGATTGCTTGATGAGGCGTTTGGGGTAGCCCCTGAGTAAGAGCCTTTTCTTTAGATCTTCTGCATGTTTGTTGTAATCATGTATGTTAGTACAGTTGCGTCTGATTCTGAGGAATTCCCCAAAGGGGATAGAATCTTTTTGGCAGGAGGGGTGAAAGCTAGTGTGTTGTAAAATAGTATTCTTTGCTGTAGGCTTACGATAAAGGCTAACTTCTATGTTTCCAGTGCCGCTTTTTATCCATATGTCTAGAAATTCCACCTTTTCCGGCGAATAGTGTGCGGTAAATTTTAGATTGTATTCACTGTGGTTAAGCCAATCGATGAATTGATTAAGATCCTCTACAGTTCCTGTCCAAATGAAGAATATATCGTCTATGAACCTGTGCCAGGTGGCAATATTTTCATAAAAGGGAGCGATTTCGTTGGAGATATGTTTTAACTCAAACTCCCCCATGTACGTATTGGCTACACTCGGTGCACATGAAGCACCCATGCTGGTGCCTTGTACTTGCTTATACAGTTGGTCTTTAAATTCAAAATAGTTATGATGGAGTACTATATCTAAACATTCCAAGATAAAAGCATTGGGTCTCTCACCCTGTGTTCTGTTCAGTAGAGTTTCCACTGCCTCTAGTGCTCGGTCTTGGGGTATATTAGTATAGAGAGACTCTATATCTAGTGTTACCAAGAGTTGGCTCTCTTTGTTAAAGGGCATGTGTTCCACAGTTGAAATCATGTGGCCTGTGTCCTTGATGTATGACCGATATTGTTTCGTGAGAGGGCAAAGGAATGAGTCTACGTATTGTGAGAGTGGTTCTGTGTGCGAGTTAATAGACGAAATGATAGGGCGCAACGGGGGGTCACGTGTGTCTTTATGGGTTTTAGGAACGCCATATAGTGTCGAGGTAGTCGCATTGTTTTTGTTTAGGAAAGTCAGTTCTTTTTGGCAGATATAGCCATCTCTGAAAGCTTTTGACGTACTGGTCTCTATTCTTGTCTGTAGTTCTTTCAAAACTGATCTGCGAGCTGGTTGATAATGCTCTGGTATTTTGAGCATTTCTTCTACTTTTTGTGAGTAGTTGTCACTGTCTAGGATGACAATTCCTCCTGCTTTGTCACTAGGTTTGATTATGATGGAATTATTCTTGCCTAGTTCTTTAAGAGCTGTAGTTTCTGATTTTGTTAGGTTAGGAGTTGGTTTTCGAATGAATTTGGTGACTCCTAACCTAACAAAATCAGAAACTACAGCTCTTAAAGAACTAGGCAAGAATAATTCCATCATAATCAAACCTAGTGACAAAGCAGGAGGAATTGTCATCCTAGACAGTGACAACTACTCACAAAAAGTAGAAGAAATGCTCAAAATACCAGAGCATTATCAACCAGCTCGCAGATCAGTTTTGAAAGAACTACAGACAAGAATAGAGACCAGTACGTCAAAAGCTTTCAGAGATGGCTATATCTGCCAAAAAGAACTGACTTTCCTAAACAAAAACAATGCAACTACCTCGACACTATATGGCGTTCCTAAAACCCATAAAGACACACGTGACCCCCCGTTGCGCCCTATCATTTCGTCTATTAACTCGCGCACAGAACCACTCTCACAATACGTAGACTCATTCCTTTGCCCTCTCACGAAACAATATCGGTCATACATCAAGGACACAGGCCACATGATTTCAACTGTGGAACACATGCCCTTTAACAAAGAGAGCCAACTCTTGGTAACACTAGATATAGAGTCTCTCTATACTAATATACCCCAAGACCGAGCACTAGAGGCAGTGGAAACTCTACTGAACAGAACACAGGGTGAGAGACCCAATGCTTTTATCTTGGAATGTTTAGATATAGTACTCCATCATAACTATTTTGAATTTAAAGACCAACTGTATAAGCAAGTACAAGGCACCAGCATGGGTGCTTCATGTGCACCGAGTGTAGCCAATACGTACATGGGGGAGTTTGAGTTAAAACATATCTACAACGAATTCGCTCCCTTTTATGAAAATATTGCCACCTGGCACAGGTTCATAGACGATATATTCTTCATTTGGACAGGAACTGTAGAGGATCTTAATCAATTCATCGATTGGCTTAACCACAGTGAATACAATCTAAAATTTACCGCACACTATTCGCCGGAAAAGGTGGAATTTCTAGACATATGGATAAAAAGCGGCACTGGAAACATAGAAGTTAGCCTTTATCGTAAGCCTACAGCAAAGAATACTATTTTACAACACACTAGCTTTCACCCCTCCTGCCAAAAAGATTCTATCCCCTTTGGGGAATTCCTCAGAATCAGACGCAACTGTACTAACATACATGATTACAACAAACATGCAGAAGATCTAAAGAAAAGGCTCTTACTCAGGGGCTACCCCAAACGCCTCATCAAGCAATCCTTGAAAAGAGCTAAATATTACAACCGTGACAGTCTTTTTCTGGGCCGTGAAAAAAATCCTATGGAACGACTAGTTTGTGTGGTTAATCACACTAACTACAATCAGAAAGTCCAGCAAATACTGAACAAGAATTGGAAAATTCTTAATACGAATGAAAGCAGTAAATCTCTTGAAAAACCTATAGTGGCTTTCAGAAGAAATGCCAACCTCAGAGACAAGTTAGTACACAGCAGAATGCGACAAACTAACATCTTATCTGTTCAAAGCACAATAAATGGATTACCTGAAATTCAAGGTAACCACAGATGTGGCACATGCCACGCTTGCCCCACAGCCATCACAACAGACACATGGGCATATGGAACCAGAAGAGGTAGGCTTAAAAGCCATACAAACTGCAGGAGAAGTAATGTTATCTACCTTATCCTCTGTCCATGTGGCTTGGGTTATATAGGAGAAACTGGCCGCGAATTCCGTATTAGACTCTCGGAGCACAAATCGGCTATTAGAACTCGAAAGGAACGTGCGCCTATGGTTCAACATTTCCTGGAACATAACCATGGTGAACAAGATCTCAAATGGCTGATTCTAGAAAAGGTAATTTCAAAACCAGGACAAGATACAAACAAAGTGCGAAAAAACAGAGAGACCTTTTGGATTTTCCATTGTGACACTGTCCGCCAAGGCCTTAATGAGGAGATTATTTGGATAACTACATAATAACATCTTTATGTAGCTCGAATCATTTGCATACATAACTCTGTTGGTACCAGCCTAGCCTCACTTCACGTACTTAAATTGTCTGCATACCACTCAGTGAACCTTTTGGAACCTCGCGTTTCTTACTATTAGCCAATATGTAGGTGTTCAGTGTCTCTATCAAACCTTGTATCCATGCCTTTTACTCTCAGTTATTACATCCTATGGCTCTCCCTGTGGATAATAGGTGAGAACCCACCTCCCACTCCAACATGGTGCTGATTTTGCAATTAGAAATTCGCGGTTAGAATTTGGGCGTGAATCGCAATAGCATCTTTGTATGTCCACAACCTATATTTTTTGAGATATGTGTGAAGGAGAAAGATGTAATCCTTATCACACATAGTGGATAGTACACGAGATAGTCTCGTTTTGGCGCCGTGATTTACATATAGAAATTTTTGTCGGATGCCATGCTCTCTGATACCAATATGTCATCGATATTCGTTCTGTTTACAAATAGCCTACAAGTTTCGTTGCCTTTTTGCGCAAATTACATGTGAAATAGTAAGATTAAAACTCCCTTTCAAGATGGCGCCTTGATACACATTCAGGTATTCGCCACACATTTTGCGAAGGTCCGTCATCTCGCGAGACTAACAAACTGTTTAAAATCCGTCAATTTCACACTTCAAGGCGTCGACTGCTGGCTACGGATGCTCCACGGCATCACGGCGAACTCAGGTATGCACCAAAATGCTTACATGTAGAATCTGTCGAGGTCACCAGAGGTTCTCACGTTTCATGTGTAAACTTTAGGCTTTTAAAGATCTGTCGTGCAGTATTCCTGCCGTCCTAGCGCTTTCACATTTCCTCGATGTTTGACGGCCACTATAACCTTAAATTTCAAATCACGTTGAGTAGTTAGATTAGCGGTAATGATATCATTAAAGTACCGATCCCTGACAATAACCACTTGTAGAGACCGCATATATCTGGTCTCAAAAATCGCCTTACAGTGCGAGGACATCACAGCCATGTATTTTTCTGACCATTCAATGTCGCTCCGGACATTCGGTCAGCACACAATAATATACACCAGAATTTTGATATAAGCTAATCATGGAGACCTGATAGACCTGGTCCTTCCACATCGGGCATTAAACTCGAGAGATCTAAATTAGTTCTAAACTCTCTTAGTATCATTCCTATGGACTACTTTGGCAAACATTATTTACTATCACACCTTGCGAGTGCAACATATAAAAATTACCTCTGCACTTGTATGACCATTTTAAATTCAGAATGCTATGTAATGTTTCCTTCTCTTCACAACGCTATGCCGTGATAGGATGCACCTATCTAAAATAAATGAACAGCATATGTAATAATAGAAAGAGGAGTACCTGAACTGCTGTCTGAACGTTAAAACTATTTCGGAAAAGGAAACTAAACACGAGGTACTTGACTGACTTACTAACTTTATACTTCTACTGCAATCAATTACCTTGGAATGGCTTGATACAAAAGTTCTTTTTTTCGTAGATTCACAGCAGTCGCTTCTTTGAAAATTATCGGAAGCTGTCCATATATATCTTTGAGTGTGAACATACGCTCACATTCCGACCTTCCAAGGTATTTTGGCAGATACCTCGTTTATAGCCTCCTGAATGCCATTATAGATCAAGTCTATAATTGAGTTTTAAACCCTCTTTCCATTCCAGAAAAACTCATCAGTTGTTATTCATGACACAGATGATTTTCGTGGCTGGAGACTTACATATCACCTGATGAATTTATAGGTAGTCCCTCTATATATTACTCTTTGGTTTATGCACATCTATCTTTGGGACTCCACATTCAGAATTCTCACTTTGGCACTTTACTTTTATGCTATGCACAAATCACCAATGGGTCTTTTCTGCTGTCCCATATCTCACCCCAATGTGCATGTTCCCGTGCTTACAACGATTTTACATCTAGAGTGCATGATAGCAACCATTTGAACTTAGTAAAAAATCCTTTAAGTGTTTACCCGATCAATTGTCAATGTCAATTCCTTTTGTTTACCTTACAGACACCCAGACATACTTTTTAACTATCTCATTCGTTAATACTGGCAGTTGGTCCTGAAGAAGGTGGTTTCCCACTGAAACGCGCGTTGACCGCGAGATTGCTAACATCAGAGACATTGAAAGTTAACATCCTTTCATTTTTTGTCAACTGGAGAAATCTGACCAATTTAAAGTTTTAGCTTCCCTTTTATCTTTAAACTATCCTCCTTACTTTTTTCTGTTTGAATGCAAGTATGAATGGATAGCAAATGCTTTTTTATATCGTAGATGTCTAGGATGTCTTTTTTCACTTATATTCAATTTGTAAAAATGTTTGTATCACAAATCATAAGTGTAAAACCTGACAAACGTTATTTCCTGCTTTAAATTATGTGTAAATCTTGAAAATACAAAAAAGAAAAAATAAATAAAAAACATTTTTTGTTTATAAAACTCTAGTGGATTGGATTCTATAAAAATACTGTGACAATATGAAATAGAATGTATTTTTGACAATTTTGATTGGGAAATGCAGAATCTTTAGAGATCTATTGAAGAATCATACAGGCCGGTTTAGAGGTTCGTACTAGATGTTTCTTTGTTTTCTCCCTCCTCTAGGGCCTTAATTTAAACAGGGAGACCCTCTTCTCATTGTCAACGCCTGAGTAGCCTGGGCTTCAGCTGAAGAATGAGCATCGCCATGTATCGAGGGTGCAAGTTGTGGCCCCCCCAATGACCCTCGCTCAGAACTAGCTTCTTTTGCTGCAGTTGCAGAATTAGGCTTCATCGTATTATCCTCAGAAGGGCTAGTACCCGAAAGTCGCAATGCCATATTCCTCACTCCCCCTTTTGCTTGCACCCATTTCCGAAGAGGGCTGTTATCAGAGATAGCTTTTCCTGGTAAGAGCACGGGGGTATATGTTTTTTAAATTTATTTTTACTTTTCCCTTTGTTTTTCTTGCCATTTTTACTAATTTACAATGGTTAGGTCTACACTGGGGTGGCATGGTGAGCAAAAGAACAATGGATTTAACCCAGATCTCTTGACTGGGGGTGAATGTTTTGATTAGTTCCACATTATGTCCATCAATTGTGTGTCTATTGCTTTCTTGCCCGAAGTGTGCGGGGTATGCTCAGACGTGGGTCCCGGGCTCACTGTGCCACTGGATTCAAGCTAGCCTGGCTGATGAAGGGGGGAAACCCCGAAATTGATGCCAGGATGCTTGTTTCTGGTCAAGGGATGACATAGCTTGGCAGTTCGGGCTGGACTGTTCCCATGAGGAACAGGGCCAAGACTGATTTGCATATGGCTAGGTCTAAACTGGGGTGGCATGGTGAGCAAAATAACAATAGATTTAACCCAAATTTCTTGACTGGGGGTGAATGTTTTGATTTGTTTCACATTCTGTCCATCAATTGTATGTCTTTTGCATTGTTACGGATCAGCCTTAGAGGAAAGGCATGTGGTTAGTCACTATTGGCCCAATCAACAAAGAACTTACTGTAAGTAGGTGTGACTTATTCTTGAAGTGCCCCAGACTTACTTCTGAATCCTAGCAGTAACCCAGGCTTATTCCTGGAATTCAGAAGTAAGACAGAATCAAGATAGTCATAGTAAAACCTTTGTGAGTTGACCCCTTTAGCTGTCATCACTACTAATGTTGTCTTGTTTCTACCACAACTTCCCACGAAAATCTCAATCTCTTGTTAAACGATTCATAGGCGAAGGCAAGATACACCACAGGACATATATGTTGGGTGCAAAGTTCTTCTGTACCAATGGTCTCACCTACGCCCAGAAACCTATTCCAAATTGGGCAACCAGGCTTCTCCCTCCAGCCAACCAACTCTCACTATTAAAAGTTGTATCAGCAAATGCAGCACCCACTTCTACTTGAGGCATAAATGTGAAAATGTCCTCTTCAAAATCTATGAATGATATAAGATCACCTTATATTTTGTTAATACCTGAAGTTCTCCCTCTTCATGTAGGTACCATTTGGGAAGTACTAACATCCTAATCACTTACTGGTAATCTGTATTACTCCATCTCATCATCAACCAAGGGCTCAGGTGTGTGGGGTGAGTCCTCATGTATATAAGGGATGAGATGAGAAAGATGGACACTGCGATGATGTGCCAGGAAACCATTATTCCAAGTACAAATCTTCCTCATACCAGTTCTTACTTACATGAGGATTTACCATTGTGTGTAACTTTGGGACAAGTAAGACCGATGAACAGGTGATGTCAGTGGCATAAGAATAGTGCCATGGGCCCTATTAAAAAAAAAAACGAAAATATACATCATTAAAATGGGTTCAATGGGAACCTTGGGTCTCTGTGCCCAGGGGCCCACTGCATTGCTGAACCATTGATGGGTATGTTCCTGATCACTCACGTGCTGTTGGTCCTGTCTAATAAGTCGCTAAACCTAATAAACAACTCTAGACCACTTTAAATCCCCTAGACTTTAAGGCTCTCATTTATGGTATTTTGGTGATTACTGTGCATTTTGGGAATACAGTGCATTCCTGTCCCTTCTCCCTGCACTGGCACCGTTTCAGCAGCCTAGCACTAATGTAGGCACCTTTGCACCATGGTGCAAGGGTGCTCAGTTGCATGCAGTATTGTTTTTGTGCAGGAAGGGACACTTTCCTGCAGAAAAACAGTCTTAAGAGGTGTGTTCCTCTTTCTATATGTTCTGCAGAATGCAGCACACACAGAGAAAAAAACGAGGACAAATAAACCTATTTCTCCATGTTATGCCTCACCTTGAGAGGTGTATGGATTTGCTGCTTCCCCAAGGTACATGATTTTGTAAATCTGGGGGAGAAACAAAATCCATTGGTGTTTGTTAGAACTTGGCGTCTCTAGTTGGCAGAGGTAGGTACCTTTGACCAAATGGGGACCCTTGCTTCTAAGACAGGGAAAGGGGATTACACTACTGGATAACCCCCGTTCACCCCCTTGGTAGCTTGACACGAGCAGACAGACTTATCTCAGAGGCAGTGTGTGTTAAGCATTTGTGAACACATACAGTAATTCAGTGAAAACACTACAGATGGACACCGCACAGGTTTAATAAAAATAAGTATTCTTTATATAGACTTAACACAAGACCACAAACGACAAAAATCCACAATACTGTACTCAAAATAGACTTAAAGATGGTAGAAGTCACTTAGTTCAAGTTGGTGATAACAAAAGTACCTGGATGTGTAACGCAAAACAAACAAAAGGTTCGCAGGGATGGAGATAGGATCCTTACTTCGGGGGATACGATGCATCGCACATCAATGCTTGCGCAGACTAGGGGATGCATCTTGGTCCTTACCGGAGGGGAGGTGATGCGTTGATTCTCGTTCTGCGTTCCGGTTATGATGCGACAAGATGGCACCTAGATGCGATGTGACAATCCAGTGCAATGTGATAAGATGACGCCCTTGATGCGACGACGTGAAGATGATGCGTGCACGCCCGGCGGCCATGCGGCGAACTCTGTAACTTGGGAGCCATGTCAGGCGCTGCGACATGCTTCTCCAGTGATGCGATGGCAACCTCTGCGGCGGCGACACGCTTCTCGGGTGTTGCGTAGGGTAACCGCTTTGATAAAGGCACGCTTCTCCGGTGATGCGGCGGTGACCTCTGCGGTGGCGACACGCTTCTCTGGCGATGCAACGGCAACAGCTGCGACACGCTTCTTATTCGTTGAGTCGCGCTTTCAGCTCCCAGCGACACGCAGGCTTCTGCAGACAGAATGCCCAGCAAGGAAATTCAGAGGGGAGCTGGTGGTGAAGTGTTTTGTCCCTGAGACTTCAACAGGAGGCAAGCACAAGTTCAAGCACTTGGATTAATGTTCTGCAAGATGATGAAAGTTCTTTGAAAGTTCCTTCTCCTCTCCTTGGCACTGAAGACACCACTGTAGGCCAACCAAGCAACACAGCACACTGGCAGGGCGGCAGTCCAACTCCTACTGCTCCCTTGGTTCTTCTCCTTGGCAGAGGTTCATCTTGTTGTTCCACAAGTGATCTAAAGTCTTGGGGTCTTGTCCCCATATTTATACTACTAAATCCTTTGTCCTCTGAAGGCAGAGGGACCTGTACCTAGTCCAAACCAGTTCTGTGCAGTCCTGGAGCACTTTGTTTACAGGACTCCTTCTTTCCTTTGACAGTGTGTAATCCTCCCACCACTCTACATGCAGATCGGTCTATTCAGCCCTGTGCTGACTCATCCTTTCTCCTGAAATCTCCCAGCCCCTGTCACTCACAGACCCAGACATACAATACACAAGCTAGCAGAGGCAGGCTGGATGGTTAGGTAAGAAAATACCTACTTTCTAAAAGTGGTATTTTCAAACACAGAATGTTAAAACCAACTTTACTAAAATATGTTTTTTATCATTCTGAGTTCAGGCATACTAAACTCGAATTTATACCATGTTTCCTGGGTCAGTTAGGATTATAAGGTGTTATAATCAAACTGCCCATTCTGGCCTATGGGGACTGGTAGCCTTGCAATATTGAAAAATGAAAATGGCTGTAATTCACTATTAGGACATGCCACACACACCAGGGCACGTCCTACCTTATACTTACAATGCACCCTGCCCTTGGGCCTACCTTAGTGGTTTCTGATATGAAGAAAAGGGTAGGTCGGGGGACTGGCAAGTGGGTGCTCTTACCAAGTCAACATGGCAGTACTAGACTGCACACAGGCTCTACAATAGCAGGCCTGAGACACAGTTTACAGACTGCTTCTGTTGGTGGCACAACCAGTGCTGCAAGACCACCCCCAGCATTTGATTTACAAGCCATGGGCACATATGGTGCACTGTACTAGGGTCTGACAAGTAAATCAAATAACCCAATGACTGAGTCACTAATCAAATACATCAATTTACAATAGAGATCATATGCACTTTTGCACTGATCAGCAGTGGTAAAGTGCCCAGAGTCATAAAACAGCCAACAGGTCAGAAAAAATACAGGAGGAAAGCAAAAAGTTCAGGGATGACCCTGCAAAAAGGGCCAAGTCCAACAGTGTTGCATAGGAAAATCCACTACAATGCCCATGGAGCTCCTCCTGGGTGCAGGGTAGGGCCATGCAGGGATTTTTGCTGTATTGCCTCACTCAAGATTTATGAGGCCACTCAAAGCCACGCAGGTTGGGTTTGTGTGGCTTCATACATCGGATTGAGAGCCCTGCGTAATGCATGTACAACTTTACGTGGTGCAAAAGTGACAGAGGGCTCTCATAAACAAGCCCCTAAGTAGATGTCTCGGTAGAAATATGAAACTCATAATCCGATTTACACAATACAGTACTGCTCTCAAACATTATTCCATATTATTATCCACATCTATAACTTCCATTATGTTGAATGTTAATCTTGTGTTTTCTATGAATTATAGTGTTCCTTTTAGATTCACTAAAACATTATACATTACCATGTTATCAACATTAATACAATATATTAACTGTTTAAAAAGGAAAACGAAGATCAGTTTTCACTTTGTGTCCAATATGATGTGTAGTAATGCTGCTACCACTTATGTATTGGAATGAATATATTGTAAATATGAAAAAAGCTACTGCCATCCTATTGCTTATTTATTTTTTATGCAACGAAAAAGTCTGTCTTCATTGCAGAAATGGCATCTCTTTGACCTTTATTTGTCTCGCTCCAATTCCCTGCTCGATTGAGCTGCAGTTGGAACAGGGCGGTATTGAAATAGGTTGCTTCCCATCCCAGGCAGCCACTGGAGTCCCTGCCTCTCGAATGTGCGTGTTTATTGATGTCAGTGTGGAATTACAAGGTCATACTGATTTGCAGCCACCCCCTGGGGGTTAAAGAAACCAAAGCCATCTGTCACAGCCTTTGGCATACTATTAGAAACACACTCATCTATTTCAAAGTACTTACCACAGCAAACAGCTGTACCACTGACCCTCATGCACAGTAATATTGCAGAGTTCGTGTGTGTCTTTGTATGTTTACAGGTATGTGCATGCATGTTTGTGAGCCTTAGATGAGCCATAAAGAAGTCTCTTTGCTTTGCAAAGCAACAAAAAAACACTATGTCATAAGGCACAGATGCATCCTAATTAAGGATCAATGTTTGATGTTCGTGAAACCCATTGACTTGCACGTTTGTGTGTGTGCAGTGCAGCCACACACATGTTTGTCAGAGGGAACGTGTAGGAAATGATGATGACTTAAATGATAACATCATTAAGATTGGGAGTAATATGTCGTGTACTGGTGAAACATCTCGGAGTTCAGATCATACTTTTAACCTTCCTGTGCCACTTTTCTCCTTAATGTTAAGTTTCGAAGTGTATAAAAAGAATGATACTGACGTAGCCTTACTTCTGATCAAACATCTGTTAGATGTATTCAGTGAAATGTTCATCAAACTATTAATAGCCGACGGATGACTCACCCTCAAAGAAGAGGTGGTGCTCCCCACTGTGCAGCGCCGGTTCCACAGGAACAGAGGATAGAGGCGGGATGTACTCATTTATCTGTCTCCCTGTATGCTCTGCCTTTTAACATTGTCCTTTTTACCCTTCCAGCATCTTGCATCAGTTGATGAAATAAGTGTCCCCTCATATTAATAAGCACATATATTTCTTCAAATCAGGGTAGATTGTTTCAGGGTGGCACAAGGTGGTTTAGGTAGGGCACACAAGCAAGCTCTGGCATTAGGAACCATGACCTTTGAGTCATCAAAATTCCAGGACAATCAGAAATAGCATCACTTGCATGTTGACCTACGACGCCATCACCGGTGGGACCACTCTACCTCTCCTTGGAGTGTTACTTGAATCCTATTTGCTGCTGAAAGACACATAAATGACTAAGGGCCAGATGTACCAAAGTTTTTTCTGGTGCAAATGGGTTTTAGACACGTTTGCGCCCGCAAAAAACCTGTGGCCCATGTACTAATCCTGTATTGCGAGTCGCAAATCAATTTGTGACTCACAAAATAAGAATAGCGACTTGCTATTAAGAAGGGGCGTTCCCGTCCTAATAGCGACTCCAAAAGCTATGTAAGAATGTTTTGCGACCACAACTGTGACACCAGGCACCACTAAAATGCATCCCGTTTTCCTTTAAGGAAAACGGGCTGCATTAAATAAAACTGCTTTATTTAAAAGCAGTCCCAGACATGGAGGTCCGCTGACCCCAGCAGGCCACCATTCCTGGGAGTGCCAGCTATTCCCAATGGGGTCGTAAATTGCGACAGCCTCATTAATATGCATGAGGCATGCAGTTTGCGACCCCATTGGGAATCACTAACAGTGTCTCTGACACTGTTGTACATTGATGTTTGCGACTCGCAAATTGCGACTCGCAATTTAATGCAATTTGCGTGTCGCAAACATCAATGATCGTACATCTGGCCCTAAGAGTGGAAATGAAACAGCGAATCCTGACTGTGAGAGTACTGTCTACTTTTTGTGTCTGCATCTGTATTCACAACCCCTGAAATCAGGGGTAGCGAAAACAGCGTCAGGGGTAACAGAAGGAAACCACGGGCCGTGGTTGCTGCTCCCAATGACCTTAATGAGCCCACCAGAAGGCCCTTTTCTTTATTGTTTGGTATTTATTGTTTGTGCTCTCACAAACGAAAATCTCTTCATCGTGCCTTATTGCTGCGTGATTGAAGTATGGCTGCATTTGATTGGCTTCAGGTACAGGTATGTGGCAATGTACTAACCAATGAGACCCAACCATGTTGCAAGGAAGAAGCCGATGTTTCTACATTTTTGGTTTTTGCTACAAGCAGGAAGACATATTGTGACTGTAATACCATGCATTTGTAGACAATGGGGACATGACCTTACTGCAACCAAGGTCGCAGGTTGATCTATGGAAAGGGCAGTGTGTTTATTGATCTGACAACACAAAAGGGCCAATTAGTCTTTTATGTACTTCTAGCCTATAGTTCATATCTCATTTAACGTAGCTGTCTGTACATGTATCTGTTATACAGTTACATTCAAGCTAGGCATGGTCTGATTGTACGAGAATACCAAGATGCAGCATAAATCATTTCTCTATTGAGAATGTTTCTCTCTTCCCATTTTTGATTCTGTTAATGCTTTATGTTCTCTCTATTTGGAATGCCCCTGTAATAATACGTTTTAAATATTGATATGCCAAAATATTGTTGCCATTTTTAAGTCTTAGCTCTACAATTGCAGACCATTTTAGTTCATTTGTCTCAGTAAATGAACACAGGATTTGAGTTAGAAATAATAACAGGGGCGGCTCCTCCATAATGGTGAAGGAGCGCCGCCCTCCTGCTAAAAGAGAAACAAAAATGATGATAAAAGGATTTTATTATCATTTTATTTTTCCTTGTCTGACAGCTGACAACCTGAGTCTTCAGTGGGTGGGGCCAGGCAATCCTGTATGACAGGCATGGCAGGGGGAGGGGTGGTGGGCACTTTTAAGTGTGCATGTCTGCTTGACTGGCCATTTTAGGCCGACCAAAAAGACATGCGCAATTAGGTTTCTCCAACCCAGCTGTGTTGCAGAGCCGGGTTGGAGAAACACCACAGGCTCCATGCACTGTCTGAGTGGCAAACAAAGCTGCTCAGACCAACCCAGTGGTTCTCTCATGCTGGGAATCTTATTCCCAGCATGAGAGAAGCCCTGGGATTGGCATCTTGGAGCTTGCACAGTGTGCAGCTGGAATCCAGGATCCGAGGAGAGAGGCAAGGCGGTGACCATCGGAGCGTTAGGTAGGTGTAGTTTTAATAATTGTAATTATGTGTTTAGTTATGATTGTTTTCCTCCTCTATACCACCACTAAGTAATGATAGCAGCAGCCACTGAATAATGTTCAAGAATCTAACAGCTTCTGTAGGAGTCACTGCAGCCAGTAGCAATTCTTCACGTACTAATTTCCTGTTTCCCCAAATTGCCCAATTTAACACATGGGTAGTGTTTAATTTGAGCTGGTGGTTTTGGGTACTCAGCACCATCACTTAAATGTCAACACCGGCACATATGACTGACTGTCTCTTTAATTTAGAAAAGAGCACAACAACATTTGTTCATTAATTCAATATGCATTAAAAGCGACTAATACCCGACATCCAAACCATTCCTCTAGTGTTGGGCACCTGAATAGCCTGAATTGTCACACTTGTAGGAGTGTGATGGTTAGTAGTTGTGTTGATACTGTCATTGGAAGCGCTGGCCGGGGCAATGGGCGATGCAGGCGGCAATGGCCTGCTGTCAAAAGCCCTGACACTTATGTTTTTTAACAGATTAAGTACTGCACATAGGATTAGACCATTTTTACAGTACCCTGAAATCGTACATTGACATCTTTAAATGTTTCATGGAAGAAGACAATATGTTTCTAATTTATCTCTGAATTACCCACTATAATTATTCCATCAACTTCAGTCAACAAAAGAAACCTCCATGGAAGAAGTAGACTCTGCTCCAGTTCAGGAAGGATCTCAAGACTTGTCTTCAGGTGACCACAACGGTAATGGAACCCCCCCTCCCCCCCACCCCCCAGCGCCTTGAGACCCTAATGGGTGAGGAGTGTGCTTTACAAACCCCTGAATTTTTTGATTGAGGCAAGATCTAAAAGTCTCAAATATTGACAGCAGCCCAAAAGGCTTGTGCCAACTCCGTACTTCTCATAAGCAGTAGATTCAACTTTGAGTACTCAGCTTCATGTAGCTAACACTGTAAATCCTTCACAATCCTTCTAATCTCTTGGTCTCACTAGTTATTAACACTCATGAATCCTTGCAGCAAGGGCTCCAAATAAAAGGAATATTAAAGACTTCACTGATCCGGGTCTAAATCAGCAAGTGGTCCCTGCTCCTCTTGTTAGTAAGGCTTCAGTTGAGGGAGGACACTGATGCAATCCATCTGCTTCTTGTCCACTGAGTCCAACATTCTTCTAACCAGAACGCTCCTCCAAGGTATCCAGTGGGCACTGAGAGTAACACATACAATATTCTTAAATCTTTAAGCAGTGTACAATTCCCAAACATTGAGAGGATTGTTTTGAGGTCATATAGCTCAGATGCCTCCCACCATGCTCGGTGCTAGGAGTCTGATGCTGTTCATCAAAGAGACATGCATATGAGAAAATAAATGAGGAGTGCTGTCCGCTGCCCCGGTCAACAGAAAATGTGTCAGGAGTAGTTGGAGAAAGTTAAAAATGATTACCCTATTACAAAAATCATTTTCTGAAAAAGTAATCACTTTTGACAATGTGATTGTGTTTTAGACACCTACCTCTTTTTTTCCACAACTGTGCACATATCACAGCTGCTATTAAAAAAAGCCACAAACAACTTTTTGTTTCAATAGAAAGTTCAAAATGGCCAGCGTACAAAAGGCTTACTGTGCAGTGTAGCCGCACTGAGATAGATTGATAGAACAGAAATAAATGATCACATTCAGAATTCTAGTATGTGAGAAGTTGGCCTGGCATATGCTGGTCACTAGTTATAGTGGCCCCCTTGCACCAGTCCAATTCGACTCTTATGATAGATAGGTTTAAGACAACCTTTTAAAGAAAGCTGTCCTAGTGATGGTTGTGGAGAGTAGCCTTCAGGCTAAGTCTCAGAGGAATGTAAAGCAGCATGTTTTACCTTATAATCTCTTGAATTACCAAATGAAAGGACACCACACAGGTATATATATCCAATATATATGTATTTATTACTAGACACGCTCTACTAATCTCTTTATGAGATTAGAAACCAGGTACACATTCAAATGTCAACGTTTCACAATAAAGCATAAATATGGCTGGAGCCCTAGGGGCGCACCAGACCATATACTAAGAAAGTGGTATAGGGATGTCGCCTTGCAAAATGACAAGGCCTAGGGCCTGGGGAATCGCTGGGGCTTCACTACTGCAGTGTTAGCAGGTAAGTAACAGGCCCACTGGAGACGCGTGCAGTGTATGAACACAGCCGCGGGTTCCCTATTGATTACAATGGCGCAAGTCGCGGTTTGATTTTTAAAGTTCTAGGGTACTTCGAAGAAGACTACAAGCAAGCCACTTACAAGGTAAGTACTTTGAGGACCAACACACACTAGGGTACCGGAGTGCACAAGTTACCTCACCCAGGGAAGCCGGGTGCATAGGTGTCTTTTGGTGTCGGGTCGCGTCGCTGTTTTCTATGGAGACCAAAGAAGACTTGCTGCTTGCGTCGACTGAAGAAGTGTCCGGTGGAATCCAAGCCTGGATTCAAGATGGAGAAGACCTGAAAATTGAAGGGACAGTGTTCAAAGTCGCTTGCCAGTGACCGGTGGCCAGTGGCCAGGAAGATGGATGATCACGGATGTTAGGTGATTTCAGGTGTCGCTGGTGTTTTGACTCTTCGCTCACGAGGTCCAGGAGTGTTCGATGATGACCAGCGGCTGGATTCGGAGTGTCCCATGACGTCTGTGGCTGATGGCGGTATCGGCAACCGGATTGGAGCCAACAAGCCTTGGCAAGTGCAAGTCTTGTGTAGACTGAAGAAAGTCGATGGTGCAGACCAGCAAAGTCTGAGGGACTCACCCAGCAAGGGTAAGTGAGGGCAGCCCTGGAGCAACCAGGGGAGCCCTTTGAGTTGATAGAAAAGTCTTTGGGGGATCCACTAGCCAACGGGTAAGTGATCGCGAAGACGCCTCTTCAGGAAATGCTTCACAGGAGCCCACGGTCACTCGGCACAGGGTAGGCCGCTGATTTTTGGTACAAGACCTGCTGGAGGCTTGGGCCATAAATTTTCCAATGCAGAAGTTCGTAGAATGTTGTTTAGGGTTTGCACTCGACAATAGTGCACGGTCCTCGGGTATTGCTGTTCCTCGTCACTCGTGGGGTCCACTCGCCACAGCTTCGCTGGGGACTCACAATGGCCATCGAAGTCAGGAAATCCACTTCCGGGGCAGCAGGGACTTCGAACTCCGGCGGGAGCGGGAAAGTTTGCAACCGTTGATTAAGGTTTTTGGTGCCTGCCAAGCAGGGGAGTCACTCCTTGACTCCAAGGGAGATTCTTCTGTCTTCCAAAGGTAGTGGAACGTTGAAGGGCCAGGATTCTTCTTTGTAGAGCGTCGTCCAGGGTTATCTGAATTGCAATGGCAATGCTTGCTATCTTATAGTGAAGATAGGGGAGGGACTAGCTCTATGACCACTCCTCCAGGAGGGTCAGGGTAGGGGGTGGTTACACCCACTTCCCTTTGTCTAGTTTCACACCAGAGCAGGTAGCCCCTGAACCGGTTTGAGCTGGCATATGCACAGAGGAGCCTACTGCTCCCCCAGTGCAGGACTTCAAAGCACTCTAAGAGTGCACCCACCCAGCTCCAATACACTAAATCCTGTCTGGAAGGTGGTGACACCTCCCTGTGACAGGATGCCTTTTGTTGGGCTCCCTCCACTGTGAGTTTCAGTCAGCAGCAGGAGGGCAGCCCAGTGTCTATGCTGGTGGCATCCATTTTGTGATGCCAGGGCTCTTTCTGGTTTCTGTCGTTTAGTACAGTGGGTACATGTCATCCCCTCTATAAGGGTGGGATCATACTCCCACACCAGTTACTGGTGTGGGGGTGTGATTCCAAGTTGTTTGACACCAAACAAGACCTGTTTTGATGCAGTCATTTCAAAGTTAGCATTTACCGCAAGGTTATAATGCACTTAAGAGTATATGGTTTAACCGCATCCACAAACAGCCATAGAGAATAGACTCTAGAAGCTGCAGAGGGGTCCTGCTCATGCAGAGGCACCCCCTCACATAGTAAACCAAGCACCCTGCCCTCAGGATTGATAGGGCCTGCCATAGGGGTGGCTGATAGGCTTATATGTGTGTGTATGGTGAGATATAGGAACCTATACCTCTGTGAGGAGTGCTAACACTACCTCACACAGGCTGCAGTAGCAGGCCTGTGGTGTCAGATTGAGTCAGTTTCCCAGGGGTGGCATAATACATGCTTCAGCCCCTGGTAGGCCTGTGAAGTACCAATGGCCTAGGTACCTAAGGTACCATATGCTAGGGGCTCATAAGATACCACAGTATCCAATCACTAGTGCGTCTAATATGCACACCAAGTCGTTTAGAGAGAACAGAGAGACTGGGGCCCTGATTAGCAGGGATTCAGCCAGACTATAGCCAGAAACCAGTGTATACATCAGAAAAAAAGTGGGGGCAACATAAGTGCAGATCCTACTCTCCTACATAGTAATGTAAAACAATGTACAGAGAATGACAGCTCATAAGATATGCATGTGATCTCAATCTTTCAGCACATTTAATGAGTTGTCTCACAAGTTACATACGAACAGTCCTCACTAAGGGGCCTTTTAGAGTTTTGCAGAACAGGAGAACCAATATAAATCAAGAGTTTTACTGTTCCGCAATAAGAGATGGGAAACTGTACACTGATGTCCAGTGGAGCCTCTGGTAGTGGTCATTGAATAAGGTGGCCCGTTAACCACAGGAACACTGACATCTAAAAATCAGAAGGCCTGGCCTATTTAGGCTGTCCCCCCAGTGTAGATTTTCCCGTTTTGTGAGCCTTGATGGATTTGAACATGAAAGGTAAACAATGGTTTCTTTATTATTTTACTTAGTTGCTCTTTAAATGTCCTAATACTATGAGTTTGATCACACTCATCAAGAAAGTCACATGTTTTAGTTTCTAGTTTGCATTCCCATATTTGCCTAACCTTACATTTATTTCAGGTTTAAATCGATCAATAAATCAGGAGTTTGTATTGCGCGGTGCATCAAGGGTGTCAAGGCACTGTGGGGGGGAGCTGCTGATATATCTTGGCATGGAGGTTCAGTCGAAGAGCCAGGTCTTGCGATCCTTTCTGAATTGGCTCAGCAATGGGAATTGCCTGTGGTGGAGGGGCAGGGTGTTCCAGATCTTGGTAGCGAGGCAGGAGAATGATCTTCCTCTGGTTCTCGTCTTGTGGATCCGTGGGACAGTGGCTAGGGCAAGTTGGGTGGAGCAAAGTTGTCTGGTAAGTATGTGGAATGAGAGGCGGTGGTTCAGATATGCTGGACCAACATCGTGGAGAGCTTTGTAGGCATGTGTGATGAGCTTGAACGTGATTCTCTTGTTGACTGGGAGCCAGTTAAGTTGTTGAAGGAGTTTTGTGATGCGGCTGCGGCCTACACTACAATTCCCAGTAACCTATTATCGTTTGCTTCCCTCTCCTTGCACCCGCTATGCACATGAAAGCTATTATAAATTATTTATTTATTGAGTTATAATTGTTTGAAAATGGGAACATATAGTTTAGACTTTCGATGTTCACCTTATATCTTCTTAATCGAATCCTTCCCACAATTTCTAAATTTGCAAAATGTTAAAATGACACGACACATGTGCCACTGATTAATATCAATACCAAATGCAAGTTCCTTAAAATATTTCTCGTTGTTTTTAACTTTTTCTTTAAAAGAAAGACGCTGGTTTCTCCTAATATCCTCATTTAGCTATTCTCTGCAGGCTTATTTTCTCACACTCAGTTATAGCAGTTTTCATGTCCTGTTTAATTGCTTTGCTTGATTTCATCCTAAACCTTATCGATTCATTACATTCCAAATCCTGCCCCAATAAACATCTCTCAGTTTCGTCTGCTTGTATTTTACTGACCAAGCAAAATCTCTTTTGCAGTGGTTACCCGAGTAGTTGTTTGAAATTAACGATTATGTATATGGAAATTGAAGCATGTGTCTTACCAACACTTTTCAGTAAACCTGCAGCTCACTAATTGCCCTTTTTTTATACTTACTTACTCCATGGTAACTTGCACTGTTGCTCAGACCAGCTTGAGCCTCCTTCCGTACTTCTCCTGTTTTAGCTGCTTATTCTGCCCTCATGCTATTCTCATGCGTGATATTATCCATTCAACGCTTTCTTAAACTTACTTATATAAATTGACGTGTTTTCAGAAATTACCACTTTCACACAAAGTTTCAAATCCCTAAAGTTCTATTATCATCTTTTAATATTTGACACTTTTCGGATAGCATTCAGTTTAAATGTATGGTATAAAAGACATATTTGTAGTAATAATTCTGTTTCAAATATTTGCAACGTGAAGAAAAAGATATAATGGTTAATCTGGAAGTCCCACAGTGCTTGCAGAACACTGGGTAACAGACGTCTACTCATTATCAAGTGACAGTCATACAAAACCTTCTGCCCAAGTAAATATTTCCTACAAGCAATGGATTCTGGTAAATTATTTCTGGTGTTCAGTTGAGGTTTTGCCTATCACCTGCCATCTTCCTCTCACCTCATCCTCAACACCGTTGGTAGACATTCATGCCTGACTCCAGCCTGGAGGATGTGACAATTGTGACAAATGGCTCACTGCTTTAAGGAAAAATCCCCGGATGTGTTCAGACACCATACTCTGTATGGTGTCTCAGAAACTTAGAAAATGTGTCCCATCTCTCTCTCTCTCTCTGTCATCCAGACTCTGTGAGAGGTTAAAAAATGTAATTCCAAGATGGCTGTCTCATTCAGCTGCATACTCTCAATCCATGAAGATGGCCACCTCCAGATGCGCCTTCTTACAGAAATGGCCCTGTGTCTTTGGATCCTTTCGCTTTGTGGGAGAGAACGAAGAGAAGGAGTTTCCACCAATCTGACAAGTATAGACTTTGAGCAGCATTTACAGATTGATGTGCTGGGTGACAGCCTGCCAAATCTGGGGTTAGCTTCCCCACTGGTGGCCTTTATTCTGAATGAAGCAGGTCCTTCCTCCATGGCGGGAGTCTCATTGAGGAAAAACAATGGTGTCAAGACTTCCATTCTGCTATGCCTAGGTGGAGTATTTGACTTTTTGCCACATTTGTGTTTTTCGAAAGGTATATCCCCGGAGATAATGTTTTTCTTTGGAAAAAACAATACACCTGTGTCCCATACACCAATACTACCATACAACTAATGCAGGGGCCTGGGAGATTGTTGATGGAATTTCGTATTCTACCTGGAAAGGTGGAAAACCTGCCTCTGCCTTGACTTGTAATTGGTTGCTGTACTAGATATGACAGGATTTGAGCTGAAGGAGGCATCTACCAGGACAAATTGAGGCCCAAGGTCTTTGTAGTGCAGCTCCACTTGACATTAACAGAACAAAGCTCTTGCCCAATTCAACAAACAGTTCATCATAGTCAGCCATTGCTAGTATTTAATTGCCTGGCAATGCCACCCGCATTTCTGAACTCTTCAAGACAAATTCCTCCAAGTGTGATGTGAAATCAGATCATGTCCGCCTGGGTGCATCATTCAACTGCTGAAGAGTATGACGCTTTGTCAACCTTGTATCTGGAGAAGAAAACAAGTTCTGCATCAGCCTACAAAGGTCCCAAGTGCTCTGTCACCGATCATGCCTAATCTTCCTGATTCTTTTCTATGGACTATAAGGGGTACATTTATGGTTTGCCAGGGTTGGAGATTCAATGTAAATCATCTAGTTTCATGTTCTGCCAAACCTGTGATTTATTTAGAGGTGGAGTAACCACCAGGTTTCTGACAGAAGAGCCTCACTGGGGTGTTCTACTGGGAAACACTGAGCGACTAACTCCTCCTTGAGTGGGCCTCTAGTGTATCAGTATTTGAATATGCAGTGTTATGCTTGTGGTAATCTGAAGTAGCATGTATGAGCATCTGAAGTTGTGTGGATTGGGGACTAATGGTGTTTGATGTATGATTGGGTATGTAATACAGGTGCCAATGTTATTGATCGGTTTCAGATGGCATGTTTGGGCATTTAGGATGACATGCCTGGGTGTTTGATGATGTCTGTGGATGCTCAATTGTGCTTGTGAAGGTTTGATCGGCATTTGATAGCATTTGATGTGTGGTGAGTGTTCTTTGAATAATCTGCTTGGGCATACACGTGTCTGTGAGTGTATGTGTGTATGTGTATGGGCATCTCTTTTTCAGTTGTGTAAGTTTCTCATGGTGGGGGTGAGCGTGGGTTTGGAGACATCTGATTATGTGAGAAACTCATAATCTGTCCTTGATTGAAAAGTCAGAGATTTGAACAAATACCAAGAGGAAGAAGAAGCATATATCTCTTCATTAGGCTTAGGGGAAAGGAAAGCAGGAGCAAGAGAATAGCAGGGAGTGCATAAACAGGACATGCTGGTAAAAGTAGCTGAAAGAACTAATGAAATAAAGAAATAATCATTGTTCCCAACACCCCTTTCCATCTGTGGTGACTCCAGGAAAAGGGACATCAAGTCAAGTGGCAATGAACATTCCACTCACTGATCCTGGTTCCGTCTGATGGTGTTTATGGTGTATGATAGTGGATGTTGGTACCTGAAGGTGGTTGTGTGAGCATTTCTTGGTGAGTGAGAGAGTATCTGATGGTGGGTGTGTGAACACGTGATGGGTGTCTGGACATCTGATTGTGAGTGTCTGGGTGTCTGTGTGTGCTGGACTTGGCCCTTACTGCAGGTTCATCCCTAAAATGTTTGCCTCAATTCTCCTGTTTTCTGAACCTGTTTTGTTGTCTTTTAGGACTCTGTGCATTTTACCACTGCTAAAGTGCTTGTACTCTCTCCTTAAAACATGGTAAGATTGGCTTATACTCAATTGACATTTAGTTTACCATGTAAGCACCTAGTAAGGTTGCACAACCTGTGGTCAGGGCCCGTAAATTAAACGCTACTAGCGGGCCATTGCAGCCTGTGTGTGCAGTTTTATACTGCCATTGCAGGCTCAACCGTTCTTTTTTAATACATATAAGCCACCTCTAGGATAGGGGCTGGACAGTCCAGAGGGCAGGGTTCCGTGCACTTAGAAAGTTTGACATGTCCTGGTTGTAATAAACTCTTAAATGTGTTTTTCACTCCTGTAAGGCCTACCTCTCCCATTGGAATGCACTGAAGCTACCTTATGAATGAATGAATGAATGAATGAGAGAAGACTTGTAGAGCACACGGCTACTCCGAGGAGTGTCCCGGCTCTAACAGGCAAAGCTCAGTTACGCCACCCCAAACGGAGGCTTTACTGCCCTCCAGAAAAGAGCAAGGCTTTGAATTTTTTGCGGAAAGTGAGCTCTGAAGAGATCAGGCTCAGTTTGGCAGGGAGCTCTTTCCACACCTTGGCCATGAGGAAGGAAAAGGCTTTAGCGATGCTTTGGACACATTTGAAGCACAGAATTGCCAGAAGCGAGGTAGAAGCAGAACGCAGCACTCTAATGGGAATATACTGGGCAAATCTCATGGCCAAATAGCCGGGACTGGACAGATGCACTGTCCTGTGAACCACAACTAAAGCTTGTAACAAAATCCGTTTCGAGACAGGCAGCCAATGCAGTTCTTTAAGAGCAGCTGCAGTTGAAGAGCAACGTGGCAGGTGAAAAAGTATACTGGCTGTTGCATTTTGGACCACCTGTAGATGCTTCACCTGAGCTTCTGCTGCTCCAAAATACAGGATATTTGCATAATCCAAATGTGAAGTACTCAGGGCATGGATCACGATTCTTCTATCCTCGAAAGGCGGGAGGGGGAAGGATTTCTTGATAGTGCAGAGCAGCACAAAGTATTGGCCTACCATGACCGAGATCTGCAACTTCATGGAGAGGGTGTTATCCAGCTTCAACCCCAGATTTTTAACCACTAAAGAGGGCATAGGCAGGGCAGGCAGTGCAGAGGACCAGAGATCAAATGGAATAATGTCAGTCTTCTCTGCATTGCATTTAAGTTGGCTACTCTCCATCCAGTCAAAAACAACATGCATACAGTCAGTGACTGAAGCTGCAATGGAGGCATGAGAGCCCACAAAGGCAAAGAGCAGATGAGTGTCATAAATAAATTGACACATATAGGGCTAAGAGAAGAGCCCTGCAAGACCACTTGGTTGACTGCCTTGACCTCTGAGGAAAAGGGAGCGAGCCAAACTGATTGGCTTCTGTTGGCCAGGAAGGACTTACACCAGTCCCACAGAGTACCCCCATGCCCAAGTCCGAAAACTGGTGCAGGAGGATAGAGTGCAAGCCTGTGTCAAAATCAGCAGACAGATTGAGAAGATCAAGACTGCATTTTTGCCTACATCCAACGACCATTTAATGTGGTCAAATATTTCCAGAACTGCCAATTCCATACTATGACGGTGGCGAAAGTCAGATTGGTTAGGGTGTAGCAGCTTGCCTTCTTCAAGATACTCAGAGCTGAACATTGACCAGCGTTTCCAGCATTTTTTGCAAAGGCCAGAAGAAGAGACCTAGGTCTATATTTACAAAAATGCTAGGGTTCAACACAGGCTTCTTAAGTAGGGGATCACCTTGGCCATTTTTGCAGGCGGCCGGCAGGACACATAAAGCAATGTAGAGATTGAAAATAGAGTTGATCACCGGATTGATAATCTCCACTGCCTCAGCGAGCAGTTTAGGAGGGCATGGATCCAGAGAAGATCCTAAATTGATGATTTCCTTGGACTGCTCCAAAGATATGGACTTAAACCAAATAAGCCTCTTGCTGAGTGTGATAGGATTTGGGGGGACCAACAGATGGAGGAATCTTCGACAAGACCGGCAATGCTCTCTGAATATTGCGAATTTTGGTTTCAAAGTGCATTGTCAACCCGTTGCAAAGCTCTTGGGAGGGAGCGATAGCTCTTTGGCAGAATTGTGGTGAAATAAAAGACTTCATGATCTGTAAGATTGGGAACTATACTAGAAAGTGTTGATGTTCTCTGTGAAAAACAGGCTGTGGGCCTGTGTAAGAGAGGTGTGATAGGCACTAAGAGCCGATTTATAGATAGCTTTACTAGCCAAGGAATAGTCCTTGTGTCAGGAACTTTCAAGCTTTTTGCAAGCTTTGCTTTCCACAACTAAGTGCGAAGAGAACCACAGAGCGGAAGATCTGCCCTTTCTCTTCTTCGGCTCCAATAAGGGAGCTAATGCATCTGCTGGCCCTAGCAGCCAGACGTTAGCGGCCTCAACACTTTGATTGATGTGGGTAGTGGCAAGGACATCCACCCAGTCTGGGATTTCCATCTACTTCCAAGCTTTGAAAGCAATACTGAACATCTGAAAAAAAATGTATTTGTTTCTGCCCAATCTTTCAGCTTTTGGAGGATGCCTGTCCCAAACTTTTGGCAGATGAATCCAAGAGGGATATTAGGCAGTAGCAGAATAGGAGGTTACTGTCTCCTTTTTTGAAGATAGGATTGATGGAATATATGTTCATTAGCTTGGCAACTTCCCATTAATAGCAGCGCAGAATACGTTTGTTAATAATGGTGCCCAAAAGTCCTGACTTTGTCTAAAAATGACAATTGGGACACCATCTGGACCTGGTGCTTTGCTCTCTGAACATCTAATAATGGCTTTAGAGACATCTTTGCAATAAATGGATTCACTCAACATATGTGCAATTCTAGAATTTAAGGATATGTATACGTTTGATCAATCTGGACAGAGTGGTTGGTTTCTTGTCCTAAGATCTTTAAAAAAATGGAGCACCCACTGGTCAGCTGTGGTGTGGCATTCTGTTTTGAGGTTATGATCTACAATTTCCAAAAAATCCCTTGAGCCTCAAAGAGTAAAGGCATCTTCCAAGACTTCCCAAGCCTTCCTTCTTTTTTCCTCCTTACACTCATACTAGGTAATCATATAACATAGTCTGGCTGCTATGATATTCTCAGTACATCGTGGGATAGGATTTGTGACAAATTTGAGGGGTTTTAGAGTGGCAGTAAGGGTGGACTTGAACCACTTCTGGGGAGGGTGCTTCTTTCGGCACGGTCTGTCTGTCAACATGTGGGAATTTGTTCTACACATAGCTTCAAACACCTTTATACAACACTTAACCGCCTCCTTATTTCCAGTTAGTAGCTCATTAAAAAGGTTTGCTGGATCTATGCTATTCCATTTGATCCTTACACTTTTTTTGAGAGGTGCAATGGCTCTTTGCTGCTTCCTCTATGGTTTTTACTGAGCATAGAGTAATCCAAGATCACAATTAAGGCATTATGATCACTAACATTTGCTGGTAAGATATATCAGTCTGTCACTACTGGAGTTAAGGATGATACCATAAAAATAAAGTCAATAATACTACCCATTGCTTTTCCTGTGAAGGTTGGGGGATGTACCACTCTCTACTTATAAAATTCCATTGTGGAATAAAAGTTGTGCTTATCCATAATTTCCGTTGGTGCCTCTCCACAGGGTGTGCATGAAAATTAATGATATTCTCTCACTGCAAATTGGTTATTCCATAAAAACAAGGTCTCCCCTTAAGGGACAGATAGCCAAACTAAAATCACACGCCCAGATAATAGCTAGTTATTTACGGCTTTTGTGCATGTAAGATAAAATAAAAGATTCAAAATCTTCAATAATATGAACAGGCCGTGTAGTAAAAAAAAGAACTATTTAAATAAATTAACAGAAAATTATAATAACCGGTAATAGACATTTTCAAATTCTGAAAACAGAGAATGGAGCAGATGATCTCTGCCTTTATATTTGAGAATTCGAGTGAGATAAAAACTCAAATGCCCCCCCCTTTGCTCTCCCAAATGGGTAGGGCTGCCCTGAGGTTCAAAGTATTTTTTTTAACTCTTGACAGCATACCACATCAAAGGCGGATATCATGGTCAACCAGTCCTCCATTGTTTGTTTCTTATGTATACCCTCAATATTTCATGAAAGAATGCTGAGGCCTTTTTCCATGTTGGCTGCTGCCTTAATATGGTATTTATCTGACTTCTTCTGCAAAGTACTGTAAAGCTCCTCTGCAGGGAGGTGAAGAGAAGAACCTAAAAGCTGGTGTTTTGACAGTCTGTATCCCCCGTCCCCGTGGGCATGGACTAAGAGCCTAATTTAACTGCCTCCTCCTGGTTGCTATTTACTTCCATCGGTATTCGCATAGGGGATTTAAGGGATGAGATGTGGCCTGGTGTAACAGCCAGTCATTCAACTTGTTCCAAATCTGATAGCGGAGCAAAACTATTTTGTAAAGCAAGAGGGTCAGCAAACTGTTCAGAATAGCCCAGGCCTGAAGTGGGCTTAGGGACAGCTTTTATTGTAGAGGCTGGCAAAAAGTGGGGTCGGTAAAAAAAAGTCCAAGAGAAGGCTTCTCATCCTATCTCAATAAATTGAGAGGTATTCCAGATGATTTAATAGAGTGCTTACCAACAGAGACTTTTTTAAATTGATCACTATGCATTCCCCCTTTATTGATTTAGGTGCATATCATATTCAGCATACTCCTTGGGCTGGTATGATCTAATCTGCTAAGAAGTTTATCCAGTCCATGTTTTTCCTAATCCAGTTGTACAGCTATGAATTTCAGGTCTAACGTATCTTTTTGGGCCCCACCTTCCAGTAAAAGAACCCCCACTAAAACAATGACAATTGGGGTGCATTGCGGAGGAAGTTGCAAATGGAAAGAGGAGCCCACTCTCCTAGATGAGGTTACTTTGGCGGGCCTAAAAAGGTTTGGGCAGCTGCCCCTCAATGAAGCATTTGTAGTGCGGTAACCGGTTGTTCTAGAGCAGTTGGATCTTGACTTTTCTAGGGTTGGGGTGCTTCTACATGTGTCAGACAAATCCAGTGCACTTATGGAGACTGTCAAAGGTTATTTTGACTGTCCATCAGCTAGCCTGTTTATCTGGTTTAAAACTGCCAGCACAAAGTCTTCCCACTAGTTCCTCCATAAAATCAAAATAGGGTTTACAAAGATTCTTTAACTCTGCCTTAAGATCGGCTATATTAATAGCAATGCTAGAGCTTAATGCTGATGTTGGCAGCCTAGGCATTGCCATCCCCTCTTTTCTACCTAGTTGGTGGCTGCTTATGCTCAGTGGGATGGTGGGCGTTGGGCTCACCAGGATGGTTCCAAGCATTGGTTCATGGGAAATGCATACATTTTTAGTATTTACTCTGGCGTTAGTGTGAGCTTTATTGCGGCCCACCATCAGGTGTCTTGAATCAACATCCACTGGAAGAGTTTGGGGCTTAGGAGGAGGAATGGTGGGTGAAATTTAGGTACTTGTTTTAATAACTAGGGAAATAATCAAAGTCCTCCGCCAAGTTCAGCTCAGTATTTATTGCTCGCTTTGCCGATGTTAGATATGAGGTTATAAGGCGAGCTGCAAGACTTCTTTTACCCCTTTCTTCTTCCCTTTCAATTTGTACAGGGCTCTTTTTCCCTATCCACAAGATAAACAGATTTTGGATGGCGAAGAAAGAAAAAGGGTAAAAAAAGGTTACCTTAGTTAATTTAGGCGTAACCATTGACGACTCCCTCACTATGCACAACCAGGCAGTCAAGGTTGCGGCCACATGTTTCACCGTTCTAAAGTGGCTCAGAAAGATCATCTGGATGCTGCCAGAGTCTACCCAGAGAACAGTAGTCCAAGCTCTTATCACCTCACTGCTGGACTATGGAAATGTTCTATATTTTGGGTCTAACAAGGCTGTGATGCGTAGGTTACAAATGGTACAACACTCTGCGGCAAGACTACTCTGCAGGGTCCCCAGAGCCTCTTCCATCTCCAGCCACATAATGGGACCTACACTGGCTCAGGGTGGCGAACCGGATTAAGTTCAAAGCCCTGAGCAACATGTTCAAAATTAAAACTGGCATGGCACCACAGTACCTGCAATCTTTGGTTAACCCCTATGTGCCTGCCCGTCACCTCTGCTCATCAACCCATGAGAATTTCATTGTACTCAGATTTAAACTATCCAGGATGGGAGGCAGATCTTTTGCCTACCTTGGTCCCTCTCTTTGGAACTCGCTCCCCCCAGCTATCTGGATAGAAACAGTCTAAACGAGCTTCCGAATATCCCTGAAGACCTGGTTGTTTAACCAATAATTCTCCCCAAGCTGCTAATATTCCAGCCAGTCCATTCCGGCGCTGGGAAACCCTTTTTGGGTAGCTATTGCACCTTACAAATTCAAATTCGTCCATCAATTCCAAAGATTAGTCTGAAATACGGAGTCCCAGAACCAAGAGGGGCAACCTAGCCCTATCTCGACCTACCACGGATGCCTGGGTGCATCCTGTATGCGCCCTGCACTGCTGTGAAAAAATAGGATTTATGTAGGCCAAGCGGGTGCTCTTGTCCTCCTTCCCTCCCTCAGGTGCTACTGGGCCTTGGAATCCTGGCCGCAGGGAGTCTCCTCTTGCATCCCCATATGTATTCATTGTTTGAAGAGTCCCTAGCGGGTGACTGTGGAATGTCATTCCTAAGAATTCAAGTTAAAGTAACCCCCGAGCACTTACCCTGCAGCAAAAAAAAAAGTTGAGTGCAGTCACACTTTGCTTTTATCACTTTTAAATTCTTGCACTCTACGAAGGTTGTCTGGTGCTTCTATTTTACATCCAGTGGCATTTCTGATTACAGAATCAGATTGATTTAATCAATAAATAAAAAAGTGTCTCAAGGTTGATTGCTCCGAATTAAGATATATACTTCATCTTAATGCAACAAGAAATGCAACTCAACAAAATGTATACACAGAGGGCCGTAGTCACAAAAACAAATTGGTTGCAAATGTAAATTTCATTTTCCTAACAGGTTTTAAGGAGATCTCTGCCACGAGTGCGGAGTTCTCTGCACCAGTAAATCCCACCCAAGGGGTGGGAAACTGTGCAATCATTTCAAGGTGCTTCAAGGCATGGTGAATTCTATAACTATGTGAACGCTTACAAACATGTGGACGTGGGGGTACTTGGTAAACTCCACTTATTTACCTCTGAACTTTGGAAATTCTAGGGTTTTCTCTCCAGCCAAATGCTGGCATAAATACCTTTTGAGGGTGGGAAGGATATAGGAACATCCTCAGATTTAGTGGAAGTGGGAAGTGCAGAGGAAATGTTTTCTCAGCAGTGTAAAATACGATAAAATATTCTATCAATAGGAATGTCACATGATGCCTGCCTCAGCTATCCATGCAGATTTCTGGGAATGTTTGTGAATTCCACGAATTTGTAAATCTGCACTTGCACGAAGCTGTAAATCTGCAAGTGCAGAAATAGGAGGATTGGGCCAATAGTAATAATGTAATGTAATGTAATGGGGTTTTTATAAAGCGCAGGTTGCACTCCAGGGAGCATCTTTGCGCTGTAGAGAAGAATCAGATCCTGATGATGATCCATGCGGAAGGTAATTAGACTAGATTCTTGCACTCCCATTCAGGGAGAGCAAAAATCCAAGTCTTGAGGGCCTTTCTGAAAGTCGCTTCTGTAGAGATTTGACGGAGAGAGGAGGGAAGAAGGTTCCAGGCCTTGGACCCAAGTACTGCCAGAGATTTTCCTCCTTTAGTCTTGAGTCTGAACTTAGGGATGGTAAGAAGATTGGCCGTTTGAGACCTAAGGCATCGCGTGGGGTTATAATGTTTGAACAGTTTTAGTATGTAGTTGGGTCCCTTTCCATTGAAAGCCCTAAAGGTGATCAATAGAATTTTAAAGAGCACCCTTTTGTTAATGGGCAGCCAGTGTAAGAGGTTCATTGCTGCCGTAGCTGAGGTCCTCTTTTTCCACCCTAGTACTAGTCTGGCAGCCGCATGCTGTACCATTTGTAATTTATGGCGGACTTCTTTGTTAGTCCCTGCATATAGGCTATTACAATAGTCGATGCGGGAGGTGATGAGGGCTACTGCGACCGTTTTCCTTGCGGAAAGGGGAATTAGGTCGTAGAATTTCCTGAGTCCTTTAATGATTCCGAAGCAGGTCCCTGCTACGGCTGTGGCTTGCTGTTTGAAACTCAGGGTGGGGTCAAATTTGATCCCTAGGTTACGGACTGAGGAGGCAGTGCTAGGGGGAGCAATGGCATCATCAGGCCACCATACTGAGGGATTGAAGAAATTATCCTTGCCAAAGGGAAGGATTTCTGTTTTCCCAGTATTGCACTTGAGATGATTCAAGTTCATCCATCTGAACGTGGCGGTAAGGCAGCTTTGGAGCCTTCTTTCGGCTTCTTGGGTATCATTTTCCAGTATCAGAATGAGCTGAGTATCATCTGCATATGCAATGGTGTCTATGCCAAAGGATGAGATAAGAGTGATTAGCGGGGCCATGTATATATTGAAAAGTGTAGGACTTAAGCAGGATCCTTGAGGGACTCCAGATCCTACTAACTTTTCCTCTGATCTGTACTGTCCTAAGACCACAACTTGTCTCCTATTTACGAGAAAGCTCTTTATCCAGTTCAATGCGGTTCCAACAATTCCTGCCGTGGCTAGACGGTCTAATAGAATGGCATGGGACACCGTATCAAACGCCGCGGACAGGTCTAATAGAACCAGGACTGCTTTCTTTCCCTGATCTAATGCTCCACGGAGGGTTTCGGAGGAAAAGATCAGGGCTGATTCTGTGGAGTGTTGGGCTCTAAAACCTGCTTGGTTGGGATGCCAGATGTTATTATTTTCCATGAAGACAGTAAGTTGTTTGTTAACAGCTTTCTCTGTAAGTTTACAGAAGGCTGGGAGTAGGGAGATCGGACGGAGGTTTGTAAGGGTAGCAGGGTCCGGTAGTGCTTTTTTTTGCAGGGGTTTGACTGCTGCGATTTTCCATTCCTCAGGGACCAGACCTTGGGTGAGTGAAGAGTTTATGATGCTATTGATGAATGGATTAACAACCACTATTAGTGAATGAAGCACTAGCGGAGGCAATAAGGCAATGACACATCCACAGAAGCACCAACTTGCAATTGCATGGAGTAAAGACTCAGGGGTATATTCACAAGAACGTGTGCTAAACATCACCCAAAAATGTCAACGCAACTTTACACATCGCAGCCTATCGTGGGAAAATAACCATGTGTCAACGTGGAATTCACAACAAGGCGGTACCATGCGATAGACTGCCGAAATCGCGGACAATGTCCCCGATACAACCACCTCGAAGGAGATAAAAACACAAACCACAACACCAACAAAACAGCGATGGGCCAAAGCGCGATAAGAAAACAGTGACAACCAGCGAGAGGGCAGCAATACTCGCGCGTAATGCGGGAAAAAACACAAGAACAGCATACGGAAAATGCCACAGAAAAAAAAACATCAACTGTGGAGTACCACGGATGCAACCTGACCGACTGCAGCGGACAACATGTGCCCCACAACATCCAAACACCGTGGAATAACAGAACCGACAGGCACACCGCATGAAAGAGACCAGTGTCGGACAAATCAGAGCTGCAGGAGCGGATCGCCCACTGTGCAGCATGCGCACATAAGCAGAAGTGCACCTCAACATTGACAACATCCCGGTACAAACAGCAACACCTCCACAACAGGACACAACTGGCTCCGCAAATGTGCACAATATGGCCAATCACATCTGAAAACGCAGGAAAATGTAACATGACAATGTACAAGTGCAACCTGTAACCTGCAAATATGTTTTAATCACATATGCTGTGCAATTGGACATCTTGTATTGTCCCATGATTTCCATGGACGGCCACAGTGTGACGTGCTCATGAGAAGTAAGTGTCAATGATGGTGTTCCTACGGGCCATTGCTGCCGCAGCTGCAGTGTGATGTGGGCCACCTGCCCCATCGCCACCACCATTGTCCGGTACCTCTGTAACTGGGATATATGGGGCATTGGTGTGAACACAGATGTTGTGCAACACACAACATGCAACGATCATCTTGCACACCATGTCCGGGCTGTACAGGAGCTTTCCACCTGTGCCCTCCAGGCACCTGAAACGTGACTTCAACACGCCAAATGTGCATTCAACGATGCCCTGGTGCGTATGTGGGCCGCATTGTACTGCCTCTGGGCGGGAGTGTCCGGTTCTCAGAGGGGTGTCATCATCCAAGGGCAGAGTGCATATCCTTGATCACCTGTGACAGTGCAGGGAGAAAAGATTCAATACTTTGTTCGACAGGATGTGATGGCAGGCCCACTAATCCAGTGACGCCTGTGTTGGCTGTGTGTGGAGTGAGTGTAAGCCAGCCCTCAGGGAGTAGCTGGTGCTGGCTTCAACTCCAACAGTCATCAGGCACTCAGAAATGCAATGTCAGAAAAACAAGGGGGAATGACTCGAGTCGCACAGGGCTAGTGGCCCCGGATGCACAGCGGCTGACACAGGCCCACCGCCATGGGACGCTGACCTGTGGGAGACTGGGGTAGGGTCATGAGGGCAGAGCAGGGCCTCGCATGTATCATAGGCGCCTTCCGCGGAGTGTCACGTGGGAGAATGGGAGGTCTACCCCCAGGGCATGATGTAGAGGGCACATGCCAGCTGTGTCTGGCAACAAGGCAGATATGAATGCCACAGACCCATGCCAGACACCAAGTTCGTACCTGCCCGTTGCTGATGACAACCCCCAGGCCACAGGCTCAGACACCAATGATGTCCCACCAGAGGATGACGGTCACTCATGGCGCACAGGGTTAGTGGCACCACGTATCACCGGCTTGCGTTGAACAGGGTTAGTGGCACCACATGTCGCTGGCTTGTGTTGTACAGGGTTAGTGGCACAACGTGTCCCAGGCCTGCAATATGGAATTATGCCTCACTGATCGAAGGGGGTCTGGTGATGTGGACACTGTTCCACATGTGGGACCTACTGGGCCGAAGAGGACGCCGGTGGAGTATGTTAATAAGTAAGGAGTGATGTGGGCCAGCGTCAAGGGGGGTAGCGATGGTCTTCAGAGGTCGTGGGACTGGGGCTTGGAGCTTGCACTGGCACGTGGTGGTCCCTCTTTGACACACAACGGTGACGGCAGGTGAGCAGTGCGGCCCTGTTGCGCTGGGGCGTGCTGGCCTGGTCTGTGCATCAGCGTCCTGGGGTGCAGCAGGCGCACAGGGTGGCAGGCCCTGTTGCTCACTGCATCGGCCTCGTGGCAGGCTGCATGGTGCCACACTGTCAGTGACATTGGACTTCCCGGGAGTGAACCACGCACTGTGCAACAGGATTTTTGACCACACACCTGCACAGCCCTGGCGTACTCAAGGCCAACCCGCTACGCTTCCGCACACAGGGGGGACGCATTGTGCGACATTTCTGCTATCTGACCCACGGCCTGGGGTGACATGGTTGTGTCCACTGCTCACTACTCTCCAGTCACCAGCAGTTGGGGTCTGCATTAACATGTCTGTGGTTTGCATACCCATGTCTGTACTGCACATCCACGCCTCACTTCTCGTTGTGTACATTCCAATTCATGGGTCCCTTGCGTCCTTCGCACATGGCTGCATTCTGCATCTCCACACGTTCAGCTGTTGTGTGGATGTGGTGCCATGATATGTCTGTATTGGCTGCGGGGGTAGCCCAGGATGACCATGGAGTGGTGTTGTCGTGTCTGGTAGGTGGTCGTGTAGTTTGACATGTTGTATGTGGTTTGGTCACGTGTGCATTCCCACAGTTGTGCGTTGGTGGCTTTGGGGTGTGTGATGTGTTGATTTGGAACTTACCAACGAGCAGTCCAGTTCCATATGCGACATCCTGGTTGATGATGGACTGTCGGAAGATGAAGGAAACATGCACACTTCCGGGGTAGTTGGCGACAACATTGGTGAAGAGTGCCCGGTGGTCCACTATTGCCTGCCCATTGATGGAATGCGTGTGCCTTCTGTTGCGGTAGTGGTGTGCAGTATGCGCAGGGGGCACAAGTGGGACATTTATACAGTTGATTGCACCCAACACGGCCGGGAATATGGCTATGGCGTAGAAGCCTTGCTTTGTCTCCAGCTGTTCCTGCGCAGTGTTGGGAAAGTGAAGGTACTGGGGTATGAAGCTGAGGATGGCATCCAGGACAGGTGTGATGAACTTTGATAGGGCTGGCTGTGAGACCCCTCCGACTCTGGCAGTTGTTGGTTGGAAGGTACCAGAGGCCAACAGGTGCAGCACAGCCAGCAGCTTTGTCTGCAGAGGGATGTTGGTTCTCCGCTGTGTTGGGACCGTCAGCCTGTGGGCAATATGGGTCATGGTGCGTTTTCGGTAGGTTCGCTGTCTTACTCTGCGCTGCCTCTGTGGTGGTCTGGGGGGGCGGGTCCAGGTCCTGGGGGTGGTGGCGGTCCTGGGGGTGGTGGCAGTGGGTGTTGTGGCCCTGTTGGGGCTCTGAGCTGCATGATGAGTAGCTCCATGGCGGCGTTTGTTCTACGAGTGTGGCTGTGTGCAGGGCTCCGTTGCTTACTGCAGGTAGCCGTCCGTCTTTACACCCGCTTGAGGCAAGTGTTCAATACCTTCGGCTACTGCGGCTTATCACCTGTTTTTGGTTTGCTTCGCAGATCTGGCAGTTTGTTGTGAAAGTAGTGTTGTGGTTTTTTCATGTGTTTTTGCACGGTAACGCCTACTCTGCATCTCATTAGGGTTAGTTGGTGGTGTCCACAGTGGAGATACATTTTGGGACAGTTATCACGGGAATACTGGCGATGTCTGTAGTTTGCACCATCTTGTGAATGGGGTGTCAGGTCTATCTCCACTTTTGATGCGTTAAGGTGGTGATAAATCAGAGATGAGTCCTTGTGAATATGCCCCATAGTTCTTCATAGAAAATATGTTTTATGTTTAGATTTATACTCTAAAATTCCTTGAAAACTACTAATCCATTAAACCAATACACATTCTCTTTAGCTGATCCAACATTTCATGGTCAAATCATGGAAAATATGTTACATTGCAGATCTCCCGCTCTCCTGCTAGATACATGAAAAAATATTCACTTCAAAACATTATTATTATCGTTGTGGACTCTGACTGTA
This sequence comes from Triturus cristatus, assembly GCF_964204655.1. NCBI lineage: Eukaryota > Metazoa > Chordata > Amphibia > Caudata > Salamandridae > Triturus > Triturus cristatus. The sequence continues at coordinate 577,373,851 of NC_140593.1, read as the reverse complement.
ATAGTCAAATAAAAGGTGTAGGAAATCTGTCTTCTCTGCATAGTTACCCAGGATTTTCATTCTTTTTCTGGACTCTATATGTGGTGGTTGCTGCACTGCGTTGTGTGAAACAGAGCTAGCAGGACAGTGCCTGATCAACAAAAATATGGCGCTATTATCCTCTGCTCTGGTGCACTTTAGGCTACCTTGTGCCTTGCACATCCTTGAATCATAGTCCACAGGGTTAGTACTTCCAGTGTAAAATACTATGCCTAGAGACAGTTTACATTACAGCACACATGCAAATTTAGAAACGTTTTGAAAAAAGAAAGCATTTTCTAACGGTGCACCTCTTTTGAGGAAGCATACATTCTTGGTTCATTTCCCTGTTTACCTAGTTTAGTTTTTGGCTTTATGTCAAAATCCAGAGGTGATTGTATGGGAAGGGCCATGTACAACCAATGGGATCCTCCCTCAATGCAATGTAGCTCATAGCACTAATATGTGTTACTGTAGTGCTATGACTCAATGTAAGTAAAGATTTTCACTTGAAAGTAATTCCCAATCCAAAACTTTGTGGTGATTGTGCCACTTTTATGACACTGCGCCAGTGCAAAGCTTTGATAAATTGGTCTGTTAGTCCTTTTATATTCTTCTATTTTCCATCCTTGTCTGGTGCAGCATGTGAGTTACATTGCTCACTCAGCCCACTTCTTGTATATTGATTAAGAAATATAAAACTACTTATCCATCCTGCACAACTTATTTAAGCCATGAGGGACCTGGTTGTCATGTAACCACTGGAATTCAGTTCTAGTCGGAGGACTAGCCTCTTTATCGCTTCCTCTAAAGGTTGTGTTGCATGCAGAATAGACTAAATGGAAACATTACCACTGTACAGTACTAGTCCCAAATACTGTGGGTGTTTGGACATAATATCGGAAAAAGAATATTGTGATACAAAAATATTATGTCAAGAGTATTGGGATGTCAGAAATATTGTCAATAGGAATATCAGAGTTAAAAATATGTTTTTTAATTTAGAAAATATTGTCTGTAAATCATGAATTAGTACGTAATTTATTGTAGTGTGTTTGATTCAATATGTTTATAAATTTGGTATTTGTGCTTTTTTTGTAAGATAATTTATTCATTATGAATTTTGTATTTTTAGGTCTATTAATGTGTATGAATAATGAATTTATACTTTTTTTTTTTTTAGTAGCAGAATATTGGGTTTTAGGGGATAAGGGTGGGGTGATTTTTTTAAAAGTGTACATATTTACAGTACATCTTATGGTATTAATTTTAATGATATGCTAATTAATGTTACAGTTATTAAATTAATGTTTTATTATTGTTAATACATTTTAATTTAAAATTAATTAAAATACATAATAATGGTATGTCAATTTAAAAATGTTTTTTTCAGTGTCCAAAAGTGAGAATGGTAAATGTCACATCTTTTAGGGCTTTATTACGAGTTTGGCTGAATCTGCGATCGAGGTCCGAGTGCCATGAGCTTGGCGGTCCGACTGCCGTACTACGAGCTGTGCGGAACGCATTTGGAAAGACCGCAGCCGAACCGCCGACACCGCCAGCACATCGCTGACCGCCGGGGTCGTGGTTGGGTGGGAAAGCAGCTGCCATAGGGCTGTACAGGGGAGATTATTATAATTATTATTATTATTAGTAAACATTTATAGAGCGCATGGCTACCTTCAGGCATCCCAGCGCTAGACAACTGAGTAGAGAGACTGATAAATATAAGAAGCTAATTGTTGGAATTGCCATGTTTTTAAAAGCTTCCGGAATAGTAGGATGTACATTTCAGCGTGGAGGTGTAATGAAAGTATGTGCCACAGTTTTGCCACATTGTAGGCGAAGGATCTTCCTCCGCTTCTTGTCCGCCTGACTTTGGGAACAACTGCGAGGTTAAGCGATTGCAGGTTTCTCTTGGGGTGATACCGAGAGATAAGGGGTTTATTGATTGCCGGGCCTGTTCCCCACATATTCTTGTGGGCGATGCACAAGGCCTTAAATTTATTCTCTCGCTGATCGGCAGCCAATGAAGGGTTTTTAAGGCTGGTTTGGCTGACTGGGTTTTTAGGATTCCAAGTAGCATCCTTGCTGTGCAATTTTGAGCGACTTGAAGCTTTCTTAGTGTTGCCATTGGTGCACACAAATAGGGAGTTACCATAGTCCAGACGTTACGAAACCAACGCCTGGATACGAATTCTCCTTGCGGCCATTGGGAGCATATGGAGGATTTTCCGGAAAGATCTCCGAATACCAAAGCAAGCCCCGGTTACCTTCATTGCTTGATGATCGAACTTGAGCAAGAAGTCTAACCAGACCGCCAAACTCTTTATCTTGGTTTTGGGAGTCGGGCGAGCCCAGGCACTTAGGCCAGGTTTGAATGGGGCCTACACTGGGTTGGTTATCTAAAAACATCAAATCAGTTTTTCCTCTGTTGAGTCTGAGGCATGAATGCTCCATCCACGAGGTGACTTTTTCTACACATAATTCAAAGTCTGACGGGAAGTTGCCGGCCCCATTAAGAGTGATGACCAACTGCGTGTCATCCGCATAGGTCACAATCTTAATTCTGTGGGGCAGAGTAATATCGGCCAGTGGCCGCATATATACATTAAAAAACGTAGGGCTCAACGAGGATCCCTGTGGGACTCCACAGTTGAGCTTGAGTCTCTGAGATGTGACATCGCCTGAAAAGACTTGGAAAGTTCTTTTATCTAGGTAAGATTGTATCCAGGCGATAGCATCAGCTTGTATCCCCAGTCTCCTAAGTGTCTCTACTAGAATGGAGAGGTTAACCATATCAAAGACCGAGCTTAGATCAAGGAGGATGATGGCAACTGCTCCTCCCTGATCCAGGACCTGCTTGGCGTCCTCTACCACTGTAAGAAGGGCAGTCTCCGTACCATGGTTAGGATGAAACCCCGTCTGGGTGGCGTGTAGAAAATGGGTCTCTAAGAAATTCGAGAGCAGAGTATTCACATATTTCTCCAAAATGTTTATAGTCTCCGGTAGCAGTGATATTGGACGGAAGTTTCCTAGGTCGCTTGGGTCTAGGCTTGGTTTTTCAATAAAGCCTTGACCATCCCATGCTTCCAGGGACCTGGAATAAATTCTGTGGACAAAGAAAGATTTATCATTCACCGCCGTCCGTATTACGAGTTGGCTTTTCCACAAGCTTTTCCACAAGCTGATCGCGGCGGAGAGACCACCAACTTCAAGCTGGCAGAAACAAAGGATTTGAGGTGCGTACTCGCGCCTTTCTTGTTCTTTGGGTGAGAGTTTGACGTGGATCCCTTTCTTCAGGTCCCCTCTTCACAGCAGCATCTTCACCTTCAGGATTACGACCCTGTTTGCAGCGAAATACAGGTGATTAATTTTTATGCCGTATACCCACTGCCTCGACTTCCCACATATGGGCCTGACTCGGGCAATGGGTAGATGGAATTTTTCCACATGTATCATGCAGATGTGTGCATCTGACACATATGCAGTCAAGATGCTCACACAGGCATCAATACATATGGAAAAGTTATCACCATTGCTGCAAAATGTCTGCAGCCACAGTGTGGGCACTGTGGAAAACTCGTAATACAACTGTCTGAAGACCGCAGGCGCTGTGATCTCCTGGCAGCCGCGGCCACTGTGTTCAGGCAGTCAGACCACCAAACTTGTAATAAGGCCCTTAGTGTTCAACACTTTCCCTCAGTATGGTGAAAATGGAGATGGAATAGCAAATGTCACCCATTTAGAGTCCGACACCTTCCCCCAATATTGTTAGATTGGAGTGAGAATAGTAAAAGTCAACTCTTTTAGTGTTCAACACTTTTTCCCAATATGGTTAGATTGGAGTGGGAATAGTAAATGTCTCCCCTTTAGTGTCGAATGCCTTTCTCAAATTGTTTTAGGTTGGAGTGGGAATAGTATATGTCTCCCTTTATGTGTCTAACACTTTTTTTTATTAAACTGGTTTATGTTGGAGTGAGATTATTTAATTTGACAATTTTAGTCTGCAATCCTTAATTTTAATTGTATATGTATGTGGTAGAAATATTTTGAGTTATTTTTATCATAGTTGTTGGTGTTTAGAAATGTAATAAAAAATATTTGTATGTTTGTAGGCAATGTCATTAATAAAATCTTTTTATAAAATAAATACATTTAACACATTTTCAAATTTTATTTGCATTTTGAAAGTTTATCTATTGTATAATTGACCATTTTTAAACATATATTTCAACTTGAAAATAAATATTTATATAAAGTATGTAAATAAAATATTTTAATTATTTTTCATTATTGAAATTAAGTAAATTATATTTAATTGCTATTGTATGTTAATCTTTCATTTTTATTTCCAATTTTAACAGTTTTGTTAACATTTTATACATTGTTTTACATAGTTGTGATCAACATCATTTTACCATGTTTTTTCTGTATATATTAAATAATTGTATATATTTTGTAATATTATTTAATTTATATATTACATTTTGTTTACATCTTTTAACATTTTTTTTACATGTTTAATAATTTTTTTATCTTTTTTCATACATTCATTCAACATTTTACAATATTTTCCATTCATTATAAGGAGATAGTCTATTTTAGTTTCATTTAGCGGCCATTTGTTTACCACTACATTCGAGTTTGCAATCTATTTGTGTTGTCATTAGTCTATTTTCTCAGAAGCAGGTTGCGGTAAGGTGCTGCTGTACATCAGAACAGGGAAGTCGTTTTTTATGGATTTTAAGGGTTTTGAGTGCATGGGGTTTTAGGGGAGAGGTCTACAAGTTAGCCATAGTGTAGTTTGTAGCTTTATGGTATATATGGATGCATTAATTGTAGGGTTTTTCCACTAGTTTGTAGTTTGGGGTTTTTCTACACTATTTTAGTAAGGCCTCATTATGGTAAATTGTGTTATGTTACTTATATTTTTATGGTTAAGTGTGATGTATATGCATTTTTTGGAATGTGATGTGTTTTACAGGTGTGTTTTTAAATTGTTTTGGTCTACATACGTGCCCTGTGGACTTTTGGAGTTTCAGTTTTTTACTTTTTTAAACAAAGTCAGTTTTAGTTTATAATAAATCAATGGTTTTTAGTTTGATTAGCTTTTTTTTGGGGGGGGGGGCGTTCCTGGAGCATTTTCTCTTTTAAAAAACGTTTTCATGTTTTTTATGGTTCATTCATACTTTGGTTTGCTTCACGGGACCTCCATTGGATTCATTTTATGTTTGCATTTTGGGGACTTTTTGGACAATATTTTTCCCACTTTTGATGGATTACTTTTTCTGGCTACGTGGACAAAGAGGAAGAGCAGTACTTTTTATTTCCTTTGTTTCTTTTGGGTGTGAAATGTGATATTTTATTGATTGAGTCTTTGAGGCTAAACCCAGACTTACTTTCCTTTAGGAAGAATCTAAAAGATGGCTCTTTAATCAATAACTGGCTCCTTCCACTCATTTTCCCTCCGCTGTCTATGAACCAGGACACTCTAGTTTGAGTAGCTGTGCTCTCTATCAAATACTGTATTTCATTTCATTTCATTTCATTGTGCAAATATTATGGAATTGTTGTTTGGAATTGTGTAGTTTATATGTTGTAATTAATTTATATGATGGATTTAGTTTGTTTTCACATTCTTGGTTGGTGATGCTCACATTTTTAATTTAAATAATTTAAAGATAATTTTATGATCTTAGTCTTCATTAACATTGGAATTGCATTCAATTTATTAAATGATGTAATAAAATATTATTTATAAAAACATGATTTGTTATGTTGGTTTAGATTTTGTTGTCACTTTTTACGACTTTGGTAGGTTAATATTTATTTTATACTATGTGTTTGGCTATCTTTTTCTAAGTAATGTACTCCATTGTTATTTATGAAGTGTCTGACTTTAAATTGTAGAATGTCATACATCCTTTTGATTTATTTAGTAAGTTTAGAGGCAATTTGGCTATCCTATTACTCCATTCGTAGATGTTGGATTGTTTTGCTCTTTTTGCAATGCATTTAGGTTGGGTTCGACCTAGTGTTAATTGGAAGCAAAAAGAACAGATGATGGACAGAATGCTGTGCCACTGCTTTCAAGCTAGCCTGGCTGATGAGGGTGCTTGATTCTGGTCTAGGGAGGTCCTGCCCTGGCACTTCAGGCTGGTCTGTTCCCACGAGGGTACAGGGTCAAGACTGATTTGGATATGGCTGGGTCCAAAATGGGGTGGCATGGTGAGCAAAATAACAATGGATTTGCCCAAGATCTCTTGACTGGGGGTGAGTGGTTGAAAAGCTTTAACACTCTGTCCATTATCTTGTTGTGTTTGCTATGTTAACTCTAAGTGGCAAAGGATATGCCACTGGATTCAAGCTAGCCTGGCTGTTGACGGGTAATACCGAATTTGGTCCTACGATGCATGTTTTCAGTCCAGGGAGGACCTGCCCATTAGGAGCAGGGTCAAGACAGATTTGCATATTTGTGGGTCCAAACTGGGGTGGCATAGTGAGCAAAATACTAATGGACTAAACCCAAATCTCTTGACTGAGGGGGAGTGGTTGAAAAGTTTTAGCACACCATCCATCATCTCATGTTTGCTAGTGTAGATTGGAAGGCATTGTGACATCCTTCTTTGTTTGTTTTGGCTTCCTGTGCCAAGGTGCTGTCACAGACAGGTACTTGGAATTTGGGTTGACCTTAGTGTCCAGCGCGATGCATTATGCTAACCCAAGTATCTTTGAAATAATCCATTAGAGGGTTTAGCTTGTCTTCATTTTGTTGGTAGAAAGGGCTTTCTGTCGAGAATCAGTCCCAGGTCCGATACTCCTCAGGATTCGGGCGACGCTATATGGGGTCCACCTCTCGACGTCACCAACTTCCTGCACTAAAGGCACGGAAGACTGGAGCAATCGAGCGAGGGAAGGGAAGGATGGGAACAGCGGGGAGTAGAACCTGTAAAGAAAAGTTAACATACAAACAATAACATAATACAATGCAAGACAATTATCTACTCTCAGTAATTCTCGCTACTTGGCACAGTTCTGATAATGAGCTTCCTTATTTCCTCATAAACAAGCATACCATAACTCTATTTCGTAACCATACACAACTTGCACACGCTGACCAAGCAATTAGATGAACCCAGTATGTCTGGGTTAGGACCATGTATAATATGAGAGGTACTAGAGAGGATTGGCGGCCTCCTTCTCTACGTTTGTTTGTGTGAGAGGTTCTGGTCTTATTCTGTGGAGTTATCAGGACGCTAGGTCGGTGCACCCTTTCAGTATTCAATACATCCGAGAGCGATGCCCCCCGTCTGTTTTCTTTTTCCAGCACCTGACCAATCCCCTAAGCGCTGTATAGGCGGTTTCCTCACCGCATTTGCTAACTACTACTAAACACCGGTCTTACTCCAGACCATTACGGGTGTTTAGAGAATGTCATACTAAGAACGAATGAATTGCAAGAGGCCCACCCTGAAAGGGAAACATTTTAAGTTGCGCGAGTACACGTCCTCCTTGGGACTCGGGCGCACACCCCCCGTCAGTTACTTGCAGTTTTGCAGGGTTTACAGGAACTCCGCCTAGGATCGACACGCTAGCCCTAGCGTGTACCTCTGACCCCTCCTGAGGTCTGTTCGGGAGTCAGAACGAAAAGCAGTGTTTGCCTCCAGCCACAAAGTCCCTCCGCCTGGGAAACAAGGACTTTGGAACTGCCATCAAGGAGTCTTGGTCTCAGTCCTTGAGACTCTGATGCCGAAAATCTCGGCCGAATCGTACAGCAATCCCCGCGTCTTTCACTGAAAATGCGGGAAAAAGTTTACGGGACGCAGCCTGTCGAGTCCGAATTCGTCAATTACGCACAACGTTGTGCGTGCATTCAGGGCGTCTTATGCTCGTGGCTCCTCCCACTCCTGCACATGGAAGTCTGGGAATCGTAGTCTTGGCAGGCGCTCGGGGCACAGATCCTGACAGTAGGTCCCCCGCCAGGCGCCTCCTAGAACCCGGTTTATCTGGGTAATTCCGATAGAAAGCCCTGAGTTTGGCCGGCGCGTGCACATTGGCACTGGGCACCCACGAATCCTCCTCAGCTGAGTACCCCTTCCAGGAGATTAGGTACCACAAGTTCCCTCCCCTGTACTTGGAATCCACCACGCGTCGTACCTCATACTCCTGACCGACGTCCGTGGAAACTGCAGGTGGAGGTTTGCGCACTCCTCCTTTTGCCAGTTTTAGAAGGCTACAGTGGAACACTGGGTGAATACGCAATGAGCCCGGAAGCCGTAGTTCATAAGCTACCGGATTAACCTGTTTAATCACTCGATAAGGGCCAATGTATCTGGGGTGGAACACACTCCGCAGCTTAAAACGGAAGTTCTTTGTGGACAACCATACCCGGTCCCCTGTTTTGTACTGCGGGCCCTCCATTGTATGTTTATCCGCCCAGTTTTTATACCGTATCTTGGCCTTCACCAAGTGTTTCTGTACTCTTGAGTGTCCTTGGCGCAACTCTTTCATGTGGTCTTGTATCGAAGGTTGATTTATGACCCGGCCCGGCATGACAATTGGCAAAATCCTAGCGTCATACCCAAAGTTGGCCATGAAGGGCGATAAACCAATGGAGCTGTGGGAGGTGTTATTATATGCCAACTCCGCCATCCATAACATGGCCACCCATGATTCATGAGCGCTTTCTGCATAACATCGTAGATATTTCTTTACCGTTTGGTTTAACCTTTCGGTTTGTCCATCAGTCTGTGGGTGGAAACTGGAGGACAATGCCGAGACGATATGCAGAGCTTTACACCACCCTTTCCAGAAGCGTGCCACAAATTGAGGGCCTCTGTCGGACACAATAACGTGCGGAATTCCATGCAGCTTCACTATGTTTTGTAACAACAGTTGTGCTGTCTGTCCAGCGGTAGGCAGTGTCTTGCAAGGAATAAAGTGGCCCATCTTGGTGAGGCTGTCGATAACTACCAAGATGGCAGAATGCCCTTGGTCCACCGGGAGGCCTGTGATAAAATCCAGGCTGATGTTTTGCCATGGTGCCCGGGGGGTTGGTAAGGGAACCAGTTTGCCTCTGCGGGTGGATGTGTCTGTCTTCCCCCTTGCGCAATCTTCACACCTTGACACCCACTTCTTAACGTCCTGGACTAGGGATTTCCAACAAAAGTATCTTTGCACCAAAAGCGTGGTCTTTACAATGCCCGGATGCCCTACCAAAGGAGAGTCGTGGCACCACTCAAAGGCTCGTCTTCTAAGGGCGTGTGTGGGTAGGAACAATTTCTTGTTCTGGAACAGCAGCCCCCCCTGGATCTTGCGTTCTGGGCATTTGTCCGCCCAACTGCTCCAAGCCTCCTGGCTCCTGTTTGTTCGTATGCTTTCCAGATACTCTTCTGCGCGTATGGCACAAATTACCTTGGACGGCGGTATGTTAATGTTAATGTTGTAGACTTGTAAAGCGCACAGCTACCCCAGCAACGGGGCGTCCCGGCGCTGTAGACCACTGGGGAACCCGTCCTGGCTATCCCTGTGAGATGGTCCCTTTCTGGGTATCTCCAAGGTGAAACCAGGCATCCCCGGCGTCTGTGGGGGGCCGTTGTAGAGATGAGGCAAGCTTAATGCCCAGAGTTGCCGAGTGTGTTCCTGGTTAGAGTAGGTACCGAGGCGAGAATTATCGAGTCCGTTTTGACCCTGGTCCACGACCCTGCCGCGTCGGGAATTGAACCCTGGTCCCTGGCCGATTCTCTGCTTACGGGTCTGCCGCCTCTACCTAGTGAGCCACACCTCTCCTCGGTATAATAGCCTCTTTGAGATCTTCCTCATTTCCTTCAACCGCCATCACTCGGGACAGAGAGTCGGCCTTTCGGTTGTCGGCCCCGGGGCGGAAGGTGATGATGAAATTATACTCTTCAAAGAAAAGCATCCACCTCATCGGTCTTGGTGACAGACGCCTGGCCGTTCGCAGATACTGTAGATTCCGATGATCGGAATATACAGTTACCGGGAACCTGGCCCCCCATAGATACGGGCGCCCTTCCTGGAACGCCTTTTTAATAGAGAGGAGTTCTTTTTCCGCAATGTTATAATTCCTCTCGGCCGGTAACAACTTCTGTGAAAGATAGGCCACAGGGTGAAGCTGTCCTGTGTGTTTGTCTCTTTGTGAAAGGATGGCCCCTATAGCTTCATTAGACGCATCTGCCTCAACTATGAAAGGAACATCCAATTGTGGGTGCTGCAAGACTGGTGCAGAGGTAAACACCTTCTTCAGATATTCAAAGGCCTGGTTAGCTTCAGTGGTCCATGCGAATGCCACTCCCTTTCTGAGCAGACGTGTAATTGGAATGGCCCGTTGTGAAAAACCTTGTATAAATCTCTGGCAGTAATTGAAAAACCCCAGGAAGCACTGTACGTCCCTCACGTTTTGGGGGACCGGCCAATCCTGTACCGCCTGAACCTTTCGCTCTGACATACTCATACCATCCGGACGGAGTATCACTCCCAAGAATTCCACTTCCGTCACCCCAAACTCGCACTTGCTTAGTTTGCAAAATAAACGGTGCTTTCTTAACTCCTTCAATACCTGTGATACATGTTCGTGGTGACGGTTGACAGACTCAGAATAAATCAAAATGTCGTCTATATATACGACTACTGTTCTATCCACGAAGTCCTTAAGAACATCATTCAAGAAGTACTGGAATGCCACCGGGGCGTTACACAACCCGAACGGCATTACCAGATACTCGAAAAGACCATAGCGGGTTTTAAACGCGGTCTTCCACTCGTCCCCTATATGAATGCGTACCAAATTATTCGCCCCGCGCAGATCCAACCGCGTGTAAATCCTTGCTTCCCGTACTTGATCCAAAAGGACCGGGATAAGGGGTAGCGGATACCGGTTACGGACTGTGTTTTTGTTGAGCATGCGATAGTCACAGCAGGCTCTCAAATCCCCATTAGCCTTCGCAATAAAAAACAACGGCGAGGCCGCGGGTGAACGGGACGGGCGAATGAACCCTATCTCCACAAATGGTCTAAATACTCTCGGAGATGTTTAGTTTCTGGTTCCGAGAGGGCATAGACCCTACATGTAGGGATCGTAGCTCCTTCCACCAAATCAATTTGGCAGTCATACGGACGATGTGGGGGAAGCGACTCGGCCTGTTCCTTGCTAAACACGTCTGCAAAAAGCCGGTATTCCTCGGGTAGACTAATGTTCTTTTCGGCTGCCGTGGCTGCTACCAACGTGTGTGCCACTGCTGTGGCCCCCAAACTCCCTCCTACCACCATATGCTCCTGACATTCCTCAGATAAGAACTGAACGGTTCGGCCTCTCCAATCGATGGTGGGATTGTGAAGGCTGAACGGCATCCCCAATATCACCTCGTACTGTGGAGCATCTATAATATTCAAGGCCAAGGAGTCGATGTGGCGCATCTCACCTGCTCTACACGTTAACCTTATTATTTCGGTTTGTTCTAGGAGTAGTCCCGAGGTGAGAGGTTTGCCATCCACCGCTAACACTTCTTCGGGGATTTCCCGAGCGATCTTTCCTATCGCTAATCTTTCTACCAGTCCGCTATGGATAAAATTACCTGTTGCCCCTGAATCCAACATAGCGTTGATTTGATAAGTTTGTCGGCTGGTATCCAGCCACATGATCAGTTCGAAATGTTTTTCGACATCACCTTGTTGAGAGGTGGCCAGGGACGGATTTGTCCACTTGTGTACCTCTGCTTCTTCGGAGGCTTCACCCCCCTTTTGGGAACAGTTTCCTCCCGCCACTGTGGCGATAGCTTTTTAATTCCTGTAATTGCCCCCTGGTCTTTTGGGACGGGCAGGACACTCACGGACGTAGTGCCCCTTCTTACCGCAGTACATACACAGACCTTGTGTTCGTCTGCACTCCCTTTCAGTCCTTGACAATTGAGCACGGACCGCGCCCACTTCCATGGGCTCAGAGGCCGCCTTACTCCAAATGGCTTCCTTACTCACTCTTTCTCCCCTGAACCTATCACCACCCCGGTCTGTAATCCGACCGTCCAAACGTAAGGCTAGAATTATTAGAGCCTCGCATGTTCTGGGCTGGGGATCTATTCGAGCTATAACATCCTTTAATTCATTGCATAAACCCTGATAGAAAAGAGACATTCTCTTCTCTTCGGGCCATGCCGCTTCCGCTACCAAACGATTAAACGTGGTTAAGTAAGTTACTAACTCGGTTCTTCCTTGTTTTAATTCCAAGAGCTCCCTATCTGCACTGAACGTGGTAGTTCTTCTGTCAAAAACCCCCTCCAAAGCTGTTCGGAACTCGTCCCAATCTGATAAGACCGGATCGTTATGGCGTACTAAGGGAACCGCCCAATTGGCTGCATCTCCAGCCAAGTAGGAGATAGCAAACGCCACCCTAGAATGATTGGTAGGAAAGGAGGAAGGCCTACAGGAGAAGTGCATCAATATCTGAGTGAGGAACACCTGTATCTTATGGGGGTCTCCTGAATATCTCTCGGGGTTGGCTAACGGAATGGGGGAGGTACCGTGACCTGTATCGGATGCATACCTGATCCTACATCAAAGGGATTCCTTGACAGCCTCTCCACCTTGTCCCGTAAGTCCGCAGTTTGGGCCCTAGAGGCCGCCAACTCCCGCTGTACTGCTGCAAGTGCAGCTAAGACCTCTTCCATACTGCGTCTCTAACCACCCCCCGAACCGGGAGGAGTCTCAATACGTGGGTGCGTAATTCTGTAGAGAATCAGTCCCAGGTCCGACACTCCTCAGGATTCGGGCGACGCTATATGGGGTCCACCTCTCGACGTCACCAACTTCCTGCACTAAAGGCACGGAAGACTGGAGCAATCGAGCGAGGGAAGGGAAGGATGGGAACAGCGGGGAGTAGAACCTGTAAAGAAAAGTTAACATACAAACAATAACCTAATACAATGCAAGACCAATTATCTACTCTCAGTAATTCTCGCTACTTGGCACAGTTCTGATAATGAGCTTCCTTATTTCCTCATAAACAAGCATACCATAACTCTATTTCGTAACCATACACAACTTGCACACGCTGACCAAGCAATTAGATGACCCCAGTATGTCTGGGTTAGGACCATGTATAATATGAGAGGTACTAGAGAGGATTGTGGGCTCCTTCTCTACGTTTGTTTGTGTGAGAGGTTCTGGTCTTATTCTGTGGAGTTATCAGGACGCTAGGTCGGTGCACCCTTTCAGTGTTCAATACATCCGAGAGCGATGCCCCCCGTCTGTTTTCTTTTTTCAGCACCTGACCAATCTCCTAAGCACTGAATAGGCGGTTTCCTCACCGCATTTGCTAACTACTACTAAACACGGGTCTTACTCCAGACCATTACGGGTGTTTAGAGAATGTCATACTAAGAACGAATGAATTGCAAGAGGCCCACCCTGAAAGGGAAACATTTTAAGTTGCGCGAGTACATGTCCTCCTTGGGACTCGGGCGCACACCCCCCGTCAGTTACTTGCAGTTCTGCAGGGTTTACAGGAACTCCGCCTAGGATCGACACGCTAGCGTGTACCTCTGACCCCTCCTGAGGTCTGTTCGGGAGTCAGAACGAAAAGCAGTGTTTGCCTCCAGCCACAAAGTCCCTCCGCCTGGGAAACAAGGACTTTGGAACTGCCTTCAAGGAGTCTTGGTCTCAGTCCTTGAGACTCTGATGCCGAAAATCTCGGCCGAAGCGTACAGCAATCCCCGCGTCTCTCACTGAAAATGCGGGAAAGAAGTTTACAGGACGCAGCCCGTCGAGTCCGAATTCTTCAATTACGCACAACGTCGTGCGTGCGTTCAGGGCGTCTTATGCCCGTGGCTCCTCCCACTCCTGCACATGGAAGTCTGGGAATCGTAGTCTTGGCGGGCGCTCGGGGCACAGATCCTGACACTTTCTATTAGTAAATTATAATGGGAGGCTACCTCAGTGTCAGGGACATAGGCAAGTGCTATAATTGTTTTTATTGTAAATGTAAATTGGCTGTTGTAGAATGTTAGACCTGGCACCTTGGCGTGAGTCTCCCTTCCACTTTTTGCTGCAATGCCTCATGTGTTTTGCTGGTGTTAGCTGTTCAGAGCACTGTGCCACTGCCAACCAGTGCCACAGTGCAAGTGCTCCCTGTTGTAAATTGGTGTGTTAGTTGGATTCCATGATTGGATTTTTTGGTTTACTGTCAGACCCCAGTAAAGTGCACCAGGAGTGCCCAGGTTTTGTAAATCCAAATGCTGCTAGTGGGCTTGCAGCACTGGTTGTGCCACCCACAGAAGCAGCCGTGTAAAATGTGTCTAAGGTCTGCCATTGCAGAACCTGCATGCAGTCTGGTACTGTCATGCTGACTGGGCAAGTGCCCCCACTTGCCAGTCCCTAAACCTTCCCTTTACTTCATGTGAGTCACCCCTATGGTAGGCCCAAGGGCAGGGTGCATTGTAAGCATAAGGTAGGACAAGCCCTGATGTGTGTGGCATGTCCTAATAGTGAATTACAGCCATTTTCGTTTTTCACTATTGTTCCCATAGGCCAGAATAGGCTGTTAAAATTGTTACATTCTATGATCCTAACAGACCCAAGGAACATGGTAGATATTCGAGTTTAGTATGCCTGAACTCAGAATAATAAAATACATCTTTTAGTAAAGTTTATTTTAATATTCTGTGTTTGCAAATACCACTTTTAGAAAGCTGGTGTTTGCTTGCCTAACCATTTCAGCCCGCCTCTACTATGATGTGTATCTGCTGTCTGGTTTCTGTGAGTGACAGGGCTGGGGAATTCCAGAGGGCAGGGCTAGGTAGCCTGGTGGTGAATAGAGAGATTTACATCCAGATGGGTGGGAGGAGTGCACCTGGACTCTGAATAGGGCTGTGCTCTGCCACCACAATGCTGGCTCCACCTCCTGTGGAGAGTCTGATGTCTCTGCCCTGCACCTTGAATGGAAAGTCAGAGACATGTCAAAGTGCTCAGGAACTGGTTCTGGCTGGGCAAAGGCCCCTCTACCCCAGAGGAACAAAGGAATTAGGGGTATAAGTATTGGGACCCTGCTCCCAAGAAATTAGATCCTGCTTGACAAGAAGAACCTCTGCCTGAGGAGAAGGAACTGGGAAAGCTGTAAGGAGGAGTACTGTCCCTGACCTGGGGGATTGGCCTGCAGTGGTTGCCTTGCTGCTGAAGGAGAGGAGAAAGACTACAAAAGACTGTACTTCAACTTGTGCTTAAAAGATCTCCAAGGGCCTGAGTAGAGCTGGTCTCCTGTTAAGAAGTCCCAGGAACAAAAGGACTTCACCCCCAGCTTCCCCCTGAACTCTGCTGTGTGAGTTCTGCCCTTCCTAGAGTGCTGGAACCAGTTGTGGGGTCTCTGGAAGTTGTGCCTGCTGTTGGGAAGCTGGCCAAGAAGAAAGAAACCAAAGATCTCCACTTTTTCACCCACAGCCGGCTTAGCGAGAAAATGTCAGTCGCACCGCTAGTTTGCGTGCAGAATTTTATCGCTGGGAAAATCGTCGCCCCGCTCTTTAGCGTGCCGAATTTGATTGCTACCAGCCCCGATCCCCGCTCCGCCTGTTGGCGGGCAGAATTCTATTGCTGCGAATATTGTCGCAGAACCCGCTGCCGCTGAGCCAGATCAGCACTGGAAAAATAGTCACCCCACTCGTTAGCGGGCCGAATTTGATCGCTGCAGACATCGCCGCACAGCCAGCCAAGATCCCTGCTCTGCCTGTTAGCGGGAAGAATTCTATTGCTGCGAACTTCGTCGCAGAGCCTGCCGCTGCCTTGTGGAATCATCGCAAAATAGCCAAGATCATCACACCGCTCGTTAGCGTGAGGAATTTTATCGCTGCAAAAATCGTCGCAGACCCAACCAAGATAATCGCTGGTGAAATTGTCGCCCCGCTCGTTAGCGGGTTGAATTTTGTCGCATCGTGCCGTAGCGAGTACATTTTTACCGGTTATTTTCAACGCCTGAGCGCAGCTAAGAACTTTTATCGCATCACCAGGTACTGTGGGTTAAAACCGATGCTAAGGTGAATGATTTTGTCGCTAACCTAAGAACTCTTTCTTAAATCATATTCTTGAACCGTGTATTTCCTTTTTGTCGTTATTTGATCTTGTGCTAAGTCCTTATATAAAAGATCACAATTTTTTATATAAATCTAGTGTGCTGTCCATTTGTGGTGTTGTCCCTGAGTTACTGTATATGGTCACAAATGCTTAACCTATAACACTCTGAGATAAGCCTTGTCTGCTCGCGCCAAGCTACCTAGAGGGTGAGCAGGGGTTATTTTAGGAGTGTACCCCCTTACCCTGACTAGAGGAGAGGGTCCCTGCTTGTCACAAGTACCTACCTGTGCTAACCAGAGATCCCCAATTCTAACATAGAATATTCTACAGTTAGTGCAGAGGTATCTCCATCTGCTTTTATTGAAATGATAGTTACAGCCTTATAAGACTTTGTGGAAATACATTTTCAAGACCGATTCAATCATGGCTTGCTCAAAGTCTATGATTATTTTTTTTAGGGCAGTAGTTGTTTGTTTATGTTTAATGTGGTTTAAGTGGTCGTAATGTGGTTTAAGTGGTCGTGGTAAGTGCTTCTTTGTATGTATGGTAGTAGGGCATATATAAAAGATATTTGTATTTTTATATTTACCATGTATTTGACATAGGCTGAGTTATTTACCATGTATTTGACATAGGCTGAGTTTTAGTAAGTTATTTGCAGTAGAGAGTATTAGGATTTGCTTCTCATTAGTTAAATTGTCATGTAAAAGGAAAGGTTCTTCACTATGTGTTATTGTTGAATGTTCAGGTATTTGTATGTCTTGGTTTCATCTAGGGGCAGTAGATGTATCGCTGGTGGCTTTTGAAGTTTGTGCAATTATACATTTAAAAGTGGGTATAGGTGGTAGTGGGCCTATTATGTGTTTGGGGCTTTAGACAGTTATCTTAATGGATTTGGGTTGTGGGTCCCTGGGAGATAGTACTTGCCTCTATTATATCTTCCTTACTTCTATTTCTGTCACACTGGGGAGGTAATTGTGCTATATCATCTTTTGTATTTTCCCTCTCATAACATGCACTAGAATAGTAATTGGTAGATTTCCAATTGATATTTTCTTTTGCTGCACATTCTCGGCTGTAGGTGTAGCTCATGTGATTTAGTAACTGCTATTTTTTGTGTAGTTATGTACTTTGCCGCCTCTGTCATTGTATCTGAAAGTAGTGTAAAAGTATAAATATAAACTATATTTTAAAGACTGTACTTTTGTTATTTACATATAAAATTATGCAACCACTGGGGGTGTTGTAATGCGGAGCAGGTGGTTTGCTTTCTGTTAAATGTTAATCTGTTGGTATTTGGGTGAGTTTATAGTTTTTTTTATAAATGATGTCTACTTTCTTATACATTTTTGCTGATTTGTGATTGTTGCTATTTGAGTCTAATTACGAGTCTGGCGGTCCACGGACCGCCAGACTCACAGGGGCACACAGTAGCGGTCTTCCGAATTCCCTATTAATACCAGGGCGGTCGGGCAGCCCTGGGACAACCACGAGGTATCAGAGATACCTGGCGTTGGCGCAGCGGTCTTGAGGCCACAATATGCTTGTGTGGCCAAATATTGCAAGTTTCCTCACTGCCACTCTTTTCATGCCACTGCGACTGCCATGAAAACTGTGGTGGTGAGGAAACAAAGGGGTTCCTACAAGGACCCCTTGTGCATCTGTGCCATGAGGTGCATGCAGGGGGCACATGTTGTGCTTCCCTGTGTGCATGCACCCCAGTTTCTGCACAGCATGGACTGCAGCAGTCCATGCCGTGCAGGTACTGATTTTGACGTTCCCATTGCAGTGCCTATTTAATAGGCACCACCGTGGGAGCACCAAAGACCTACCCATTAGACAGAAGAAAACTCTTAATCGGGCTGCCAGTTCAATCACGGGCTTGGCGATGCAGGGGCGGGGTGGTCCTGCATCACCAAACTTATAATGAGGCCCTTTGTCCAGCAGTTTATCACGTTTTTAAGTTGTTGTTTTGTCTTCTATTATGAAGTCTATATCAGTCTATATAAGTCTATATAAAGAAATGTAAGTATGAGAGTGTTTTATTTATTATTTGATATTTTCTGTTTTTAAGTTTATTAACAAGTGCATTTTAGTTTAAATAATAACTATTACTTACTTGATTAGGTAGTCTGGTGAGAGAATTGCAGCGTTTGTCATTTTTTGCAGTATTAAGTTGTTTAAATGTGTGTTCTTCTATATTTGTAATTTACTTGTCTGATTTTATTGGCTAAAGTTGTTTCTATTTTTATTTTATTGGTTTGTTTTGTTTTACTTTGATTTTTTTTCTTCATGAACGTTTCCCAAAAATAGTGTCAAACTATGTTCTGATTGTCATGGAAAGTTTGAGGTGATCTATGCAGTGGGGACTGAGATATAGGAGTGCGAAATAAAGGTGCGTTAGTAAGGTTAATTCTCATAGGAACGCGTTGTTGAACCTACAGCCCAAACCACTGGATGGAATTACGCCAAATTTGGCAGCAAGGTAAATGTTGTTACTCAGATTTGGTGTAAATCCATCCAGTAGTTTTTGAGAAAATTAATTAAAAAACTATAGATAAATTTTGCAAGATTGGTTTGATCCGCACACATTTAAAAGTACAAAAATCAATTCCACCAAGTGAGATTATTCACACGTTTCTTTATTCTTTCTGCTTTTTCTTCACAAGTAGCCAACGCGTTTCGTCCTATTAAAGGACTTCTTCAGGACTACAAAAATAGAATACACAATATTTAAAACCATATTCTTTACACACATATTCAGTATACTATTTACATATTTACACTAATTCATTTGGAAAACAATCAGCTTTTTTTATATTATAAAATTTACCTAATCAAACATTTTTGTAGCCCTGAAGAAGTCCTCGGAAACACTGACCACAGGGTCCAACAGGCGGTCTGATAAGAACCGCCTGTCCAACTGTGGTGGTCAGTGTTTCCGACCGCCACCCATCCATGTAATATGGCAGACAGAGATGCCTGTTATGATGGCCAAGGGACCGCCACCGACAGCCTGTCAGTGGCAATCCCTCAGCCATTGTAATTAGGCCCATAATTGTTTAACTTAATTTTAACAACCCATTCAACAAAAACAACAATTTAAAAAATAACTTTCAACATCTGAACTCATGAATAGAACATAACTACAAAACACCCATCAAACTACCCTGTAGTCCCAAAATGGTGGTGGTGCCTGTCAGGCACCACCATAAGGATTAAAATATCCCTTTCTGCTGGTCATTCTGCAGCAGTCAAACAACAGCAAAACAGCAGGTTGAAACTGATTTGGAGGCTGTAGAGGACCCCTATAATACCCTAGGTCAGGGACATGGGTCCTGGGGGATACCTATGATGCCCCCTACATATCCCTACAGCATGTGATAGGCACCGCACGGTGCCTGCCATGAAGTGCAAGGATATGTGTGGGGTGTCTGTTTTGTCTTGCGGAAGCAGCTGCAGAGCGCAGAACCCGCCGCAATACAAAACATGGGCAATGCGACCGCCACGGTGGGAGTTGCATCCTAATTCACCCTGTGGGACTGCGCCTTGTAGGTGGGCTGTCCCAAATACGATTGAATGTTGGGCGGACATCCGTCCACCATCCTAATGACTCCTTTTGTTGCTAAACAGCTAGACTCAAACTTTGTGCAAAATATGTTTAAATATCTGTTTTACATTTTGTCATTTGTATTAGTGACTACTGAAGTCACTGTGACCTCCGGTGTTGCTGTGCAGAAGGAAAATGCATTTTTGATGTAGTTATTTCGACAAATAAATACAAAAGGGAAAGGTATATTAGTATCTTACTAAATAGCTTCACTAAAACTTTATGTAAAATATGTCTATATGTGTGCTTTACACTTTGTCAAAAACACCCCATATTGGCAATGTGTTCTTGGCAATTGCACTCATAGAATCACACAGGCACTACCTGTGCAATCATCAAGGACGTCCCTTCTCCACCACTCTGAAAACGCTCCCCCTGGCACAGTACTAGTTTGGGATGAAGTCCCCTTGGCTGTTGAGGGTCATTGGGGGCCAACTACCAACTACAGTGAGTTTCCTAAGAGGTCTTTGGAGGCCACACCTCTTTTCTGCCCTACATATTACGTCACTCATGACATGGTCAGTGACATCATTAATGTTTTTAAAATGTTTGTGAGTGTTAAATATATCTACCACTGTGTATTGATGAATCAGTGGGTGTATGAGTGCCTCTACGGATGATTCAGTAGGTGCGTGTCTGACTGTATAAATGAGTGATTAGCTGTCTCAGTGAATGTATGGGTCACTGATTAGGTGAATGACTGTATCAATCTGTCAGATGGTGTCTAAGTGGCTGTGTGGGTTAGTGAGTGCATGTGTAAGGGGCTGTATGGGTGAGTGAGTATGTGTTAGTATCTGTATGAATAAGTGAGTGAATGTGTGTATATCAGTATAGGTGAGTAAATGACTGTCTGACTATTGGTGAGGAGGTAGGTGTAGATGTGTCAGTAGCTCTATGAGTGATTGACTGTGTGAGTGGCTGTGTGGCTGTATAAGCTGATATATCACTGGCTGTATTAGTGAGTAAGTTGGTGTATGAGTGGCTGTATCAGTAACTGAGTGGATGTTTGTGAAGACCTATGATTCAGTGAGTGGGTGTGTAAGTACTGGTATGGGTGTGTCAATGGTTTTGAGAATGGTAGTGTAGAAGTTGGAGTGGGTGTATGAAAGGTTATACTGGGGTGTAAGTGGGTGCGTTAGAGCGTCTGTGGATGATGTAATCAGTGATGTCATTTGAGATGTTATCAGTGATGTCATCAGTGATGTCTCTGACCGTGTCAAGGATGATGTAGTATGTGAGGTGATAAGCAGTGCATTGCAGTGGCCCTACTTATAGTTAGCTCAGCTAACTATAACTAATGCATTTCTCTGGTTTTGTACGAGTGAAATGTCAGCCTAACTATGTCCCTTTAACCTTTGAGATATATATATATATATATATTCACTGAAAAAACCATAGGTTTCAGGGGTGTTATAGTTAGCTGGACTTTTCACTTGTACAAAACCATTGAAATTCCCCCGTTATAGTTAGTTCAGCTAACTATAACTCGCGCGCCCGCAATGCACTGCTGATGACGTCACATATTACATCACTCATGACATGGTCAGTGACATCACTCATGACATCACTGATGACATCTCAAATGACATCACTGATGACATCACTGATGACATCATCCAGTGAATGTGTGTTATTCTGAAAATTAAATATGTTTTATATATGTATATCTCAAGGTCGATGGAAGAATAAATGGGTATATAAGTGTCTAAATGGATGATTTGTTTTTGAAAAATTGATTGTGTAACTGACTGATTAAGTGTATCATAGTGAATACATGGCTTAGTGAGTAATGTTTAAATATGTAAATATCTGTATCAGTCTCTCACTTTGTGTATAAGTGGCTGCATGGGTTGGTGAGTAGCTACATGGGTGTCTATATAGGTTATTAGTTGGTTTTTTGAGTATCAGTCTGAGTGTCTGCATGGTTCGGTGGGGGTATTACATAGTGCATAGGTGCATGAATGAGTGACTCACTGTTTGTATGTGTTGAACACAGTATGTGTGCAGGACTGTATGGGTGGATGAGTGTGTGTATGGGTGTGTTAGTGAGTGAATGACTGTCTCAATAGTGTCTTTATGAGTAACTACATATGTTTTAAACTAGTATATGTGACGATTGGTGTATATATGTGAGTATATGTGAGAGTGAGAGATTGAAAGAGTTCCTGTATGAATAAGTATGTGTTTCTATAAGTGATTGTTTAAAAGACTAAGTATGTGTAAGTTTCCGTAGAAGTAAGTGTGGTGGTGTGTGTATAACTGTATATGCAAGTAAATGTATGTTTGATTCTTTATTAGCATGAGTGACTATGTGTGTGAGTAACTCTATGGATGAGTGGCATTGTGTAACAGGATGTATAGGTGTATGAGTACCTATGATGAGTGAGTACATGTATGAGTGACTGTATTGGACAGTTGGTGAATGAGTGGATGTGTATGTGGATCTTAGAATTACTGAAGAGGTTGTTGTAACTGGTATTGGTATGTCCATTGTTTTGAAAATTTTAGTCTCTATTTTTGAATGTGTGTATAAAAGGTTATATTAGGGTGAGAGGAGGTCTGCCACTCTATCACAAGGATGATGTCATCAGTGATGTCATCAGTGATGTCATTTGAGATGTCATCAGTGATGTCATGAGTGATGTCACTGACCATGTCATGAGTGATGTAATATGTGACGTCATCAGCAGTGCATTGCGGGCGCGCGAGTTATAGTTAGCTGAACTAACTATAACGGGGGAATTTCAATGGTTTTGTACAAGTGAAAAGTCCAGCTAACTATAACACCCCTGAAACCTATGGTTTTTTCAGTGAATTTCTGAGGTTTTTTAAATGCTAATTCCTAACTATAACGTGCCTGAAACCTATGGTTTTTTCTGTTAATTTCAAAGGTTTTTTTAAATGCTAATTTCTAACTATACCTACAGAGATAGGACATGTGAAGAAAGAAGAAAAAATGCACAGAAAGAAACAAAAGAAGTGCAGAAAGAAGCAACAGAAGTCCTCAAATACGAAGATAAGTGCAGGAAGAAGGATAACGTGCAGAAAGAACAAAAAGAAGAGCAGAAAGAAGCCTTGTTGCAAAATCATCCTGTACCCTCAACTTTTTCAGACGGATACTGGTGGTAACTGAGTCTGACTAACCAGTCCTAGAGCCAGTGCTATGTTAAAAGACACTTAGAATACAGTGAAAACACCTACATACACTAGGGAACATTATGCGTTGGGGTCCCCCTGTGATTAGCCTTACCTCCTCTATAAGCCCCTAGTATATAATAGGGCATGGGGATTAAAACTACCTCTTAAAACAGGCCACAGGGCGTTTTTGCACACGTTAACTCAGGCCCCGTCCCCTCCTTTCACCATTGTGTAAACACGCCCTGTGTCCGTTTTTAGTTGGGAGATTAAGTTCATTTGAGTCCTGAGGGTCCCTAGGGTCCAACTAGCCCACTAGGTACCTCCAGTAAGTGCCACAGAGCTGCGTTGCAGAGAGGTGTAAAAAGTGGCACGGCCTGGACCACCTCTCTGCAATGCAGCTCAGTGGCGCTTACTGGAAGCACTTGGTGGGCTAGTTAGCCCCCAGGGGCCCTCAGTATTGAAGGGAAATTATATCCCCAATTTAAAACGTGCCATGGTGCGTGTTTGCACACGTCACCTCAGGCCCCGTCCCCTCCCTTCACCACTGTGTAAACGCGCCCTGTGGCTGTTCTAAGTTGAGAGATTAAGTCCCCTTGAATCCTAAGGGTCCCTAGGGTCACACTAGACCACTAGGTACCTCCAGTAAGCGCCACAGAGCTGCGTTGCAGAGAGGTGTAAAAAGGGGCTTGGCCTCAGAACACCTGTCTGCAGCGCAGCTCCCTGGCGCATACTGGAGATGCCTGTTGGGGGCGCGTTTGCAGAGTGCTGCATGGAGGGGGCATGGCCTCCGGCACGATGCCAGTCTTTTATTTATTTTATTTTTTTAAGAAGGGGGGCTGTGTGGTTCCCCTTCTTATTCTAATTTATTGGCCCTGATGACCCCATCCCCCAGGGCCTGTCTCCTAATTATATTTTTTTGACCCCAATCCCCAGGGCCGGCCACTGTTTTTTATTATTTTTAAAAAATATATATTTATAGACACGCCTAGGACATGCTGGACAAACCGTACGTACCTATCACCATGACGATTTGCGTGATATTCATTAAAAGGCGACTATGCATGCAATTAATCCACGTGGAATGTATTTACACCACTAGTGAAGCTCTGACATGTCTGATGCTCTACCGTGCCTAATCCCGGTAGACACCCTTGTCGTTTATTTATACAAACATGGGTAGCTATTGACGGGCACATTTAATACACATGCACACCAAGCCATTCAAAGGGGATTCGACAAAAATTCGACCAAAACTATGCAAGAAACCCCCCTCACAGTTAATAAAACACACATCCACTGCCGGATGTGTAATACTTTTTATTTTACTCTCTGGAAAGGGGACGAACATCACTTGCGAGTCACAGCGCGCTCCTGACAGAGCCCAATGCTGTGTTACACCCACCATTGCCTGCCGAGTGCCACACACCTCTGTATTGTATTCCACTAGCTAGTGCATATGCTATGACACTCTCTAGCCCATGTGCACTGTAACACCACCCCGTGAAAATGTCATGCCACACTTGTCTTCGCACGGGTTATATTGCCCCATCTAACGTGCCTTCCTCGATGCCTATGTTATAACGCACAGTGCTATGCCATACATATTACAATTTGGGATCCATATCTTTGTCACAGTGCATATGCAACGTTACACTCCCCAGCACATATTTTATATTACAACTTTAGAGACTAGTTAGGTTACACAACACTGCCCTGTGCATATTACACTCCAAGGCGCATATCGCATAGCACGCGCTAGTGCCTGTGCTATCTCGCGCTCTCCAATGAATCTGTCACTGCGCACAATGTATTGCATATTATATTTCACGCCTGGTTCATCTTATATCACACTTTTTGGTGCATAGTTTATACCATACACTATATCTAGTTTTCATTTTCAATCGTGCTCTCAGGACTATGTTCTATATAACACTGTGTTCACCTACCCTTTTCACGGGCATTACATTTTGCGATAGGGGGTGGAGGGTCAGGGGATGTTTTTGCCAAGTGAGCCCGGAGTCACAGTCACTAACGTCTTCTTCTTCCTGAATAAAAGTGAGATTATGCTGCATACTTGTTCATATTTTAAGTAGTTTGCACAGACAAAATGTTTTAAAAACAATAAAGTTTCTAATACCCGCCTTCTCTGAACAGTTAGCTTGCTGCCCCATCCCCCTCCTCCCTATCCTCTGTTGTGTGAATCCATGGACTAGCCTCCTCCCTCCTGCCATGCATGGTCTGATGTGCTGCCACTGCCCTCAATTTAGTATGATGTACCAGTCCACTCCTCCTGCCCTCCATTGCCCAATTCTATGCCCCATCATTGACCTCCTGCTTAAACTCTGTGCTTAGCTTGCTGCCCCTATTCTCCTTCCCCCTGCCCTCCGATGTCTTTGTGCATGCCCCTGCTCCATCCTTTTTGCCCACCATGTCCCATGGACCTGCCACTCCTATCTACTCTGAGTGTTCTGTTGAGCTGCCACTCCCCTCCCACCTGCCTAGCATTGTCAGATGACTGTAACCTGTCCCTGCCACCTCCACCCTGCCTGTCCACATGCCATGCCTCTATCCTCTTCCTCCTGTCCTACATGGTCCATTGTACTGCCACACCCTTCTGCCCTCCCTGGTCTGTTGTGCTGCAACTGCTCCTCCTGCCTGCCCCGTGTGGTCTGTTGTGAGGCCCCTTCCCCTGAACTTTCTTGTCTGTGCACAGGTCCTGACCCTCCCTTCTATCCTCCATCGTCCTTTGTGCATGCCCCTGCACCCTCCTTCTTGCCCATCATAGCCATTGTGCTGCCACTAACCCTCCCACTTGCCATGCATGGTCTTCTGTGCTGCCATGGCCCCTCCCACCTTCCCTGTGTGGTCAGTTAGCTGCCCCTGACCCCCTCCCACCTTCCCTCCATGGTCTGTGTGTATGCCATCACAGTCTCACTGTTGCTCTTCATGTTGTGTCTTGCTTCTAGTGCCCATCCTGCCTGACCTCCATGGCCATCTTGCTGCTCCTGCCCTGCCCCCTTGCCCCCAGCCCTCTGTTTACATGTGCAGACCCCTACTCCCTCCCTCCTGGCTTGTCTGTTCCATTGTAATGCCCCTGATCCGTCCCTCCTGCCCTTTATGGTCTGTTATGCTGC
The DNA here is from genome assembly GCF_964204655.1 of Triturus cristatus. Taxonomy (NCBI): domain Eukaryota; kingdom Metazoa; phylum Chordata; class Amphibia; order Caudata; family Salamandridae; genus Triturus; species Triturus cristatus. Next base: position 577,347,874 of record NC_140593.1, on the reverse strand, counting down.
AGCCTTCTCTCCTGTCTGTCCATTATGGTCAGCTAGCTACCATTGCCTCTTGCCCCTCTGTTCTCTGTTGTCCATGTGCATGGTCCTGTCCCCTCCCTCTTGCTTTCTATGGATTGTTGTGCTGCACTCCCGTCCTGCATGCCCTGTGTGGTGTATTGTGCTGCTGCAAACCCTGATGCCTGCCCTGCAGGGTCAGTTTGGTGCACCTCTCCATGTCTCTCCTGTCCTCTGTTATCCAAGTCCATGTCCCTATCCCATTTCCTTCCATGATCCAATGTACCATACTTGCGAACATTTTGAACTTGGTAAGAGGGAGATTTTGAAAAAAAACTGGGGTATTGATTTTCCCCTTTGAGTTACATTGAAAAAGAGGATATTGTAGACAGGAGACAGATCAAATAAAGCCCATTTGAGCTTAAAAACATTGGACGTTTCCTGGCTGAATCGGGTCTGTTGGCATGTATGGTTGTACTACCATTGCCTCTTCCTTCTGCCCACAATGGTCTATTACATTGCCACAGCCTTGAATGAGGGTAGATTTTGTATCACAGGGGGCCCCTGGCCCGTTCTGTCCACACCTGAAGTATGAGACCCTTGTCCTTGCCCTGCCAGCCGCATTTGTAGGCCGTATTAAATTGACCAGCGGGTCCTGTGTTGCTATATAATTATCCTGAGACATCCTTACCACTCAGCCAGCATAAAACCCCTGTGTAGGCCCTTCTATTCAATATGTAGGCCTCTTTGTTAAATTGACCATAGCTCTGCAATTTTAGTGTATAGCAGTCTGAAGGCAGGTCTGCGAGGCCTTCTGCTCCAAACTAGTAGCCCCCACCCTACCCGAGTGCTCCGTGCTCGGTATCAAAGTTCAACATCCCCCTGAAGCTGTCGACATACAGTAGGCTGCATCCTGGACTGGTACTTGCTTCCTGGGCAGGTTTCCCGCTTTTAAGGAAGTGGCAACCGCAGAGCGTCAAGTTAGGAGAACTGAGGAGATTTTATACATGAATATATTGAATTCCTGTACAATACCCATTATTTTCTGCTTGCTCTATGGAACTTACGATAAGCGATTGGCCTGAGAGACTGACCTTTTCACCCAGTCCATTGTCAGCATTAAGTGGGTAAATGACGAAATGTCTGGTAAAATCTGCAGACGAAGCTTTTGGGTAGCATACGTAGGTAGATGTAGCGTGCAAAGGAGCCCACAAAATGATATAAAAAGGGAGCACCCACAGATATCGACGGACAACCTCGCCGTCTGTATGTAGGTTAACAGGCTGTGCAGGTTTTCCCCAAGAACTGGGAGCTCTTGTCTTCCTTTGCTTAAAATGTCTTGCTCTGCTTTGCTTGAAGTATCTTATTCTATTTTACCTATATGAAATGTCATGTTATGTTTAACCATTGTTCTCTTTACTTTTGCATTTAAAAGATGTTGTATTGTAATTGCAGGAATGCTTGCTCTAAGAGTAAATGTGAGTGTCCCTAGGTAACATTTTCCTTGGTGTAACTTGTTTCTCATGATGCATTTATAGATGTGTTTTCTCTCTCTCTCTCTGTCAGTCCATTAATTGAGATACAGAGAATATCATGACAGCTGTATGATTATCTGGATTCTGTATTTTGTACTTTATGTCTCTATTCTGCGGTTTCTTTGAAGTTGCATCTTCTCATTAAACTGCCATTGTATTCTGCCTCCAATTCCATGTCTCATATGTCTGTTTTCTTCATTTTTGGAGCAAGCGTTCCTAGGCACCCCGGCTCAAATTAAGGTGCCCCTTTTGTCCCTGACTCACTCTCCTGCTCAGTTCTGTGGTGGCTCCCGGGGCTCTGGGGACCGCCCCTAGCTTCCTTGACCCGTAATAGATCTTCCCTCCAACAGCCTCTCTTGCAAGTCCTGTATTGTTGGTTTGTTGCCCCTGCCCCCCTTTCCACTGCCCTCCATAGTCTGTTGTGCTTCCACGGCCCTTCCTGACTGCTCAGTGTGGTTAAATTGTTGCCTTTGCACCCTCCTACCTGCCTTCAATTTTCAGAGTCCGTGCCCCTGGCCTCTGCCTCTCAACAGTATCCTAATGAACAACTAGATTGCTAACATTCTATATTTATTACAAAAGTGTGGAACGCCTGACATCATCTTGATGTAATCAAAACTGTAATACCTAGAGCATTCCTTTAGAAATTACATATATGAGAGGGTCTTATTGGCATCAAAATTATGGTTAGTGCTCTAAAAGACTAAAATAAGGACATATTTTCTGAGTTTTCAAATAGCGACAAAGCACTTTTAAATTATTTGTTATCTTTATGTTTTTTTATCTAGTTGACAACTTGATTAAATGTTGCACTTAGGGGAGAGGATGTGGTGTTACTTCCAGAACTGCAGACTTTGCAACTGGGGAACCAGGTTGAAGTTTCTGCTTCAGCTCGACATTCTGTGATTCTGGTCAAATCACTTAGTCTCCCCATGTCTACAACCAAAATGAATTTGTTCTTGTGTGATGTAACCAATGCTCATGTAAAGCACTCCAATACCTGACAAGTCTGCACTATATAACACTGCAAAAACACAAAATAATAAGTGTTTTGCACACTTCTGTCATTGGGCTATATTTGGGCTATATCTGGGTGATTTTGGGCTACATTTGGGCTCTTTTGTCTCCGGTGGCCATCTTGGGAGATTTATTTGTTATGAAGTTTCCTAATTTCCTCATGTACTGCAGTCTCCTTAGTCGGAAATGCTTTCAGTTTTTTACTTTGATTCCATCATGAAGGTATTCAGATATGTCATACATTTGCCATGAATTCTGAATGTTAGCACTCTAGTTGCTCATTAGATCACTGTAGTAAAACTACTGTTCACCATGGAAGTCTGCTCCTGGTATTAAAAGTGCATGTTTCAGTCTGCATGTCAGAATTTTTTAATGAAATAGAAGAGGATTTGAGAAGTCACTCAAAATGTGCCCTCATTTTCTTTCTTCAGCATTAATCATAATTTCTATGAAAAAATGAACCCCCTCATTGTGTTCCTTTTTAAATTAAATGTTTTAAGTGTTACCAGTTTATTCCAATCAAGATGGCTTCAGGTGTGCCATACTTTTGTCATAATGAAGACAGTAAGTGCTCTAGTTGTTTTTAAGAACATTCTTGGACATTCTGTCATTGGGCTATACTTGGGCTACATCTGGGTGATATTTGGGCTACATTTGGGCTCTTTTGTCTCTGGTGGCCATCTTGGGAGACTTATTTGTTATGAAGTTTCCTAATTTCCTCATTTACTGCAGTCTCCTCAGTAGGAAATACTTTCAGTTTTTTACTTTGATTCCATCAAGAAGGCATTCAAATGTGTCACACATTTGCCATAAAATCAGAATGTTAGCACTCTTTTTGCTCATTAGATCACTGTAGTAAAGCTACTGCTCACCAGGGAAAACTGCTGCTGGTATTGAAAGTGCATGTTTCAGTCTGCATGCCAGGATTTGAGAAGTCACTCAAAATGTGCCCTAATTTTTCTTTCTGCAGCACTAATCATACTTTTTATGGAAAAATGAACCCCCTCATTTTGTTCCTTTTTAAATTAAATGTTTTAAGAGTTACCACTTTAATCCAAGCAAGATGGCTTCAGGTGTGCCATACATTTATCATAAGTAGGACGGTTAGCGCTCTAGTAGTTCTTTGGAACACTCTGGAAAGCTGCAGTAGAACACAAAGGAATCAACTGACAGTCTCTGCCCTTGTTGGATGTACATGTTTTACTGAGAATGTCAGACTTCATTCTCACATGACTGAGAAAGATAATGTGAATTTACAGAAAATAAGCTCTCAGTTTAGCTTATAGATCACCTTCCAAACCTCTGTGGTAAAAGCATGAGAAAATATTTTTCTCTCAATCATGATATCCCAGCAGAAGGCTTTTTCACATGGTGAAATCACCTTAGAACATACCACAATTCCTAAAATGAGTATGGTACCATCAACAAATGATTTATAATGTAACTAAAGGCTTAAAATCTTCTATTAACTGCAATGCTTTTTAATGAGGTGCTATCATGTATATTGGTCCCAAGATGGCTGCCAACACTTCTTGGATGAAGTGCTGACAGCCAATCAGATCTCAGGATGAGATGTGTGGTTAGGCTCCGCCCACATATATATATTGATTTAAATGCTATTTTCTCAGGAACTACTGAACAGATTTACACCAGACCTACAAAAGGCACTTCCTTGACCTGAGGACTACCTCTCTGCCAAATTTCAAGTAACTCTGTTCAGCCGTTCGGGCTGTAGCTGTGTCTAAAGGTCCTATGGAAAAATGCATGGGAAAAACGCGTTTTGGGACCCCCCTTTTTTCTCAGCCCCCGCTTGACGAATCCCCCCGAGACTTTCAGGGTAGGAGCGGAGCGTAGCGCCCCACCTATTTTGAAAATTTCGCGAGGATTCATCGACCGGCGCCAAAGTTATTCCAAATAGAATGTTGCGGATTTCCTATGGAAACAGGGTCCTAACTATAACTATCTACTGGCGACCGCCAGTAGATAATATATGTATATATATATATATATATATATATATATATATATATATATGTATATATTCTGTCCACAAAGCTGCCTTTGAGGATTCGCCACACAAGCAGGGGTTACTGCACTCGATGACACAGGAGGAAATGTATCAGCATGCCTCCAAGCCTCTAGACTCTGCCATACGCGTTTCAAGCTGTATTGAAGCTCTTGTTCACTGGCTCAAAAGAATAACGAAAACAGGTGAGTATGGAGCACTTGATTTATTCAATTTAAAGTCCCGCCCAAATGGGCGTTTCGTTAGGCATTCTGGATAATATAGTCCGAAGGTATGCCTGTTGACTATGAACACGTTCCTTTCTGCATGTGCACTGTTTCCGCCAACTATGTTCAAATGTATAACCCGGTTGGGTAAGAGGCATCAGAAGCACCACCGATTACTTCTCCAAATATGAACTGTGGCTCAGGCCCCCTGCCTTCCTGAAAGGTGCCCATAAACTTACGAGCACTCCGGATCCGCTGAAACCGCGGCGGCATACCTTCGGACTATATTATCCAGAATGCCTAACGAAACGCCCATTTGGGCGGGACTTTAAATTGAATAAATCAAGTGCTCCATACTCACCTGTTTTCGTTATTCTTTTGAGCCAGTGAACAAGAGCTTCAATACAGCTTGAAACGCGTATGGCAGAGTCTAGAGGCTTGGAGGCATGCTGATACATTTCCTCCTGTGACATCGAGTGCAGTAACCCCTGCTTGTGTGGCGAATCCTCAAAGGCAGCTTTGTGGACAGAAAATATTGCGGCCAGCCTGGTCGCGGATTTGCCCCGCCACGGTTTCAGCGGATCCGGAGTGCTCGTAAGTTTATGGGCACCTTTCAGGAAGGCAGGGGGCCTGAGCCACAGTTCATATTTGGAGAAGTAATCGGTGGTGCTTCTGATGCCTCTTACCCAACCGGGTTATACATTTGAACATAGTTGGCGGAAACAGTGCACATGCAGAAAGGAACGTGTTCATAGTCAACAGGCATACCTTCGGACTATATTATCCAGAATGCCTAACGAAACGCCCATTTGGGCGGGACTTTAAATTGAATAAATCAAGTGCTCCATACTCACCTGTTTTCGTTATTCTTTTGAGCCAGTGAACAAGAGCTTCAATACAGCTTGAAACGCGTATGGCAGAGTCTAGAGGCTTGGAGGCATGCTGATACATTTCCTCCTGTGGCATCGAGTGCAGTAACCCCTGCTTGTGTGGCGAATCCTCAAAGGCAGCTTTGTGGACAGAAAATATTGCGGCCAGCCTGGTCGCGGATTTGCCCCGCCGCGGTTTCAGCGGATCCGGAGTGCTCGTAAGTTTATGGGCACCTTTCAGGACATTTGTAGAAGCCTATTGGTTTTAGCCAGTTGTCCTGTTTTTTCTATTCAATTGATTTTTTTAGATTCCTTGCTCTGCGGATTGTCAAGCTTGGATGATCTCCTACTATCTTTGAAACTGTCGGGTCTAAATGTAGTATGTGTCAGTTTTTACAGAGAATTCTCATGATTTGTTTGTTTTCCGTGGAGTAAGTCATGATTAGGTGTATTTTTTGGTCAGTTCCTTCTGTATTGGAATTAGGATTCTTCTCTTTTATTGATTCAGATCTGGGTAAGATAGCTGTTTTTGTAGTCAGTCTGTTACCACTTTTTTGTTATGGTTGTGCTTCCTAAATCTTGTAGTAGTTAGGAGGCTGTTCTTTTTGCTATTCTTCTTCCTTGGAGCAAATTCTCCTTATCCTCAAAAATTCACCATACGGTATGTTATTAATCAAACTTGGTGGGTGAAAGCTACCAGCATGGAGGATAGAATTGGTTGCAGTGATTTTACGATGCAATGTTGTGTGTACTTGGTTGTCATGGATGTAAATTTCAGTATCTAATAAAATAACTCTCCCATCATCGATGTTGTAAGTGAATTTTAAATTTGCTTCCGTGTTATTGAGAATCCTGAAGTATTCCTCACTGGAACCATCCCAGATTATGACAAGATCGTCTATTTACCTTAGGCACATAACAATTTTATTTGCATTGTGGTCATTGTTGAGATTCCAGGCTAGGTTACATTTCCACCATCCCATGGTTAAACAAGCATAGCTAGGGCTGAATGAAAAACCCATCACGGTTCCTTTCACTTGGTGATAGATTTCATCACCGAACATGAATATATTTTGTGTCAGGCATAGCTTTATCATCTCCAACAGCATCTCATTGTGGTGGGTGTATTGGATGTTACTTTCTTGTAAAAAGTGTTCCCATGCCCTTATTCTGATGTCATTCCTTATATTGGTGTAAAGCGATATTCTTCAATTGGGACCAATTTGTAAAATGCTACCCAAGGAATTTCCTGTAAGTGTCATAAAAGATCACTTGTGTCTTGTAGGTACAATGTCAAGCTCTTTACGTATGGTAGTAAGTATACATCCACATAGTTTGCTATGGGTTCCAACAAAGCTCCCTTAGCCAAAATAATTGGTCTTCCCGGTGGTCTAGTGGGTTGCTTGTGAATTTTTGGGAGGAAGTAAATGGTCGCTATTTTGGGATGTTCCGTTGTAAGGCATTAAATTTCACCCTCATCGAGTAAGTGATTTTTCATCCAAGATGATAGTTTTAGATCTAGTTCTTGTTTGAATTTTGCAATCGGATTTTGTTTTAGCTTCTCATAGTATTCTTTGTTTCTTAGGTGTGAATGTGATTCTCGCATATAAGATTACTTGTCCATAATAAAAATGTTTCTACCTTTATCTGCCATTTTTATCTCGATGTTATCATCTTATTTGAGGTTCATTAGCGCCTCACGTTCATTTGAAGTCAAATTGTCTGTGCTTTGTGTTTGTCTCAGTTGATATAGATCTTTAATTACACCCTCATGAAAAAATTAAGTTTTATTGCCTTTTGGTAATTGTGGGAAACATTTTGATTTTGCATTTTTTACCACTGGTCCCTGCTCCAAGCTGTGGGCAGTATGTATCTAATTCCCTATTTTGAAAATTTGGACCTTGATCTAATTCCATCAATGTCAAAAATCCCTGGAGTGTTTTGCTGCTAATTCCATACTTGGTATGGCAGTCTCTTTTCCATGGTCTGCCATCTTTAGATTTTTTGAGAAAACGTTTGCTAATTTCAGTTTTCGGATGTATTTGTACAGATCTATTCTGATCTGTGTCAGATTAATGGTATTAGTTGGGCAGAAATTTAAGCCACGTTTCAGGAATTTAATTTCAATGTCTGTGAGGGTTTTCTTTGATAGGTTGATCACCTCAGGTTCTTGTGAAGGAATTTCTGTGGGAGGTTCTAACTCCATTTCTGTGTCCTACTTTTCGTCATTGTGCCGACTCTTTTGGTGTCTGCTGGTCTGCTTGCCTCTTCTTTTCAGTCGTGAGACCATTTACCCATATACCACTGACGAGTATTACGAAAAAAAAAACCAACCACAACAAACCAGGAAGCAGCAACGCTTCAGGGCAACACCGTAGAATTGGACTTTCAGCTCCGGAGAAGAGAGGAGCTCGAGCGGAAGTAGCAGTGATGAGAGCACTGATGGCTACCAAGGGAGACGACAACAAAACTACAACCACCAAATGATGTACCCGCCAATGACTCCAGTTGGATTCTGGCAGCAACCTTATTACCTGCCAGAATTTGGATTCCCACAAGGCCCGCAGCCTTTTTTGTACCGGGGCCGAGGCCGGAGAAAAGGAAGACAGTCAGAACACAAGGGTACAGGGGGAAGACCAAGCCCCAGTCGCGATGGGAATGAGGAGCAAGGGGAAAGGGAAGAGTCCATCGACGAGCAGAGAATAACGAACACCAGCTCTCTAAGGATGAAGAAACCGTCCTTTCCAAGGGTCTAGGATTCGTCCCAACACCGACTAATGACCCCTTTGTACTCAACACTGAACTGGCACAATTCTTCAGAAAGATCAAACTTCGTAATCATTTCGGAGAGTTCAATGATGTTCCACATGAGAAGACCGGCACAGGACTTAGGAAGAAGTACACATTTGTGCCTCCTACACAAACAATACCTTGCCATATACTAGCTTTTGAGCAGGCGATACTTAAGGAAATAGAGCAAATCAACTTCAAGAAAGAAAAGGGCTTTCAGAACCTCACCATCCGGGAATGACAAGCACTGGAGAAACTTAAAAACAGAGAACTTACAGTCAAACCAGCCGACAAGGGGGAGTCTATCGTTCTGATGAACAGGTCAATGTACCAGAAGGAATGCAATCACCTCCTCTCTGATGTTGCCAACTTTGAGAAATATTCAGGAGGACCAACACACCGTCTCACCACAAAGATAAAAGGGATGGTTAGTGAAGCACTGTGTAATGACTGGATCAATAAACAAGAGGCCGACTTCCTGGGTAACGAGAAACCCAGAACACCGAGCTTCTACACTCTGCCTAAAATTCACAAGGGGAAGATGCCCCCGCCCGGCCGCCTCATTGTGTCCAGCAATGGATCCATTCTTGAGCCTCTTTCACAATTTTGTGATTGGTTTCTTAAACCGATCGTCCAGAAATCACGGTCCTACCTACAAGATACCAAATATGTACTGTGCCTCCTGAGAGACCTGGAAATTAACAACATTGAAGATCTGTTCATAACTATGGACATTGAGGCACTGTACACTAGTATCCCTCAAATGCGCACACTGGAAGTTGTGGAACAGATTATGTTGAATACAGACTGGGATTTCCTCACACCACAACATTTTATCATGGAATGTGCTGAGGTTGCTTTGACCGAAAAAAAAAAAAAAATTAATTTGAGAAAGTGCTGTACCATCAAATCACTGGTACATCTATGGGCAGCACTTTCGCCCCAAGTCTAGCATGTCTATATGTGTACCAGTTTGAGGAAGACTACATCTTTCACGACAGCAACCCATTCTCTGAAAACCTGAAGACATGGAAACGTTATATTGATGATGTCTTTATTGTCTGGAGAGGGAATGAAGAAACCGCAAGTAACTTCGTGGAATGGATCAACTCCAAAAATCGACATCTGAGATTCACCCACTCCATCAGTTAGGACCATGCTGTCATTCTGGACCTACACCTCATGATGCATGCAGACGGCATCAGCACTAAGGTCCACAACAAACCAACAGACAAGAATAGCCTACTGCTTCATGAGAGCTTTCATCCAAAAACCCTACGGGACAACTTACCGGTGGGCCAATTCCTCACGGTACGTAGAAACTGCACAGAAACTGAGAATTTTCAAGAATAAGCAAATGAGCTCGAGAAAAAATTATTAGAACGGCATAACCCAAAGAAACTTATCAGGAGAGCAAAGAAGAGAGCGAGGAATAATAATCGCAACGCCCTCCTAGAGAACAACGTTAGAGAGAAGCCTAACAAAATTGTGTGTGTAACAACATATACACCGGTTACCAACACTGTTCAGAACATCATAAAAAAGAATTGGCACATCCTTGACGGTGGGGAAAAGCTTTGGGAACCCCCATTGTACGCTTACAAAAGGAGAAATAACTTGCGGGATGAGCTGGTACGGGCAAAAGATCATCCTGCAAGAGGGGAGGATCAAGTAACCCTCGAACACCCAGAGACCAACAGAACACTACGCTTGTGGCAGCTGTGTCGCATGTCCTCTGATTCTCACTACAAAAGAAGTTGACCTTGGTACCACACGCCCGTGGATATTAAACAACTTTAGCAACTGCAACACGGAAAACGTGGTATATCTTCTCACATGCCCATGCGACCTAAAATATGTGGGTATGACTACCAGAAAAATTAAGATCCGCATCAATGAACACCGCAGCACCATACGCTGTAAAACAACTAATACAAAACTCACTAGACATTTCCTGGAACACAATCATAAAGACACTGATCTTAAGTGGGTGTTCCTGGAAGTCATGAAGAAACAGAAGACAGACTTGACCAGGCCACTCCATATCAGGGAACAAATATGGGTATAGCGCCTTCGTACATGGAAAGAAGGTCTGAATGACGACATCCCTTGGCTACAATTAGCTCTTCAGCGATCACCTGCCCTAATTTAACATACATGCACATCTAATCGTGAGTGAGCCCTCACTAGCACACCTTGCATCCTCCCCGGTGCCTTTACAACATTTTAACATCACCCCTAGTGATGGATCTGATCAGGAATATACAGACCTACTAGAGCGGAAGTCTGTGCTTTAATGACGCTGTTTTGATAGGTTCTCGCACCCTTCTTGAAATATGTCTTAAGAAAAATGCCTTCCCTTTGATCCATTACAGCATGTTTATCCTCGAATGTCTGTGATTATACCAGCTAACAATTGGACACACTGCGCTAGAACCAGTGCAGATTTTCCTCTTACCCCAGCGTCTACGTTCTGTTATAAGGATGCCGGTTCACCCATACTTTGACTGTTACCGTTATGGATGGCACAAACATGTCAGTTTAGCCATCTGACACTGGCCCTGCCTTGTGTCCCAGCGCATCTGCATTTTTCTTTACTCGCGCATGCCTTGACATACCTGGGACATGCGCGGTGTAGTCTTTCAGCGCACACTAGCCCTTTTCCTTACTCGCGCATGCACATATCTTGACACCTTTGGGACATGCGCGGTACAGTCTTTCAGTGCACTCTAGCAGCACACAGCCGTTTCACTCTACATGCGCATCCAATCCACATTCGGAGCAGATACCGGCGCCCAAACAGACATCACAGGCCTCCATGCATGTACCACTGGCCCACTGGGATTATTTCCGGATGCCCATTTTTGGCAGGTCAGCCATTGTGACCGGGCCCCCACTGAGCGCGTCTCTATAACACTGGATGCCACACTCCTGCAGCTCATTCACCTTGATTGGCAATTCACTTCACGGGGCTGATACTATAAATACTTGTCCCCGCTCCACTCAGTTATCGTCGAGGAGCGGAGGAGCACAGACATAGGTGCCGAGGCGGGGATCACGTCACGGATCAGTAAGAGTATGAATGGGTGAATGAATGCATTTCCTTTACGGGTATCCTGAAACCTGAGATACTACAGAGCCTCTTATGTGTTCTTAGCACTTACCTTTGTCTAAACATACTGTTTTCTGTGTTCTTTTCTCCTCATTACGTTTTTAGCGTTTGAACAAAGGGGTCTCGAGCCCTAACCCTACTATGGGGCATAGTGTCACAACCACAGGGTAAGCATTTTTGGAGACAATGTCTCTTCTCTGGTGCACAGATGATTGTCACAAATGTTGCACCCATAGCCACTCACGGTAGTTTTTCGGTGTGTGTGGCTGATCATTACATTTTTTGTTGTATGTCTCTAGTGCTGTGTTACGGTTCATATACCGGTTTGTTTTTCTTTCAGGCTTTAGATACAGGCCAGATCATGGTGGAGAGTGATCTTTGTCACTCCGCCCAGTGGAAATCCTCTCACCACAGTTTGTTAAGAGTGGAGCCCACATTTGATTTACTCGATTAGGTCCTGTGGAATGCCACAGACCCTACTGGGCCACCGGCAGAAACATGTCGACCTCATTGATATCGGTAGGGGGACAATAATATCCCCATCACACCGATCACTTGATTTTAAATTACCATATAGATGCCAGTACCATTAAAATTTAACTTGACATCTATAAAGGCTTTTTAACCTCGTTAACCCCGTTTATTGTGTGCCCTGTTTCACTCTGCTGTTGCCCCGTTTATTGTGTGCCCCGTCTTGACTCTGCTGCTGCCCCCTTTTTATTCTGTGCCCTGTTTTTCGCTGCTGTTGCCCCCCTGATTCTGTCCCCTTCCCAACTTTGCCCCGCTTTCCTGCCCCCGCCACTGCTTCCCCCGTGGCCCCGCCCCTCTGCGCCCATTCGCTGCCCCTGCTAAACACACCTCCCGCCTCCCAGCTGCTCCTCCCTCCCCTCCTACCCATATATGGCAGCCGCTGCGCAGCTGCGCAGTGGACGCGCACCGCGGCTGCACAGCGGATGCACCGAAGGTGCGCCTACGGCAAGCCCGGCCGCGCCCCTCTGCGCCCTTCTGCGCCCATCTGCACCTGGACCGCGCCCAGCACCAGAACCCCTGGCCCCCACAGCAGCCACAAGGACCGCCGCCTCTGCTACGACGCCAACACCCTCATCGCCCTCAACCCAGGAAGGACCCACACCTGCTGCAAGGCCGCCCGAGGCGCACCCACGGCCCCTTCACCTGCCGGAACTGCAGATTCTCCTGCCTCAAAAGCGCCAAGACGCCTACCACGACAGAACCCAACCAGCTTAGATACATCCTGATCAACACCCGCTACGCACACAAACATGCCGTCGAACTCTGGGACCTACTCGACACCACATCACCGGATGTCGCCTTCCTGACCGAGACCTGGATGAACGAAACCTCCTCACCAGACATCGCTATAGCCATCCCAGACGGTTACAAGATCACCCGCAGAGACCGCACCAACAGGGCCGGAGGAGGAATCGCCATCGTCCACAAAAACACCATCAGGGTCTCTACAAACACCAACGACACCCTCAGCACCGCCAAACACATGCACTTCCAGATCCACACGGACCCCAAGACCACCCTGAGAGACACCCTCGTCTACAGACCGCCAGGACCCCGGCCACAATTTTGCGACTCTATCGCCGACCTCATCAGCACGTACGCACTGACCTCCACCGACTACATCCTCCTCGGAGACCTGAACTATCACCTGGAGAACAACAATGACAGCAACTCCTCCACCCTGATCGACAACCTCGCCAACCTCAGACTGAAACAACTCGTCACGACGCCGACCCACATCACCGGCCACACGCTAGATGCCATCTTCTCCTCACGCCCCCACGTCACCTTCAGCCACGCCTCCGAACTCACCTGGACAGACCACCACTGCATCCACTTCTCCTTCCGAAAACCCCTCACACACCACCACACACTACAGACCCCCCGCCGCTGCTAGGGGCAAAGTCACCCTAGAACAACTACATACAAGCCTCGCACTCAACCCTCCAACAAACCCCACCAACCCTGATGAGGGTGCACTCACCCTCGAACGCTGGATGAACGACTGCGCCAACACCGTCGTCCGCTGAAAAATCCCACCAGCAGAGACACCAGCAGAAGAGTCAGCTGGTTCACCCCAGAACTCCTCGACTCAAAACGCACCTGCCGGAAACTGGAAAACAAATGGCACAGCAACAAGACGCCAGACAGCCGCACCGCCCACAAAGACGCCATCCGCAACCACTACCACCTCATCAGGACCGCCAAAAGAACCTGCTTCACAGACCGCCTTGACAACAACGCACATAACAGCAAGGAGCTCTTCACCATCATGAAGGAACTCTCCAACCCCAGCTCCAACGCCAACGACATCCCACCATCGCAAACCCTGTGCGACTCCCTCGCGACCTTCTTTCACTGGAAAATCACCGACATCCATAACAGCTTCAGACCCCGGATGACCACTGCCGACCGCGCCGAAGCGAACCCACCGCACCCTACCGCCCACGACACCCTGACAACCTGGGCCAACGTGAGCATCGAGGACACAATTAAGACCATGGGAACAATCCACTACGGATCCCCGTCCAACCCTCTCCCGCACCACATCTTCAACAAAGCCAGCAATTCCATCGTACCCCACCTGCACAAAAACATCAACCTCTCCTTCGAGACCACCACCTTCCCTGAGAACTGGAAGCACGCATAGATCAACGCCCTACTGAAGAAACCCAATGCGGATCCAAGTGACCTCAAGAACTTCCGACCCATCTCCCTGCTTCCGTTCCCAGCAAAGGTCATCGAGAAGATAGTTAACACCCAGCTCACCCGTCACCTCGAAGACAACAACATCCTGGACCCATCCCAGTCGGGATTCCACAGCACCGAGACTGCCCTCATCGCCGTCACAGATGACATCAGGATCCTGCTAGATAACGGCGAGACGGTGGCCCTCATCCTCCTGGACCTCTCCGCCGCCTTCGACACCGTCTGCCACCACACACTATGCACGAGCCTCCATGACGCAGGGATCCGAGACAAGGCCCTGGACTGGACCACCTCCTTCCTCTCCGGCAGAACTCAGAGAGTCCACCTCCCCCTGTTCCGATCCGATGCCTCCGAGATCATCTGTGGCGTCCCTCAAGGATCCTCCCTCAGCCTGACGCTGTTCAACGTCTCATGGCACCACTAGCACGCATCGCCGACAGCACGACCTCAACATAATCTATGCCAACGACACTCAACTGATCCTCTCCGTCACCAAGGACCCCCTCACTGCCAAATCCAACCTCCACCAGGGAATGAAGGCCGTCGCAGACTGGATGGAGGACAGCCGCCGCAAACTGAAACAGACAAGATGGAAATCCTCATCCTCCGGTCCAACCCCTCCACATGGGACGACTCCTGGTAGCCCACGTCACTGGGGTCCCCCCCGGCCCCCACCGACCAACCACGCAACCTGGGAGTCATCCTCGACTTGAAACTCTCCATGACCAAACAAGTCAATGCAGTCTCCTCCACCTTTCAAAACACCCTCTGCATGCTCCGCAAGATCTACAGATGGACCCCGACAAACTCGAGGAAAACAGTCACCCAGGCCCTTGTCAGCAGCAGACTCGACTATGGAAACGCCCTCTACGCCAGAGCCTCGTCCAAACTCATCAACAGACTACAGAGAATCCAGAACGCCTCTGCACGCCTGATCCTCGACATCCCACGCTGCGACCACAACACCCCCCACCTGAGGAACCTACACTGGCGCCCCGTCAGGAAAAGAATCTCCTTCAAGCTCCTGATCCACGCACACAAGGCACTCCCCAAAACGAGCCCAGCCTATCTCAACAGTCGACTCTCCTTCTACGTACCCAACAGGAAACTCTGCTCCGCTGACCACACCCTTGCCATGGTCCCACGCATCCGGAGAACTACTTCCGGAGGCAGATCCTTCTCCCATCGCGCCGCCAGGACCTGGAACAACCTCCCCCTCCACCTGCGACAAACCGAAGACCTGCTGACCTTCAGGAGACAACTCAAGACCTGAGTCTTCGACCAATAACAGCATCACACCCCCCCCCCAGCACCTTGAAACCCTCCCAGGTATGTAGTGCACTTTACAAATTATGTGATTGATTGATTGACTATTTGTCTTAGGGCTCCCACTTAGTTTAGAAGTGCATCCCTGTTGTCAGGTTTATGCCCGCCCTCTATCAAACCAAGCTTTTAGAGGGCGAGGACTGGTCAATGATGAAGCATGACTCCAGGTGGTGTGTGAGACCAGTCCTTCACTTTTTGTGAGATACCAGCCCTCACTAATTAATTAGCACTAGCTACAACCCACTGGGAGCGGCTCTATTGTGATGAACATGGGCATTTACTTGCCATGCAGATCCCAATAAACCATGAATTACAGTAAAGATGTGAGGTGCAGAAGTTTGGCAGGCCTGTGTACTATCTTGCCTCAGATGACCTCATTATGCCAATAATTCCCAACAATATGTGAGGGGCAGGCATTTACCAGGGTTGGGTCCCAATATACCATGGATGACTCCAATATGCTAAGAATTACGAGTAACAAGGTAGAGACATTGTCTTTCTAGGGAGATAATTATCCCACCAGAACACTGGTGTGCTGTGGATAGGAAGCCAGCGTGACTGGTGTATGAGGAATTTGTGATGGTGGTCATAAGGGATTTACAAAAAAGCCTTCTTCAACTTTATTTGAGTAACTAAGATATCCACCTCGGATTCTGGGTGTAGTTGCCAGGAGGAAGAAGTTATAGGTGTTTCTGCACTGAAGCTTCTCTGTGGTCCTTTAAGAACAGTCACACTAAAGGATTGCATAGGAGTAGGGTGTAGAGTTGTACTTAGAGACATATCACAGTGCCTCCATGAACTGCTAAGGAGGTACAATTCACGATACACAATGTGTGAAGTGCTTGGAAATTAATGTATAATTTTTCAGGTAAGCAAGAAGGGGACAAAACATTAAGGGGCCGATTCTGATTCCGGCCGCAAAACAAACCGACGGACACGGATCCGGACCGACCACGGACCAGCGCCGTACGACCTGTGCAGTACGATGCAACGCGTGTGAATTACAACCGACACATACGGAATACAAGCCGTACGACCGAGCCACTGGGAAAATAGTGATCCGGCCGGACAACCGACGCCAATATCACGGACCGACACAAACCCGGAATGAAGCCGACCGACCCGTACCCGCAACGTACGATTTGCACAGTACGATTCAATGCATGCAAAACCAGACCGACTCGCACGGAGAACAAGCCGCATGACCGACACGCACAGACAACCCGGCACACAAGCAATAGAGACCGCCGCGAACAACACATACCAAACACCGAAGACAGGCAGCGTGAATGAGGCAGAGAAGCCCGCATGAGACAACAGCAGCATCTGTTTCCGTCACATGTACCAAAGGACCAAACAGGCAATGACAAAGCCAATAAATACCAACTAATAAACATGGGACAAAGACACACCCACCACTCCAACTATATAAAGGACCACAATCACTACCACCATCCCTTGCAAACAGGAGACACAGCCAGCAGCAAACACCAGTACACAGCAATCACAGACCCACTCACAACTCACCCATCACACAACTCACACACCATCAGCACCTCATACAAAAGCACACACACATACACCCAGCAAAACCAACACCAACCCACCATCACTTGCACCCTCACACACACATCCCTCACCACCACCACCCATCACCATGCCTCCAAAGAAGAATCCAAAGTTCACAGATAGTGAGTTAGAAGTGCTGGTAGACGAGATCATCAGAGTAGAGCCACATTTGTTTGGTACATTGGTCCAAAGAACCCCCATCTCACAGAAAACCAAGATGTGGGCAAGGATTGTGGACAAGGTGAACACCCAAGCACCGCCAAGGCGCACAAGGACGACATCCAGAACAGGTGGTATGACGTGCGCAGGAGGGTCAAGAAACTAATCGAAAAAGATCACGCCCTGAGTCAGTACACCGGCGGTGGCCCTCCTGCCAAACCAGTCTACTTCAGGACCTGGGAGGAGAAGGTGCGGGACATCCTACCACCAGAGAGCATCCATGGCCTAACAGACATCCCAGAGCCTGGTGAGTACACAAACAACATACCCAAGATTTTGTGGCAAGGGGACAGTGAAACAATGCACCACAAGCAAAGCTACACTAACCAATAGATAACCAGCCCAATATGTGTATGCCAGTCACACAAACACAATACCTGCCATCTCATAGTGACTGGGAACTGTGTCATGACATGCACCAACCTACAAACAAATAGAGCAAGCCAGTAGCACTAAGCCAAATACACCCTGCCAGACAGTTTGACACCACAAACACACCACCTCACAATGCAGCTGACTGTCAGGAAGGAATAGTGGGGATGCAGGTGAATTGAGTGTAGCCAAAAGCATGATGGGGCCTGTAGTCACAGATAATGCTCCCCCTCCTCATTGGCCCATCAAGACCTCTCAGAAACATGCCCACATCACAAGGAGTGGAAAATGACTGACAAGAGTGCTGACACTGGGTCCTGCTGTAGGGAGCACAAGGCCCTGCTAGGGCTTGTGTGCAAATCAGAAGCAGGACACCACTGACTGACATCCTGAAAGACAACTTGCACGCCCTACAATGGAAGCACGTTTCATAATGGGAAGGAGGACTGACAGCCCTGACCATACTTATCAGCATGGGAAGACACCCCCCCCCAACACAAACTCCACACAACTCACCGGGTACAATGCATTGACACACACTTCATTGAAATATCACCAAAAGATACCCCATACTGGGTGCAGCTGTGTGAAGCCCAGGGGCTCACTTGGGACTTGTAGCCAAACAAACACCAGGATTTAACAGTCAGCCATCTTGCCATTGCTGTCACACACCCTCACAGGCAAGCAGAGTCCAGAGGGAGGAAGTATGGGCATGCTGGGAAGGGGGGTGTAGCCAAGAGTATGATGGAAGTCGCAGTCAGACAACCTACACCCACCCACATGGCCCAGAAAGTTCAAACTGAACCATACTCGCCTCACAGGGAGTGGGAAGGGACTGACAAGATGTCTGACACTGGGCTCTGTTGTGGGGAGCACAAGGCCATGCTGGGAAATGGCCAACAACAATATCAAACTCTGTCTGTGACCAGCTGGGAAAAAGCAGTGTACAGGCAGGCATCTGTCTGAAAAGTAGAAAATGTCATGTTTGTGAACCAACGATGCATGTAGAAACATAAATCCCATTGTGTATCTCTTCCAAATACAGGTGGTGCTGGGCACCCAGCACCAAATGATGAGGAAACACAGTCCCAGACTCTGGTGGACACTGAGCTCTCTGGTCCTGACTCTCTCACTGTCCTCTTCGGATGACGACGACCAACCTGGCCCCTCCGGTGTGAGCCACCATGCAGCACCAGCTGCATCAACATCTGCCCCCCCTGTACCTATGCCTCCAGCATCTGGACACCGACAGGGCACTCCCGCCAACACGGACAGACCAAGGACAATCAACACCCACAGCACAGGGACACAGGATCCCCCGGAAGCTACAGCCAGCATCACCAGCAACACCACCCAAAGGGTCCCAGTGTCACCTGTGCGTGCCACCGCTGGTCCTGCCCGTGTGGAGAGGGGAGGGGTGGGAGGCACAGGGCACGCCTTGCAGAGGGGTCTTGCGGTGCATCGGGACGTACTATAATGCCTCCGCCAGATCAACACCAACCTGTCTACACCCCCCTGTGTGCCCACAACATCTGTCGCAACACCATCTGCCAGCGACACAGGGAGGGAGGAGGACTGTGGTGGAAAGTCCCCTGCGCCGCAGAGGCCTGCACATGAGGATTCCCCCCCCCCCCCCCGGAAGAAGAGGGGTCGTCCAAAGAAGGACATGTGAGAGGCAGATGTCCCAGCACATCCCCCAGGGCCTCTAAACCTGTTCTGGACAATGTTCTTGTGTGCGCAACCCGTTCACCTTGTCCAATCGCACACAGCTCGCTCACATGACATGGAGGGTTCATGTTGGGCCAATGTATCAGATGACTGTAGACTTTACTCTGGACATTTCATCTACCAGCACTTCCAACTCCAATGTGAACTTTGGATTCCCAAACCACTGTACAGCACCCACCATCCTGTGCACTTCCCTCACGCATGTTTGTAAATAAACTCACCAGTACACCATACTGGCCTCTGTTGTGATTCCAACTTGTCATGTTCAGGGAGAAGTCGATCTGCTACACAATACAGTGCATGCCAAATACTGCAACAATGTGACCAACGTAAGGTGAGTCATGGGGATGTGAAACATGTGAGGGAGACACACCACTATGGCAACACAAAACATACTCACCATGGCCATGTTACTCATCCCACACAATGATGTTGACCTGAAACACATTGGCATGCACAGACACAACACCAAGCCCATCAGTGGTAACAAGTCCACAGGTGAGGTAAGCAGATGTCACTCAGATGTGGGAAGACAGATAACGCGCATAACAAAGCATAGCACAGGTTCATTACACATCAGCAACACGTTTATTCCACACTAGTTGCACAGTAATTCTACATAACAGTGGACACACGCTCCCAATGTGTTGGAGAATGGAAGTCCAGGGATGTGTGGTACATCAGTTGATGGGAATTGTCAACTTCCACACTGGTGTTGGCTTCTGGGTGTTGGGGGTCAGTGTTGACCACACAACAGGCAAAGTACCCTGGGAAGGACAGACAAGATACAGTCAAAAGCACAGAAAAACAGGAAAGAAATGCAATACACATGCACAAAACATGTTGCAAGACACCTACACAAACACTAGTTAGCAGTACTACCCTATTGTGGAGTATACACCACCTGAATGGACACATTACAGCACGCATCCAGTCAAGTGGCACAGAGACACACTCAGACAGCAACAGAGCTGGCACAACACATTCCAGGCTACCTCCATACATTCACATAACAACCCTGGAAACTCACATTCAGGTGAAGAAGTTGTTGATGAGCTGGGAGCGGACGTCAACATCATCTTCATCATCACTGGCATCTTGGCCCATGGCCGGGATCCTCCACAAGTGCCGGACGTTGGTCATCGTCCTCGTCATCCTGATTGAGAGGCACCTCCTTCCGCACTGCCATGTTGTGTAGCATGCAGCAGACAAGGATTATTTTGCACACCTTTGCAGGCTTATATGGGAGGGCCCCTCCGGTCTTGTCCAGGCAGCGAAAGCAGCTTTTCAGGAGGCTGAATGTCCGCTCAATCACTCTCCTGCTCCGACCATGTGCCTCAATGTAGCGCTGCTCGGCTGGTGTCACAGGGTTCCTGAGGGGTGTCCACAACCACGGCATGTTGGGGTATCCAGAGCCACCTGCACACACAAAAATGAACAAGTGGTTACGTTTTGTCGGAGTGCAGAATACAACATTGACAAACACACACAATGAGAAACAGTCAGTACACACCGACAAGCCAGGCATGCTGAGCTGGCATCTGTGACATCAGCGTTGCAATGCGACTACTCCTCATAATGTAGGCATCGTGCGCAGAACCAGGGAACCGTGCACACACATGTGTGATCAACATGCCAGCAAGACAGACCACCAGAGCATTGATCGAATGGTAGTGCTTCCTGTTCCGGTATGCCTGCTCATGTGCCTGTGGTGGTATCAGGGCAACATGTGTCCCATCAATAGATCCGATGACGTTCGGCATCCTCTCCAGTGTATAAAAGGTATCCTTTATTTCAGGGAGTTCAGTTGGGTTCGGGAGCTTGATATACAGGTCGAGGAATTGCAACATCCCCTCCAAGACATCGCGTAGCACCCGACTAAACATTGTTTGCGACATCCCACCAGCAGTAGCCACAGTGTACTGGAAGGTACCAGTAGCAAAGAAGTGCAGGGCTGCCATCACCTTCACCTCTGGGGTCAGTGCTCTAGGGTATGTCCGGCCTGGTAGCAGATGTGGTGCCAACTCCGCAATCAGTGGCCTGGTGAAGCGGTACTCTCGAATGCAGTCGCGTTCCTGCATGGTTGCAAGGTCTGGGAACAGACGATGGACAGCTGGTGCCCTGCAGTACAGAGATGCACAAAGGAAGATTGTCAGTTCATCCACCCATGTGGCCATGACCACGATCACTATCACTTGTTAGTTCATGACATTACACAATGTACTGAGGTGTGTGCTGTTGGTCATGGACACATGTCACCTACAAGACCACCACCTCACATCTCAATTCCACATGAGTCCCATGTAGTGCAATGGTCAATCATCTGGCTGTGTCACCCAACCTATTTGCTGCTGCAACATTCCAAAAACACACCACAGGGACAATTGAGGCCTCATGTCTCCCAGGCATCACAGATCTTTGCCATGCAGAAACCCAGGCTCCCTGTATTGCCACATCAACACAGCAATGGACATGGCGTAGCACGTACACACCACAAGGCAAGCGTAAGTCGTGGGACTTACGCTTGCCTTGTGGTGTGTACGTGCTACGCCATGTCCATTGCTGTGTTGATGTGGCAATACAGGGAGCCTGGGTAGTGGCCACTGTTGTTCCTGCCGGCCCTACATGTACGTCTCTTAGACACACACCCCATCAAGGTTGATGCATATACCACATGGATGTGGAGACTGTCATCCATTGGGAACATTTGATCAGACACATCTGAGACACAACATGCACACAGACTGTGGGTGCACATCAGTATTGTGGCTACATGTCTCACTGTGACATACATGCCATCACCCCCAGGACTCGGGGTGTATGTGACCTGTCCTAAACATATCCAACCTGACACTGTGGCCATGACTCATGCCCATTACTGTCCAATTGCACATCACAGTGGTAATGTGCAAAACACACAAAGGATTCTGCCCCCATGTACACGTGCACAGCCTGGGAGTGCCTGCACAAAGTGCCAGCCAAGAAAATAGATGTGGCCCCCCCAAACACCCAGGGAATGCAGCCTTACATGCCATGGGACACTGTGTGGCCAATGCTGTAGTGTGGTAGGTGTGCACTGGTGTCCCTGGCCAGTATATGTGTGTTGCATCCGTATAATAGTCACACTAATTAGGTCCGACGCGGGTGACTCTGCGTACGCATTGCACGGGTCATGTCCGAGCCGTGCGTACGCTTTGTCATTGAATGCAATGAGGTCCGACACGGGTGACAATGCATACGCATTGCACGGGTCATGTCCGAGCCGTGCGTACGCTTTGTCATTGAATGCAATGAGGTCCGACGCGGGTGACAATGCGTACGCATTGCACGGGTCATGTCCGAGCCGTGCGTACGCTTTGTCATTGAATGCAATGAGGTCCGACTCGGGTGACAATGCGTACGCATTGCACGGGTCTTGTCCGAGCCGTGCGTACGCTTTATCATTGAATGCAATGAGGTCCGACGCGGGTGACCATGCGTACGCATTGCACGGGTCATGTCCGAGCCGTGCGTACGCTTTGTCATTTAATGCAATGATGTCCAATGCGGATGACTATCATGCATACGCGTCAGACAGGCATGGTTCGAGACAGGCATACGCCTTGGCCATTGAATCGTATGGAGACAGGTGCATGTGTATATTCAAAATACACGTCGCACAGTCAGTTGAACGAGCCGGCCGCACCCATTGGCTCAGGACTGTCATGGAGACGGATGCGGATTCAAAACTTTTACGAATTGTGCACTGGAAATTCAGTTGGATGCCTACACCAATGTTGCAATTTCAAGTGTTCCATGAAGGTGAAGATGTGAAAGATGCGGAAGGCATGTACGAGTACTTTTAAATGGATTGGTCAGATTCATAGAATGCAACCGAATTGGACCTATCACTTGGGACACATGGCACAGAGTCTGCCTCTGCAGCACAGATCTAAGGCTGGCTGGCCCCCAGGGAGCTCACTTGCCTGCACTACATGCTACTGGACCACATCCCTGCTACCACTGCTGCTGTCTATGCATCCTCTGGCTTCTGCTATGGCACGTACTCTGGAGAGGGCCCCAGCCTTCACTGAGGAGGAGAACCAGGCCCTGCAGGACGGGCTCCTTCCAGAGTACAGGAAGCTCTGGGAAACCAGGGGAGCAGGTGAGTGTGCAGTCCACTGACTTCCTAATTATGCATGTTGTGTGACTAGCAGTACTAGCAGTGTGTACACCAGTGGCAAGCATTCTCACTGACTACTTTCATCCCCCAAAGTGTGTAGGTAGATGTAATGAATAGTTTTCCGGCTGCTAAAGTGCATTAATGCAAGCTTAAAGGAAGGAAGGGGGTGAGTCCATGTCTGATCTGTGTACTATGTCTGACATGCAAATAGCAGTCTTTTGTCCTGGTCACACTTCCAAGTTACATAGGTCTTGTAGTCCAAAACTCAGGTACCTCAATTGCGTGATGCACCCTCCTCATCTGTTCAACAGGTGTGGCCCCTCCAGTCTGTTGCTTGTGTCACTAGGGCACTGTGTCCCTGCAGTCAGCTATGCTTCAGGTACCGGTCAGCATCAGTTCCCGTGAATCTGTTGTGTGTTTCATGGGTGGATCAATTGTTTACACAATGCCTGAGATCTGACATGTGATCTGTGTGTGCCCTTGAGATGTGTACCAATTGCTGGTCTGACTCGCAACATGTGGCTGGGGTATTCCAAACAAACCCATGCAGCAGGGGACTCCAATTTTCGGGCTTCAGGAGTATGTATATCAAGTATGTCACATTTGCTTAGCCACCTACTGTCCATGGCCAAACACTGTTTCACGTAGTCCTGGCCAGTCATGCCCCCTCAAGGGCATTTAGAAACACTCTGTAATCCCACTCCTGTGTATGAAATTGCAGGTTGTGCTTAGTGACATGTGCCCTCAGGTGTCTGCCTCTGTGTCATTAGGGTGTGGCTTGGTTGTTACATACAACTGGGGTGTCCATGATTCAGAGGGTCAGCATGACATCTGCGATGTGACTGTGAGAGACAAGACCTGTGTGACATATAGGTGTGTGATCATCTTGTTGTAAATATTTCATTACCGGTACTATTTTTTATGCGGTAAAGTCTAGTAAGAATAACTCAGTAAATATAAGAGGCAGAATCCGTGGTATTAGAGGTTCTAAAAGGCTTTATTCCTCTACAAAGGAATTACAGTTCGAACTGCAGGCTTCAAATTCCATCACCATGAAGGTTCAGGAAGGAAGGCAATACATTATTGACAAGTAATGATATTTATATGAAAAGTATTACATTAAGACAGATGCAAGAGGCGTAACAGCTGATAATACAGATATGATACACATACGTAATGAAAAAAGGCGTAAACATAGGCGTAACTAAATACGTCATTAAACATGATGTCACAAGTGGGTGGATCCATAAGAGAATCCTGCAATGTCAGCAGAAATATTTGGCAGAGATGCGCGCGCAGCCGCATGACGTGTGATTTACGTGCAACTAGAGGGTGAAGGGGACTTGACATTTAGCTCTACATGTGGAGACAGAAGTCTGAGAGGTCATGTCAACCTAATCCCAAATCATATCTAATATCTTATGTTTAAAGAACTGTATTATCCAAAAGGAAAGGTCTCTCGGACGGAGTCTATTCTATACTGACTGTTAGTGCGTGTACAAGCGTCTAAGTGTCTACATGAGATGCGAGGGAGCAGGAATCTTCCATGGTAACAGGGGCTATGAATTACTTGCATGGGGACAGTGAGGCCTGGCCCTTTGCACTGTAGCTGGAAGAATGTTTACCTAAACTACTAGACAGGAATGCATCGGATGAGGAGCGGAGCAGATAATCTTGAAGGTGAAATACAGTTTTTGGCAGGCAACAGGCTGGATCAGGCACCGTTAGCCGCGCAGGGAGTAGGACAAAGTTCATGGATACAGATGCAGGCTCGAACTGGAGCTTTCAGAGGCAGAAGGCAGGAAAAGGCTTGATGGCAGAATTCAGGGCCTACTCGCCTGAATCTGTAAATTGTGGAAAGTGAACCACATAAAGTCGGTGGCCTTTCATACTTAGGAATGGAATATCTGACCCATTCATGGCGGATCTGAAAGAGGACATGTTGACGGTGGACGCACATGTATTTGCGTCTTCATAACTGGAACTGGAGGGAACATACATGTACTTATAGCATGCACATGGAGCCGTTGGGGTCTACGATAGGGGACATAACTGATCACAAAATTCATATTTCCTCATTCCCTCCTTGTCCCCTACGGACCCTCAGGAGATATCGATCTTCATCAATCCATCGATCTGTTCATATAGCATCATTTGTTCTTCTTTCTTCTTCCGGGATCTTGAACGAAAACTTGGATGTGGGATACACGATGTGGCACACAGACCACAAATCGCTGG